>NC_083724.1:59032662-59646299 GCF_028564815.1 Eubalaena glacialis | reverse complement strand
CGACATAGTCAGCCGTTATGGTCGGAATGATGTGTACAGGTTTTATATTTATCCAGAACCTTGAGAAGAGGCACATGACAAAAAAATCCAAATAAGTGTTAATAAATGCTCAAAATTCCAGAAGACAAAGGGGAAAAAAAAGAGGGAGAGAGTTGAAATCAACATGGTCTAATAATAGATGCTTTAAATTTTTGATAGGCCCTACCATTAAAAATCAAAATGCAAGTGTGATTATATTCTGTTTCAGCTCTCACCTCGTGTAAGCGAAGTGCTCAACAAATATTCTTTTCTTGAAATAAGTGTACTGACTATAACCGAAGTACTATATTCCATGGTTACTTTTGAATCAAAGGGGGTAAAAAATGAGTGTGTGAGGGTACCAGTTGTTTTTATACAGTGTTTATAGAATTTTAGAAAACTTTCACAAAATGAGTCAGTCTGAGGGTGACTTTAGGTTCCTGCAAATGTCTGGAACTATTGCAAAGTGAACACAAGTTGTCTTCCCCTTCTAGGAAGTGTGATCCTAAAAAAATGCAGCACACATTGTAATCGGTGTCATATTTTCGGCCAAGTGCATATACCTAATGTATACCATATAAAATCAATTATGTGACATAAGACAAGGTACACAGCATTTTCAACATTTAGTCATTTAAAATAGTAATGTTTTATTGCATATTATTATGGTATTAGGCCTAGTATTCTCCATACATTACAGATACAAAACCTGTACTGCATAATCAGTGTGACTTAGCGAAACTAAGAGTATCTGTTAAATATCAGTAAACACATCTTTAATTAGCAATATTTCTACTTGCCTGAAGAATACAGAAAGACATCTAGGGAAAATTCAGATCATACACTTCCTTGAAAAATGCCAGGCCAGAATATTGAAACAAATGTCTTTCTATTATTATTTTCAGCAAAATCCCTTGGCCAAATATTATCATTCCATGGTTCTTAGAGTAATCTGCAAATATTGAATCGTCTTTCCCATACTAACCATTTCAGCTTTAAATATTTGAAGGTTTACCAAAGACCCTCAAGAATTCAAAAGCAGGAGTCACACTAAACTAATATTTTGTTCAGTTTCTTTGTTTTCCTGACTCTTGCTGCTTCCCTACCCCCTCCACCACAAACATAAATAAATAAAACATAAGGGTGGATCTTGAAGGCAAGAAGTGAATCAAAACAAAAAGCACCTTAAAGAGAGAAAGGACTCCTTTATTCAGGTAGTCGTTTCACAGTGCTTATTAAAAACCTACTCAGGACTAGACAGTGTTCTAGGTATTGGGGATATAGCAGTAATTAAGTACAAGTTTGCTAATCTTGAAAAGTTACCATTGTAGGGAGTGTTGTATTTTTTGCCTTTAAGTTGACAAGGAAAAGAGGAGTACTAAGGAGCTGATTATATGAGTGTTACCTTCTGAGTTTTCTCTAAAAATTCAGCTTGTGAAACTCTCCTTTCTTCCCTAACATCACTACCTTTCAGAATCACTGTCCGGGTGAGGCCACCAGTGTAGATGGTTTGTAGGCTTCATTAGTAGCATTTTGAGTTGTGCTTTTCTGCTAAAAAGAATGAACGAGATTTCTAAAATATAGATTTAATTGCAAATGTTTGTCATGTAGCTGTAACCTGATATTACTGATGTTGGATATAGAATACATATTATGACAATAAAATAAAATACTTTAAAAAGTGATTTTTGAATAGACTTTAATTTAGCTCCTTCAGCATATTTTGAATATTAAGTAAAAAGCGTGAATTTGAAATGGATTGATTTGAAATTACTATTCTTTATTACCTTAAAATTATTGGTCAGATTATTTATTAAAAATATATAGTAATGTTGCTTATGTCTTACATCTTGAAAACAAAAAGGATACTCTTCTTTTGCAACAATTTAATACCGTTTCATTTTATATCTAAAATTTTGTTCTTTTCAATGTGTATTGGCATTTAGTTATATCATTTTTTTGAAGCAAGGGTCTCATGGGCCAAGCTTGTGGTTATAATCATTGTAATCATTGGAACTACTGTTTTCTGAGGGTGCCAGATACATATTAAGAGCATTACTGGATTAGCTCATTAATCTTCACCGTAAGCTCATGAAATACAGTTACCCAACTGTACAGTACAATTCCAATAATACAATTTTGCCTATTTTTCACATGAGAAAACTAAAGCAAAGAGAACTTAAGCAACACATCCAGGATCTCATAGCTAATAAGTGGTGAATTTGGATACAAGCCCAAAAATACAATGCTATAATACACTTCTAGTAAACTGAGATTTGTCACCTAAGCATGTCTTACTGTACTTCCTGACCACTCAGAAAACCGTCCTTTGCTATGATTTCATCTAATTAAATCTTTACTAGGTACATAATTCTGTCATTCTAATAGCAGAGTTTATGGATTCTTGTGATTTCTTAAAAGTGATGGGTATTCACTGTCTTTTTTTTTTCTCCCTGTAAGCCTTACCCAAACCTCCAGGAACTCCTGTCGTGACTGAGAGCACAGCTACAAGCATCACACTGACATGGGACTCTGGGAACCCTGAGCCTGTCTCTTACTACATCATTCAGCATAAACCTAAAAATTCTGAAGAACCTTACAAAGAAATTGATGGGGTGGCGACCACACGCTACAGTGTCGCTGGACTAAGTCCCTACTCAGATTACGAATTCAGGGTTGTTGCTGTCAATAACATTGGGAGGGGGCCTCCCAGTGAGCCCGTGCTAACACAGACCTCAGAGCAAGCACCGTCCAGTGCCCCCAGGGATGTCCAGGCGCGGATGTTGAGTTCAACCACCATTTTGGTACAGTGGAAGGAACCTGAAGAGCCAAATGGACAGATTCAAGGATACCGAGTTTATTATACAATGGATCCCACTCAGCATGTTAACAACTGGATGAAACACAATGTAGCTGACAGCCAAATCACTACTATTGGCAACTTAGTGCCCCAGAAAACGTATTCTGTCAAAGTCCTGGCTTTTACCTCAATTGGAGATGGTCCTCTTTCAAGTGACATACAAGTCATCACTCAGACAGGAGGTAAGTCTGGTTCTGGATGGGGAGTAGGGTAGAAGGGAGCTGGTACTAAGAAATGGCAAGGACAAAAACAAAGAACAAAATAGTATAAGTTTTAATTTTTGAGATTTAGAGTTTCTAAGTAAGGAGTTAGGCATATGGAAAGGAACAGGCATGGACACTGAAAGACTATAAATAATACAGTCCTTTTAAAAGGGGGATGCATTTAGCATCCTTTCTTTTGTTTTTAATTGAAGTATGGTTGCTGTATAATATTACATGGGTTTTAAGTGTATAATATAGTGATTCACAATTTTTAAAGGTGCTCCATTTATAGTTATTATAAAATATTGGCTGTATTCCCCATGTTGTACAATATACCCTTGTAGCTTATTTTATGCCTAATAGTTTGTACCTCTTACTCTCATACCCCTATATGTAGCATCCTTTCTTTTTAATTTGTACCCAAATGACTTGAAAACTTTCTGCAGGAGTTGGATAAATGCATCCCCCATGCAGCATTTTGAGAATAGAAGAACTGTGCTTCTTTGTATTAGCAACTCTGATAGAATAGTCCCAAAATTTATTTAATTTGTGAAGCAGAGGATGGTTCAAGATAAAGTTAAAAATAAAACCATTTGTCAGGGGACCTTGGATATTTAAATGGCTTATATTTGCCAGGAAGCAACTTGCTTAAAAATGAATATTCCCTTAATGTTCTTTTCTTTTTTTCTTTGTATGGCCTCAGGGATAAAGAAAGACAGTTACCAAGATCTAAGATCAAACTTTGGGGCCTTATTCACCCATTTTCCTGGGTATTAGAGCAGACGCCAAACTATTTTATGAAGAAAAACTTGGCCTTTCCCGTAGTTTTATTTTCATAAGAGGTTATCAAACTTCTCTGGTCTTGGATTCAAAGTGATCAGTTTTGTCGTGGGATGGGAATAAACCATAGCAGCTGTCTTCTGAAGTTTATTCTTGAATATCTGAGAGCTATTCATTTGACTCCTTATTGTCTTGGTACCTCTTAAACTTGCATTAATCTGTGAGTGTTTTGGTGGCATGCCATTCGTTTGTTCTGAGAATCCACATAAGAACCATGTTATTGGAGATGGTATCTATAATCTGTAGTCATAACTCATAGGTAATTCTGGGAATGAGTTAATGAATATTCTCAGGTGTCAGAACTAGATACACTTATGTTTAACCCCTGACTTGTTTTTATGTTGTGGGCTTCGTGAATCTTGAGGCTGAGGATGTTTACCTGTTTGCCTTGGCTGCTAGGAACCTCAGAGCATGTTTACAGCTTGCCTGGCTTTATTTTATTTTCATACTGTTATTTGGTTCTTATTGGTTTGTTCATGGATTTATCCCTTTTTCTAATATCAAAAAAGTAACTACAGAGTGTTTTATAATTATACTGAAAATCATCCATATACCTTCCCTATTTGGCTTTTTCATTTCTTTTGTATTTATTTGTTATATTAATGTGCATAAAAATATTGTAGATTAATTTTTCCATAAGTTTCTCATTGGAAAATGTAGAAATCAGTGAATCTTGTTCTTTTTTCTTGACTGAAAGTAGTCAACTGTTAAGAGATTATTTTTTTATTATACTATTTTAGCAGCTCCATAACCATTAAAGGATATAAGAACGTCTATAGGAAGAGTATATACCTATACTCCACTTTTAGGTTTTTGGATGTTTCAGCTTTGATATTTTAAAAATCCCTGGTCTTGGAGTAACATAACCAGGGTTTGAATCCCAAACTACCATTTTTAGCTCCATATCCTTGGACAAGTTACTTCATCTCTCTGAACTTCCGTTTTCTCATCTAAAATAATAACCACCTTATAGAGTTTAGTGGTAGTGGTTTTTTTTCTAAGGCTGCCATACAAAATACCACTTACTGGAGGAATTTATCATCTTGCAGTTCTAGTGATTAGAAGTTCAAGAACAAAGTGTCAGCAGGATTGGTTCCTTCTGAGAGCTGTGAGGGAGATGCTGGGCCTCCCGCCTAGCTTTTGGTGGTTTGCTGGTAGTCTTGGCTGTTCCTTGGCTTGTGGGAGCATCACCCTGATCTCTGCCTTCATGGTCCCATGGCATTCTCCCTAAGCACTTGTCTCTTGCGTCCAAATTTCCCTTTTTATAAGATACCAGTCATAATGGATTAGGGTCTAACCTAATGATATCATCTTGACTAATTACATCTGCAACAATCCTATTTCCAAGTAAGGTCATTTTCTCAGATTCTTGGTGTTAGGAATTCAACATATGAATTTTTGTGGGACACACTTCAACCCGTAACAAGGCTATCGATTAGATAATGGATAGAAATATTTTATAACTTCAGTAATATATAATCATCATCATAATAATAACTGCCATATGCTGGAAACTCTGCTAATAGGTGTATTAATTCTTACTGCTCAATTAGGTAGATGTGGAATTATCTCATTTGCCAATGAGTAAATTGAGGATCGATGAAGGTAAAAAGATTCAGGAACTTCCTTTGGGTCATAGGTTCCATTCAGGAACTTCCTTTGGGTCATTAAGTGGACACTCTAGATACTTTTAAGCACCATTATCTTTTAAATTAATAATTTGCTAATGTCTTATTTTTTGGTGCCTACTAGGTTTTATTGCCCACTAGGTGCTCAATAAATGAGTAGAGGCAGGAAACACAGGGTGTCATGTATTCATATCTCTATTCAAGAATTATATATGGGACTTCCCTGGTGGTGCAGTGGTTAAGAATCCGCCTGCCAATGCAGGGGACGCAGGTTCGAGCCCTGGTCCAGGAAGATCCCACATGCTGCGGAGCGACTAAGCCCGTGCACCACAACTCCTGAGCCTGTGCTCTAGAGCCTGTGAGCCACAACTACTGAGCTCGTGTGCCACAACTACTGAAGCCTGCATGCCTAGAGCCCATGCTCTGCAACAAGAGAAGCCACCACAATGAGAAGCCCGCTCACTGCAACGAAGAGTAGCCCCCACTCGCCGCAACTAGAGAAAGCCCTCGTACAGCAAAGAAGACCCAACGCAGCCAAAAATAAATAAATAAATTTATTTTTTTTTTTTAAAAGAATTATATATGATTTACATCTGAAATACTTGAGGTGGCTATTAGGTTATCCCAGTGCAGAAGTACATTAAACCATTTAGATATTTTAAAAAAAGAAAAAAAAGTTAATCTAAAAGAAGTAGAGGGAATACCTTTTTTATAGAAAGTTATGATACTCAGTCACTAAGGTTGGTTCTTAATTTTCTAACTACAAATTTAAGCATACAAATCTATAGCGTTTCACAATATTATTTTCTTATGACAGAAGGATTTAGCTATCTAAGAAACCAAATAGTTACTGAAACTAAATTCAACCAAAACATAAGAATCCTTGAGAATCATGAGAATCCTTATATTCAGAACACGAAATGACAGTAATGCTTTCAGTCACAGTTTAATGAAAGATACAGAACTGATGTTTAAATAGATCATATTGTGTTTTTCTGTATTACCAGGGGACATAATGTAACATAAATCATAACTCAGTGAAGGTAACATTGTGACAGGAGCAATTGAGTTAATGTGATCCAGGGACTCCAGACCTAAAAAAAAAATCTAGATGAATGGATCACAGATGCATTAAAATAGCTGTTCTCAATCTCTGTTTAACTTTTTTTTACATTAAGATATTTCCAAGAACCTTCCATAATAATTGTAATTTTAATACCCATTGATTGAGAAGATATATAATGACATAATGACTTGTGCCTGCCGAGATCAATAGGCTAAGAAAACCTTCCAAAATGGCACAATGATTTGATCTGTTCTCTAGGCTTAATTAACAAAGGCCATTTGATGTTAGTGGACACCTGCCAAATACAATGATGTTAGTTCTGATATAATTAATCCTGAGCTGCTCCTGACTAGCTAATTCATAGGATCACTGCTAGGCAAAGACATAAAACCATTATGAAATATTCTTTTAGTTAAGTTATATAAAATTTAAGTTTATGATTCTTCTCACTACAATTTTATCTTTTCCAAACCTACAAAAATTTACTGATCAATAACATGCATGAACTTCTCAAATATTTTAATTTCATATACACAGAGATACACATTTTTGTCTACTTTATCTAAAAGGTATACGTTTCATTTTATTATCTTTAATTCCCTGACAGTAATATTCCTATTTTTGTTTAAAATCAGACTCTGCAGAAACAGTATTTAGAAATAAAGTGAGTTTAAGAGGGACATTATTACTTTTGATCTTATCTAAGATTATTGTCACATGTATTGATATAAATGGAGGATGGATGTAAGTTTGTATATTTCTGGTAATATAGAAAGTCAAAATATGATCTATGTTATAGTCAGTAATATATCCCCTTAATTATGAATATTAGTACAGATGAAAATATTAAGTAATCTTTACATGGTTTTAAATATGAAAAGGTTTTGGTTAAAATGATTATTTTCTAGAAATATTGGTTAATCTTCCAAGTTTTCCATAGCTTTAACTTCTGGCATTATAGTGACTTGCAACTAATTCACCTTGAAAATACGTAGACGATATGGCCATTGACAAGGGAAGTATTTATGTTGTGCTAGAAAAAAGTCTCTGCTATGAAAAAACACATTCGGGAAGGATGTCTTATATAGTTTTCTCTTGTACGTAATTATAATAAGAACATAGGGTAACTATATTTTACAAAAGAAGTACAAATAAAACTCTGATAAGGAAAAGTAATAAATTAACATCTTAAACCTAATGCACTAAAATAAATGTTGCTTCTTGTTCCTGCTAATTGGAGGCATTCTAAAGTTGTTAAATCCTAATGTGTGTCTTTTTCCTGAACTTTCTTTAGAAAACATATCTTCCCTCTAATTCTTCTATGCATTTAATAGATTCTTGGGGAAAGTACTGATTTATATGTACACACCTTAATAGTATAGGTCTTTGGAAGGAAAATAATTATACACATTTAATAAATAAATATTAATGAGTAGCATCAACTTTAAACATTTTGAAGAAGCAAAATTGTTATAAAACTATGACATTTTAGAGACATTGTGCTTTAGGTTTCCAGTACTTTATAAACCATTTCATTACTATATATCAACAGGCCTATATAAGCAAACTAGAAAAGACTAGACTATTGATTTCCAATAGCAAAAATTATGAGCCCCATTTGAATTCTTTCTCTAAATAGTTTTAGCAATGAGTAAAGGAGTGCTGGTTGTAAATACGACTGTAATAAAATTTTAACTTTTTCTTATTGATGTTTAATGACAGTTGAGAGTAAGATTTGTGCAGGTGCTTGTGTATTAAGTACTTATTTTGTCAATGATATATCTGCGGCACTTACAAATCAGACTCCTTGTTTGAATTTTGTTTTGTTTTGTTTTACTACCACTATAATTCTAGCTGTTGCTTTTATTGTTGTTATTATCATTTGTCAATATGCTAGATACTCACATTTTAAAATATGTACCTTATTAGAGCACTAGATATTTTAGAAATAATGTGTTTTTTAGTCTTTTTGGTAATGTTTCATATTTATATTACGGTGAGGTGAAATTGTTTTTTAGCCATTTTATATGTGCTAACCCCTTTCTCTTCAGAGATATTCCCTAAAATTTAGTCAAATATTGATCTCTTCCAATATTATCAGAGTTCAGATGACATGCAGATTTTCTTCTCGTTTCTTATTCATTCTCCATTCTCTGTGAGTTGCCTTCAGATACATGGAGTATTGTAGTATTACTACTCAAATATTTTCCATTTCTCAATGGGGTTATAATCTTACTTTAGGGAATTGATAGCTCATATTTGTATTTCCTTGTGGACACTAAATTAGCAATCAAGAAGAAGGATATAACAACACTTTACCAAATATAAGGATTTCTTAAATATAATTTTAAAGAAAAATTTGTGTTCCTACTTTTCTTTCCTCTTTCCACATCTAAATTCTATTGGTTTATGGTCAACATTAACACATCTTTTTTTAATGTAGATGATTGCACTAAGGTTTCTGGATGGGTTCTTTTTATTCTCCCGTGTGTTTTCCAGAATCTCAGATTTTTCCGTAAAATGTATCTTTGGTTAATTGATGAGGAAAATGCTACAGCACAGAAAAGCTCTTAAATAAAAGAAAAATAAAATATATATAGAAAAACATGAAGTAAGTGAAGATAAAAGAATGTCAGTAAGTTTGAGGTGTCAAGACTGTGGGAGCATTAAACATACATACAGGACTTCCCTGGTGGCTCAGTGGTTAAGAATCCACCTGCCAATGCAGGGGACACGGGTTCGAGCCCTGGTCCGGGAAGATCCCACATGCCACGAAGCAACTAAGCCCGTGTGCCACAACTACTGAGCCTGTGCTCTAGAGCCCGCAAGCCACAACTACTGAGCCTGCGTGCCTAGAGCCTGTGCTCTGCAACAAGAGAAGCCACTGCAATGAGAAGCCCACGCACCGCAATGAAGAGTAGCCCCCGCTCGCCGCAACTAGAGAAAGCCCACGCGTAGCAACAAAGACCCAACACAACCAAAAGTAAATAAATTTAAATAATAATAAATAAATAAATATACATACATACAAATATCTTTACCTATCTATCTATCTATCTATCTATCTATCTATGGGGGGGGGAGTGGGAGGAAGAGAGTAAGGGAGGGAGGGAAGGAGGGAGAAGGGATATGGAGAAAACAAATATAAATGTTAATAGAACCTTTGTAGCCACAGTATTTGGTATAAAAATGTAACTGACAGATGATGAAGTATTCCCTGTGTCTCCAAGTGGCACAGACAAAATAAATATGACAGTTTGGAGTCCACTAAAGTGTTTTCTTGTAAACATATATTATGATCATTAAGACTGTTATGTTTGGGGAATATATAAATAAATACATTAATTTCACAGCTTTTTTCTTTTCCTTTGAAGCCTCAGCTTCATTGTGGTTGTTTCAGTAATGACTAAATGATCCTGAGGAAGCAACATCTTTAGGTGAATCCACAATTCCCAAGAAAGTCTGAGTAGTGTCACTCTTAAGACACGTATGGGCATAGAGCCTGATATAATAAAAAGATCTTTTAAAGCCCTGGTCCTTATGCTGGATTTTGTCTGTAGACACATTTTGCCTGATATAGTGTTTTTCAGTTAATTTCAACTAATTCAATTTATTTCTGATTGTAAAAAATTAAAAGATTTTACCTAGAAGATTCATTATCAACTTCTGCTGAAAAAGCAGAAGCTTGGGCAAGACTGGACCCACATTCCACAAGGCAGCCGTGTCCTGGCTCTGAGCATCCCTAACTCCTTCTGGTGTCCCAGGCACTCCCCCGTTGACCCTGGGCCTGCATGGCCTCTGCACTCATCGAAGTCATCTGCCTGGCACCTCCAGGCATTGGTGTTTCGACCACAAGTTTAAAATCTATTAAATTCCCCTCCAGACCACTTCAATAGAAGAAGATGTTGAAAGCAGAGGAGGAGAACCCCGTTTGTATTATTCGAAGAGACTCACCATCCAGTCGTGTGGCCACTTCCTACTTACTTTGTCCAAAAATAAAATGAACAGTACATCCTCTGAGACTATTTCATTATTTAGAAGGAGCTATTTAGTAGCTATTTCATTATTTAGAAGGAGAGGGCTCTGACTAGAACCAAACAGAATTAGAGAATTAAAGGAAGTGTGTGGCACTAAACAAGGATGAAACATTGAGACCTACCAGGAATTTGTTTGAGACAAATTAAAAGCAAAAAAGTAAACAGTTTAAGTAAGAAAAAGTTAATTGGATTCCCACAATGTTTTCAATCACTGTCACTCAATTTATTATTAGCCTTAGCAGGGAGGAAATACGTAACAAGCAATTATTATCCTGAGAGCAGCCCTTCAACACTGTCCATGTTTTTAATTCTTGACAGCACTTTATTTGGTTTGGTTTAAGTCAGAAGTTATCACAAGGTGTTCTTCTTTCCCAGACTTGTGGAAGTTGAGGAAAGAAAAAGGGAATAAAACTAGAGAAAAAGAAGTGACTGCATACATATGCATAGGCGTGTGTATTTTTAGGCTGAGAAGACCTTTCATGATCTGAATATTAGAATCCAATCATAATTTCCCCATCTGATCATTCTTGGCTTCCATTGTGGCTCCTGCCTGTGATATTGGTATTTTCTTTTTAGAAGTAATGCATTTTCTATTTGTTTTGCTATTTGCCTGATTGTTTTTCTTATTTCCCTCTGTTCTACCTTCTCTTGCTCTTGATCTTTTATCTTCTTTTGTCTCTACCTCTCACCTCTCAGTCTGAATGATTGTGTTAGGTCACCCACTGGGCAGGGACTTAAAAAAAAAATACATACTCAGTTCAGAAAGTACATTCCTGGAGGCACCAAATTAATGAGTATCTCAAGGCCTGTGATATGGAAGGAGAGAAAGGAAAATGAATGAAATTAGAAATATGAAGCACTGATTATTGGTGGCCTTAAGCATCAGTCCAAACATGAGTGTGTGCACGTGTACACACACACACACACACACATACACATACACATACACATACACAGATTCACAGGTTAACAGACCAGAGGAATGAAACGATGATTAGGGATTGATTCCAGAAACCATTGTAGACCCCTTTAGATTTTAATCTTTTTTTAAACAAAAGGCATTTTTTTTCATCATGCTACAGAGAGATGATGACTATAGAAAGAAAAGAAAGTAATGCATTTTATATCTCCAAAGACCTTCTTTCTGGTGAAAATGATGCTTTAGGTGTTGTTTAAGAAATTGATGTCATACATCAGCTACAAGTTATATTATTTGTATATGTTTTTGAATGTTCATGCTCATTTGCCAAAAATACTTTAGATGTTCTTTTCCCCTCTGGTGTGAAGTAGTATTCTTGTTTTTTACAAATATACACGGAATTCTCATGTGAACTTGTGGGAATATGGACATATGTTCAGCTATGGCACTTTGAGACATACCGCAATATCTGGGGTAATGATCAAAATATTTAATGGCCACTAAGGCATGGGCACCAACCAATTAGAGTAGACATTGGCTGAGAACAATGTAAGTAAGAGTAGCTGTGCTACTGATGCCCTGAAGTGCATTAGCCTTGTGTATAATGGATAGAGGACCTCGTGGGATTAGTTGCTAACTAGGAGGTTGGGGTTAGTAAAATTTATTCTAATTCAACATTTGGGTAAGATGCTTTCAACTGGATTGATGTCCCATTCTTGATTACATATGATATATAGCTCTTCCAAATTGTCTATTGCATGGATTACATGACTAATACGAGAATTATAGATGACCTCTGTTAAATTCCTATATTTGTGATAATAAGTGTATTCTATACACTTTTCAACTTGTGTAGTAATTTAGCTCCATCTCACTAGGGACAATATTAAATTTATATTGTGTCTAATGTATTAACTCATATTAAAGTCATTTAGAGATTAGAAAGAATTGTTAGTTTTTTAAATTCTCTCTTTTTTTTTTTTTTTTACATCTTTTTAAAACGTGGGTTGGTAAGAAAAAAATACTAATGATTCTGCTTGCCTGTAGGTTTTGTTAATGGAGTAAAGGGATTTTATAAACCTAATTGGAAATAATTTTAAAAGTAAATTGTAGCGTTAGAGAATAAGTTCCCACTCAGTTGTAAAAGAACAATAGCTTTTACGTATTTAACAATTGGTGTGATTTAGGCAATATTTATCCCAAGTGCTTTATATAAATCATCACATTTATTACTTACAATGATATTATAAAGTAAATATTATTCTTAAAGTTGAATTCAGAGACTGATATATTCTACATTTGCTAATTCCACATCTTGCATATATATTAAACCACTCAGGGACAAGCACAGTATTTATAACATTGTTCTTGTCCCTTAAAGGAGGAAAAATGGGCTTTATATTGACAGGCTAACTTGGACAATGTAAGGAACCTAGCTCTCCATTAAGCTAATACGTGCACTTTTCACTGAGTGAAAATTTTAAACAGTTAATGAAAGAACTTCTGAATATTTCTGGTGATGGTGAGCTCACTCCTTTGCCTCCCTGATTTTAGTGCCAGGGCAGCCACTAAACTTCAAGGCAGAACCTGAATCCGAAACAAGTATTTTGCTCTCTTGGACGCCTCCACGTTCAGACACCATCGCCAACTATGAACTGGTCTACAAAGATGGGGAGCATGGAAAGGAGGTAGGACTGTGCCTTTCGCCTTGTCGTCATTCTCTACACCCAAGCACTGCTCTCATTTTGTGTACTTGCCCAAGTTCTGTTAAAAGGTCAGATATCTACAGAGGACCTTGGTGGAAAAGATTTATTCATCAAAAGGGAAGCTTGACCAAAAAAACAGAAAGAGTATTTGGAGTCTTGCTGGGGTTAGGACAAAAGAAACAAAAAACAGCTATTGTCCGTATTGGAAATTTCTTTTTTTAATTCAGGTTTCTAAGTTACTTATGGAAGTATCTGCTTGTAAAAGAATATACTCCTTGAGATTTGGGGATTTCCTTTCTTTGTCTTCTGCATTAAAATGCTTAAGTCACTGTTAACACATGACTAAGTGAGCTCCAAGGCTTTGGGTAGATGAATTTGTCTAAGCTGGTTTCAGAGAAAGAGGCCCCATAGCAAATGTTTGTTTGTATGCCAATGATTGTTTGATATGAATGTGAAAATACATATATATATATATATATACATATATATATAGTTTATGTTACACAAATAAAATAACAGACCTTGGAAGGCTAGAAATTGTTAATAGTTAACTGAAAAGAGAAATAAAAATCAAAATAACTAACACATACATTAACGGGCACTATAATAATGGTTTCACACATATTAAGTCAATCCTTACGGTAGTGCTTTGAGTCAGCCTCTATTATTAATCTATTTCACATATTATAACAAAATGGAGACACGGAAAAAATTAAATAATTTGCCCAAAGCCACATACTACTGAATGGTAGAGCTGGAATTTGAATCTAGACAATTTCCAGAATCTGTGTTCTTAACCATTAGGATATACTGGCCCTTGGGTATACTTTGAATAGATTATTTAAATCAGTATTAAGATACATCTAATATTTTCAGAAAGGGATAGTAATAAATATGTTTCTTTTGTTATCGTAAAACCCATTAAGGGGAACATTAGGACAAAAAAGTCGGTAAAACTATATGTGAAAACTCAATCCACCAAGCCATTTTGTTATACCTCTTAGCATTCTTTATCTTAAAAATATCTTCACAAAGCAAAACAGCCCCTAAGTTCTAAAAAAGAATACCTTTCTTAAACACTCACATACTAAATGAACTATTACCAATTAACTTGTGGCTCATCATTTTGAATGCTATAATACATTAATATGCTACTGTAAACTTCTATTTTATTACATCTCTTTGAAGTGAGCAGAATCTCCAAAGACCAGGTTCTAAAAGCAATGCTTTTAGATTTAGCTAACAAAGCTGATACAAATTAATCACTCAAAAAGTTCTAGAACTGAAGTGCTGATATAACGTCAAGTACTCGAGTTACAACTGTTGGTGTTTGTAATAAGACATAAATTAGCATTAAATTATTTTAAATACTTACCATTACCCAACTAAAAAACAAATAAAATAAAAACAGTTAAGAGAGTGGCAGTCCTTTGGAAACGCTATGGATACTTGACTATTGGCATACCTACTCTGCTTTACAATTGTTTATTTAGGAAATTCCTTTTTTTCTTGTTATTTGGTAAATCTAAAATTTCTGAAAATTTTGTATTTGCAAGCCAGAACACCCTAGGGGTGTCTTCTCTAGTTTTATATCTGAATCGCCCTTGACTGATTTCTGTTTGTGTGAACAGCAAATGCTATTTGATAAAAAGCCTTATAAGATTATTGATGCCATTACTAGACTACATAATAGCATGCATTTTAAGGTTTACTACAGGCTCATGTTCAATCTGAGATTGACTACCCATAGATAGCTATATCTTTGCTAAAATGCAAAGGCAGATTTCAATCATGAAAATAAGTTACAACATTCAATTAAAAAAACCTTATTTCAAAAGCCCTTTATGATGTTAAAAGTTATAGAAGAGTTTGTGATTTCTTTTTTCTAGCTGTAGGTTCTATATTCACAAAGAAAGGAAGTGTTAAAATTAATTTGAACTCAACCTGGGGTAACAGTATAGTTTCATATACATTATCCAGCTTTCTTCAGTAACTGACATCTGATTTTTATTCCCTCAGGCCTTGGCAATTTCAGATCTCTTTCATAACAACCTCACGCGAACTGTATGCCGGTTTCCACTGTTACTTCCGGCCATATTTTCTTTGCCCCTATTTACGTTGCAGACGGTCACGGGAGATGAGCTAGACATCTCAAATGTCTATGTTAGGACATCTCAAATGGAATGTTAGGCATAAGCCATTGTCAGGGGCGGGGGTCAGTTTCCATTGTGGGCAGTGTCACCGCAACACACATGACTTAAAGGTTGAATGCATTCATGGGTGGTGGGCCTCTCACTCCCTCTTATCTGATGCATTTGGAAAACTGTGTCCTCGTTAGATAGATCCCCGACTTCCTTTTTTCCAGTTGTCTTATTTGTTGTAGAAACTTGCCCTTTTAAACTGGTATCTTCATTATGTAATTCCTCTAGTAGAGTCCTTGATACTCACTGTTGATTCTGTTTGTGATATTTTGATGACATTATAACCCTGATGACAGAAATCTGATGTTCTGGGCAGTGTGATAAAAATATATGCACAAATCTTAATGAAGATGACCGAGGTCCCTTGTTACTTATCCACAGCAACGGATTACCATTGAGCCAGGGACATCTTATAGGCTGCAAGGGCTGAGACCAAACAGCTTGTACTACTTCCGTCTGGCTGCACGCTCTCCCCAAGGCCTGGGTGCTTCCACAGCTGAAATATCAGCCAGAACCATGCAGTCAAGTAGGTGTCTTTCTTTGCTTACTTTCTGCCCTTTTCTTCACTAGGAGGCGTTGCCAGCTTTTATCCCCACCAACAACAAACCTGCTAATTAATATTTAATAGTTGGTAGTCTCTCTATACGAGCATGCGTCCAATTTGGGGGATTAGAGCACCATGACCTTGGTTTTCAGACTGGGTCCAAATGACAGATCCCATTCTCCCACTTCCAAAATTGAAAGACATTCAGAGAAGGTAGGAAACCTACTTGAGAAAAATGGGTAAAGGAGTTGGATCAGTCTCCATTTAATGAATTATAGAGCTGTAAAGCAAAATTCAGATTGAGGACGCTGCAAAATAATCAGAGGAGGGCTTAGCAAACTAAAGAGACAGCAAAAGACCAAACTTTTATCTTTTTTAAGCACACAGGTTTTAACTTTGCTGATGACCAAGTCTTCATGTCACGTATTTTTTCTTAGTTTGCTGTTAACTTTGCAAGCAGTTCATGTGGAAATTTGGAACATTCACAGAAAATCTGTATTTGTACAAATTTAGGAACAATGGAATAATCACAAGTATATTTGCAATCCTAAATTGTATTTTGTTTCCTCAGGTTCAAATTCTTTTTGGGACTGTTACTCTATAGTTGTGTTTATCACAATGGAGTTCATTGTGTCTAGGGGAGATTGTTTTGCATAAAGTATTATATGGCAGGTTGTTTTTGATGGAAAGTTTGGTGGCTTATAATACTATTGTTTGCTCTTTATTAATACGTTTCTATAATTAGTCTATTAACCATTTACCTTGAATTGAACAGTTTTATGGACTTATTTCCTTAGATTTTTAAAATATTTTACATTTTATATGTGATTTTTAAAATTTTTATATGTCATTTTATCTAGTGACATAGATATGTATAAAATGAATACATTGAATTTTATAAAGAGAATGCTCTATTGACCTGATTTTTAGACCTATCAGCAAACATGAAATTTACGTTTTTTTAGAAGATGAATTTCCTTTCATATAAGCAAGTCTTCCATCATTTCATTTTCTATAGATACTTGAAATCTTTCAGGGTTTTTGATGATAAAATTCATATTTTTCCTCAACACATGATTATTCATATGAAAAGCATTAGGATTCTGTTGCTTAATCCCTTACTGGTTATAGCTATTCCCATAAAATTTCCTTTCTTTTAAAACTGAAGCATGTAAATCAATGCAGTATTGTATGTCTCCTTTGAATTCCAGGCAGGCTAAGAAGTAATACTGCAGAAGATAATTCTTAAAATCAGACACTTAATTAAAAGAAATGTGACATGCTTTAATATTATATTTTGCATGGTTTACAAACTTGACAGTTTTGCATACACACACATATATATTCATACATACATACTTACATACAAAGAGACAGAATGGACTTTTTATAGACACATCAAAAGCTTATCCACTCTTTATTTTATTAAGGTTTCAAGTGGTGTTACATATACTTTCACAGAATAGGAGGTCTGAAGGTAGGAATGTAGTGAAAACCAAATCAGTTTTTTAAAAAGAATTACAAATGAGTCTTTGCTGTTACATGAACAACTCAATTTATTATGAATGATAATGCATATAAAATAGTTTCGTAATTTGAAATATAAGAACCTTTAGTCAGAATCAATAAAAATGATGTTCTTGTGATTTTGCAAACCTTATACCAAATTTATAAGGCCGTTTTACGAGGATTTCCTTTTTGTCTGTACAAGGATCTTTTCATTTTGATTGCCTGTAATGACGAACACAAGACATGTAAATTAAGAAAGACTGATGATCGTCTAAATAATCAGATACACCTGACACTACATAATATTAAGGCTCACAAAGTGTAAAGAAATACCCAAACTACATGTTCAAATACAAAAAATTAGAAATGATTTACTCATTCTACCATATATATTGCCTTATATCAAAAATATATATATATGCAAACATATATTCATATATCATCCCAATTCTTTGTTCTTCTTTAGGAATATATATTATTAACTTTAAAAATAATTTATGATAACAGTCACATTGCTCTTTATTGCTTTTTATTTTTTTTCAAATAATGATATGTTTGATTTATTTGATGGAAAATAATTGCTCAGAAGGTGACTAGTTTATTTTAGAATGGGCAGGAAGAAAGTTTATCTTTTAACTCTTAGGTAAATCCTACTTTATATGAATAATTATGTACAAAATGAAAAGAGCTATGTACAAAATGAAAGATAAGTCGTATCTTTTCCAGATGGTTCTCAGGATTTTTTTTAAACAGTTCTTTTTAATGGCTATGTTATTGACATTTTGTAAGGGATAGATGATTTTTATTGATTTTACCAAAATTTGCTGGTGGGATCTAATTCTTCACTAGCAATGGTGTCTCAAGAAGAGTTATAATTTTAAAAAAGCTGGAAGCTGACATAGGGTAAGTACAAGTTACAGTCAGAATCAAGCAGCCTGACATTACCCTCGGGTAGGTAAATCCTGGACTATTCATTTTCATCCTTTATCGTTCTGCATGCTCACTGTATATGGGCTATGATCAATGTTAGGTTAACACTTGTCGTTAAAACTGGTCAGAAGACTCCGTTTTTCAGATAGTCAGAGGGAACCCTTTTATGTTTGTTGGGCTTTTATTTATCTCCCTTTTTAAAAAATTGGAATTGGTGGAAGGGCATCCAACAGTTATTGCCACTTTTCACACTTAAGAACCTTTTCATGAATGAATACTATGTAGGAATTGCCCTCATTTTAGAATGCAGTAGTGAAAGCTTGAAATGGCATCTCTTAAACATCATCAGACACTCACGTAATAAATCTTGTACTGTTTGCAGCTTTTTTGAAGTTCGATAGTCTGTATAATAGGGCTGGGGAATACTGAGGGATTGTTTTAGAAGAAGAATTTAAATTGCAGGTAGGTAATTTTATTTGAGGCTCTGTTATCTTAAGGTTTCATTTTCACATATTCCCCCCACCCATTATTTAACAATTATTTTTGGTCATTTATTCATTTTTTGGTTTATTCATATTACTAAGCCAAGGTACATAAATTTATCTTTAAAAATTTACTTTAAGTTTCAAAGCCTTATTTTTGTTTTGTTGCCCTATTGTTCATTTATTTATTTTTGCCTTTTCTTTTGTTTTATCATTTTTTTTTTCCAACCACTCCTGTCCTTTCACTCAAACCCTCCTTTAACTCACTACCAAAATAAGAGCCGTCAGCTCCTCCTCAAGACATTAGTTGCACCAGCCCAAGTTCCACTAGTATTTTGGTAAGTTGGCAACCTCCACCAGTGGACAAACAGAATGGCATTATTACTGAATACTCCATCAAGTATACCGCAGTGGATGGAGAAGATGACAAACCTCATGAGATTTTGGGAATTCCTTCGGACACTACCAAATACCTTTTGGAACAGCTGGAAAAATGGACTGAGTACCGGATCACTGTGACAGCCCACACAGATGTCGGCCCTGGCCCTGAGAGCTTGTCCGTGTTGATTCGAACCGATGAAGATGGTATGTTGCCTCTGCTACGTCAGTTTGCACCCTTCTGCCACAGTCTTGGTCTGCTGTCTTTTGATAGGCTAACAGTAATGCATTTTTCTCTGCTCATCTTTTTTACCCAGCATCGCTGTAACTTCAGTGGTTTTTGCCAGAGACCTATCTTTGCTACGGCCTGGGCATTTTTTTTTTTTTTTTAACTTTTTTAATCTCAACACAGTAATTTGCTTCCTTTTAAAAGAACAGTTTGCTCCATGACCTTGCAATCCAGGCCCTTCTCTGTACCTCCATCTAAAGTCTTCTGCTTATTTCTTGGTTTTTGTAGTCACTTCTTTTACATTTTGAAGTTAACGTTTCAAAAGTGCCTTCTTATCTTCTTGTTGCCTTTTTGTCTTGCACATTTCAGAGACACTGATGCTCGACATTCAATTTTTGGCATCTGTTGTATGGAATACCTTTGATATGAGAAAAAAAAAAGAAGAAAATCCATATAATCAAGAATTTTTTTATTCTGCTAAAAAGAAACCTTAAAAAAACACACACACACACAACAATCAACAACCAGTTTTTGTTATTATTTCAATGCTATACTTCTTTGTGCTTTAATGCTTTGAACCTCAAAGCATCTTCCTTGGCTTTTGTACATTTTTTACATGTTTTTCTATTTCTCTGATACTCTTTTATTCTTCCATTTTTTTTTTTTTTTTTTTTGGCATCGGTCATGTTTTTTGATCTTTTCTTAAAAGTTAGAGCAGATTGGTTGAGCATTTTCCTTGGTTGAAAATGTTTGTATTCCACAAAGGAAACATAGTGGGTCTGCCCTTTTTTTTTTTTTTTTTTTTTTTTTAAACCTAAGTAAAGAAAATGCTCTGACTGGGTGGGACAAGTGCCTATAATTTTCTTTTATCCAATGATGTTGTTCCAGTTCCTAGTGGTCCTCCTCGCAAAGTCGAGGTAGAGGCTGTCAACTCAACATCTGTTAAAGTCTCATGGCGCTCACCTGTGCCCAATAAACAGCATGGCCAGATAAGAGGATACCAGGTGCATTATGTGAGGATGGAAAATGGTGAACCCAAGGGCCAGCCCATGCTGAAGGATGTCATGCTGGCTGATGCACAGGTAAGCCTCTGAAATTGCATACGTATATTTTTATAGGATACATTTATTTTAGTCTGTACCTTAAAATGGACCCCATTTTAATTTTTTTGGCATGTTAAAACTCCTATACAAAATTCTAGCTTTTTTTAAAAATTGAATTACAGTTGATTTACAGTGTTGTGTTAATTTCTGCTGTACAGCGAAGTGATTCTGTAATGCATATATATACATTCATTTTTTATATTCTTTTCAATTATGGTTTATGACAGGATATTGGATATAGTTCTCTGTGCTATACAGTAGGACCTTGTTGTTTATCCATTCTCTGTATAATGGTTTGCATCTGCTAATCCCAAAGTCCCACTCTATCCTTCCCCCACTCCACCTCCCCCTTGGCAACTACAAGTGTGTTCTCTATGTCTGTAGTCTGTTTCGTAGATAAGTTCACAAAATTCTAGCTTTCAAAACACATGATCCATATTTACCTTCTCAATCAGAGTTGACTTCAAGTGTGAGGAAGTGAATTGAAGTGACACATCTGATTAAAAACATGTAACTGTTTTCTTAAAGTACAGATGTACGGCTCTACAGCTATATCTGAGTCTGCCTTTCTGACTTCAGAAAAATTGGTTGACTTAATTAAATCAAAGGGAAGAATTTCAAACAGCAATTTTGCTGATAAATCTACTTTCTGCTGTGCTAAAAGTATTTGGAACTAAGTTGATCTAATTTCTAAATGTATGATTTCTTCCACTGAAGAATAGACATTCTTATTCAGGGAGAGGTATCCAGATAGTATTTTATTTAGTATTTCTTTGCCAAATTACATATCTAATGAAAATAATTATTTCATTTCCCAGAAAATGAAGATAATGACAATGATAAAAATTAGAGTTTCTCAGGGTATTGATGAGATCCCCTATGCTGAGCCAAATTAAGAAAACTATTAAGAGTAGTTGAGAATGTGAGAAATTCTATCAACCCTAAGGCAGTGATTTACAACCATGTAGTCACGATTTGGTTTTGTAATATGTTGTTTAAAACAGAACATTAATTTTTTTTTCAGTTTTTAAAAATAAATTAGAAGTGATTCAAAGACAGTACCATAATAAATCTACCTATACATATTTTTCTGAAAGGGAGAGGAAGATTTCAGTTAAGAACTGCCCTACTGGAGATTATACATAACCCATGGACTAGCTTACCTATGCTTGTTCCAATAGCAATGGGGTATTAGGAATAGGGGAGTGTTTTGCTTATCCAGCAAATTGGTAGCTGGGCATGGAAATGGATGGGATTAGTGAAAATTTGAAGCTATTTCAATTGAAAATTCCTTCCTTTGCATGAAAGTGGGGAAGATTATGAACAAAGTTGAAAACTGCTGTGCCAGATTGCCAAATTTTGCCTTCTTTTCTCTATGAAGATAACAGGGCTATAGAGGGCCCTGTTTTTTTACCCCAAAGTCTTTACTTTGTATTTACTCCAAAGTCTTAGTATAATCAACTCACAAAGGTACTTATGTTTGCTCCAGTTTCGAAACATTCTAACTAACTAAAGGAGTCTGGCTTAGTGACTAATTTATCTTCCTCAAATCCAGTTGTATGGTTTTGGCTTGAAGGCCATTTCTATAAATTTAGTTGGAAATTCATAGTGTCCCTTAAGACTCTGGAAAAGGACCATTGACTTGCTTTTTTGTAAATATTTATTTTGTACTGCCCATAAAATAGAAAGTTCTTATAGTATAAAATTAATAAGGCCTTAACTGCTTACGTTTTATTTGGTACATCTGCAATTATGAGAAATAAAATGATACGACCATCATGCATTGATGTCCTTCTTCAGTTCATAGATAATCTTACATTATAGAACTGTAGTTCTGTTGCTGTTTTCATTGGGAATATGGTAGTTAGTGAAATTATATGATGCAAAATGCCTTAAATATCAACTCAATCTTTTTTTTTTTTTCTCCTCTTCTACTTTGGCCTTTCTTTATTATTTTGCTGATTTTCTTTGTGGTGTTGTTTTGGTTTTTGGTTTGTTTGGTTTTTGCTCATTTCATGTTCTCTTTAACTGTTCATTGAATTTTTTTTACATCTTACAGGACTTCACTGGGACTGTACATTTTCAATATTAATGAAAGATGTTCATCTAAATAGTGACTTGAGTTCTGTAACCTAGATAGAAATCAAAATAAATGTCACAACGTAGTGTGCATCAGCTTTTTGCTATGCCTTATTGATTCATTCCAATGAACCATGCATTAAAAAAAATTAGCCAGTTTTAGTGATAACAACATAGAACATATTTACTTTTAACTTCTCAATTAGGAATGAAGGTGGCAGCATAACACACATATACTCTTTGGAATTTTATTGTACACACCTCTTCAGTTGCTTATTTCTTCTATTTTTTTAATCTAAGGAGAGCACCATTGCCTTTATCAGGCTACAAATTTCTCTTCATTTCTTTTTATTTTGTTTCCCTCCTCCCCAACCTTCTTAATCTCAATCAGTGGGAATTTGATGATACTACTGAACATGTGAGTAATTTTGGGCTGCTTTTTCAAAACAGATTATAAATGGTCGTTTTTTCTGATACCCCTCTTTCATTTATTTGTACTATGTCATCACAATTTGCTTGGATGCATGAACTAACAAATTATTTTTTAAAGTACTTCCACTATGTGGTACACTTTCATTTTGGTTTTTGTTTTGTGAAATTGCTGTGATGCTATTGATTGCATAAGAAATATCATGAGTTCATGTTGTTTTGGTGGCTGCTACTAACTCTGCCTTGTGACACAGTTAGAGGAGGCATGCTTTAAGTGGAGGTATCACAGACGAGAGATGTTGAGTTTGTTCTGGGCTGCTCATAAATCCTGCTCCAGAGTTACATATTCAGTGCATAACATAACCTAGATATGGCACTATGAACTCTATCTAGAAATGGCAATTCTCTGTTGTACCCATACAAATTTGAGTGAAATTGCATGAGTCATGCCAAGAAGCAGAAAGTATCTTACTGAGTGAAGAATTCTTTTTTTAATATTTTAGTGAATGGACGGTGTTTTTTATTGAGAGTTTATTATGTGTAAGGTACTGTGGGGGACACAAGACGTGACACCTGCCTTCTAAGTGCTTACAGTCCAGGCACCTAGGAAGGATATAAAGTTCAGAAAAGTTCCATAAAATACAACAAAAGCGATGACCTCAAGCAATGTATAATTAATTAATATTTGAATGGCAATATCAGTAAGAGCTATGAGTTCAGAGACAGTGGACCAGGATGGTAGAAGTCCTGAAACTTATTTGAGAACTTAACTGATGAGTAGGGATTGAAGAAGTGAAAGTGTGTGTCTGTGTATGTTGGTGAGTTGGAGGTGGGAATGTACTTTTAAAGGTCAGCACAGCAGAAGCAGTCAGTCAAGAGTGTGATAATAGTCAGGTGACAGTGAGCTTGGCAATTTGACAGGACTGAAGGATTCAAGTTAGTAAATTAATACTAAATACTACTAAGAGATTAAATTTTAATATAATGTTAGAAAAACCTAAAGTGTCAAGCTAAAGAGCTGGTCTTTAACTCTTCAGTCCTGGAGAGATATAAAAAATTATTAAAAGGAGCAAAAAGATAAAGGCTGGTAGGAGGTATTCTTTTGTTTAGTAAAATTTTTTTTTTTTCCCCAAAACACAGGGCTCTTGTAGGGATTCTTGGTAAATATGATGGTCAAGCTATCACTTCTCATGAAATTGACAGTGTAGCAGTGTTTTATAAACTTCTTTGACCATGACCCATAGTAAGAAATGCATTATATGCCATGACCAATTCATGCATATGTTTAAAATAAAGGTTTTACAAAATAATACCTTACCTTTAAATATATGCAGATTTTAATATTCAAGTATATTTCATTTGTTTAAAAAACACTGGTCTTAAATGGCTAAATTGATTTCATGACCTACTAAATGGGTCATTACCTGAACCTTAAAAATCAATAACTTAATGGATAGATTAGAGGGAAAATAAATACAGTAGACAGGGAAACAGAGTTCTTTTCCTAAGTCGTGAAGTAATAAAAAAATTTTTTTAAAGTTGAGCATCAGAAATGAAAAAGGGACAGTTATGATCAATGTTTTGAAGGAAGAATGGACAAAAACATACTAACTAGCTAAGAATTGGAAGAAGAAAAAGGGACCAAAGATCACTCATAAGTTTTGAAGATGCTCCACCATTCATTAAAATATGGAAGTAAGAAGGGGAGTCTGCTTCTGGGAATGACGTTTAAGCTTTAGTTAAGTTGAAGTGGAGGTAACACTTGATAGTCAAGGGAAAACGTCCAACAGATATTTACAATGTATTGGGCTGGCCAAAAAGTTCATTCGGGTTTTTCTGTAAAATCTTACGGAAAAACCCGAACAGGCATTTTGGCCAACCCAATACATGCCATTGGAGCCCTGGGGGGAAGTCAGGGCTAGAGATGAATTTAGGATATAGGCAGAAAAAATTCTTTAAGTTTTAGAGATGGATCCAGTCTTTTTTTAAGGACTAGAGAGAAATGCAGCAGATGAGTGACTGTGACAGAACATCCGGGAATGCCAGCTTTTAACAAGCAGGGGCAAGAAGTAGGGTGCAGATGGGCTAGGAGAACAAAAAGAGAGTGAGGAGCTGTGGCCCTGATATCAGTCACACTACCCCAGACAGAGGGTGTGGAAACCACTGAGTAAGTAAGTATGCCCACAGCTTAAAGAAAATGTAAACCAAGAGATGATGTGATCCAGGCAGAGAGAGGTGTGTGCAGCTGAGATTAGACCATGACAGAGGGCTCGAACATTTTGAGTGGCACTACTTACATTATCCTATCACAACCTGTATGAGAGGAAGGACGTGTGTGGTCAACCCCAATTTTATAAATGAGAAATTTATAGAAGGCTCAGCGTACGTAAATTGCTTGCCACACGATTTGGTGATCGAACCAGGCCTCGCTTCTTTTCCCTCCTAGCCTGGCCTGCTTTCATCAGTAATTCTGTGATATCAGGGGGACCTTGGAAACAATAATGTTGGCATTCACCCATCATAATTTTGGGAATTGCCAGTGTACCATCATTTTAAATGCCGCTCTCCGGTGGTTCACTTGGTTTTTATATTCTCTGTAATGTTAGTGAAACCATTCCTGAAAATAAAATCTCTCTCCCAGATTTAGTCTATTCATCTGACAGAGTAGTATTTCCAGTAGCTCTTCAGGATAGTATCTGAAATTCTTGAATTTCCACACTGGTGATATTCCTACACTTTCGAGAAAAGCACATTGTCGAAAGCTGTCATCCCTGGGATCAGAGTCAACCAGTGAGTTCTATGGTGCCCATTACAGCCTTGCACAGAAAAATCCCACTGTTCTCCACACAATCGAATCCATTCACTAAACTCTCACTTGCGTTGTCTTTAGATGAGAAAGACAATGACATCTTATATTTTCTTAAATTTATCTGTATTCAATTTGAAAACATAGCTGTGCTAAAAATCTGAAAGTTTTTTTTTTTTTTTTTTTTTTTGCTGTGCGTGTATGTAGCACCAAGGAAAATATCAGAACAAATTAATAGCCAGCACTCTATCTAAAGAGTCATGTAACTTCCCATTTAGAAGAACAGTTCTGCGATTATCTTCTCTTATAGCCACCACAGCTTTGGGTCCTTACTAAGAGAAAACTAAGAGTTTTGATAAATAGTTTGTGATATTTAACATTTTCTACATTGTCGGAATTAATTGAACACATATTCGTGATGTAGTAGAACAAGTCCTGTTAATGTGGTTTTATGGCCTGGCCTCCAAATCATTAGAAAATTCTCCTTAGTTTATAATGATTTTAGTCCATAGCCTATACAACTAACCAATAATATACTATTTGAGTCCTAAGAAACTTCTCTGGCTCTCTGGCTATCTAGGGCCAACAGATCAGCCGTTTGGTAAAATATTTACATGGTGATAATACATACTGTTTGGCATCAGCCCCATCAACAATCTGAAGGCCAGGCTACAGTGGAAGCACAGGGAGAGCAGCTGGCAGATCATAGCAGCTAGAGTATGGATTGCTCACTACAAGCCACACATTGTTTTAAGTGTTTACCCAATATAGCTCATTTAATCTTTTAGTAGCCCTAGACGGTCCTAACATTCCAACTTTCACATGGGAAACTGAGGCACAGACAGGTTAAACTCACTTGCCCTGAATCACCAAACTAGTAAATAAGGAAAGGCATGTTTAAATTCAAGAATTCAGGAGGTCTGACTCCAGGTTTTGTGGTTTTGACTACTACCGCTTAGAGCTGCCTCTTAGGATGGCTGAAGACCCCACTTCAGTGTCAGCATGAAGACAGATCATCCATAGCATGAGCTCTAGGCATGAAACTTCCAGTGCTTGGCATGGCTGCAGGGAATGTTTACGCATGCGCAGAAGGAAGGTGGCTGCCTTGATTGTTCCCCCAGGGCATTTGCAGTGTATGTTTTGAATCAATGTTACTCTCTTATGTCATTTCAGGACATGATTATTTCTGGGCTACAGCCTGAAACTTCCTACTCCCTCACTGTCACAGCCTACACCACCAAAGGAGATGGAGCTCGCAGCAAACCCAAACTGGTGTCCACCACTGGGGCAGGTAACTGTATCTGTGCATATATGTATCTTGAATATGTTCCTGGCAACACTAAGAGTAATTTTCCAAATGGTACAGGTGGTTTTGGTCAGAGGGAAAAATGTACAATGGTCAACTTTAGTGATTTTTGATATATAGTTCAGAGGGTAAAAATAACTGAATAACCTGCTTTACCCAGATTATTCAGTCACTCATTCAACAAATATTATTTGAGCACCTACTATGTATCGGGCACTATTTCCAGTACTTTGATAGAACAATCAACAAAACAAAAAGACTCTGACCTCCTGAAATTTATTTTCTGACTAACATAATTAACTAGTGAATAAATGAGTTTTATAATACTAAAATGCCAGGAAGTGATAAATTATCAAAATAAAGGTGTGTGGGCATTAAGGATGGGGCAGTCCCTAAGGACTGTTTTAGAAAGAGTGATGGGAGATCTCTTAGGGGCAGGATATTTGAGCTGAGACTGACTTGAAAGATGTGAAGGAGCAAGTCCCACGGGGGTCTGGAAGGCAGACCATCTAGGGAGGGAAATCACGTGACAGCTTCACCACCACCCCCTCCCCCCCAGTAGCAAACCTTGTTAGAAGAGCTGCCGTCTTGAACTGGGTTGTTGACTTAAAGTTTTATTTTTTGTCATTTTCTCCTCCTCACCCCTTGCTGTGGGGATTCTAAAGAGGACAAATTGCACCAAAGGTGGGAAACAGAAAAGAGAATGAAGAAAAGCAAAAAGACTAATACCAGATTGCTCCTTTCTGAAGAAAAAAGCTTCTTAATGCTATTTAGTCTCACTTTGGTTGGCCACATTAGGAAAACAGCATGTCGGAAGACCTGACATTATAAAACCAATAAATTAAGAGATAATTACAGAAGGAATCTTCTTTAGTCCCTTTATGTAGAAATCTCCCGTGGAACATTTAAGCTATGATTTGATTTATTCCTCCTGAATCACTTCTCGCACAACTTTTTAGGAACACACCTCGATGTAAAGGCATAAAGCAAAGAACAGCTGTGATGTTGAGGAACCTCCTGGGTGCTGTGCTCACTGCCAAATTTGTCTAAATGTCATAAGATTTGCCTCACTCATATCCCGCCACCTGGAACTGCCTCAAGCAGCAGGATTACAGATGGCAAAACTCCTTCAAGGCAAAATCTTCTGGGCCTTTTCTTTTTTTAATACCATTGTATCAAGTTTATTCAGTACCCTGCATAGGAGATACGGTGCACGTTCAGTGGGGACATGCTGACTGTCTAGCTATGGAATCAGCCTCTATTGGAATGTAGACAACCGAGGGTAAACCCCTGAAATTGAACCCCAAAATGAAGAAAATACATTTCCTTCACCCATATTTATAACTGTGTCTTAATAAGCCTGAAATGTCTTACATGAAGCATCAAACTCCTGTTGCCCATAAGATGGGGAGGTCCTATAATGAGGACAAACAAGTAGAGGATTTATCACCAAGGGATGCGAATCCTAGAACAAGGAATGATATTGCCTATTTTAATGTCACTAAGATTAGCTCATCACTTTTTAGTCACCATACAGAACATTATTTAGAATTGTGGATCTTATATACAGAATTATTTTGCAATTTGCATTCACAATTTCAGATCTTTCTTAATCAATGGAGACTTGGGTATTGAGGAAATGCTTATAATTTAGATGTCTGCACATTTATTTTCTTGAGACCTCCCTACTGATCCTGGGTGGGAGATGGGAGAATCCAGATTTATAATCCTTCTAAGAGAAAAGCTCTAGTTTTCTTTGCTGCCAACCTATAGTAAAAAACCATTCTAAAGTCATTCTTGAACAGATTAATTTGCTTTGTTTTATATAGTATTACAAAAATCCCTGTACTTATATAACTATGACGAATTACTGAGTTTATCTCACAGATGTGAGCTCCTAATAACCGCAATTATAAGGGCATTTAGTTATAGCTTCCATGGAGAATTCAGGAATTCTCGTGAAATTTTATTTTAATAGTAAAATTCCTGGTTTTAGGATATGTTTCTGTATAATACATTGTTTCTAGAATCTGTGAACAATCATATCTTTGAAGTAAAAATACAGGCCATAACTTAAGCAATCCATGTAGGATTCATGTAACCTGAGGGATGCTTTTGAATAAAATGTTGGCTTTTATGTTTCAATGATTATGACATTTTTGTAGTTTCTTTGTTAATACTCCCATTGCTCTGTATCATAATAATTGGTCTACTGCCTGAAATCTTGTGGTTTTAGGCATATTCTTTGGTTTGAAATTTTCTCTATATTTTTACATGAATTTCACTACTGTACTGAGGAGGTATGTTTAAGGATGAGAGAGAAGATGACAATGACATAGAGAATTTGGAAGTAATAGGCTTAGGTTCAGTCCTTTATGATTGTTGCTACTTAGGTGCTAAGTTAAATTGAAGCTAAGTTTAGAGCCATTGGGACTGAGTGCCTTGGTTGATCTCCAATGATTGCTCTTACTAGGAAGAAGTAAAGGGCAGTACATGTGTACCATTTCTGAAGTCATGAGAGATTTTTAAGGGGAAGAATACAGTAAGGAGATAAGAATAATCAAAAAGGCAAAAGGGAGAAGAGATTATATGTCATGGCATAAGTTAGAGTTAGCTTATTTACTGTGCAGCTGGGCCTTCTTCTTCCAATAAGTTCACTAACACACTGCTAAAAATGACCTCCAACTCCCAGAGTAAGTGTTTAAGACTCTTTCCTTTTGCCAATCCTCCAGCTCCTAGGCTGGAGTAAGCAGACCCACTGACCCTGCCACTGCATGGCCTTTAAAAGTGGTCCACACAATAACCCTAAGGCATTAGAACCTTGGACCCAACTCCACGTGCAGCACCGTCTACTGGTCCTCTTCATTTCTCCACCTGGAGTATGCACTGATCAGAGGACAAGGGCCCTGCATTATCCATCTTCTATTTTCCCACCCAAATGCCTGCATGCCATTATATAAGTCCTTACACAAAGTGAGTAGTTGGTAAATGTTTCATACATAGAATTTCTGGAAGCCAGAGATGGAAACCATTGCCAATATGTGCAGTTTGGGAGAATTCTTTTTAACCATTCATGCAATGTTGTAGAACTCTCCTCATTCCTTTTCCCTTTTTTCTACTTGTTACTCCCTGGATGAAATACCACAACTGTCCATAACCCTTACCCTAGCTTATTTAAACTGCATCTACTATTCACACATTTGGGGAGATTTTAGGTGTTCCCTTCATGTGGCTAGCCTCTCCTGAGGCAATGCTGGGAGTTCTTCCTCTAGCTGCCTCAGCTTTCATTTCTTTCTTGAATCCTTCACTAGTGCATCTTGTTGCTTCCAGGCTGATTGTCTCATAGTTTTCAGGCTTAGTGAAACTTCTGCCAGGGAAAGGAGTGACAGTCTTGGCAGTGGAGAGCAGACCGAGGTGCTTCTGGCACAGCAGTGGGAACCAGTAGATCAGAACTGACGTTCTTACTTCTAGAGCATTACTTCGATTTCATGATACCAAGCCCACAGTGTTTATATCCCAGAACAAGAAAGGGCATGCCAGCGTCAAAAACAAAAGGCATTAGTGCAACCTAAGCTTTGACTGTCACAGAAGAATAGATGTACATTTGCATAAGGCCATGAGATCTTTTTTTCTTAGAATTTACGAGTTTGTTAAATTTCTCCAAATTTGTACCATAGCAATATTATGAAGTGAAACACCAGATAATAAAAGCATACTCATATATGGCTGACGAATATTATTACAATGCAACCTATATTTGTGGTTGCAGGAAATTTTAAATTGTTTTATTTATCCTCCCTTTACATGCATCTTATAGAAACAAGGTGCACAGTGTATTTACTATGATGCAGTTCTTCATAACCATAATTTTGAAAACTTTTGATAAATATTTTTAATAAAATATATTGTCCATGGAAAATGTGGAGACCTAATTGTTATGTTTTTCCCCAAAAGTTTCAACCAGGTTTTGTTTATTGAAGGATGTATTTTCTGCTGAAAGGCCCATTTTTTTTCTCAGCAGAATCTCAGATGTTTAATTCTTGACGTCATTGATATTTTAATGGGCAAATCATGTAAATACTATACACACATAGAGAGAAATTAAGGATACTTGCCAATCTCTATTTTAAAGTGATTTTTAAATGAATATAATTTTAAATATATTTAAAATAAAAATAAATGGAATAATTCAAGCACTCACCAACTCATGAATTGGTTTGTTCTGAGAGTTTCTTAGTTGGTTAGTAAGATATCGGATACACCTTTCCATGAGAAACAGTGAGTCTACAGTTTTTGGTTTGGATTGGTTTGGTTTGTGGGTCAACCTTCAACACGTGTATATAATTGCCATTAAAAACTTCAGGAACTATTTTCCCACACATGATGAACCCACTTACTATGAACTTATCCAACATGTGAAACAAAACTATTATATTACTTCATTGGTTAAGGATAGAAATATCACAAAGAATGTGTTCTTGGACAAAGCACACCACTACTGGGGTCTGAAATATATAGTGAGCAGGTTAACCAAGTAATTTCTGAAGTTAATATTCTGTATATTATCTCAACGTCTTTCTAGTTCGTTTTTGTTTTTAACTTATATCTACATCCCTATGATACTATTTTTCATTGCCTGTGTATTTTTCATTGCCATTAGTGTAAGCTTTCCTCCCTTTTGACCATATTCTCTCCCCTTTCTATTAACTTATTTTTAATTCTGGTAATACTCTTTTCCCCTCCCTCATCTTTGGACTATTTCCAAAGAAACTCCTGGCTCTGTGTTGTTTACCACCGTCCTTGTCTGTGGATTCCAGGAATGATTACTCTTTGTTAAAAAAAAAAAAATACGGTTGTAATAATACATTGAGTATATTAGACCAATTCACATATCTAACTCATTTAACTTGAAAAGAAATTATGTACTTAGCCCCTGACCACAAAAACCTTAATATTCTGATTATTAATAATTATTATTATTAATGAAATGTAAAACACTGTTCTAAGACTTTTACATGCATTTCCTCATTTAATATTCATAACAACAATATGGGGTAGGTCTTAATATAATTCCTATTTTACTAGATGCAAAACTTGATGAGGATGACTGATGTGGATGGTATAAACAAAAAATGCAAATTAGATCCACAGTAAGTCAGAGCAACATTATTTTACATTACCTTTTTTTTTATTTTTTTTAAACTTATAATCAACATACTAGTTAAGTTGTTTGGGCTGTGGATTCAGACAGACCTATGTTTGTCTCATAGCATCCTCACTTATTACGCATCTAACTGCACAGTTTTCTATCTCTCTGTTTCATTTTTTTATTATACAAAGTGAAGATAATAACTAAGCAGGGCACATAGTCAGGAGTGAAGGATGTAAATCAAGTGAGATGCTACATGTAATGCTCTTAGTACAGTGCCTGGTACATTGCATGTACCCAGTAATTAAATATATTTTAATTATTATTCTTATTAGCTGTACCTGATTGGCTAATCCTTACTGAGCTTCATTTCTCTGCGGCATGAACCTCTATGTATTAAGATTCGAAATGTGAAGATGTTTAAAAAAATCTCCTTAAATTATCATTTCAATAATAATTCCTATTTTCTGTCCATTATCAAATTCTAATATCTCACCCTACCTTAAAAGAGTATGAGAAGGAGCATGTTTCCACAAAGATATATAGACCAAGCCCTGGCTTTTTTTATAAGTAAAGGCATGGAAATGCCCGTGGAGTGGCATTCCCGTTCATCAGTGATTGAAATGCGAACACCCATGTAGGGTGGTCTCACCACTCCCTCCTGTGTGCTCCAGTTCCAGGGAGACCCCGGCTTGTGATTAACCACACTCAGATGAATACTGCTCTCGTTCAGTGGCACCCCCCTGTGGACACATTTGGACCCCTCCAGGGCTACCGTCTAAAATTTGGCCGGAAGGATATGGAGCCACTCACTACTCTTGAGTTCTCCGAAAAAGAAGATCACTTCACAGCGACAGACATCCACAAAGGAGCATCGTACATCTTCAGGCTCTCAGCCAGAAACAAAGTGGGCTTTGGGGAGGAGATGGTGAAGGAGATTTCTGTTCCAGAAGAAGTCCCAACTGGATTCCCTCAAAACCTCCACTCAGAAGGCAGCACGTCAACCTCTGTCCAGTTATCTTGGCAGCCGCCTGTCCTGGCAGAGAGAAATGGCATTATCACCAAGTACACCCTTCTGTATAGGGATATCAATATCCCTCTTCTTCCAATGGAGCAGCTCATTGTTCCAGCTGACACCACTCTGACACTCAGTGGCTTAAAACCAGATACCACATATGATGTAAAAGTACGTGCTCACACGAGCAAAGGCCCCGGGCCGTATAGTCCCAGTGTCCAGTTCAGGACACTGCCTGTGGATCAAGGTAGGATTTGTCTGCTTACGGCCTTTCTCCCTTAAAGGAATGTCGGTCTTTGGAAATCAGTATTTTGAAGCTATAAATAACTGATCGGCCCATTCATATGAATAGGTTCAGCAAAAGCAAAAAGGTAAAGTATGTAAAACTTAATATGTTTTGGATGCCTTAGATCTCAGTTAGAGAATGCCAAGCAAGTCTGGCTGACAGCACCCCAATGTTCTCAGGTAAGGAAAACACAATATAGTTGACTGAATGGGAGAGAAAGCAGAGATCTTTATGAGAATGAGGTGTTAAAATGAATGCTCTTAACAGGTAGGCAAATCACACTTCTCTGTCTGATCAAAGTAGACGGCATCTAGCTTAAGCCCTCCCGTCCGTGGAAAAGGACAAGTCATACGTTTTTAGGAGTAGTTTAAATACACTGTTTTTCCTTTTCCAGCAGTGTTTGCAAAAAATTTTCATGTCAAAGCAGTAATGAAGACTTCAGTGCTACTGTCTTGGGAGATTCCAGAGAATTATAATTCTGCCATGCCTTTCAAAGTAAGTTGTTTTCTAATGTGTAAGAAGATATCACCGGTAAAAGTGGAGGGGGCAGGTCACTTGGGTAAGTTACTTACAAAGCATACAGACTGCTTTGAGTCAGCCACACATACTTGCTATTCTCTCTTCTTATGTGGCTTTCACATAACAGACTGAGTCAGGCTCTTTGGCAGTGTGACCTTTCCCCTCTCAAGAGGAGGCAGGAGCTCAAACCCAGGGCCGGCATTCTTTGTGGGTCACCTAGCACTTCCAAGTTGAACTTTTTACATCTAAGCTAGTGCTTTTGTTTTTTCATCAGGAAATGAAATTTACATGGTTTCTACCTGTTTGTAATGCAGTATCCTGCGATTTAAGTAATTTGTTAATTGGCCTGAATTCTTTGAATATTTTAAACTTTAGTTTCCCGTTGAGAGATATTGGCAAATGTTAGCAAGAAGTACAAGTCTGTGAAAGAAAGAATAGAGAAACATTTTTGAAAGTAAAAATATATTTGGGAACAAGAATGGAAGTGTTTGGAAAAAAGTGGTGTGGATGATGCATTGAAACCTAGAGCATTTCTGCGAACATTCCCTTAAGATCACAGACAACTGACGGGCCAAATATTGTTAAGCTATTGTACATTTCTTTGTGTATTTTTGATAGACTTAGAAACATTGTATCATTACACAATAAGAAACAAAAGAAAATTGATGCCATCTCTAGAACTTATGAGCACTTATGGGCTTAGGAAATGCCCCAAATTAGAAATGACCCATATGTATTTTCCATAAGCAAGTACCATATTAGTTAGAAAATATTCATTGCCTGACTGATAACCAAATCTCTTTGATTGGTTGTATCTCTCTAGATTCTTTATGATGATGGGAAAATGGTAGAAGAAGTGGATGGCCGAGCTACCCAGAAGTTAATTGTCAACCTGAAGCCTGAGAAGTCATATTCATTTGTGCTGACAAATCGTGGCAACAGTGCTGGGGGGCTGCAGCACAGGGTAACCGCAAAGACTGCACCAGATGTTCTACGTACCAAGCCTGCCTTCATTGGGAAGACCAACTTGGATGGCATGATTACCGTGCAACTGCCCGAAGTACCTGCAAATGAGAATATAAAGTAAGTTGATCGAAGGTTAGGGCTGAAGGATAGAAATGCATGTAAGCAAGAAAAAAAGGTTAAATCTCGGGAATATTTGGTCATAAAAGACTATATTGCTGTATGTAGAGTGAGAGTCTTCTGCAGACTCACAGTTTTGTTATTCAAGTTCTGTTGCATTGTGTTCTAGAGTTCATTGTGACACAGATTCTCACCACTTTAACATTAATGAGAGTGTTTTTTTACGTTCCAGAAATGATATAATTTAGGAGAGACAGACAAATAGAACATGAACCTTACCATAAAGAAGTTTACGTCGTAGTGTATAGAATAATGTGAATAGTCGCATAACTGATATTTGGCGAATGTTACTGTAATTGTGAGGAATTCTTAGAAAATACTACAATGCTAAAAGAAACTTTAGGAAATTGGATACAAAAAAAACAGTATAAGACACTGCTGTTTTACATGTGTGCTGAAAGATGGGAGAAATTTCAACAAGTTAAAGTTCAGGATGACATTAGAAGAAACATGAAAGCTAGAAAATGTAATTTTTTCTGGTTTGGATGGAGCACAGTGTAGAGGCCAATGGGGCTGAAGTGGAAATTAAATCCAGTCAATTAAGTAGTTTGTTGGTTGTATATAGCTAGTTGATGGTAGCCAGTAGAAGAAAAAAAGTGTTTTCACCAAAGTATATTAAGTATGAGTACTGTGGTAGACCCTGGAGAACAAAAAAAGAGGATGTGGTCCCTGTCTTCAAAGAGTTTACCATAGAGTGAGGAATACAGAGAAATAGACAGATGTAATACGTGCTAGCGATAGAGTCATACTCTATCTTAACAGTAGCTAATCCAGAATGAAATGGGTCAAGAAAGTTTCTGAATTTAATCTTGAAGGACAAATAAGAGGCATACCAAAAAATCAGAGGGAGGAAATCGTATGCAAAGGCTCATTAGTAAAGGAAGCAAGTGATTCCGTAAGGCACGTGCTCAGAGAGCCAGGGCAAGAGTAGTGAGAGGCAGGTATACAAGAGCCCAGTTGTACTCAGAAGTTGGAACTGTATCCTGTAGATAGTGACAATCCATGAAAGGACTTTATGCAGGAGAGTGGCATGATATCATCTGTGTAATACCCAAGTTTCCTTCTTTTCCATTTTAGGAAATATTTATTGTGTGTCTGCTGCATGTTAGGAACTGTGCTCCCAGCTTGGGATAAGACTATACCCTTTGTCATTTCTTCTATCCCACATGATCAAGTTTGCATGAAACTTGCTATGAAAGGTTTGAAGGTCAAGCAGAGGCACTTATACATAATTTATGGATGGTTGGAGCCTTTACATTTAGTAGCAATCTGGTGACATAATTTAGGAAAGTTCTGAGGGAAGATGGCTCCTGAAGGCATGTCGGAAGGATTGGAGCACCACAGAGAAAAGTTTTGGGCAGTCATTGTGCAGTTAGTTGACTCTAGGCAAGTAACAAGATTCTGAAGTGAGATGGTGATGGTGGAAATGGGATGCAGAGGCAGACAAGGCAGTAGGAATTGGCAGCTGTCTTAATGGAGGAATCAAGGCAGAGGAAAATGTCATAGATGACTCTGAGGTCTGAGCTTGGATGACAAAATAAATGATGCTGCCATTCATCCTGAAGGATGAAAGATCAGGAGGAAATTAATGAGTTTAATTTTGTGTACATTTTACATGAGGTATCAGTGAAATCAGTCTCCATTTATATTAGTCTCCATTTTTGTCCACTCTTCTGTTTCTATCATTTAGAAAACTAAAAAGAAGAATGGAATATTAGTGTGATTTTGATTCCAACAAAATTTAGTATGAAAGGGAGATTTTATTTTTCTCTTGTTTAAATATTCTATGGATATTGTTTGATCTTCCACCATAGTGCCAGACAATGTTGCAGGAATTCAGTGGAGAGAATGCTGACTTTCTCATGGCTCTTACATAGTGTAGGTAATTGGGGAATTTGGGCAAGTAGAGAGTCAGGTGGAGTGGAGTCCTATGATACCAAAAGTTAGTTGGATAGGGGAGGCCACAGGAGGAGCTCCCAACCCCAGTTTAGTAGTTCAGGGAAGAGGCCCTGAAAAAAAGCAACATCTAAGCTGAGGCTTAAAGAATCACAATAAGCTGGTCCATGGGAGTGGGGGTGGGGAGACGCTGTTTCAGGCAGAGGACAGCACATGTGATATTGCACAAGCAAGACAAAGACTAGCACTTGTTATTCGTCCACATCTTACCTATCCATTAAGACTTCTCAGCTGGCATCCAACAAACATGTACTCTAGACATACTGTACTGCCAGCACTAGGTCTGGAAATAGAAAGATGATTGAGATAAAGCCCTACCTTACAGTGGGAAAACAGATACAGGAAATAGATAATAAGAATATAATGGAGCAAGTACTGCCAGGTACTGTAGAAACATAAATACAGAATTCTAGCCCAACTTGCATGTCAAGGGAGATATCCAGAAGGAGCTGATATCTAATAAGTCTTGAATGATGAGAAAGATTTAGAGAAGGTAAAATAGTTGCAAACAATGAAGGAACAGTCCATATAGTTTATATGGGCTATAAATTGAGTCTATTAAAAACATGTACTGTCTATTCAGGGAAAGAGTAGATAAAAGATGAAAATAGTGTCACATAATCTGTAGTTTTTACTTTTAGATTTCAAAACTTTTCTTTATATATTAAAAAAAAGATTGTAATGGCTATTTACCAAATTAGCTTGGTAGAATGTCTTAGACATTATTGGGAAATGACATTTTAGTCCATTGGTGATAGACTTCTTTTTCATTTCCCAACCTCTGAATGAATTGAGAATATTGCAGAATATAGTTTCTCTCTCAGTATTTTTCTTTAGCTTGTTCAATTTTTCTTTGTTTTATTTATGTACTTCTTCTTTGTAATATTTGACATGGGAGTCAAAGAAAAGGGATAAAACTTTGGTAACAAAGATCAGAGACTATTACAAAACAGAAAAAGAAAGCAAACCATTATGGAAAAAACCCTGTTCTAGAAATGAAGTAAAGATTCCCAGAAATATATTCTAAACACTCTGGGGAAAAGACAAGAGCAAAAGACAAAACTGGGGAAAAGACAAGAGCAAAAGACAAAACTAGGGAAAAGTATAAGAACCATAAGAAATGAAAAGCAAATCTCCTGTTAGCAAAAATCCCTAGATAATTCATATTCACTATGTTTTTTAAAGGGATAATAGCGTCAGGTTACCCATCCAGTCTTCTAGGTTGGTTCATGTGGCATCGTCAAATATGACAAGAAGCTGTGTGCCATGTGGTGCCACTTGCAGTTCAGAAATTAGAGTGGAGCTTTTTGTTAAGTATTGTAAGGGAGAAATGAAGGGAGAAAACAGAATCGATTCCAGAGCTCTGGGGTGGGTTGCTAACTTGTATTTAGGTAAAAGCTAGCTACAAAGATGCTTCCAATTTGTTTTTCTATCAAAATACAATTTTGATGATTGAAGGGCTGTTTTGTTTATCAACAGAAACCAAGCTTTCCTCATTTCCGGCCAAGATAATTGAGAGGTCTTGATCCCCACCTCCAAACTCCTCACCATCTGAAAATAAATCTGTCTCTTGTAAACATAATGCAGACATAGCTCCTTGCTTCTGTGATTTCACACTTGGTTTTTGTGTGGAGAAGCTGGGAGCTCCCTCAGCGAAGGGCCAGATTTTTCAGGAAACAGCCACATTGGTACTGCAGGTTCTAGTACCAGGAATTTTGTGGGGCTTCAACCTTCTCTTTGAATACATTTGGGGGCAGAATGCTGGTCAGAAACTCTAGCAATGCCACCATCTGTCAGAAGCAAGTTGTGGTGACAAAGAGGACTTCTGTGACTCTATAGAGCAGGGTTTTACTCTGGTTGGTAAGAAAAAAAAGCACCACACAGATTGTACTCAGAGAAAAAGCTGCCAGAAGGTACCCAATGTAAATTAACTCCATAGCAACCATTTCATGTTTATGAAAAATAGAAATGAAGAACAAGGGCGTTTTATAAAATTTTAAATTTATTATCTACTTTTTCTTTTAAAGAAAGACATTCTTGGAAGCAAAGTTGTTTCATAACACACATGCACCACCATTAGCAGCTCCGTGTGTATAAGCTGTTTAATGTTTAATTCATGCATCATATGTTTGTTCATTGAAGTGGTAAAGGCTTAAATTTGTATAGAGCTTTACAATTTACTGAAGGTATTAGAGCATTTCACTTAAGTCTCACAATGACCCTGTGAGGTAGGTGGTCTCCCCTTTTACAGGTGAGTAAAGTGAGGCCCAAAGACACTAAGTGGCCCAGCCAAGATCATAGAGTTGATACTGCTAATAGTTAATAGGGACAGAGGACTTACTAGGTGTTCTTCAAAGGACACTGCACACAGTGACTGCTGTAATCTTCACACCAAGGGTCCTCTTCATTTTACAGCTGACGAAGCTATAAGGTGGTATACTAATTTGCCCTGGCAACACAATAGCAGAACCAGAGAGGAAAGATTTGAACTTAGGCAGTCTGGCTCCAGAGTCTACATGTTGAACCCAACCATGCCTCTGTGACCATAAAATGATTGACCAAACCAGGATATTTTTTCCTAGGACAATTGCTAAACATTTAAGAACTCCATAACAATTAGATGTCAATAGGACTGCCCCAGACAAACCTTAGAACCAAGAGGAATCTAGTACATGCACTTGGCCACAGATTATGGAAATGTATGTTAAATGTGGAACAATAAAATCAGTAGATTGTCATGAGAATTTAGAGGAGAGGTAAAGGGAGAGGCTAGCCACAGTCAGCATTATCACCTGCCATTTTACAAATGAGGAAAATGAGGCTTAAGACAATTAATAACTTGTCTGACAACACATAGTTTAAAAGATTAGAAACCTTAATTTAAACAGAGAAACTAGAAAGATCATTCAACCTGCTTTGGTTTTCCTGTGGTTAATTAATTTGATTTAAACAATATATACCCAAATGACCAAAGCCAAAAAAAAAAAAAAAAAAATCAAAAAATTATTCAAGGCATGACATTCATCATTAAACTCTGAGACAAATTTTGACCTCCCAGTTAAATAATGAGTTGGAGAATGCTAGTATGGACTGTTAATACAAAAAGCCTGCCAGAATTTGAAGTGGGACTGCCACGAAGACCAGAGCTCACCTTCCCATATAATTATATGGAACTGGGCCCCTTGATGATAACATATTAAATAAAATTAGTAAAACTTTACATAGGATAATTAAAATTCTGAAGGTTATATTTAACTTGTCTAATTAAATCTAATATACTGGGAAAACACAGCTTACTTTATAAGTAGTCGAGGGCTTTCCAGATATATTGATTCTCAAGTTATTTTCCATTAGTTTAATAGTGAAGGTCTGTGTTGAAAAGGGTATTTGAAGGCTAAACTTCAGGCTTGAGTTAGACAGGCAAACAGAGTATAAAGTTTAATTTTACCCATATGGGAAGCTGCTCTATGTCCAAAAGCGATTTTTTTTTTTTTTTTTGCATTTCAAGCAAGTTCTTTCAGTTCATATGATTTGGTTGATATGAATTTGCAGGGTATATGTTAGTTCCTCACTTTACAGAGTCATCTTACCTTACCTAATACTGCATGAGATGAGAACTAAGATCACCGCTTTGCTGGTAACTAAAAGACATTTAGGCATGTCATGAGGCTGGTTTGGAGAAAAGAGAAAAGCTTGATGAGGTTTCAAGTTGGAAAGTTCTAGTGCAAGAGAAGGGCCTCAAAATGTTTTTGACTTCCTGATCTAGGAGAGGCATAAATCCCCAAGAGTTACCTGCTTCACCCACTTCCACTTTTCAGTGAAAAAAGAACTCAGTGATAAAATGGCAACGTTAGCAAATTTGGGGAAATTATATGTGTACCTGCTTTAGGAATGTGTTTCTAAGTATATGAATATGTCTTAAACGTATAAGAAAATTATGGACTAAAAATGGTTCATTGAGACCATGTAATAGGGGTCATTGGTCTAAGCAGAGGTCAGGGAAGGTTTGAGTTAGGAAGTAAAAAAGTGAGTTGCTATTTGAGGCAAGAGAGAAGATAACTTGGGATTTGTTGGGAGTGACAGAAGGTTCTAGACAGATGGTACAGAATGATCAAAGACAGAATGGACCAAGTCAATTCAAGAAACTAAAAGCCCCCCAGGGCGTAGCTCAGAGAGCACAGAGAGATGGATTCAGGCAGGGTCCTGCTGAGTCTTATAATGCCTTTGGTCTTTATTCTAAGACAAATGAGGATCAATGGAAATATTTTTAAAAATGGAAATGTTACAATTAATTTTCTATTGCAAAATGAAAATTTCAGAGACTGGACTAAAGGAGTTTAACTCAATGGAGAGAGAAAATTAGGAGACAAAGTTAGGAGCAACCCAGGCATGAGACAATGGAATGAAGCCAGAGCGGTGGCAGTAGAGATGGGGAGAAGTGAATGCACTATAGATAGTTTGGAAGTAATAGGACCTAGCGGTAGTTTGGGTATGAGAGAGGGAGAGAGTTAATGCAGATTGTCAGTGATAACACCTAGGTTTACAGCATGTGCCCTAAAATGGATCATGGTGCAATATTGGAAGAGGATTACTTTTGGACGCGTATTTTTTGTTTTATTTTAACCACAGTAAATTTGAGGTACTTTTGTGACATAGAAATGGAGACATAAAGTTGGAAGGGGATAAACTTGTGGAGTTCAGAGGAGCGTTCTGGGCTGAAGATGTGAATCTGTAAATCATTTGCATCTAGGGGATAACTGATTCCCTGAGCTGGAATGAGATCACATGGGAAGAAAAGAGGAAGTAAAGACAAATCCTTGGCTAGATCCTTGAGGAACTCCACCGTTGAAAAGCTGGGTAGCAGGTAATAAATCCTGCTAAAGAAATAAGGTTAACATGGTGAGAGGTTTAAGTAGAAAACCAGGAGAGTTGGATACAGAGAAAGAACTGAATATGTTTCATGGAGGGTGTTATGAATACTCAGATTCTGATAAAAGATCAAGTACGAAGAGAGTGAAAATTTCTCCTTTTGATGCAATACTGACGACCCAGGTGAAGGTGGTGAGATGGGCAGATGAGGCAGGAGCTAGAGCACAGCTGACTGGGAAGTGAATGGAAGGTAAAGACATGGAGAACAGCAGGAACACACAGCTCTTCTCAGAACTGGGGCAGTAAGAGGTAGGCGAGAGAGAAAGTGATGACTGGAGCAGGATGTGGTTTGTTTTGTCCTGCCAGGGATTGAAAGCTAATCGATAGAATCCAACGAGGATGGAGAAATCGAGATATATGGGAGACAAGGGGTATAGTATATGGTAAACATCCTAAGAGAGTGAGATGCAGGACCCAATTCAAGAAAAAGTAATTGGCTCTGGAAAGTGTAGTCAGCCCTTCTACGGTACCGATAGGAAAGATTATGGTTTGCACTCAGATATAGGGAGGCTTGTAGTTTGTTAGACGATGAGGGAATGCTTGTCTAAATCTTTTTCTTTTCTCTGTATATAAGAGCGAAGGCCATCTTCTAGTGGAGAGGCATGTATGTCCAAGATTTGAGGCCAGGTGAGAAAGTGTGAAAAACTTATTGTGAAGATTGGATGGACTAGGTAACTAGAGAAGCTGTGGTTGTATTGCCAGGCAGTGCTGAAGGCCTGTTTGAGTTTGCTGAATATGAACTTATGGCATCATTCTACCCTGTGCATTATTTCTCAAGCTGTATTCAGCTCCTTGGGTTCAGGCACAGAGAAAGGCTATCAGATTTTAGCTAAGGCAGAATGGAGGATGTGGGTTTTGGAACAGAAGAACTCAAGAAATTGAGAGCCCTGGGTGGTGCATGGGCCAGCCCTCTGAAGGTTGAAGTCACCCAAAATGACGGCAGAGTTTGGGAGGAAAAAAAAGACTGTTAACCCTGGGAAAAACAAAACAAAACAAAAACTTCCATGAAGGAAAGATTCTGAAGAGGTTGGTAGATGGCAGAAATCAGTAAGAGAAGACCATAGCATAGCTGAATTGTATGAGCTTCCAAAAGGAGGGCTTATTGTGATTTTAGCAAAAGGGTGGAGGAAAAAATATCTGCAAGAAGCAACAGTGAACCAGGAAAGAAACCCAAACCCTAAACCTGAAGTTCATGGGCAGAGGAATAAATTAACAGCCACCACGTGAGAAGTCCGCAAAGAAAGCAGTATCCTCAGGGGAAAGCTAGGCTTCAGGAAAGGCAAATACGAGGTTCTTTACAAAGTCATAGTTGCAGAGAATACAGTTGAAATGTATGGATTTGGACCCAGGAGTTCCAAATTCCCAACACCCCATTTCTTTCAATAGGTGAGAGCTGCTTTGAAAGGCTCCACTTCAGCTGCTCTAGATGAATGCTTTAGTGATCGTGGAGAGAAAAGGTTATGGATATCCAGCCACACTGTTAATTAATTGCTATGGGGAAGGCTGTTCAATTCTTATCCGAGCCACAAATGAAATGAATAGTCGGGGAGTGCTGCAAAAGAAAGAACGGATTATTTTTTCATGTACAAGAATGGCAACTCAAAGTATGAAAGCAGAAGAAAAATTAATAGGATTCATCAGCTTAACCTTGATTTACAAGATTCTGAACGAGGACAGTGGGAGCTCCCTGATCACATGCAGTATCATTACTTTAGGCAAAGAGAAGCTGTCCTGACTTTGTGCAATCGGTAGTGAAAAGCAAGAGGTTCCCTGACAAGTGTGTTTATCAAGTCCATCTGCAGTGATATTTTGTGCGCTAGGTTGCAGCCCCTGTCATTCTTCTCTGTGCTCATTTAACATGATGGACCTGTTTGGCAAACTCTTCAGGTGGTGGGAGGACAGGAAAAGGAGGAAGCTTACTCTGGACCATAAAAGATACTGGCCTCTCTCACATCCTCCGCTCTTCCTTCTCCCTACCCTCCTTGATCATCATCATTATTTGTAGGAAAGAAAATGGATGGCTAAGTGACGTGACCCTGTGAGCCTGTTGATGTGTTGCTCAGAGCACCATGGAGAGAGGATTCTGCTGTAGTTGTCTGGTTTGACTTGAATTCTTGATCAGGGGGAAAAAAAAGTTTGATAAGTCCTTTCATCTACATCTCAGGGAATTTCACTGTGTCCTACTGTGTCTGTGTTCAGATCCATCTCTCCCACCATGATGGTCAGTACCAGCCAGTAGCAGCTGGCATCTGTGAAGTGCTACGTGACACACACTGTGCTAAGCACTTTGTGTTCACTTGTTTTATTTCCCCAGAATAAGTCTGATATTATTTACTCTCATTTTCAGTATATGCAACTGAGATTCAGAGATGTTAGATGATCAGCCCAGGATCACACAGCTCATTAGTGGCAGATCCTACATTCTGGGCCAGATACATCTCTAGATGCCACATTCTTTACCAGAACACTCCAGATCAGCCCTGCCCAACAAATGTAATGAGAGCCACATGTGAAATATTACACTTTCTAGCAGCTATGGTAAAAAGTACAAAGAAACAGATGTAATTAATTTTAATTTCATTTTTTACGAAACGCATTATATCCAGAATATTATCATTTTAACATGTGATCACTATTAAAAAATTATTGCTGAGATAGTTTACATTTATTTTCATACTAAGTTTTTGAAATCCAATGCCTTTTACAGGTAGAGCACATGTCAGTTCAGACTAGCCACATCTCAGGTGCTTGATAGCCACAAGGGGCTATAGCGGCGACTGGACTGGACAGAGCTGCTCCAGACTCTGTTTGTGGAAACAGAGTTCATTATCACACAGGATTTGCTGAGTTTATTACAGGTTTTGCTCTGTGATAACAACAAACAGGCCTTCCTGTGTGTACTATTAGTCTCTGTAATATAATGTGATACAAGCTTGATAGCACCCCTCCTGTTCTCATCCCTTTCCTCTGAGAGGCAGAGGTGGGGGGTGTGTGTGTGTGTGTGTGTGTGTGTGTGTATTCATTTCCACAATAAATTTCCATAAAAGGGCTTTATGATCCAGAGTAAATGAAACAAAAGCAGATTATTGCCATAGTTAAGAGATATCTCTCTCTCTGTACATATATAGGTTTGTATCCCCTTACTATCTGTTTTAACTTGAGCGATTATTCAGTCTCTGTGGAGCTGTCTTTTTTGTCTCTTACCTGTCCTTAAAGGATTTTTGAGAGGGCAAAATGAGATTATGCATTTACTATAATACCTGAAAAGTAGGAAGTGATTAATGTGGTGGCTATTATTATACCTTATGTTCAAAGTCCTTGTATAGTTACTACCAAAAATCAGTATGAGCAGAGTCCCTGACTCTGAATACAAGAGCACGGTATACACTGTACGGAAGTTACAAAACAACTTTACAAATAACCCACATCTATTTGGGGACAAGGAACCTTTATACACAAATTGTAGTTGACCGTTCTCAGTGTGAGGACTCTCTTACTTTTGTCCCTTCCTATAGAGGTATTATACTGAGACCTATTTTGAAAGCCCTTAGGTAGTGACTGTCTCCAAATTTCTGCAGTACCTACCTTAAGGTTTGCAATTTGATGGGTAGAAAGAGAGGGGAACCTTTACATCTTTATATAATTGTAAGATGATGAGTAATTTTTATGCTTTTAATTTTTTATCCAAATAACATGTATTTTAACGGTATATAAAGAAAATCATTGTCATCATCGTGTAGGCATTTGTATGAGCTTAGAGTAATTTTTATTACACATCTTCTTTAAAAAAATCATCTTATAAATGAATGTCATAGAAAATTCTTGGTTCAGCAGCCTGTGGTGGTAGATTTCAATATACCCACCTTGTATGTGTCCAGCACCAGGGTACTAACAAACTATTTCCACTCTGTTTATGATACCTAATAAAGGTCAGTCAACCATGGTGATATTACCATACAAGATCACTGAAGTCACACATAAATGTCTACCCATGTTGTTTTTAAAATTGAACAAACAGGTGGTTATTTGCCATTGATGGACAAGTCACTCCATATCCATAATTTGCCTTCAGTCTCAATCTTCAGGTCTGTGGAAGATTTAAGGATATATCCATTTTCTTTTCCCTCCGAACTAACCTTATTTTTGTCTATCTATTCTTGTGCAGAGGTTACTACATAATAATTGTGCCTTTGAAGAAATCTCGTGGGAAATTTATCAAGCCATGGGAGAGTCCAGATGAAATGGAATTAGATGAGGTAACTATGTGTTTTGGGCTGTGTCATTCATTAGTTATTTAATTTTTAAAATAGACCTCTCCTCTCTATGGAGACCTTTCAGCATCTAATCTGGGTGCTGACTCCTACATGGCTGGCTGGTCAGCTGGCTACTCGGATGGTTCACTGCTATGGGTGTGTTAACCTCTTGGGGTCCCAACAAAGAGCTTTTTGATTTAATTAAAAGACATTAAGCTGTTGTAAAGCTTACAACCTATCTAATCTTTGTTGGCTTTAATATTTTGCCCCGTGCCCCTTGTAAAACATGATGCAGAGGTGTGGAAGGTGAACTGAATTGTCAGCAAAGACTTAATCACCATTGCTATGAATTCCAAGGTATACTTCATCAGTGCAATGGTAGCTGAGGCTGTTAAAAATGCGAAGTTGCAATTTGCACCAGAGTTCAACACTTGACCTGCTATGTGTTCTTGACCAATTTCTGACAGAACTGTGCTAGTTAGCACATATTTGCTTTATTCTATATTTTGTAGGATATCAGAATCAAAAATGCATGTAACTTCAGGGGCAAACGAAACAAATCACAGAATTTTGAGCTGAGCAAGAAATATGGTACAAAAAACAGAGCAAATACTAAATACTATTAATTTCTAAAATCTTACAACAACAATAGGTACCTTGGTACTCTTTTTTGCAAAAAGAACATTTTTTTTTTGAAAGTAAATACATAGTATATAGAACAAGATCTAATTTTGACATACTTCTGTTTAGATGAGAAAACTGTGATCAAAAGTGTTAAGCCAGATCCCTAGAGGGCCACAGCAGGTTAATGGCTGGGCTTCACATTTTGAAATACTACACAGGAGAGACTTTACAATTTTAACATGATTCAAGTTTGAATCAGTTCAGAAGTCAAATAAAAAAGGCCCCCATTAGGGGAAATACGAGATTTTAATTTATTGGATTTATTTACATGTTCTGTATCTTATAACCCAACCTGTTATTTTTAGGTATTTTCTGTCCCTCAAATTAGTGCATACAAAGCAAGGAAAAGCAGAAATTCCCTAACTGCATTACAGGGAAGTGATGTTTATTTCATACATGTCTGCACTAAGGAGACTGTGATCTCGAGAGCAGGGCTGTTAGCTTCTTTTGACAGACATGTGTCATCCCTAGAAGTATGTTTCATCATCAACCACTTCATTTATCTGAGTTAAACTTGATCAAGTTCAGAAAGGGAGATGAGTTCAAGGTTAGGACTATGCTTTTGTGTCACTGTTTAGTGATTAGATGAGCACTGAAGGAGTATAAAATGAGACACATTTCAATCATGCTGTCAAGTAATTTGTGTTATAAATTTTACTTTTTTTTCTGCTGAAAATAAAGGAACAAAGTCATTTTTTACGATGTCAGAGGAGTACATCTGAATATGCGAGCCGATGAGCTGGTCTCTAAACATTTTGAAGCAAAAAAGCATGTTTTACTTGCAACTGACTAATCAGTTAATCCTGACATATTCATTATTATTTTAATCAGTTCTCAGCCGAAATGCAGAATTCAGTTGGAATTGGATTTAAAATGCAAAGGCAGCTTGTAAAATCTATGAATCTTTCTACCTATTAAAAAAAAAAAAAATTTTCAAGGAATTAACATCCAAGCCAAAAATGACATCAAATACTTAAAAAAAAAAAAAAAAGCTTTCCTTAGAAGTGGAGCCATTTGGTAGTAAGTAATAGGAAGCTGATTCTCTTTTACAGCTAGGTTTTAACCTCCAAAATGCACATCAGTTCTAATGGATTAAAGTATAGAGCTATATGACATTGAACTTTCTTGCAATTACATTCTATGGGTCTCTGCTGCTGATTCCCATAACAAAGGGTCATTTTAATCATCCCACAAATTGTAGTGCATTAATCTGTATAATAGTTTGATAAAGAACATTTATTAATTCAAAATTTTGGGGTCAGGATGGGTTCTTTCCCACTTTTCTTACTGATATAATTGAGACCACATTGTAGAATTAATGGTGGAAGAAATAAGATATGCAGTGACTGGAAAATGAAAATTATTTCTGATAAAAAACTAAAGCCCTTGATGTATCTTCTGGAAACCTCCAATACATCTGGTAACTATTGTGGAGGGGAACAAATGAAAGTAGGCTGTGGCCTCACTTTGTACTTACTCGTCCAGTTTCTGATCCCTACAGACAGGTATTTTTTTTTCTACCATGGATAATAAAAGCACTGTAGTAATTTTATCTGCAGCTTGGTACTGCCAGGTTTGACAAAGCAGTGTTCCTCTCTTAAATGTATTTGACCAAGTGATTTTTTAGAAAGGCCTATAATTCAAATCGCTGAAACCCCATCATCAAATAGAATGGTGGCCTAAGGGGATTTTCACACGTATGCCTCACACCTAGGCCCATAAAAAATGGAAAGAGGCTTTCCAAACAGAGTCACTCTCAATATTATCTTCTGAGCTCATTTATCCTTTGTCTGGGGATAATCTTCACATAATAAATTCATAGACTGGAACTCTTAGTTGTCAAGGTCAGACTGGGCAGAGCAGACATTGACGGTCAAAATGAATTCTGGACAGAATGACTCCGAAAATGTTGGTTATATTTAATTCAGGGAAGGTCTTGTAATACATCATAAGCTTTTCATCGCATTGTACTTCAAAGGCTTGCTGTAAAATAATGTGGTCATTTGTGGTTGTAACCTCAACATACTGGCTCACTTCAGTGTCATCTGAGCACACTTGACCCATTTAAAGTATAACACAGGGAGCATCCTACAGAGATGAGAGCAAGCTGCAGGGGCAGGGTTGATGTTCCAGGTTTGACCTTCATGAATGGCAGCATTGGGTCTAAAGAGCACCAAAACACTAAAATCTGTTAAAGTACTTCCTCGAAGTCTTCTAAAGAAACCCTAGCAAAAGGTACTCATAGGGATGACAGTGATACGGATGAATTATGACAGTTGCCTACATCTGAAATATGAATAAAATCAAGGTAGGGTTTGATCAGTGAAGTAGAAGAGGGGACACAGTTGCATAAACAACTGATGGTAAATGTTTCTGATTAAGCAACTTCAAAAGGCTTTTCGGCTCTTCTGCACTTCATTTGTCCTTCTCTAAGTAATGGCCCATAAATTACTACATATCAACAATAACCTATGTAGTGACTTTTCAAGTATATATTAAATATTTACATCAGAATTTTAAAAAATACATGTTAAAAGAATCTAGGAAAAAGACATCTAAGTATGCATTTATCTGTGTTAATGAAAGCAGATGCACAAAAATTATATGTTTAAGTATAGACTGAGTTAAAAGAGTTAACATTATTAATTTAGCCTAAATGTTGCAATTATGTTTCTTTGATATTGTGCAGCCATTAAGTAAATACAAATATGGTTGGAAAAACTCTCTTACATGTAATTTCATTTTATTTCACCAATTGAATCCACTATTGTCACTTTCTAGTCTGCCTCAGTTTCCTCATTTATAAAATGGGGATAATGATAACCTATTTCATAGAGTTTTTATGAGTAAATGAACTAAGCCATATTTAGTCTCCTGAGAATGGTGCCTGGCACCTAGGAATTGGTTAACAAAGAAAAGCAGTATTGTCATTATCATCATTATTATAAAACCTAAATGTGACAACAGGATTGAAAGATAGTGCTAAGTTTCTGGACTTGCTTTATTACAACTCAGTTGGTCCATAATTGATCAGTCTACCTGAATTTATCATCAGATGGTCCAAATTTGCTAAACAAGTCTGCTGTGGTTTTTATAAAAGAACTTACATTTCATGTAATTTTAATTGTATCAAGAAACTCAAACTTAACAGAAAATTTGAGAACATTATAAGTATTCAATAACATGGGCACAAATTATCTATATAACCAAGAGGGTGATTTTTTACATTTTTAAGTTATAATTTTGACCAGCTGAGCACATTTACATTCTGTGTTGAAGAGACTGTAGTTTACCATCAGGTTCCTAACGTAAGGATTTGGTATTTGCCGTATATACAGTCTGCAGCCATCATTATTACAGAAGCCTGGCCTTCATTGCACCAGGGTCTCAGAGAGTCTTTTATATAGAGATAGTAAAACAAATCAGAATTCTTTCAAAACACCAGTTAAGCTGTCCCTTACATCAAAAGGCATCTCAGACTGCTATAAACTTCTTTTTCTCCGTTAAGCCCTATAAAATACCAATATTTAATGGAAGCAAAGATAACTTAAACATCATTTTGAAATTGTCATGAAATATCATTAACATGAGTTTCTCCTAATAAAAGAGTGAATGCAAAACAATAGAGTATCAAACCATAATTTGTACTTTTTTTTTTTAGAAATACATGAAGGATTTGTGTGTGTACATGTTTATATTTGTTTTCTTCAGTGTAATATTAAAATTATTTTTTCGCTACCCTGCCTTTATCGCCTGGCAAGATAATTCAACATCTCCAGAGAGCTATTAGCTCCAGAAAAACTCGGTGCCATGATAAATGCAAGGAATTTTACCATTTTACCCCAAATGGTTAATCAAGGAACCAAGTCAAGCCAGAAATCGTTAAATAAGTGACAATGTCTATTTAAAATATGTCAATTAAAAATTGGTCATCAGATTCTATTTCTGCTGATTTGAGGGAATATACATCATACAAGTTATCTCATTACTAAAAGTAATCTAAAATGGTACTAATCTCTCCAAAAGGTTGGTCTTTGAAAGTTTTGATGGCTTTATCTGAGAGTACTACTTGTTTAATAAGTAAGTGATAAAGCCTGCATGACAGGCTTTTGCAAATCAAGCTGATTTTTTTCCATAGACAAGTTATAATGCATTCTTGTCCTTTGAGAGGATTTCATTAGAGTGGACAGTGATGTGAGCTACCAGTAAAGCATCTAATTGTCCTGCGTTTACAGCCTGAGCCTTGCAATTGCAATTCAGTGCCTTACCTTTGGAAGACAGAGAGACTGAGATTCAGTAATGCTGACATACTACGCGTATTGTGGACACATTGTATTTGGGTTGTTCCCAGCCCTGAATTAATTTCTCCCATTACATTGCCATTAAGTTGGGTTATTGTTGTTTACATTTCTTTCTCTGTTTCCCACTTTTTTTTCCTTCAGCTGCTTAAAGAGATATCTAGGAAACGCAGAAGCATCCGTTATGGGAGAGAAGTTGAATTGAAGCCATACATTGCCGCTCACTTTGATGTCCTTCCCACTGAGTTCACCCTGGGGGATGACAAACATTACGGTGGATTTACAAACAAGCAACTCCAAAGTGGTCAAGAATATGTCTTCTTTGTGTTAGCAGTGATGGAACACGCAGAGTCTGTAAGTTAATTGTGATGGCATCCATCTAATTTCCTATGGCATTCTTATATATTTTTCACCAGAATTTGGTTATTTGGGGATACATAGGTACATGCACCCTAATTATTTCTCATGAGGTTTCGCTAACTTAGATGTAGTAACAGGCTGCCTACTCTTTGAACATTGCTGAGTAATCTACTTGAGATTTCGTTACAAGTAAGGCTGTGTCCCTAATGACAGGAAATTTAGATGGACATCTAGTTTATGAAGTGCCAAATTGATAGGGCATGGTTCTTTTTGTGGTGGTTGTTTGTTTTTTGTTTTGGCATTTGTATCTCTTAATCCCACACCCCTCTCTTGCCCTAACCCACTCCCGACTGGTAACCGCTAGTTTGTTCTTTGTGAGTCTGTTTCTGTTTTGTTATACACATTGGTTTGTTTTATTTTTTAGATTCCACATATAAGTGATGTCATACAGTATTTGTCTTTTTCTGACTTATTTCACTAAGCATAATTCTCTCTAGGTTCATCCATGTTGTTGCAAATAGCATAATTTAATTCTTTTTTATGGCTGAGTAATATCCCATTGCATATATGTACATTTTCTTTATTCATTCATCTGTTAATGGACACTTGGGTGGCTTCCATATCTTGACTATTGTAAATAATGCTGCTATGAACATTGGAGTACCTGTATGTTTTCAAACTAGCGTTTTTATTTTCTTCAGATACATACTCAGGAGTAGGACTGCTGGATCATATGGTAGTTCTATTTTTAGTTTTTTGAGGAACCGCCATACTGTGTTCCATAGTGGCTGCACCAATTTACATTCCCACCAACAGTGTACAAGGGTTCCCTTTATTCCACATCCTCGCCAACATTTGTTATTTGTGGTCTTTTTGATGATAGCCATTCTGACAGGTTTAAGGTGATATCTCATTGTGGTTTTGATGGGTATTTCTCAGATGGTTAGAGATGTTGAGCATCCTTTCATGTGCCTGTTGTCTGTATGTCTTCTTTCAAAAAATGTCTATTCAGGACTTCTGCCCATTTTTAATTGGGTTGTCTGTTTTTTTGATATTGAGTTGTATGAGCTGTTTATATATTTTGGATATTAAGCCCTTATTGGTCATATCATTTGCAGATATTTTTCTCCCATTCAGTAGGTTATCTTTTTGTTTTGTTGATGGTTTCCTTTGCTGTGCAAAAGCTTTTAAGTTTAATTAGGTCCATTTTTTGTTTGTTGTCTTTTGCTTTTATTTCTTTTGCCTTAGGAGATCAAAAAAAAAAAAATTGCTACAATTTATGTCAAAGAATGTTCTGCCTGTGCTCTCTTCTAGGAGTTTTATGGTTTCAGGTCTTACATTTAGGTCTTTAATCCATTTTGAGTTTATTTTGTATACGGTGTGAGGGAATGTTCTAATCTCATTCTTTTACAGGTAGCTGTCCAGCTTTCCCAGCACCACTTGTTGAAAAGACTGTCTGTTCTCCATTGTATATTCTTGCCTCCTTTGTAGTAGAATAATTGACCATAGGTGCATGGGTTGATTTCTAGAGCCTCTATTCTTTTCCACTGATCTGTGTGTCTGTTTTTGTGCCAGTACCATAGTATTTTGATTACTGTAGCTTCATAGTATAGTCTGAAATCAGGGAGCATGATTCCTCCAGCTTAGTTCTTTTTCTCTCAATATGGTTTTGGCTTTTCAGAATCTTTTGTGGTTCCATATAAATTTTAGTGTTGTTTTAGATCTGTGAAAAATGCCATGGGTAATTTGATAGGGATTGCATTAAATCTGTAGATTGCCTTGTGTAGTATGGACATTTTATGATATTAATTCTTCCAATCCAAGAACATGGAATATCTTCCCATTTCTTTCTATCATTTTCAAATTTCTTCATCAATGTTTTATAGTTTTCAGAGTATAGGTCTTTCACCTCCTTGGTTAAGTTTATTCCTAGATATTTTATTCTTTTTGATGCAATTTTAAACAGGATTGTTTTCTTGCTTTCTCTTTCTGATAGTTCATTATTAGTGTATAGAAAAGCAAGATTTCTGTATGTTAATCTTGTAACCTGCAACTTTACTGAATGTATTTACTAGTTCTAATAATATTTTTGTTGGAGACTTGAGGGTTTTCTATATATAGTACATGTCATCTGCATATAATGACAGTTTTACTTCTTCCTTTCCAATTTGGATGCTTTTTATAGGGGCATGGTTCTTAAGACCTTTTGATGTGACACACATCTGGATAGGAGGGTGACAGCCATCATTGCTCATCTCCTTCCTCATCCTATTAAAATGACTGTTCTCAAATATATATTTAATATTAGGTATGTTGCATAATACCTAGTAGATCTTAGCCTGTGTGATTACAATAGTAACTAACAAGCTCTGAGATTAAACATAGTACATTTCCAAGTATTTGAAAATATTGATGGGGTGGGGTGATTGTATGTATTTTATTCTCCTATAACTACCAGTGAACCCATAGTGCTTTCTGCCCAGATTCAAGGGAAGTTCTATCTAGGAAAAGGCAAGCATAGCCTGTGTTTTAAATTATAGCAATTTACCAGGGACTTTATCAGTGAAAAGCCAAGAAAGTTAGAAAACAATTCAATAAAACAGAGAATTCCTAAGGTACTCTAAATAATGAGTTGTCTTCTTTTATGTAATTCATCTTGCTCTTATGTCATTTTGTGCTTCAGTTGCTTTGAATGTTAAAAACAGAGAGAGAGAGAGAGGGCGAGAAATTGTAGATGGGAGGGAGGTAGATTTTGAAGTGGCGGTTCACATTAACATTTAATATACATATTCGAAACTATACCTTTCTAATGGGGCTTAAAACTGACAGGTGTGGCAACTAGATAGAGCCAGTCCCTTCCCCGGTATAGGAAGTCTGAGATATATCAAAGATTTCTCCACATCAGGTGTTAGCATGTACAGTGGGGCTTCTCTTCAAATGACTGAAGGAATTCCCTCGTGGAAAATCAAAGCACAAAGGCAGCCTTTCTGCCTGGTTTTTTTCTTGTGCACAGGATGTCATTTGAAAACAAAGTGATGGGCTTCCTGGAATTTTAATGCACGGATATGCTTTCTCTTCCTAGTTGAAGGTTTTAAGGCAGAACATCAAGGGAATGGAATGTTGGAATCATCTTATCCTTTTTTTTAATGACTTGTAGATGATATTTGAAAGAAATTTTCTTTAAATAGCTCTAGGACGTTTCAGAAAGCACGTTCAGAGCACTGAGATAGATCAGAGAATCCAGCAAAAAGGAATCTCATCAGATCATGCACTGTCAGAGACTCTGGTTTCTAACAGACGTTTCAACTAGTTGATACATTTCAACTAGTGTTGAAATGTATCACCATTGATGAATAGTTTACCTCTTCCCTTAGTATGTCATCTCACTGTTTAATTATATAATTAGGATTTCTTCCCAAATATATATTGTCTAAATTGCCCCTTTTCTCCATCATCTTTTTCAACATCGCTCTCAAAGCTAACAGTATTTCCTTTATGTTTTCTATGTGTGTTCATGCCAGCATTTATAGAAGAGACTTGTATCCAGCTAGTATAATGCTGGTAGTGATACAGTCTTTTGTAAACCTCAAATTTTCAAGAGTGATTGTTAAAGTGGCTAACCACTCCAAGGGTGGGATGATAATTTGCATACAGAAAATATCCCCCTTCCCCCCAAAGACATGAGCTTTTCCCCAATTAACTGCCTCATTAAGAATATCAAAGGACTGGTTTAGAATGACCAAATGTTTAATCTTTTCCATTACTCCCACATACTGAACAAATTCTACTTTTCATAAGGCTGATATCATTTTACCGTTTTGTTTTCTTTTCATTTTCACATGTCTCTGTTTCCTGATTTGGGTTGGAAATCTATGTACTTTGGGAAAAACCTCTGCTTAGATTTCCATCTTGGCTAACCAAGATTATTATCTCAAAGGCTCTTGGTAAAGAATTTCAAATCAGAGAGTTTTGCTTACTTTAGTCTCCCAAACAATTTGAGTGTGACCTACAAAATGGAAAGGGGAAAATTTAAACCCAAACAAACAATTATATAAAAGAATCATGTTTCTTGCACATAGAGTGTATTTGTTAAGTCCTTTGTGTAAATCCTTACACTGTACATATCTTTTTGTTTTTTTTAATCTGCCCCTAAGAAGGTTAGAAACATATTGAGATTTTGTATTTTTTAGATGCATTAGAAAATCCGAAAGTCTGGTCGATCTCTTTCCTGGACATAGTGAGGAAAATGGAAAGGGAGAATAGCATACAGGCATTTAGTGGGCATGTGTTCTCCAGATTGACTGCTGAGTTTGTCCTACTTAAATTCAGAATATATGCCCTAATTGTTAAAAAATGCAGACTGAAAATAATTAAATATATTTACTGATAGTGGAAATGTGAGTATACTCTCTCATGCTTTAATAATGTCAGCCATTTGAAAAAAATGAGCATTTTGTTTTATTCAACAAAGATTTTCTGGGAAACCACTAAATGCAAAGTTCTGTACTTGCTGCTTTAAGCATACAAACACAAATTGTATATAAATCTTTACCTTCAAGGAGTTTATAGTTTCATTAAAGGAGATAAGGCCTGTACACAAATGAAAAACCAAAATAGAGTCTGGTCACTACCATTAAAAAACAAATAGGACTACTTCAAATTGTTAAATGACTTTTACCTACATTTTGTGAAATGACTGATTATTTCCAGTTAAGGAGAGGCAGCTTCAATGGAGGCAAAATTTAAATGAGGCCTTGGAGTCGGATTGTGGGAGCTAAATGTTGTGGAACTTGTGAGAGGGTTAAAGAGAGAGAATAGAGCATTTTGGTAGCAGCAGCAAGAAGTCTATTGTGATGGAACATGTTATATGTGGTAAGAAAGTTTCAAACAAAGTTGTGGAGGCCCTTAAGAATCATGCTAAGATGTCTAGCTTTTATTTAGGAATCCCCAGAGAGCCTCCTGAAGGTTTTACAGATGCAGTTTAGGATCATAACTCTAGCAGCAGTGGAGACTGTTAGAGGAAGGAAGAAATTCTTGATATGGTTTGGGTGAACATGAATGAGGTAATGAGAAATGTGGTTCTGTGAGACTGGAAAGAAGGTGGATGGACCTGAGGATCAGGTACATGTGCACATATCTTTTTGAATTATGGTTTTCTCTGGATATATGCCCAGGAGTGGGATCACTGGGTCATATGGTAGTTCTATTTTTCGTTTTTTAAGGAACCTCCATACTGTTCTCCATAGTGGCTGTATCAATCAATTTACATTCCCACCAATAGTGCAAGAGGGTTCCCTTTTCTCCACACCCTCTCCAGCATTTATTGTTTGTAGACTTTTTGAAGATGGCCATTCGGACCCGTGTGTGGTGACACCTCATTGTAGTTTTGATTTGCATCTCTAATAATTAGTGATGTTGAGCATCATTTCTAATAATTAGTGATGTTGAGCATCATTTCATGTGCCTCTTAGCCATCTGTATGTCTTCTTCAGAAAAATGTCTATTTAGGTCTTCTGCCCATTTTTTAATTGGGTTTTTTTTTTTTGTTATTGAGCTGTGTGAGCTGTTTGTTTGTTTATTCTTAAGACATGTGGGGCAGCTGTGGACGGGTCTCTATTGGGAAAAATAGTATTTTAAAGAGGGGCAGAGTCGTCAAGAGAATATTTTTCTGAGAGAGTCTAAAATAGGACAGAAAAAAACAAGATATTACAGAAACAGAATTCATGGATATGCAGTCCCTTCCTTCACCAAGTAACTTTCCATATATATATATATATATATATATATATATATATATATATATATATATATATTTGCAACTTTATTGAGGAATAATTGCCAAATATAGTGGCACATATTTAAAATGCACAATGTGATGACTTCATATAGTTCTGTATACACAAATGCTGTGATTACCAAGATCAAGAAAATTAACTGTTTCGTGTGTATGGTGAGAATGTTTAAGATCTACTCTCAGAAACTTTCAGGTATACCATTCTGTGTTACTCACTATAGTCACCTTGCTGCACTTTTTAGATTTTCAGAACTCATTCTTCTTGTAACCATACAATGTATGCCTTTGTCTGGCTTATTTCACTTAGCATAAAGCCCTCCAGATTCATCCATGTCATCGCAGATGGCAGGATTTTCTCCTTTTTTTCTCCTTTTAATGGCTGAGTACTATTCCATTGTGTGTGTATGTATCTGTGTACATATATAACCACATTTATCCATTCATCCATAAAAAGAAACTTATGTTGCTTCCATGTGTTAGATATTGTGAATATACTGCAGAGGACACAGGTATGCAGATATCTCTTTGAGACAGTGATTTCATTTCCTTTGGATATATACCCAGGAGTGGGATTTGTCATATGGTACTTTTATTTCTAACGTTTGGCGGAACCAACATACTGTGTTCTATAATGGCTGTACCAATTTACATTCCCACAAACAGTGTATTTAAGGTTTTCCTTTTCTGTATCAATTTTCTCTTGGGAACAGTCATACCAACCTCTGAGCAGTACTGTAATAAAATTAATTAAATAGAAATGCTAAATCCTTTTAAGTTCTCAAAATGTTATGTTCTAAAAAGCCATATTATTATCACTTTCAAGCATGTTGCATCTATAATTTGAACACTGGACTTTTCTTTTGCAGTTGTAGATTTTGGCCTTCATTTTCTTACTAAGGTGCAGTACTTAGGAATGCTTCCTACATAATTTAATGCAATACTGATATTTTCTGTATAAATGTTTACTTTCTTTTAATTTGGTCTCAACTGAGTGAGTGAGTCTCAACTGAGTGAGTGATGATGATATCTTAATGGCTGGAACTATAATATTTTTTGTTAATTTTTCACATCACATGTAACACATTGGCACAATGTAAATGCTCATTGAACATTTTGTGACTGCTTAATTAATTTACTGGTACTTATACTTCATAAGATCATTTAATATGCCACATATAGATCCCAGTGAAAAAGTATCTATGGAGTAATTTATATCATCAAAAATGATTTTATTGCAAAATACTCTAAAGGAAATTTCGATTACAAAAACCTCTTTTTTCTCTCCCCTCCTTTTTTATTTTACACACTTACTTATTATCAAATCCACGATGTTCTGAATCTTTGCTTCTTCTAATGCTAAAGATACTTTCTAGAAAGTCATTATTTTATAACTGACATAGATTCTGTTTTTCCTCAGAAGATGTATGCAACCAGCCCTTACTCTGATCCTGTTGTGTCAATGGATTTGGATCCACAGCCAATCACAGATGAAGAAGAAGGCTTGATCTGGGTTGTAGGTCCTGTCCTTGCAGTGGTCTTTATCATCTGCATTGTCATAGCTATTCTTCTTTATAAAAGGTAGGTTTGCCCAATATTTCTATTGCAAAGACTTTTATTATCCTTCTAGGGTCATTGTGTGGTTGATCTTAGTAGAAATACTTCCAATAATCACTGGGAAAAAATGTGTCCATTAGCATTAGAACAAAATGTAAAGACTCAGCTATTTAAAATCTCATTCACCGTGTGGTATAGACTCTGTTGCCCAGCAGGCATGGATCCCAACCTCCAACTTCTGAGATACTTACTTATGCAGAATGAGTGCTTTGCATGACAGCTGAGATGTTACTACATCACAAGCAGATAATCCCAAGGAAGCTCACACTGGATTGTTTTAGATCAAGTTTGCACGTTTGTGTCCATTTCATAAGTCTAACTAACTTGCATGTGGGCTGAGATTCCCCACCCTCCCCTCACCCCCATGGCTATTTTCAAAAGTTAGCAAAAGTGGCTAAAAATTGAAGATCAAAGAAAGAGGAAGAGGATGAACTTTTCCCTTTCTCATTTGTGTCCAAGAGGAAATGCAAGGTACCATTTTCCTTTAAAAAAATATATAACCTTAGTCTTGATACCCCCAAGTATCAATATGATTTAGTGTCTGACCACAGGTGGGATGCAAATAACCCGCACTTACCCATGTTTTCTGATCCACTCTTGTCAATCCCATTTCTGCCTCCATTACACATAAGCAAGATTTCTTCCCCTAGGTCACTGCTTAGGCAGTTGGATAGAAGACGTGAGTCATTCTTCTTCCCCGTAATCCTTTCCGACCTAAAAAATATACTATCATAATGTACAAAATTTTAAAAATTAACATCTACTCTCTTAAACATGTAGAATGACTAAATTCTGAATTCTCTCCCTTTATATCAATTTTTCTTCCATTCCAAATTTTATTTTCATGAACCTTTAATCTGTGTTTCCTTTGTAGTGTGTCATGTCAGAATGCTACTGTGAAGTTACTCTCTTCCTTCTACTGCAAGATAGTTTTTCTCTCTTCTTCCCTCACTATAACCTTGACCTTCAAAATTAGATGAGAATGTGTTCATTTTGATTCTTGCTTACATGTTTAACCTGACAAGATATCTTATTTTCATTATCTCTTTTTCCTACCCATATATCTCCCTTCATTGGGTTTACATTAATTATTCCTACCTGCATTCCTTTGTTCTTATGTTCTTGGAATAGCTCTTTTTTCATAAGCTCTTCTTTTGACTCAAAAAAATACTTTTCAAGACAGACACTTCTCCCTTGAAAAACTCTCTCTCTCTTATGAGGCTGTATTCCATTCTATTCCAGGATTGAGGAAAAAAAGGACAAGTTAGTTAAGGAAGTTCATACCATAGCCCATTAAATCGCCTATCCTCTTCTAAAGAAAAAAAAAAAATTATTTTTCCTGATCACTCAATTGTCCACTCCATAAAATAATAGCTGAAAAAGCAAGTGCTTGAAGGCCAAAATATCTTAGTTGATGGTTTCAATCTTCCCATCCCAGTCTGTAGCTTATCAGTGTGTATGGTTGGTAAGGAGCCTGTTGTATTTGATCACTTCTCTCTTATGTAAGAGCTAAAGGGCAGGAAGTGCGAGGTTCCCACATACTCCAGAACAGTACGAGATCCTATGTGAGCCCAAGTCCAAGCAACAGCTATGCTGTTCAGGTACCGCACTTATTACCAGAAGAGAATACAATAAGAAAAAAGTAAAAATAGAGTTCTAATTGTTTTCTGTGAAACATTTATTTAAGTGGTCACATCCTGCTGTGGGAGTCAGATCAGACAACAACTGGTTGCTGACAGTTGCATTTCTAGATCATATCACGTGACATTGTGTGATTACTCAAAATGAGCAAGATGGTTACCTTTTTTTAAGTGGTGTTTGTTTCATTCGAATCTTTCTGGTGTTTGTTTCATTTCGAATCTTATCTATCTTTCGAAAGATAATCTTTCGATAGATCTTTAATCTATCATTAAGTCATGCCACGCAGTAGATATGTGCGTGGCCTTGTGAATTAGTTATGTAAATGTGAAGAAATAAGTTTATAAGCTTGGTAATTAGTGGGTTGGCCAAAAAGTTCGTTCGGGGCTTTCATCTGGAAAACCCCGAACGAACTTTTTGGCCAACCCCCACTAGAAATCCTTTTAAAGTTTTCTTTACCCACACGTGCTTGAAAAAAATAAACTCAGTTATAATCCTGCAAAAAGAGGCATCGTATTTAAAGATTTTTATGACTGTTGAAGTTGCATTTTAGTGTGTGCATATGTAAGCATCGTCTAATGCAATTGTTGGGACATGCACACATCCTCGAATGCTAAGTATATTTAGCTAACCATCTGAAAGCCCATGAAGCATTTCTGAAATAGAAATGCTTGCTTCAGCAGTAAAGAACATTCCTGACTTGAAATTCAAGTAGACCCAACAATGTCCTTCCTGATTATCATGAAACAGTTCAAGAGGAAATCTTCTGTAGGCAATGAATAGTGTCTTTAATAGCTTGGATTCTGAGCAAAGAAAATTATATAACAAACAAACACACTATATCCCTCTTTTTAGGTGCCTTTCAGTTTATCTTTCAGTTTATACATGGGTCATTGGTAATGACTCAGAATTGAATGTATTATTATTATCATCATCATTATTATTTTTAAAGTATTTTACTTCCTGTGTGCAAATAATACTTTGAGTAGGGAATGAGTATAAAATATTGTTGACTCACATATATCCTGTTGGTAATACACACCTGTTTACAAGACTACTTGTGTTAGGAATGGGTCTGTAGCTGTGGATGGTTTGTCCATATAAAGAAATACATTTCACTGAGCTCTCTGAGGAGACTTTGAGACTTAATTATATTAATATGGAATAGCACACTTTCATTTCACATTCTATTCATTTGACTTTGTTTTAAATTTAATCATTTAAAAACTATAATATATTGATAATCAATGACAAAACATGTCACGGAGCCTTTGTAAGGGCCTAAAGGGCCATCAGAATAGTAAAATGTGTTTGGTAGGTCTTTAGTGTTAATTTTCTTGCACTAGGATTATTTTGGAAATTCTGTACTCTATATGTGATACAATGATTTAACAATTTAAACTGCAGAGAGAAGAGGTAGCAAAGTTTAGAAAAATACTAAACTAGGAAGCAGGAAACCTGAGTTCAAGTCCCAGCTCTGTTACTAGCTGGCTATATGGGGTAGAAAGTCATGCTACCACTCCTGGCCTCGGTTTCTTCACTTTTATAAAATAAGTAAGTAAGTATGTAGATTAGATAACTGACCTTCTTTAATCTGAGAACCTAAAAAAACCAAGTAATAGAATTAATACTATTATTATTTCTGCCTCCAGTGCGTGTGTTTGTTTTCTAAATGACTCCATGTTGCCCTTCATCTATCCTCCCCTACAAAGAAAAAAGAATCCATAAAGCAACTGAATGCTCTTTCTTTGATGTTCATCTACCCTGCACATCTGCTACACATGTAAGGCTTTTCAGTCGTTAGTTCTAAAACTGTCCAGGAATTATTCCTAGAGAAAATAGTCTTAAAATAAAATGTTAACCTGAGTGACAACTCTATGAAAAGCATTTCAAGATGGATGAGAATTATTTACCATGTAGTATGGAAGGAAAAAAAAGGATTAGGAGGTTGGAAAGCGCTAAGGCATGGTCTAGACCAAATTCACATTCTTGAATAGTAATAGTCTAATGTGAGTGGACACTGTAGAGAGTAAATAATTTCCATCCCCACCCCAAGATGTTTATACGTGTGAAGACCATGAGGTAGATGTGACTAAAATATAGACTTCAGCTTTTTCACCTTTTCCCAGATCCAACATTGGCTCCCTGTGGGCTCTACCTCTTTAAATCTTCTTTTTGTATCAACCCTACGTATATTTATTTCCAAGGTGTTATCAAAGAAAGAAATGCAGTCCAGACTATTCTGAGATGCTATGAAGAGATAGATAGGCTGCCACGCCCCCCCACTCTGGGCAATGCCTTCCCTCAGCCTGGAAAGCCTTTCCCCTCACTCCACGACCACTCCTCCTGGCCTGGCAAAACCTAACTAACTCACCTTTTAGAAATAAGCTAAGCTAAGATCCACTTACTTACTAAATGAAAGCCTTTCTGAGTGACTGTCCTCCGTGCTGTAGCAGTTCAGGCTGCCTTAGGGTCCCCTGCTCTTAGAGCACGTTCTACTTCTCTAGATTATAGAACCTACCCCATTACTGCCATTGCCCATTTTCTTGGCTTTCTACCCCCACTAAACTGTAGGTCAAGGACTCCGTCTTATTCCTTATTGTATTCCTTGTGCCCGGGAGAGTGCATGGTACAGGGGGCTACCAAATAATCAAATTTACACAAGTCAAATAGTGATATACACTCCTCAGTTCCCTCCTCTTGTTTACTCCATCACTGATTATCACGTTCATCTTGACTGGCAAGAGCTGTAATAAAACCCTCAGCCTGTAATTTAAATACACCACTTCCAAAAGATTTCAAACTTAGATATTTGTACCAGCTATGTACCCATGTGTGCAGTAAGGCTGACATTTCTGTGGCAGAGGGAATGAAGCGCACACTATGCACTGGTTCATCCTAATATTCAACAGCCTTTTCATATACAAAACTGGCAATTCACTAGGTATTTCTCTTCCTATCAATCAGAGGAATAGATTTTCCTACAGCTGATTCACTGATGACCTCGCTGATTGATTAAAAATAAGCAAGTGGAGAACATTTGTAGGAATTTTTAAAAACCTGGTACAACCAGCTAAATTACTTTAAGAATAAAGAGAACCTGCGTGTTTGATATCATTTTCATTATTCACTTTGTATGTGTGTGTTTGTACAGTTTAAATGTGGACTTTGAAAAGAATTGGGCTGGATTACCTGAAAGCCAAGATACTCTAGCAATATGGGTGTATATTATTTCATTCACATTGAGGTGGACCTGGTACCTTTATTTTTTGCACTTGAGAACTCACTAAATACTTTGCAATTTGCCTCAACATGAAGACTGTTTAGATGAATTCTCTTCAGGTGAAGGTTATACTCTATGTAAAGAACATGGTTAAACAATACACATATTATCACAGGTGAAAGTGTCTATGAGAATGAGCTGCAGGTGTTCACAGACAGCAGCACCTCTGTGACTAGGAAAATATCTGTCATGTCAGTGGCTGGTAATAAAATACTTTTCTGGATTAGCACAGCTATATAAATGGGTCATGCTCTGTAGATTTATAATGATGAATATTATATTTTCCAAAACTGAAAATGTATTTAATCTTTTACTAGAAGAAAAAGATTTATGATCACCTTACTTGTCAAAAGGTGTTTGAAGAAATCATTTCTCCCACTTTATTACCTTGTGGTGTATTATGCAATTGTGCAAATTTCTGTGCAGGTCAATGCAATTTGCAGGTATTTTAAATCATTAAAGGAATACTGTATCTCTTAACTGAAGATTCTTTATCTTAATTTCTTATATGGAATGAGGTTATATTCCCATTAAGTACATTAGCAGTTGTCTCATGGCATGTTTTGTAAAAATCAAATTATATCTCTGCCATCAAACACTTCCTGCGATATAATTAACTGTGGCAGTGTTTTGTAGATTGATGAATAAAAGCGAGTCTGACATTAACACACACACACACAAATGTTTTGCTTAGCCATGTACGCTCATGTCCTCCATTTGCTTCATGCTTAGGGGCCTTTAAATATTTTGATATGCTATCATTTTGTAATGTGTTGTATATCCCTGATTCTGAGCACTGTTAAATCTTGGTTGTCATGGTTACTCTTGTTACCATTGGCCAACTAACATTTAGCCTTTCTTTTTCTTTCTTTGCTGCATTAAAATGGAGCAGTAAACCTGACAGGTGAGGAATAGAGAACAAACCCCTTTAATGCTCAGTACAAAAAAAAAAAAAAAAAAAAAGATACGGGTAGACTTTGGAGGTATTGAGGGGGTGTGGGTGGAGGTTGGATATAAAAGATGAAACTGGCAAGGGGAAGATGGACAAAGCCTAGATATATAAAATAATTTTGATATTAAAATGATTTGGGGGGAAATAGTTTGTCTATATATGAAGATAAAATAGAGTATTTAAAGCCAAATTTAGAAGGTAGTAAAACCAGTCTGTAGTCAAGGTTAAATGAGCATTTGTATGTGTTAATGTGAGCCATTTTTGTTTTGTTTGTTTGTTTTTACTGAAAGTTTGATCTCAAGACACTTTGTACAGGAATACTAGCGTTCTCACACCCTGCTAATGCTGATGTCAGTGCCTTAGTGAAAACTTATATTTAATTCCAAATTATTTTCCCTGTCTTCCAGCCTTGAATAATAATAGCAATAATAATAATACCTATACTGCTTGACTATTTATTGATCAGTCCAAGCTAACCTTTTAGCTTTCTAACACATACCTAGATATCTATATATGAATTGCTGATTAAAGTTAAACTAAGAAAAGGATCTCAATGCTCCTCTAAGCTGCCTTCCTCCCGATGCTGTATTACAGATGCTTCTCTATGAGTGGCCCCTGGGCAAGTAGCAGTAGCATCACCTAGGAACTTGGTAGAAACACAAATTCCTGGCTCCCCAATCCCAGAGCTACTGAATCAGAAACTCTGGGAGTTGGTGCAGCAGCCTGCCGTTTAACAAGCCCTCTTAGGTGACTCTGATGCACGCTAAAGTTTGAGAATTACTGCTGTATTATTGTCCCTAAAATCACTTAACGCTGGTCAGCAAGCTGCATTACACTTTCACTGGCAGGAAACGGACTACCTCTGAGAAGGTGTGCTTGCCATTAATCCAGCAGAAAACACATGCAAAATAGTTTTTCTAGCCCAAAGTCAAAACACTTTGAATCTACTTAATACACTCAGAGACCCACCTTCTCATTATAACACTGTCCACATTTCACAATTTCATCACTACCTTCTTGTTCTATTAAAATGAGAGAAAAGGGCCACAATTTAGATATCATCTTTTAACACTCCTTCTCTATTTCGTAAGTGAAGAAATTAAGAAAGTTTGTAGTTGACTTACCCAAGGAGATTCACACCAATAGTCGTGGAGTTGGGGTTCCATTCTTAATGATGTCAGAATCGTTAAGTGTCTGAACTGATTTCTTTGAAATCGCTATGAATATTCAAATAAATATATTTCTTCCAAAAGCCTGTACTCGTATGTCTGAATATCTTTGTTCCAAGTAAATAGATATGATCTGCCACACGATCATCCTTTTGTTTTTGCTCCCCACTTTACCTGTAGATAAGAGCCAGGTGAGAGTAAGTGAAAATAAAACCCCGCTTAGACCACAGAGCAGCATTTTTGTTGTACAGTATTCACAGCCCCCCCAAAACCACATATTTTTACGGTATTAGCAGTTTCTGCCATATCTGAAATGTCATGTGATCTTCTATTTTCTTTTCACCCAGATAACTCCTGCATGTGGTAGATACTTCTCACTGTGAGAAATAAACTTACCCTAGGGCTTTATAATCCTAATAGAAAAAATAAAACAGCGAGGCAAAATTCAGAATCTGTTTCAAGGCACTATTTGTTGCTTTTTTCTATCAGTAGATGAAAATGAGAATAATGAGACCTCTGAAAACTTACCAGAAAAAAAAAAAATGTTACTCCTTACGTTCATGTTGGGCCTGATTTAGATCATTATACGCCATTTAATACTTTGCAACAGTAAATTCAGTTTTTAAAAATGACTACTGTTACTGATGATGACCAAACTCTTCATCTTGCAAACCTTCCTTAGAAATTCTTCGTTACAAAACAAACATTTTAACACATTTCTGTTTAAAAACAATGCGATAAAGAGTGTGGGCAGCCAGAATTACCCATGTTGTGATCATCAAAACTAAATGAAGCACAATAAAATTTAAACAAACAGCTGATTTTCCTAGCTGGCTAGGACTTCTGGAGTCTGATTTCTTGGAGATTATCTTACTTGGACAGATTAGGTGAGGGAGATGTTAGTTATTAAATGTCAGGACACCCCTCCCATTTATTACAATTATGAATTGTAACTTCAGTCCCATGTTCTGGGCTTTCCAAGACTCATCGGGCAACAAGATGGCATTTTCAACTTTCCTGGCGCCAGAGCAACTGAGTAAATGTCTTTAGAGAGTATTCTTTTCTTTCCCTGTGTCTCACATCACTCAGCCTGGCCTCAGTGCAAAGGAAGATAAAGAGGGTGTCCCACAATATCTGCAAGAGTGAGGGTCTCCTTGCCCAGATATTTCTTCATGTGGTTTCCATAATCCTGCAAGAAAGACTGTAGAGCCATTTTGAAAAGGGATAAACATCCAGTTTTCAGTCATTGGATCTGGCACATCAGTAAAGCCATGTGCCAAATTGTGTGAAAAGACCAAAACCTGAAAAGGGTCACTGGGATTACTTGGAGAAGACCAACCATATGTTTGTTACACGTGGGACTGATTGGCCACACTCGGTGGTGTTTCATTAACCCATTTAGATTCTGCATCTTCGATAGTAAAACATCTCTCTGTATTGTGAGGCACATACCCACAGCAAAAGCACGGTGACATTTTCTATTGTGAAAGTGGTCATCATATCCTTCTTTCCCATTGTCTTCCTAGCCCCTTTTTCTCTTCCTTCTCATATCTCTCTGACCAGTTCTCCATCTCTTCTTTTCCTTTCCTTCTCATTTTCCACTCCATGTAACTGGAGCTGCCAGTACCTTTGGCATGCCTCCAACTCACTGCTTTCCTCCGATTCGTAGTAGGGCTTGGCAGTATGCTCTGTCCTAAGGCTATACCTGACACTTTTAGGCGGAAACAGAAAATCCTGAGACAGGTTAATCCAAGGTTCTGAGAGAGCAAGATGTCTAACAGGACTCACCCCCAAAAATTCATTCCACTGAGGATGTTTTGCTGAAGGCATTGCACTTGAGCAAATCAAGTGTGCTTTCCCTTCACCATCAATCTTCCCTTCATCCCCTGGTTGGTTTTATTCTATACAGATGAGCAGAGATGGAAAGAAAGGCTATTTAACAGGAGCCCTCTGGCTAACCGTGGAACGACCTGGGTGGCCCTGAATGAGAGCCCACTGCCACAGCAACACTAACGATCTGTACCACCATCATATCAAAAAGAGAAAGGGAGAGTTCCTAAATACCGCTGCACCCTTTCTCCAAATAAGAATGCCTTTGCTCTGAGCAGGGGTGAGATGCTAGGATTATGCCTCCGGCCTGGAGATTGCTGGAATCTCTATTTGGAATAAAGCACTGTTTGAAAAGCTCTCCATTAGTTAAGTGAGTTTTTAATCTAATTCAACCTTAAAGAAAATAGCTAGCTACTACTCTGTGCTTATTTGTTTGGGGGGGGGGCGGAAAAAGGATAAAGAAATCTTACGAAAAAAACCTCACATTTCTTGCATAGACATTTATTAAAATTGCATTATGACACCTTAAGCAAAGATAGTTAGCTTGACACCATAAACAGCCAACACTGTTTTTTCCTTGGAATTTGAAAAGAGAAAAGGGATGTTGGTTTTGTGTGGTCCTGATTCTCCTACCAGGTATTAGGTTAACTTGAAATCTTAGAAATGCACTTACTGTATTTATCTGGTTATGGGAAAATCCAGGGCAGGTCCACTTGGTAGCCACCAGTCATGTATCCTAAAGGGAAAAGGAGGGGGGCAGATTTAGCTGTTTAGCTTGAGGCCCAGTAGTTTCTATGAGTTTTTTCCCATGGTAACCACAATTTTAGTATTGGTTACTAGGGTTACTCTATCCTATTCCTCACAAATAGAACTAGTGGATAAGGGAGAAAAGCTGAACAAGTTTCCAAACCTATCTCACCAACACCTCCTTAAGCCTAAAGGCAGAATCACTGAATTATTTAAATCCAGAGATAAAGGAGGACTTTGAGGTGATCCACTTAAAAATTTCGGACCTGAAGAAATACTGTAGGCTAGGAGAGAAAAAAGTAACCTGAACAAAGTCACAAAAGTCAAAAAGTTTTAAACCTGAAAATGGGGGGTGGGGGGTTAGAGGGGCATAACTCTGCTTTTTTTTAATCTGTTTCCATTTTTTTGGTTGTCTTACTCTTAAATTTTTATTCTCTCCCTATAGGAAGAGGGCAGAGTCTGATTCTAGAAAGAGCAGCATACCAAACAGTAAGGAGGTCCCTTCACACCATCCAACAGACCCAGTAGAACTGAGGCGCCTTAATTTCCAAACACCAGGTAAGAGGCATGACTCCTCTTGTCCATAACACAGTGTTTACTGAAAGATTTATAGCCCCGTTGATATCGCCTTGAGAGGTGAATAGATCACTTTATTTCAAACAATTCTTTGTCCTCCTCTTTTACTTTACTATTATTGAGACTCACCAAAACATATGTCTTGAAAGGAAATTACATTCTTTGTGTAAATCGGAGGTGGGGTGGAAGAAAGAAAAAAAAAACAATTTCCCTTCAAGTTTTGGAAAAACTGTAGCCTTAAGAATATCTACCATTTTTATGGGCTTAGCATAGTTGATTATTTTCAATGACATCTATCTGGAAAGAATTCAGTTTCTCATCTTATAAAAATGGATGGATGGATGGATGTTACCTCATTCATCCCATTGGGAAAGAATATATTTTTTTTCTCTATTCCCCTATTAATTTGTGTCTGTGTTACTCTGAAAGAAAGGGGAAGGGAGGGAGAAAAACAAAATGAGGAAAAAATTTGTATCTTTTAAAATATTACCGAAACTAAAATCTCACTGACCAATTTAGGTTTCTTACTGGGGAGACACACTAAGTGACTGAGGATAAGAAAAACATGTCTGTTTCTTAAATTAAAGAACATTAAGTGCTTCAACAGAGGAGAAATATTATTCCTGCTGAGGGGCATTTTGTACAGTATTGTTAATTCAAGGCTAGCTCTATTTTGCTTTCTTTCACCTAAATCTTATTTATGCCAAATGAATGGCAAATAATGAAGAGTAGAGAGAGCTAAAAACATAAAACTGAGTGGCACTGTCTTAATAACTGATGATAATGGACAAAATTAAAGAGCTGATCTAAGAAGTCTATTTGATTAAAATTTGATGGTAGTATTGCACCCCAAATTGTTTGAAAGTTTTTTTTTGTGTCAAATGGATATTCTATTCACAGTATGGTACACCACAGATTTTATTAAACTACACATTTGCAGTGAATTGCTTTGAATTGAAAATACACAGTTTATTGTGTTTAGCATATTTTTTATCTTACATGTAGATATGTCATAGTAACTAGAAACTATTCAGTTAAAAGAAATGCCTGGCATTTTTTAATGTGGCTATACAAGTCGTCATAGAAGTGGGTTGTTTTTAAAAATTCTATCTCAAATGAGGTTTGTTCTTTAAAAAGCAAAAGATATACCTTCATCAGCATAAAAAGTAAAAGAAAATTTTCACATGGCCAAAAATCTCCCGTATGGGAATTTATTTAAAAGGCTGAGTATAATGGCGACAGTAGCCCCAAAAGAAGAGAGCCAGTGGGAGTGCTATCCCTCACCACCCCCAGCGCCATCAGAGAATGTTTCCAGGCATAAACACATGAATGGCAATTGTGTAGAAAGGATTATTAGCAGAGTGCTGGTGGCTGCAAGTAGGGAAATATAAATGCCTTTAACCAAGACACCTCCATGTTCAAGAATTCTATAAAGAATCTAATTTCCCCAATGTATGTGGGAATATGAGATCCATTTATAGAGAGAACCTGCTAAATTCCATATAAGTCACTGGAAAGAAGAATGAAGGTTACAATTGAAGTGACATTGCTTATATCACCCATGGCTTTACCAAATTAAAACGGGGACCTAGGTATATAAGAAGGTATCATTTAACTAATATCAGACTTATCACCTCAAATGGATAGTAGAATAAAGTAGGCAAACAGTAAAAAGGACAGAGGTGATTTAGTAGAGGAAGAGCATAGAACAGGAGAAATTGTCCCAAGATCCTAGCACACCTGTTCACTGAGGCAGCGTTATGTTGTACTCAGGTAAGCAGTCTGCTTAAGCCTGATTTGCTGAAATAGTCTACGTGCCTCCCAAGCTCTGTGATGTGGCCTGCTGTCCTGAAAATTTGACCAGTGTACACAGAAAATTGTACCTAGCTGTCAACGTGAAATTCATAGAAACGTTACAGTTTTCTTCAGCCAGTATGGATTCCAGCCAGTGGCTATGAATTTCCTCAATTACTTGCCAACGGGATGAGAGCAAAAGTTGGGACTGTTAACCAAGTAAATGTGTTGTGCTATTTCTTCCTCCCTGATTCACAGATAACCAAGGGCTTTCCTGGATGATGAAATAAAATGATCCTTTTATTCTAAAGCACCTTTCTTAGGCGTTGCACAGGAAACAATTTTAATTTTTACTTATTTTTTTGGATTTTAAACCATTCTCCCTTCACTTTCTGAAATGTGCTTTTATATACATCATACCTTTGGGTATATAATTATCCACAAACATTATAAAATTTGACAGTGTTTCTTAATGGCATGCGTAAGTAGGGAATTAACAATCCAGGATTTTCAATGAAATCAGAAACCTGTGATTTATATAACCAGCCCCTAGCACAGAACTTGTTCATGAAAGCAAATTGATTTCCACTTCTGATGGGTCTGTTGTAGATGACAAAATGTCAAACTAACATTATCACTTGAAATTCAGTAGGTCTTTCAGAAGGTAAAGGAAACATATTGCTTAGTTCACTGATTCTTAGTTCTACTTTCCTTTAAAAATATTCACCTTGTGAATGAAAAATCTATTTATATTTTAAGTTACTTATTCTTGTTGGAGAGTCTAGGTTTAAAGAGTCAGACTTTTTCCCCCCAAATTCTGCTTCATATTTAAAAGATACTGAAACATACATTTAAAATTTCATATAAATACAGTATTCTGACATTAAGTACTTCAAAGAATTCTTTCCTTAATTGCAGTACCACAAACACATCTGTCTCTGGGTCAGGGAAAGGAAAAGGTCAGAATTTTGTCCCTTGCCGCTCAGCTAAGGCACAAAGTGAAGACGGAGAAATCTGTTCTTTTCCCAATAACCATCTTTGTGAGGCTGTGGGGTGTGGAGAGAAACATTGCTTTAGCACACTTCCCAAATTTGGGGTGATAATCAAGTCCCTCTGTTTGTGAAACGCTGTATTCAAGCAACTGAACAGGACGAGGAAGGCTCATGCTTTCCCAATTAAAAGCAGGTACCTATGCTTGTAGGTATTTTCCACGAATATATTTATCTGTCTGTTAAGGTTCAGATGGCAGTATACAGCCAGGTTGTATTTGCAAGAACCTGAACTACCTAATCTCTTAGGAGAGTATGGTTTAGAACATTGCGTCATCAATTACTGGTGTGCGGGGACAGTCAGAACTGGTGTGGAATGTGTCAGTTGAAGTAGCATTGCTGTGTCACCAGTGACTTAGCAATGTCAAATCGAGAGCTAGGTGTAGAAGGGATCATAAGAAGGGATAATTTAGCTAAGGTGAGACTTATCACCTCAAGTGGGTAATGGAATAAAATGGACAAAATGAGTAAATGAGAGAGGAGATGTAGTAGAAGAATTTTCTAGAATTATTAACTGATCAAAAAATTTTTACAAGCCTTTAAGATCTGTGGAGGAAGGGAAGAAAATATTCACTAATAAAAGATGCTTTTAGTGATACTTCTATTAAGCCTTACACATCTTTGTAGACAGTGGGAACTGGGTATGTGTTAGGATGGCTGAGAGATGAGTTACATGTTAAACAAAAGTGAACTCTTTTTGTTGGGAGGAAAGCTTTTCTTTTTTTCTGTTAAAAAAATTTCCAAGTCATTTTATAATCCCCCCATCAACATTTCTTAATTATGTTTATTGAGGAAAATTTTTTAAATAGAAAATAAGCTTGTTAACAATTGTTACACATAGGTTATGGCTATACAGTTGTGCATTATATTATTTACATTTTGTGTGTATTTGAAAAGTTTCATAAGTTGTAAAAGGCAAAAAAAACACTTTTAGAAAAGAAAAATTACTCTTCATCTCACCACTTATTTTTCTTCTTTTGAAATATTTAAAATAAAAAGTAAACGATTTCCTATAACTACTCCAATTTGACCCTCCAGAAATAGCTACCACATAGAGCTCCATGCATATCCTTCCAGAATTTTTAATATGTATATACAGTTCTTTAAATGATAAAATACATAGCAGGTATATAGACAGATGCATATACATGAAATTTCCTGTTTGAACATTTAACTACATAAAAATAGACCTGTTTCCAAGTTACTATATTAGGTTTTACCTCCTTTTTAACAGGTGAGAGTATTGATGCTATTCTGTTCTACAGATGTCACAAAATATATTAGCTCAATCCTCATTAATGGATGCTAAGTTATTTCCTGTATTTTGCTCTTACAAATAATACTGTAATGAGCAGTACTGAGCCCAGATCTTTTCACATCTTGTTGTTATTTCTGAATGATAGACACCTGGAAGTGCGATGGCAGAGTCCTAGGGTAGGCACATTTACCATTTTGATAGAGACTGACAATTACAAATATTTTTGAAGTATTGTAAAAAGCTTTCACGTACCGAGTAGCCCCTCTGGGCAGTGGCCTCTAGAATTGCACAAAATGACTAAGATAAATAAAATACTGTCAAAAGATGGTGATTTATCAGAAAACCAAAGAAATGACTGATATGTGTTCCGATTTCTACTTTTTCCAACAAAGCAAATTTAGAAGTTCAGCATCTTAAAGAAATAAGCTTTTTTTCTAGTATAAAAAAAGGTGTAAAGGAACATATAACTAATCACATCATATGGTACACTAGTCACCACCTTTCTTGGTGCCTGCAAACTTCTCCCCAAGGACCAGCCCACTTTGGTTGGTCCAAAGTTTTTAGAATTTTCTTTTACTGCAAACTTCTTTCTCCTAGTATCTGTACCCCTTCCTCAGAATCCTCCCTTCCCCACCAAAAAAAAAAATTTTTTTTTTTTTCAAGCAAAAACAAAACTCTACTGTTAGGGGCTTCCCCGGTGGCACAGTGGTTAAGAATCCGCCTGCCAGTGCAGGGGACACGGGTTCAAGCCCTGGTCCGGGAAGATCCCACATGCCACAGAGCAACTAAGCCCGTGTGCCACAACTACTGAGCCTGCGCTCTAGAGCCTGCAAGCCACAACTACTGAGCCCACATGCCACAACTACTGAAGCTCGCGTGCCTAGAGCCCATGCTCCACAACAAGAGAAGCCACTGCAATGAGAAGCCCGTGCACCGCAATGAAGAGCAGCCCCCGCTCACTGCAACTAGAGAAAGCCCGCACGCAGCAACAAAGACCCAACACAGCCCAAAATAAATAAATTTATTAAAAAAACCCAAAACTCTACTGTTTGTACTTGCACCTTTTAGGAAAAGAGATTTAAAAATAGATGATCAGATGTTACAACATAAAAGCCTCATTTTCATTTTGTGGATGACCTTAATATGTTTTGCCCTAAAGCATACATGGATGGTAGGAGATTGATGGGCTGTGAAAAACAAAAACAAACTCATAAAAAGTTAACGTATCAGAAATAGCAGTATCAGCAGCAGAAATGTCTGCACAGCAACTGAGTGGTTTTGAAAGCTCTTGAGACATCTCTTCCGATGCATTAGTGGTATTAAATGGATCAGGGCTAACAAGATCCATCTTTATATGTATCTCCTTATAGTCATATTTTGTATTGTAGGAAACTAAGGCATATGATCTAGATTAAGAACACCAGATGTATGCTTTTTATCTTATATTTCAGAAACATTGGTTCATTGAATCTATGGTATATAAATGGTATATTTCTGATATAAAGAAACATAGTTTGTTCAAATTCTTCAGTCTGAGAAATCCCACATAAAAATGATTTTTAATTATGCCATTGCTGTTGAGAGCCTGAGAAGCCTCACCCTCTTGGCTCTGTAGTACTACCTGGAAGATATCTGCTAGAGCTTTGCACCCTTCTAGAAGTTCTCCACAGTCTACACCAGCCCTAAGAATGGCCCTGACATTGAGACAGAGTTCAGTTGCCATTCATCTAACGCTTATTATTATTACTTTTTTAAAAAATAGAGAAATATTTCTCTTTCCTGAGACTCCACTGAAAGTAGAGAAATGAAAGACAGCTTGCTGCACAAAAGGCTCCTTGTTGCACAGAAACGGGGAGGAGTGCATTACTTGTGAAAGTGTTTACTGTTCAGTACCTGGTTATCTTTAATCATTTACCTAACCGACCTGGCCGCTTGAGCCACTGGAAACCTTGACCCCTGCTTGAGGAGATCGTAACTTCCATTCTAGAAATAAAACAGTAAAGATGCCAAAACCACTTACGATTTTGTTATTTACTAGATGGGCTAAAATATACAGGTCACTTAACTTTTCTAGCCTTCAGAGCCCTCTTGTATAAAATGAAAATGCTGGACTAAGTAATCTCTAAGGCACCTCTCAGCTTACAATGCCACGATTTTAAAGTTTTACATCTTATAAGGAAGCCTCCATGCAAGTTACTGTCACAAATATTTACCCTGTTAAAAGTAGCCGTCATGTTTTTTCCTCCAACCTAAGGCAGATTTCAGTGACTACATCTGTCATTTTTCAGGTTGACAGTGTATATTGCAGTATCATAGCTTCAGAATGAAAACTCTGCTCAGATGCAACGTGTGCCTTTAAAATGCATTTATGTCGTGCATTTGTAGCTTTGAACTGATGAGGTCGTGACCCTGGCAAGTCCTCATCAGCTGTGAGCTGTGCTTCACATTCTTGTTAATAATAGCTAAAGCACTAAAGCTTGCTAATGGAGACTTAGAGCAGATTCAAGGCTATCACCAGGAGAAAGCTGATCTCATTCTCATAAACTCTGATTCTTGCACGAAAAAAGTAAAGTTACAGCCCCCTGCCCCCATCAAAAATTCCCAAAGGACTGAGACTCATTACCGGGTAACTTTAAAAATATCAATGTCTGGCTCCCCTACCCAGCTATTCTGAGTTAATTGGTCAGGTGTGCAGCCTGGAAGGAAGGAATTTTTAAACACCTCAAATTGTGCTAATGTGAAAACACTGTTCTAATAAAACGTGGATTCACAGACTGTGAGCAACAGCCACGTTGCCAGACAAAAGATTGAAAAGATACCACAGTGAGGTCAAATTCATAGTTTTCTTAGTGTCTGCTTTTTCATTCAGATTCTAACATGCTTGATTATATCCTGTAAATTTTTTTTTCCACGTTGGACAATGGAGCAGTTTGGGGAGAATTGTATAACACTATTTTGCAACAGACCCTTGGTGATTATTTTCTGATACGACCTAGAGTTTCATGTTAAATAATAAATGCTGGAGAAGATGTGGAGAAAAGGGAATCCTCCCACACTGTTGGTGGGAATGTAAATTGGTGCAGCCACTATGGATAAGAGTATGGAGGTTCCTTAAAAAAAACTAAAAATAGAGTTACCCTATGATCCAGGAATGCCACTCCTGGGCATATATCCAGAGAAAACTCTAATTTGAAAAGACATATGCACCCCATTGTTCACTGCAGCACTATTTACAATAGCCAAGACATGGAAGCAATCTAAATGTCCATCAGAAGTTGAATGCATAAAGAAAATGTTGTATATATATTCAATAGAATACTACTCAGCCATAAAAAAGAATGAAATAATGCCATTTGCAGCAACATGGATGGACCTAGAGATTATCATACTGAGTGAAGTCAGCAGACAGAGAAAGACAACTATCATATCACTTATATGTGGAATCTAAAATACGATACAAATTAACTTCTTTACAAAACAGAAATAGACTCACAGACATAGAAAACAAACTTAAGGTTACCAAAGGGGAAAAAAGATGGGGGGAGGGGTAAATTAGGAGTTTGGGATTAGCAGACACAAACTGCTGTATATAAAATTAGTAAACAACAAGGTTCTACTGTATAGCACAGGGAATTGTATTCACTATCTTGTAATAAACCATAATGGAAAATAATATGAAAAAGAATATGTATATGTATAACTGAATCATTTTGCTATATACCAGAAACTAACAGAACACTGTAAATCAACTACACTTCAATAAAAAATAAAATAAAATAATGAAAAGGAATAAGTAAATAAATAAGAGTTTCATGTTAGAGGAGTTTCACCCCACGTTTATTCTTCAGCATAATTTTTATGTTGACATTTATTCGTTTTGAATACGTGATATAAGATCATAATTTGGTTAGCTAAAGAAAATTGTATTAAACTTAATTCAAAAAGTTGACAATTCAACTGCATATATTTTCTGTTTTGTAGAATGTAAATGCTCCCCACCCCTCAAAGAAAAGATAGTTACTTTTAGAACCTTTACATATGAACTACATCCACAAGACCCTTCTCTGCTCAGACATCCTATCTACTTGAGGAAGAAATGAGTTATAAAGAAGGAAGTGACTCCAGAATTTATCTAGCCCCACATTTTTATTTCACAGATGAAGAAATTGAGGTGCTTGATAACAAGAAGTTTGTCCCTATTCGTAGATGGCAGACCTAGAAGTAGAACTCACATTCAGTATACTAGTCCATGATTTCTTCTCCTGAACCATGAGATTCCCACAAAGCTTTCCTCCCCTTTCTGTGAAACATCCATTCTGCCATTTTCACTTGTCCTAGAACTTGAGTGCAATACTGTCAAGTCTTAAATAATGATTCTTGAACACCAGGATGTCGTTGCATGTGATATATACATACCCTGAATTAGAATGTAATGGATCAGTGCAGGTTTGCTTGGATTTCTCTGTAATTAGCTTCCAAAGTAATACTCCCAGACCATGTGCCAGTGCATGCCAGAAGTAAATATGCTGATCGCGTCTTTGGTTGATTATGATGGTCTTCTACTGCTGTTATACTAATACTTTTCCCATCTCCCACTGGCTTTACTTTTTGCAGCTTTGAGCAGTAATTCAGTCCCCTGCGCCTCCCTGATTGGCTCTGTGTCCTCCCTCTCTAGCCAAACCACCACTCAGTCCATATATGATAATAACTCTCTCCCACGATTCGCTCGAAAAGGTCTAAACATCTTTGTCTCTATTATTTTCTCTGTTAAAGCACTGTAATGGATGTCCACATCATTCCATTTCCAGATAAGCCTAGAGTCTCTTGTGCCTTTGCATTTCCACTCTTGTCATTGGGGGCGCCTCATCTGGATAAGATCACTTTAATTATTAGACCACCGTCACCCACCCTCTCCTTCCACAAAATGTAAATGAGTTCAATTCTACCATCTATAGGGAAAAGTTTCAGAAATGGGTTCCAGCATTTAGGTCCAAATGCATAATTATATCAGCAACAAAGAGTTTCTACTTCCAAGCCGACTCATTTTTATTGGATCTTCCATTAAGATTTTAGCTGACTGAAAGCAGACTTTCACAGCCATGAACACTAAAGTACCACCTATCACAGCACAGTGCTAAAATGATTGGAAGAAGCAAAATAGTTTTCTACCTAACTTACCAAACCATTGATAATTCAGCATTTGAGACAAAGGAACTCACTGGGTGGCTTTCAATAACAGCACGATATCTAAAATACCCATAAAGTAATTACACATTGTGTTGACTTAGCGGTCACCATACCACAGCCTGACACCCTCCAAAGAGTCCCCGGGAGGGCAGAATGTCAACGGGGCTTCCAGTTTGAGCCCCTCCCTCATTCTTTTTCTGTGTCAGAGGCTTCCCTGGGGACATGCTAGTTCACGTTTTTCTAGTCAGCTGGAATTTGCATCTGCGAGACATGAGGCAGCAATGCTCTCTCATGGTGCTCTTGAAAAATTAATCAGAAGAAGTAAAATGTAAATCACATGAAAAGTGAGAAACCATTGGAAAGACACAGGAATCACCAAAATTGGTGGATTATTTTTAACAGAATCTATGAATCTAACATACCTTCAGCTGGCAGACTGAACTAAGATGTATCACCCACTGTCATTGCTTTCTTTCTTTTTCTACCTTCTTTTTCCTCTTCATCCTTTCACCATTTGCTCCCTTTCCTGCATTCATTTCCCATTGGTGGACAAAGATGTTTACACCTGAAGTGGATTGTAGGTTTGCTGGGGGTTAAATAAATGGGGGCTTGGGGCAAAATACCACAAAGCTGTCAGTCTGGCCATCAATAAATGTCCAGGAGAAGGCTGCAACCCAATCTCTACAATCTGCTACGAGTGAAAACATTTTGAAACTCAGTTTGGTGTCTGATTTTGTCATCAGTGATTATTGTCTATGAGCTGTGGTGCATGTCCTTCTTTGTGTCCATGTATGCATGTGAATGTCAGTCACCTACAGGTCTGTGAAATATTAAAGCGATCTTAATCTAGTCACAATGTATAGTGGATCCTGTAAAAACCTGTAGCATTTTTATTAGGCCTTTTAAAAAGTATATCAGACTATCCATTTCATTTTTTCTTTTAACAAATTCATTCTGTTTTATTTTATTTACACCATCATTTCCTTTGCAGGTTCAGATGATTCCGGTTACCCTGGTAACCTTCATTCTTCAAGTTAGTTTTCCTTGATTATGCATAAGTCACTTTATGTTTCCTATCAAGCTATTACGCTTTTCCTTTTAGGGCTTTCTCAGTATCTGTTTTCTTAGTTCACTTTACACCATTTAATTCCACACAGTTTCCATTTCACACAGTGCAGGAGAAGGAGTTTGAAATGACATAACAGTCATTACTCAAAGCAGAAGTTGACATCAAGCCTGACTGTCAGTTTTCTCCACGAGCTCACTGCATTGATTCATAGCACAATAACGCTTTCTTTCACACTAGGAGTGTTAGTTTGGGGATTATGCTTGGTAGCTTTTCATTTGGCTACAAAATTCATCCTTCCAGAGCATGTCCTGCTTTGAGTAACCAAACTATCTGCCTGCTTCCTCACATTAAACATCTTTACTACTCACATATTTTCAGGCCATTTCTAACTATAGTATTCTCTATATTTTGGAATAGTTAGCATCATTTTCATTCGTTTTCAAATGTCTTTATTCTTTCCTTTTAATAGGTATGGCTAGCCATCCTCCAATACCTATCTTGGAACTCGCAGATCACATTGAAAGGTTAAAAGCAAATGACAACTTGAAGTTTTCCCAGGAATATGAGGTAACTGAGTGTGTTTATACTTGACAGTATTTTCAAGAATTGCCCCTCTCTTCTTTTTGACCATATTCTTAAAAACTAACTTCATCAGTTCTTTTTCCTTTAAATATGACTCAGCATCTGATGTAAAAGTTTATAACAAATAGCCAACTTAAAAGTATCTGTATAATTAATGTAGTAGTTGTACTTTGAAAGGTGTTGAATTATTTATATGCGTTTGGTATTACTTAATGAGGTTGATTTATGTTTCCTGATTTCAAGTTCATAGACTATACTGAATGTGTAAGCTTCCCAGTATACCAAAGGGGTGCCAAATACACTGATTTATGGTCAGAAGGCTCACTGAAAAAGAAATTACACGGAATAAGCAGATTTCCCAGTACTCTTTTTCAGTTTTACATGGCCTAAAAACTGTAATTATTAAGTACATACACATGATTTTGCCATTCAGTCTAAAATAATATTAGGGCTAATATTAAGATAGTAATATGTTCGCAGAAAGCTGCCTATTTTTGAAGCAATGGTGAACTTAATGGTATCTTAAATTTTCAGAATGCTTAAAGGTTTTGTGTGAATCCTTGATGAAAATGAATAAAAAATTGTTGTATATGTCTGGGTATTTGGATATTGTGGCATTTATCAAGCAGAAAGTTGTAAAACTGGATCTTTATGGTATTCCTCAGCAACAGGGACCCATAGTGAAACCAGTGCATGGATTATTTATAACTAAATGATCATTTATCTTTTAGATCAAGTTTAACTTAGCGTAAGATGAACATGTCCAACTAAAATCTTCTAATTGTGCCAAATAACAAAACTGTTTGGAACAGTTCAAATTCTACCATAAAGAGTTTCTGATTTACTTAATGGGAGTCTTAAAACACAGTCCTTGTTACATCCTTTGGTTTCTGTTTTATCAACCTGAAATGAGGCTGATGGACTAGATATCTCTCAGTCCCTAGCAGCTCTAACATTTTGCCCTGTCATATTCGGTTAGAAAACCGTAAGAGGAGCCCTAACCTCAAGTGGCTAGAGGGATATCAACTATGTGAAGAAGCTCCGTGTAAGAGAACGTGGCGCAGTGGTGCCTGCAGCAGTCTGGATATTTGCATGGACTTTCTAAAGTCTTTAAACATTCAAATTTTGATTATTTAAATTATTGCGCTGGCTAAGCAAAACATTATCTGTAGCCCCATGTACCCTCACCTTCAAGAGCTGGTAACCTTTTATGCAATTTACGCACTCCAGCATCTTTGTCAAATATTTGATAGAACGCAAAGGAGATTGTGTTTGTTTGCTCATTGGTTGAGTTACATTTTCCTTTATTCTGTTCTAAGCATTTAGGAGAACATTTTCAATTTTAGGAAACACATTGGATTGTGAATTGTCTTATTTTCTAAATGGGCTGCTTCTTATTTCTTTCCTGTTCTTCCTCTTAGTCATAAAGGCTCTTTTTAAATTATGCAGTATTCTTTAAAATAGTTTCTGTAGTTTCTGGTTTGAGGCTTGAGGCTGAAAATTGAGTTTTAAAAAGAAAACAAGGCATATGATGAACGCCATTTGGGGCAACATAAAAACTCTTAGTTAAGTGTTAGTTTTCAGCAACCAGAATCTTTCACTCCTCCAACCTCCTCTTTATTGCTATCATGAGTGTTGTTATTGTTATGCTTAGTGTTTCGCTATGTGCGATATGATGGGTCACAAAAAAAATAAAATTTGATAGCTCAACCTGTTAATAAGCTATTAATTGTCAATACCATTGACAGTATTTGCATCATTCAAGCAATCTCAGTTGTATGCGTTGACTACAATAACTGGCCTCCTTTAAATATGGAATTTCTCCAGAAATGCTACATGTAAAGACACTCTAATGATACTCATTTAGCCATTAGATTAGAAGTGCTCCTTGAAAGTAGTTACAAACTGCATGCTGGCAGCACTCCCGTTAAGAACTCCCCCAGTAGCCGTTGACATGATAGCCCACACTGACTACCGTTTATCACAACGATGATCTGTGATTAAAGCTCTCTGGGCATGAATTGACTCTACGGTGCCTTAACAGCCATGAAGGAGATATTTAAGTGATGTATTCCTCTGTGATAATATGATAAAGACCTCTACATAATATTTTAGGCCATGAGCAACACACTGAAAAAAACATTTTTTTTTTTGCATGTTATCTCCATATAAATTTGAATAGATTTTTCATTGGTTTTCAGTGAAGAAAATGGAGAAAACACAAGTCATTACTTTCAAACATGTAATTATTTTGGCATAATCACTATGGATTAATGTTTACTCAGACCTCTCAAGATGGGTAAAGCTAAATTTGTTACTCTGATTCTAAGACTAAAGCAGAAGTTAAAGGCATGAAACCTGTTTGCACTGATCCTGAGGTCAGGATAGGAGGAAGTAGGTTTAAATTGTAGCACAGTATTATTAGATCATGTGAGAGACTTCCTTTACTGTAAAGAAAATTGGACTCAGACATTGGATTCAATGACAGCTGGAAGAAGGAACCTGAGAAATTAGTATAACTGCATCTTGAAGGTCTCTACAATTACTTTAGGCTTTTATTTTCTGCAGTGCGACTGCCAAGTCCTACTAGAATTTAAGTCCAGAATTTGAGGATGGCATCTAGAATGCAGGGAACAAAGTCCTCCTTAAATTTGGTATCACTGTCAAAGTCAGTACATCAGGCCAGTGAATGTTTAGACTGATTCAGAATAGTTGTGTAGATCTTGCCAAATAAACTCTTAGCCAACACCTATATATGGATCATTTGGAAGCCTAATTAAAATCCAGATTCCTGGTCCGAACTTCAGAAATGCTGGTTCAATAGTTCAGCCATGTCAATTAGAAATGTCCATTTTATTTCTTTTTCCCCAGTTTTACTGAGACACAATTGAAATTTAACATTGTATTAGTTTAAGTCATACGATATAATGATTTGATATATGTGTATATTGCAAAATGATTACCACAATAAATTTAGTTAAATCTATCACCTCATATAGCTACAATTTTTTTTTTCTTGTGATGAGACCTCTTAAGATCTACTCTTAGCAACTTTCAAATATACATTATTGTTAACTATAGTCACCATGTTGTATATTACATCCCCAGGACTTATCTTATACAGTTAACCCTTGAACAACATGGATTTGAACTGCACGAGTCCACTTATACATGGATATTTTTCAATAGTAAATGCCAACTACAAATTACACATGTATTAACTCCTGCATTGTTCAAGGGTCAATTGTAAAATGGAAGCTTATACCTTTTGACCACCTTCACTCATTTCTGCCATCCTCCACCCTATGCCTCTGCCAACCACCAATCTGTTCTCTTTTTCTAAAAAAAAATTTTTTTTCAGATTCCACGTAAGTGAGGTCATACAGTATTTGTCTATCTGGCTTATTACATTTAGCATGATGCCCATGCCCTCAAAAGTCCATCCATGTTGTTACAAATGGCTGAATTTTCTTTAAGGTTGAATAATATTGTGTGTGTGTGTGACCTTCCAATCTCCCTCTCTCTCACACACACGCACACACACACACATGACCCTCCGACCTTCATTTCACCATTTCCTAAGATGGCAAATACATTGGTGTATGAGATTCATTTGACAGGCATCGCTGTCAGCATTATCATTATCAACATCATATACATGAATCCTATTTATATTAGATTGACTGTAAGTAACTACAGCCCCTAGAGTTTGCTTCATGGAAAATAAAGAGTTGTTTGTTTTATCTATTATCTATTATAAATGTATTTATTTATTTATATAGAGCCAAAGGCTACCCATGCAGGTATGCTTCAAGAACTGTTATCTAAAGTAACTGAGACAGAGAAACACAAATATCATATGATATCACTTATATGTGGAATCTAAAAAATGTTACAAATGAATTTATTTACAGAACAGAAACAAACATAGAAAACTTATGCTTACCAAAGGGGAAGGAGGGAGGCCTAAATTAGGAGTTTAGGATTAACAGATACACACTACTATAAATAAAATAGATAAACAACAAGGTCCTACTGTATAGCACAGGGAACTGTATCCAATATCTTTTAATAATCTATATTGGAAAAGAATCTATAAAAAGAATAGATAGAGAGAGAGAGAGAGAGATAACTGAATCACTTTGCTGTACACCAGAAACTAACACAACATTGTACACCAACTATACTTCAAGAAAAAATTTTAAAAAGAACTGTTATCTGAAAGTGGAGGACTGTAGAGATTTTCCAACACGCTCTCTGAAACTCTCATCTTTGTGTTTTTCTCTGGGCTGCTCTATTCTTTCCCCTGTACAGGCCAGCTTCTTCTGTTTCTCCCACCCACATACAGAAAATATATCCTTTGATCATATTTTCTTTTACATAGAGTCCCCCTAAAGAAAGAGACAGAATTCTTCTTGTCAGTCAAATTCCAAACGCCAGAGAACAAACTCTGAACTTCAACTGACTCATTAGGTTGTGGAGACACACGTTAGGACGTAGCTGCTAACAGCCCATCCCTATATATCTGGTTCCTTTCTTGGATTGGAGAGAGCAAAATTATTTCTGAACTGGAGGAGGAACCAATAATTATCCACCATACTGCCGTGGAAAAGCACCATGCTAAGTGCTGAGAGGAATATAAAACTTATAAGAAACCTTTATTTCCAGGATGTCTAGAAGGCAAAGTTAGATATATACCCTGTCCCCCACCCCCCCAAAATACTAAGAAGACCATCTAGAAGCTAATCCTAAGTACTAATGCAATGCTGTTGGGATTCAGTAAAGGTCAGAGTGAGATGAAGAACAGGGAAAGGTACTGAAGAAAAGGTAGTGCTGAGAGTATAACTAGGAAGAACAGGAGGTAGGAGCATTTTGTCAGGGGGACAATGTACTTCAGGTACATTATAGATTTTATACCTTTATTTTCTACACTGAGAAAATAATCCCCCTTTTAAACATAGTTACAACAGCAAATTTTCTTCCAAGTTCCTAACAGCTGACTTACAAATTACTTTTTGGACCACAATCCATCCTGCCATGGCAGTTACATAGACATGAATAGTTATCAAACATCTAGTTTCAAATCTGTCATCACTAGGTCTTTTTAGTGGTATTATCTTAAACATATATATATATATATATATATATATATATATATATATATATATAAACTACTGCTATATCCAGTATCTTGTAATAAACTATAATGGAAAGGAATCTGAAAAAGAATATATATATTCTTTGCTGTACACCAGGAAAACTAACACTAACACAACTGAAGTAATTAATACTTCAATTAAATAAATAAAATAAAATAAAACTCAACTACTCTGAAGATCAGTTTTTTTGTTGCAATCGGAGAAGGGCGAGAAGCTGTGGTTCACAGAAGGCCTATCAGAAGGATACCTTTGACCTATTTTGTTCCCACCACAAAGTCCGGTCCCAATGTCTTTGCTGCCATCAGTGGGAAGTGTATTATCTTTAATCTCAGCGCCCATGTGTCTCCAACATTTAGCATCCTAATGTGCTGAGAATTTCTTCCCGTACTCATGGCAACGCTCTCACATCTCCAGTCTGTACAGTCGATAGTGAGTCTCTTATCTGAAACATTCCAGATAACAGTGCCCTGTCTTTCCATTTTAATGACAGCATGTATGTGGCACCTTTGTCTAATAAGCTAAAACCTTCACAATACTGGTGAGACAGGTAAAGGAAAAAGATATATTACTTCCTCATGAATAATGAAATGTATCAAGACAGTGCTAAGATATATAGAGACATTAAAAAACATTGCTTCGATCCTATTTTTAAATGTTTAGAGCTGGAACAGGCCTCAGAGATCATGTAGTTTAACCTTCTCATCTTAGAGGTAGGGAACAAGAGATTGAGAAAGGAGTGACTTGCTCAAGATCACACACCTAGTATGTGGCTGAACCAAGTCACAAATTCATGCCTTCTTGTTCTTAGAAGAACACGGTACCTTAACTCACCTGCTCTAGACACCAAAATATTTTACTGTTTGTTACTTACTATGTGTTGATTATAGAGTCCGGAAACCTAAGTCTTCAACTAGATCAATGTTTATACTAAAAATTTTGGGGAAAATGTCATAGTAACCAATTTGCGTTGCATGATTATCCCTGGGAAAACCAGTAGTTTTTCTATGACATGCTAAGGACACATTTCTTTTCTCCATAGACAGTTTCTTCATTCCCAGTGGTAAACGTTATATTTCTCTACAGAGGGACAAAATTGTCTGTCATCAAAGCAATGACCACAAAAGAAAACATTTCTATTTTCCCTAGAAAAAGGCTCTTGATGTATCGGGCCACGTATGTGTGCCAGAGTGCATTCATAGGCAGAAAGCCTTCATTGCTCATGTTTTATAAACCTCCAAGCATTCATAAGGCAAAATTACTTGTCATATCTGCTTTCAACTAATTTATAATTTATGTGTAAACTCATGACAATGGACATGCATTAGAGCATCACAGAGCTGCAAACAAGAAACCAAACACACACACACGCACACCCCTCTGACTTTTTGGCTAGCTTTCGATGCACTGAATTTTTCTTCAAAGTGGCTCCTCTGTCTTTCTGAAGTAAGAAAGTGGTGGCTGACAGAGATCTATTTTCATCTTTTATGCGGAGTTGACGAGTGGAATTGACCAGGGAAAAGCCTCCATTTGTAAATATTTTTTGACATGAGTCACAAGAGATTTTTTTTTTTTTTAGTTTTGAACAAATTATGGTGGTTTGTGTAATAGATGAAAAAATGAATGATTTTATGAAATAAAAAGTAGTAACAACCTTTTCATACCTGGGTTAGATAAACCAAGTTCAACTTCCTTCCTTAAGGGGGGATGAATGGCAGAATTTACTATTCCAAAGTGGAACATCCTGATACTGTAGCAATGGGGGTGAGAGTAGGGGAGTCATTATCTACTTTCTTAAGAACATAGCAGTTTGCCTGCTTCAGATTGGGTCCAAACCCCTCTGCATGCCACTCAGGGCCTTGTACTCATTGAGCTAACAGTGCGGGTAGTATGGCACAGTGGCTAAGAATACAGGCCTTTGAGTCAGGCTGTTTGGCTCAAGCTGTGTGACCTTAAGCAAATAACTGAACCTCTCTGTATTTTACTTTATCTCTAAAATGGAAGTAATCATAGTACCTACCTCATAGGTAACTAAAAATAAATTAATACATATGAAATGTTCAGCAGAGTCCCTGATACAAGTGCTCAGTAGTCTGAGTAGGTACTATTTCATCAAATAAATGGCATCAATTTTAAGATGCACATTAATTTCAGCGATGTTAAAATGTGAACAAAATAAACGTCTTTGAATCAATGAAACCCTGGCCTCTTCCCATCCCTGTCATTGGTCAGACCCCTAGGGCTTTGCTGAACTCAGTTTAAAAAAAAAAAAAAAAGTCAAAGAAGAAAAAAAGAAAACTTGCTAGTTTAAACCAGCGCAATTAGCACTAGGTTGCCCTTTCTTTTATTCTACTCATTTCCTGTGTTTGAATATAAGCTTCTCCTGGTCAGGTGTTATGCCTTCTCTGTATGCTGTTGGCCACATGGCCACAAGCTCACCACTGGGCCTTCAGCAGATGATTCACCAAAGTGTGTGTGTGGATTGATTTCTAACTAAATTTACAGTTCATGGAAACTCTTTGTTGTGCTCCAAATTGCTAGTAGGAACAACAGGAGTGAACAGAACAGTGTCTCTCTGTAAAAAGAGCTGCTCTCTCATCCCCACCTGATTTATCAGCAGTTGAAGCCTTATTTTCAGACCCGTTTCTCTCAGAAAATAGACTGTTATTATCTTTAGACAGTACAGAAGTGAATGCATTTTAATGCAGACCCCTCAGATTTAACTCAAACGTACCTACTGATTAAACTCCCAGTATGGTTTTTAGAGTAAAGATGGGCCTGCCAGCTGGCAGTCTGAGAAGATGCTTTCTTTGTTCGTAGCTAAGGCCGGCCTCATCAAGTAAGATAGAAAGGCACAGAGAGTCCATTCCCGGCTGGCTGCCATTCTGCATCTTGTAAACAAATCTAGCAGCGCACAAAGACACAGCAGCTCACCTTAGAAGGTAATGTTGCGTCCAAAACCAGGGGGTGTGTGTGTGTATAGTCTTTTATTCTTTCTGCACTTCTGTGGCTGTGAGAACTCAAACTGCAATCAAATTCTCAAGTTTCAAAGCTTATTTTTATTTGGACTTCTTTAATGTTCTTAGACCCACTTTTTAAAAACCTCAAACATTTTCCTTGCCAAGGTTAAACTCCATATCTTTTATACGTGAGCTTTTTATTTTTTCTTCTGGGAGGCAAAGCGGCATCTTGGGGGACTCTCATGTAGCTTTAGTTTTCTGTTTCTCAATCCTTGTTCTCACACAAGTTTGCCATAACTAATTGGCCCTTAACCATCACTGGACATTGTCCAAATTGTCTTTCCACCTGCTCCCATGTGGAGCCCAGGGCTCTCAGGAAACAATTAATCCTGAAGTGTCTCTAGTTCCAAAGCAAGCTTTCAACTTCAAAGAGACCATAGCAAGAACTAAAAAAGAGACCACTTTTTGAGTTTTGTTTCGATTTTAAAATGAAGTTGGGGTTTTAGAGCCAGAGTGATAAGTGTGCACTTAGAGGGTTACAATAGCAGAAGCCGGAACGAGCTTTGAAGTCAAGGAAAACAAGGTTCATATTTTGACTCTGCCAATTAGTAGCTGTGCTGCTTGACCCTGAACCAGTTACTGCACCTCTCGTGGCCTTGGCTCTCTCTTATTTAAGATTAGAATATTAGTATCTACTCATAAGGTTGTTAGGAAGATGAATATATGTTAGGCACCTGGCCTCTTGCCTTCCTGCTTCTTTACGAAGCAAGCATGCAGTAAACAGAAGTGGCCCACGATGTTGTGAACTTTAATACTCACGACCTACCTATTAGTCACTGAATAGCACTGAATTTGTTTCACTGCTCATTTTATCTGCTATAATATTCCCTTCTTCTTCCGCCAAAAAGAAGCTCTATGAAAGCAATTAGGAGAAGGTGAGCGGTGATGAAGACAGAGCATGGCTATGATGTCTGCAAAGTTCTTTTCACATTTCATATGTAATGGAATTTCTGGAAATTAAATCCACATTGAGTATCCAGAAAGATTCAATTTCACTGATGAGTAGAACCTGTCCTCCTGTCTCTGCCATGAATTTGAATGCCACTAGACAAGCTGTTTAACTCCCCCATCTCAGTTTCCTTCTTTGTAAAAGGAGCAGTTTGAATGCCTTTGTCTATTTGACAAACATTACTGCAAAATAAAAAATGATCAAGAAATAAGCTCTGCCATGGATGAGTCCATAGTCTCCTAGGAAAAACAGAAAAGGAACCAGTAATTATAAAACATAGTGGGTGGTGCTGGGAGGAGGGAGCTTAGGAAGGGGCAAGTACTGAGGTGAGGCTTTCCCGAGAGCATCTGAGTTGCAAAGTCACTGAAGTTTGCTAGAAAAGGAAGACCTCAGGCCGAGGGAGATGTACATGCGGAGTCATGGACATGAGAAGAGGCCTGACTTATTTGGGGGACCCCGATATGCTCGGTACCTGTCACTGCAATGTCAGGGTGCTGCTGCAGAGAGGTGAGGTGGGAGAGGTGATTCCGTCCTTGAAAGGCCATGCCAGCATGCTGAGGGGTCCGCACCAGGTGATCTCAAAAGTATGCTCAAGTCATGGGAATGATTTCCTGCCTCTGATCCTAAAGCTGCAAACACCCCGGGGAAAAAATAAGTGCATCTGGGTTTATATCACTTTGGAGTATAGCTTTTGGGTAGAATTTTAACAATGCTGCAGGAAAGGATTGGAGCAAGGGATGTCCTTTCTTTCTCTCTCTCTCTTTTTCTCTCTCTCTGTCTCTTTCTTTCTTTCTCTAAATGGTAGTGGCACTATTATTCGCCATGGTTTTTCTACTGTGGTTGAACAGGCTGTCGTTCTATTTGAAAAGCAGTTGTGGAGCACACCACCATGTTGGAGAGTGATAAAAGCATTAAGACATTACATGAACATGAACCTGTGGATTTAGCAACGCCTTGGGAAACATTAGTCTTTTAGTCATCACAGATGCGGCAATTGGAATATTTGGCTTTTAACTGACAAGTTCATGTATACAGCATAATGAGAACTGCATTATTTCTCAGTTGCTGCGTAAGTCTCCTTAATGGTGGGTATTTATCAGTCGTCCAAACTCCAGCCACAGGCTCACGGAGATCCTTGAGTTAGTTCATTCTTCCTTCTCTCTTCTCTTCACCCTCCCCCTCCCTCCTCTCTCTCACTCTCCCCCTCTCCCTGTCCCCCAACCCTCCGCTCTGCCAGTTTTGCAGAATATTTCTTTATACCTTCTTCCATGGTATTAAGCTGCACAACATTTTAACATTATGATAATATTATCTAGCCTTTCTATAGGGCTTCACTGTCTAAAGAGTGCTTTCAAGGATAATGATAACATTTGTGTAGCAGTTACTACATCACTCTTCACAATACATTACATATATTAACTCATTCAGTCTTTCCACACAGGTACTATTAGTAGTCCCATGTTACAGAAGAGGGTACTGACCTGAACTACAGGAAAGTTAAATACCCTGTCCAACTTGTCACATAGCTAGTAAGTGGCAGAGCTTGGAAATGAACCTACATGGCTTGGTGGCGGGGTGATATACGGACCACAATAAATAGTTCCCTCTGATGGTTGATTTCCTTCCACAACAGTTTTCATTATGGTCTTAAAATAAAACAAATTATATGTCATTTCTATTAAACTACTTGTTTTTTCTGATCCAAAATAAGGCACATTGACCCATATTTCTGATTGGTATAATTATATCATTTTTGTTTTTCAATATCATGGACAGTCTTGGAACAACAACAACAAAAAAGGACTTGGTTTGCTTTGGATAAGAAACCTCATACCAGCCTCCCTCTTTGTGTTCTTCTTTCTATTTTATTAAAAATTAGAAAGTTTGAAGATGAAGAGTTATCGTTTATCCCTGCAAATGCAGAGCTAGCACTCCAACTGAAACCTTGTTGAACAGAGAATGCTATATCCAGTAAGTTGGACTAGAAATCATCAACTGACCAACTTGACTCTGTAACTTTTCCCATGGAATAGTGACTGCATTTGTCTTCCAATCTTGACCAATTCACTAGGCAAATAAAGTGAAGAGAGGAAGCAGAAATGAATGTTTGAAGGATTGGAAGGTATAAAGAAAGACCCAGTCTTAACTCTCAGAGAAGACAGTAGGTATTGATTTGCTTCTTGTCTTGACATTTTAAACTGCAGAAGAGTCTACTTACTTCTTAAATCCTGAAGATTAAAAAAAAAGTGAAGAAATACGCTAGCAAAACGTTCTCTTCTTCGTCTATCACCAGTTCAATTCCAGCTTCATTTAGATAAAACCCATGATGAAAGGAAAACTTGTTCACTACAGTAAATTAAGCTTCATAAGTCTATTAAAATGATGTAAAGTGACATTTACCCTTAAGATTTTTAAAACATTCTTCCATATATGCAAAATCTTTTTTAAGTTTCTGCGATTTAATTTTTTATAGGAGCTGCTGAATGATTAAAAAGATAGAAGCTGTTACTTCACAATCAGAAGTTTGCCCTATTTCAAGACGGCAAAGTGTACAAACGCATTGCCTACGTATATGTATTTCCATTCACTGCAGGGTTTATTGTTACTGTTTTGTTTGTTTTAGCTCCAACTTTTGTTTCTGCTAAAGTGAACAGTATGTCAAGTGGCCTGTAAGTTAAAGAGCTGGATTGATGAGGCAGAAGCTTGGCATCAGATCGATGATTGCACTGAGTGACTTTTTAGATTCTCCCTAACCCTAGAATTCTGTTTCTCTGATTGTTATAAAACATGATTAAAAGTAGATATTATATAGAGGAGGTTCTGATGCCAGGTTTCCCTTTTGGTTTTTTTGTTTCTCATTGTGGTCATGCCCCACCCCCACCCTGCAGGCTAAGGTCAAATCCCTTCTATCCGTGTTCTGTAACTCAGGAGTGCAGGCATGGCTGAAGTGATTGAGAAACCGTAATGAGTATAGTTAATGAACAGTGAAATGCTTCCTCCCTTGTATTAAGAGCAGTTAGGGTACCGCATTCGCGATGGTAGAAGAACTTGGTCTCCTTCCCCACCCCCCCCACCCACCCCCCCCCCCGCCAAGGTAATTAATTGACCTCCTTGTCATCAGTTGAGACATGAGGAGAATAAAAGTTTCTGCCTGAGCGTTGGAGTTGGTGGATGTTGCTGTGCAACTGGGCATTGATTTCCCTTTTTGTTTCTTTTCTATTCCTTCCATATTGATCCTTCGTGTCACAGCTCAAGGAGTCTCCCATTACCTTAAAAAACAAAACAAAACACTGTCTGAAAGTTTCAGAAGTTTGAATCTAGTGTCACAAAGTTTCCACTGGGAATTATATTTGAGGATTTTCAAAATCTTCTAATCTAGTCTACCTCTGTTGTTTTACTCAAGAGAAGACATTTTCCTGGAGGTTAAGAGACAGACATGGCTGAAGTCGCTCAGCCAGTTTCTCATCTAACATTATATATAACAGCTGATGTTTTCTGGTAGACTCCCTAAATAAAAACACACTAATAAGTAAATAGAAATATTCTCAAAATAAAACTGTAGTAATACATGTTAAAGTCAGGTTAACTTGAAACAACAAAGAAGTTTTGCTGTCTATAAGAGAACCAAAATTATAAAAAGAACTAGACATTTAGGTAGCTATCAAGGTTTGTGATAAAAGAGGTGACTTTTATTTATTGAAATAAGATGGTTTTAGGCCAAAAGGAAATTTATATGATATATTTTGTATATTTTTCTTCACTATTTTGAGATAGAATTCATGTGTTTAAAGTACAGCATTTTAAAGTGTACAATTCACTGGATATACTTTATATTTGAATATTAAATGGATATATTATCAAGAATCAAGGAGACCACTAGGCTTTTTTCCCCTACATTTTTATGAAGATTTATGCTTCTTTGGTTTGCAACACATTTAAACACCTGACAGAGGGAGCTCTTGGCTCTGTGGAGTTGTTTGCAAATGCTAGTGTCAGAGTCTGGGGAAAGCTTGAGTAAAAGACCAATATTAAGGTGAGACAGGTGGCTGGCACTGTGTACGTGGCAAGTTTGATTTACTCTTCACTGTGCTTGAATCCATGATATAGCAAGGGATCACAGTCTTTATTGTTTTACCGGTGTGTTTTCCACTAAAATCGAGCTTTTTCAGGGCAGGGAATGTATCATATTTATTGGGGTATCCCTGAGACTAGCAGGTAATATTGGGGTATTTACCTGTGACTAGCATGATGAATGTTACTGGAATGAATGTAGGAATAAGTGTAAAAAATGAAGCAGGAACATGGTATGCTCTTCACATCTCCCTTTTCCCAAGCATAGTCACACAATATCAAGATGGACATCATTTATCAAATCATGAAAAGAGGTGCTTCATTAGGTTATAATATTACTGTACTGCAGCATAGGTCCTATGGGAACAGAGGGGCAGCAACCTCATGGGCAATGGTCTTCTATCTAGGTGGAGAATCAACCTTTGGCTTCCTTGGTGGACCTCCCTTGGGCAATATAGTAGTAGGACAGTGCAGGAGATCAAGGTTATCTGACAGGGATTCTGCACAGATAGGGAAGCCATTCATTCCTGTGCCTGACCTAAAGCAGCAGAAGAATGCTGGTTGCAGAACTCACTTTTCCTATTCTCTATGTCTATAAAGAAAAATGATCTGTAGTATTCATATCTCCAGGCCAACTCTGGGCAGGGAAATCATCTTTCCTCAAAGCTAAAAATCTGCCAGCAGGTTTCACAAAGACTAGTCGTTTCAGTATTTATCTCTCTATAGTTTTATCATAAACATATTTGCATGAAAAGAACATGTCTGTTTTCTTAAGACTTCATCTGTTCTTGCTACTCATTTGCTCTTGAAAAGGGATATAATCTTTTTGTTTTTGATCTATAATCACTCCCACAGCAAACAATTGTGATGCCACAAACCGAGGATTATAGTTTTCCTTAGAGAATAAACAAATGAACTCTGTGAAACAAAGCTGCTCATTTCTTCCAAATATCCCTGAGAGCAATGGAAGACAAATTCTAAAAATATTGGCTACCTCTAAAAAAAATTTCCGAACACATGAATGCCCATTCCTTTAGAGGTCTGTTTCCTCTTCTAGCTTTATATTCAGTTCATCTTATACTACAGATATTTACTGAGTTCTTACTATGTACCAGGTACTTTGCTAAGCTCAGGGGATACAAAAATGAATAATACATAATCCTTGTCCTTGAATTTTGAGCGTAAAGATTCCTTCAGTTTTTTAGCCAAATTTTAGGCCATAGCTACAATAACTGGATTTTGTCAGGATTCCAATAACATGCAGCTATGAGTTTTACTCCAATGTAATAGGACTTGGATTTTTGTCTATTTTTGTTTTGGGGTTTATTTTTTAACATCTTTATTGGAGTTTAATTGCTTTACCATGTTGTGTTAGTTTCTGCTGTATAACAAAGTGAATCAGCTATACATATACATACATCCCCATATCTCCTCCCTCTTGCGTCTCCCTCCCACCCTCCCTATCCCACCCCTCTAGGTGGTCACAAAGCACCGAGCTGATCTCCCTGTGCTATGTGGCTGCTTCCCACTACCTATCTGTTGTACATTTGGTAGTGAATATATGTCCATGCCACTGTCTCACTTAGTCCCAGCTTACCCTTCCCCTCCCCGTGTCGTCAAGTCCATTCTCTATGTCTGCATCTTTATTCCTGTCCTGCCCCTAGGTTCTTCAGAACTTTTTTTTTTTTTAAATTCCACATATATGTGTTAGCATACAGTATTTGTTTTTCTCTTTCTGACTTACTTCACTCTGTATGACAGTCTCTAGGTCCATCCACCTCAGTACAAATAACTCAATTTCATTTCTTTTTATGGCTGAGTAATATTCCATTGTATATATGTGCCACATCTTTATCCATTCATCTGTCGATGGACACTTAGATTGCTTCCATGTCCTGGCTTTTGTAAATAGAGCTGCAGTGAACATTGTGGTATATGACTCTTCTTGAATTATGGTTTTCTTAGGGTATATGCCCAGTAGTGGGATTGCTGGGTCGTATGGTAGTTCTATTTTTAGTTTTTTAAGGAACCTCCATACTGTTCTCCATAGTGGCCATATCAATTTACATCCCTATCAAACTACCAATGGCATTTTTCACAGAACTAGAACAAAAAATTTCACAATTTGTATGGAAACACAAAAGACCCCGAGTAGCCAAAGCAATCTTGAGAAGGAAAAGCAGAGCTGGAGGAATCAGGCTGCTGGACTTCAGACTATACTACAAAGCTACAGTAATCAAGACAGTATGGTACTGGCACAAAAACAGAAATATAGATCAATGGAACAGGACAGAAAGACCAGAGATAAACCCACGCACACATGGTCACCTTATCTTTGATAAAGGAGGCAAGAATATATAATGGAGAAAAGACAGCCTGTTCAATAAGTGGTGCTGGGAAAACTGGACAGCTACATGTAAAAGAATGAAATTAGAACACTCCGTAACACTATACACAAAAATAAACTCAAAATAGATTAAAGACCTAAATGTAAGACCAGACACTATAAAACTCTTAGAGGAAAGCATAGGCATAACACTCTATGTCTATATTTGTTATAACCACCATTTGAGGAGTGATGGGATTTTTTTGGTTTTCTAACATTCAATAAATTCAGGGATTTAGAAATCCAGTTAGAGTTCTAGCAGCTATCTAAAACCTATTCTTCAAAGTCTGTATTTGCTAATTCCTTGGGCTGAAAAATAAATTCTTTAAACTCTTAGGTTTGTGGACCCATTTTAGAGAAAACATATTTCTTTTTCTCATATTCTGTTACTTGAATGTATTTAAATAAGATTAAGGAACAGAATTTGTTCTTTATTATGTTTCTGTGACAGAATTTTTAATGTTTCTTTAAGCAATAGGAACAATTATCAAACATAGTGTTTTGTTATCATTTTAACCAAAATTCCTTAAAGGGATGAAATACATACCTCCAGGAAGTAGTATGAGATACTAAAGTATCATATAAATTTCTTTTTACTTCCCTTATTATAAAACCTACTTGTATTTTAAATATCTGTATTGTAAAAGAGGGTATATCTATTAGAACACATCCTTTATGTTTGTTACTTTACCCTTATTGCTATTTATAAGATTGTTTAGGCTCTTTGTATTTTGTTTGCTATCTTGCTAAATTATCAAAGCATACCCTCAAATTGGAGTAAATAAGATTTATGCTGTGTAATAAAAAGCAGAGTCTATAATATTTTTTCTTAATAGACATTTTAAATAAACATATATAATTATTTTTTCTTTTCAAGAATAAAGCTATGGTTACATTTATTGAATAGCTTGATTGATAATACTTTCAATTTTGAAAAAATGGAGTTGTTTTTACAGTAACATTACTTCTAAATAGACGTATATATATCCCCTAGAAAGGGTATATCTATTCAACTTTTTCCAACATTGGATAGGAAAAGGGATATTTTTATTCCTCTAACGTACCATGGGCCTTGTTTAAATTGTGCAATTTTATGAACCATAGCTTATCCAATGGGTTATTTTCACTAGTCTTGATAATCAATATAGATTGCTGTAAGGTCAATGGATTTACAGCTTTCAGCTTTGATGGGGAAGATAATCTGAAGAAGGCATCAGCCTGTTACTTTCAGGTTCAAAATCTTTGTATATATTTTTAAGACTCAGCATTATAAATCAGGATGAAAGTGTAATTACAAAAGAACTGAGTTTCCCAATTTCAAAAGACTTTCACAGCAATAGAGACAAAAATCTAAAATTGTTAAAATTATATCAATATATTTTACTTGCACCTGTCCTGGGCTATCCATTTTATAGACTACAAAGATAAATAGTAAATTATATTTCATTCAGGAACTTATAGTAGAGTTGGAGAACTAAGGAATTATTACATGAAAAGGTAATTTATAATAATGAATTTAAACAACTTTAAAAGAAGCAAGGCTAAACGTAACTAATTGTCAAACGAATGGGCCGCAGTGTAATGTATGGTGATGGTGCATGTGAAAGTACATGGGAGAGATCTCCAGGCAGGCAGGGATTAGAATCATGGGATTTAAGCTGCACCTTGCAAGAAAGGTAGGATTTAAAAAAAAACAAAAAACCAGAAATGATAACAAAACTTCTCTCCAGACAAGAAGTATTCCAATATTAAAGAGTCAGAATTGAGAACCTCTGACAAAGACAGAGAAAAATGGAGCCAAGGGCTGGAATTTTGGGCCATTCACCAGGACAGATTTTAACCAATTCAACATTTTTATTGAGGTGGCACACACACTGAGGAACACAACATGGCAATCCTTGACTCTAAAGAACTTTAAGTCAGTACAGGAAACAAGACAGTGTAAGATAATATGAGACAAATGTAGAAACGGTGCTATAGGCATTCAAAAACTAATCATCCTAAGAATTCAATAAGCCATTTCAAAAAGAACTCCAGCTAGTCTTTAGAGTGTCAATGTTCACACACCTATGTGTTTGGATTACAGTTATTGTTTCTACTTTTGTCTTCGCACACATAATTGTGAGCTTTCTATCCTGTTTTTTTTAATGTCCACTGCATCCCCTTAGTATAAATATGCCTCTTTTGCTGACAACCTACATTTTGAGCATGGAGTTGTCTCTCTCACAATAGTTAACAGAATACTTGAGATGAGGATGGTAATATAGGATGACAACTGCCATAATGTTTTTGTGTCCAGATCCAGTAAACTATGGTTACGTGGTAACACAACCCAGTTCTTTATAATGACAGATTTACTGAAGACAAGCTTACGGAAGGATTGTACTAGAAATCCTGTTAAAGTGCCATCTATTAAACCATTAGAATAGTCATTAGAACTATTAATGCAGACTTGCTATTCATGAGTTATTGGTCTCTCATCACTCTCAGTTGTCTCTGCCAATACTATTCTATCCTTTGCTCCATTGTGGCTATTCAGTTCCAAGGAATGAAAGTATATCAGCTTTCTCTCTTTCCTGCAGAATTTATGGGGTTTTGTGTGTGTGTGTGTGTGTGTGTGTGCATGCGTGTGTCGGGGGAGGGGGGCAGTGTATGTGAGGGAGAGGAAAAGATAGAGGGAGAAGGGGCATGGTTGAGAGGGTGGAAATTGAAACCCTGTGTCTATATGTTCTTAACTATATAGGATAAAGATTTAAGGCTTCTTTTAAATTTGACAAGAATTGTGTTAAAATCAAATTATATAGAAAGCTATAGCTTCTTTTTCCACGTTCAGAAAAATTTGGAAGTGAAAAGTACTGTGGGAATTATGTATCATTAAACCAAAGTGAAAGATATATCTGGTGTTTAATCTATTTTCTTTAATATCCACAGTTTTGAAATAAGCAACTCAACTTCATGATAGTAAATTTAAAGTCATAATTTATATATATGCATTAGAGTGTAGTAGTTAAGAGCGCAGACTTCAAAGTCAGGAAACTGATTCACATCCCAGCTCCAGTTCTTTATGGACTACCAGGGGGATGCAAAGTGTCTTAACTCCTTTAAGCCTCCATTTCTTTATTCATAATACAGACATAACAGTATCTACCTAAATTTGTTTTAAGAATTATGTGAGATTCAGTGCGTAATGATAATGCTACCATCATCATCATCATCATCAAAATCAGAAGTACTTTAACCTGATTACTTCTCAGTACCACTCTTTGATGAGGTTAGAGGGAGATAATCGAGTCTTGTGTTGGCCCTTTCAATGTTTTTTCTTGTTCATAAATCTACACTGAGCTTTATCTCCATAGATGGCCATAGAAGCCAGTTGAAAAACTTGACATGGATTTCTCAAAATACCCTCCAGAGTGTTGAGTCCTATAATCTGCCTGCTTTGCCTCTAACCATAAGAGGAAGTAAAATGTGCAGTTGTGAAGAGTGTCCTTCAACCCCCTTTTCTTCCCATTTTGGACATAGTACAATGTTTACAAAATGAAAAATTAAAGAACAAGATAACAAAATATTAAAATAATTATTGTTAAATGATAAACTGAGATATATTTAAAATTATGAAGAGTTTGCTTGAGCAAAAGTTTATTCAAATAGGGCAGCACCAAACCCAAAGTGGTTAGGAACACTCTGCAGACAGCAGCTGGGAAGAGACATATAGAGAAAGTGTGGAAGCAAAGTAAGGAAATTACTGATTGGCTATAGTTTAAAGCCTAGTTGGCTGTGTGTGATTGGTTGTCCTTAGCATTTTGCTTTCGTAACCTTGAAACATTTAGAGGCTTAGATTTTGGTTTGCTAATGTAGACTGCCATTGCATTAGAGCCACCTCAATCTAATGGCCTCCCTGTTTAATTAATTTAACATTATCAATCCCCACATCCCAGAGATAAGATGTATAACATTCTAGGTTTTTATATTGATTTATGTATCTATATCTGCAGTATGTGTATATAAATGTATATATTTTAATAATAGTACTGTTTTATAGTTTTTTTTTTAACTTAACAGTAAAAGTGGACATCTTTATGTCAGTAGATATAGAACAATTTCAAGTTTCATACCTTTTTAAATACTATAATTAAACAGTAATTTTAAACAGTAATTAAACAGTCTATTATATTAAATTTCCTATTTTTTTCATTGTTGTAAATGATTCTACAATGACTGTCCTATGCACTTGTCTAGTAGACAAACACGTTTTTCACTTTCAAGGCATTTAGGCAAAGTTTAGTGCCTGACGGTATGTCTGAAGTCTAACCCTAGGAGATGGTGAATCAGTGGCCAGCTTAGTTTGAAGAATGAGCACAGTGAGATGAATGGGAGTCAGTTGGGGAAGACAAAGTGATCCCAAACTAAGCCTCCAGGTACCAAACTAAGCCTCCAGGTACCAAAAGGTACCATGAAAGTACCTTTTGATAAGGTCACTCTACTTCAGAACCTGATCCTTAGTTTTATAAACTTTTGAGTGGTAACTGATTTATGGGGACCTCACTTTCATTAGTTATGTGATCTTAATGGCTATGTCATAAAGCTGTGATGACTGGATGCTACCATCCTTCTGAGAGGACCAAATCATGGTCATCATCCTCTCTGATCCTCCATTTTCTATGTGTCTATGACTTACTTTCTCTATCCCTGATTGACATAAAATTTCTTTAAGTATGTTAATGCAGATATTTTGAAAAATATTTTAATATATGTTCTAATACTTTAGAACATATTATGTTTGAAGACATATGTGATGGTGTAATTGTGTAATACTCAAGCAATAGAATAAACCTATGGTTCCATTTACAGAGCATTAAAAAAAAGAAAGGAAGAAATTATAGCTAATTATATCTATTTTTCAATAATAATTTTAAAATATTATGAAGTATGTTAGACACAAAAGATTAAAGATTTATATGGAATGATGAGTATATAAAGTCAGTTCTTTAACTTTGTTCTTTTCCTTCACAAGTGAATACACATCCAACCAGTTTATGTACCATCACATTCCTCCCATCTACCACCCTGCCCCAGAAGGAAAAGTTATGTATAATCTGAGTAGGCTAAATTGCTGGATTAGTAGAGAGCAGGATAAATGTGTATTAAGAATCACATGTTCTGTTCTCTCTTTTTTTTCTATCTTCTGTGCTGTTCCATAGGAAAGCTCAACAAGGGTGAATCATTGGGTCAGACCAGCCACCTTCTCTCATTCTGGTTTTTATATCCCACTCTTACATCAGCAGAGTAGATAAGTGGAATAGGTGTTGTTCTGAAGAAATTGCTGTCTTTACTTTTCCCCACTCACCCCATGTGATAGAGTTTGTATGTGAACTTAGTAAGTAGAACCTGCCATCTGTCTATCTGTCTGTCTCTTACTCTCTTTCCATATATATGTATTCCCCTGGCTGTGATGGTTATGACACTATATCATGAAGCTCACCAAGACCCCAAGATATAGATGTGGATGTGAAGAAGTTAGAGCCTGCTCTAACCTTATAATTTATTCCCCAAAGTGGGCCACTATGAGAGTGAAAGATGGTCCTATTAATAATTAAACTGGGACAGCAGGTGTAAACTAGGATATAAGCCCCCCCCAACTCCAACACGTCTTCATACTTAATTCAGTGGGTGGAAACATCTATAATTTCTTTTAGTGATAATTTTGTATCAGTTGTCTTAAACATTTTATTTCACTTACTACTTTTGAGTCTAAACAGATGTGCCAACATTTACAAAGAATGGTGAGGAATAAACACATTCATCTTGTTAATTCAGTACCGAAAAACAGTGCCCTTTTAGTCTTGGAAAAGAAAGGGTACCACTGTGAATTTTTAAGTTAAATGCTGAACATCAATTGCATTTAATAATTTTGTTTGTTACCTATAGACAGTTCTCTTCATAAACATTTTAATTACTTTCTACCAATTCAATCAACTTTATCTCTTTAATCAGAGCAGTTAATAAATTTCTAATACCATTTTCTTGCCCCAAACTGTCTAGAAAATTCTTAATTCCTTTTGCTTTTGCAAATAACATTAGAAATCCTAGTCTGTGAATTGTATTTATAAAATGATTCTCCATGAAGCTCTAGTCTATAAGATCAACTATAATTTTGTCCGTCCCTTTTTTATTATTCACTTTAATTTGAAGCAGGCAATATACAGCTAAAACCTAAAACATTTGGATTAAAAGGTATCACCACCACCATCCCTCTAGAGCATTGCCTTTGGGAACTAGGAATAAATGTCTCTCTTCTTTTCTGCATTGAGTTATATCCAGGAAAATGTTGGGGCACATTAAAAATTAGAGTATAATTTTTAAAATTTGGGCTTTTAATTCTTTAGATCTTAAAACTGTACCTTCTTTTTTGAACTTTTATTTGAAAGAGGCAGTCAAAAAATAATCTTCCAGAGTCACATATATCAAGTAAAATAGCTTATCTGCATAGTAGAGACCACATAGCTTTGTCCTACTGAGTTGAAAAAGAATCCAGTAGTGTGTTGTTGTTGCTGTTTTTGTCATTTTGAATCCATAGTAAATTAGGGTAAGTTAAATGTACATGTAGGTGTAAATGGTATCCTCAAGAAATAAACTAACTCATCCGTAGTGCCAAGATATAAAAATGTTTATCAAAGGGCAGCCTGAAATATTTTCTCACCTAATATGGCTGAATGGCTTACTATGAGTATAGTTTGTCCTTTCTGCTTCTCTACATATCAATTCTAATAATGTAAATAAAGACATTATTGAGGGCATTTTCTGTAAGTATTTGTTACATAATAAGTTATAATCAGAATTTCATTTCAAATCTTTAGGCAACATTTAAAGTTGATGCAATTTTATCACTTATTTAAAGAAGAAAATTTAGCTATGTACAAAAAATAGCTGATCGAAACACTTTTTGATGCCTTCAATGAGTGTGGTATGTTTATAAATTATACATCCTTTTTCTCTTAAAGGTGGGGAATTCCCACATCCATTCATTAGTTAACACTGAGAGCCTTGAAAAGTCCCTATTTCAGTCCTTCAGACTCTAATGGGGGCCTAGATCAGAGGTACTTTATAGGGAAAGACATAGGAAGTTTTGTTAACTAATTGGGTAAAGAGAGAGAAAATAAAGGCACAAACCTGATGCTTGGATGACAGTAATTGAAAAAAGGAACACAGAGCAAACAGACCCAAGTATGTGACCTGCCAAAGCTAACCAGGGGCAAAAGGAAAGCAAGTACCCTGAGTTCTGATTCCCAGACTTTGCTCATCACCATACTTTCCACCCCTTCCTCACATTTCAGTTTTTAAAGTACCATTGGATTCAACTGAACTCATGCTGTTCTCTTTGATGCAAGTACTCATTATGTCTTTTGCAGGCCTCTGCTAATTGTGCAAAATATAGCCCTTCCCAACTATGCAAACACTGGTCTTTTTCAAACAGATACATATTAATTTACCATTTTCAAATGGGGAGAGAGAATATGAATGAATGAGAATTTTAAAAAGGTTTCATAAGTGGCATGATACATTTAAAGTGATGAAAGGGAAAAACCTACAACTGAGAATACTCTACCTAGCAAGGCTCTCATTCAGATTTGATGGAGAAATCAAAAGCTTTATAGACAAGCAAAAGCTAAAAGAATTCAGCACCACCAAACCAACTTTACAAGAAATGTTAAAGGAACTTCTCTAGGCAAAAAAGAAGAGGCCACAACTAGCAATAAGAAAACTGTGGAAGAAAATAACTCACCAATAAAGGCAAAAACACTGTAAAGGTAGGAAATAATCCACACACAAACAATTAGATGTAAAATATGATATCAAAAACAGTAATCATGAGGGGAAGAGAGTACAAAAGCAGGCTATTTAAAATGCATTTGAAATTAAGAGATCAGCAATATAAAATAATCACGTGTGTGTTTGTGTGTGTGTGTGTGTGTGTGTGTGTGTGTATGTATGGTAACAGCAAACCAAAAATCTATAATAGATATACACACAGAAAAGAAAAAGGAATCCAAACATAACACTAAAGATAGTCATCAAGTCACAAGAGAATGAAAGAAAAAAAAATCCAAAACAACCAAATGACAGTAAGAACATACATATCAGATATTACCTTAAATGTAAATGGACTAAATGCTCCAACCAAAACACACAGACTGGCTGAATGGATACAAAAACAAGACCCATATATATTCTACTTCCAAGAGACTCACGTCAGATCTAGAGAGACATATAGACTGAAAGTGAGGGGACAGAAAAAGATATTCCATGCAAATAGCAATCAAAAGAAAGCTGGAGTAGCAAAGCTTATATATGACAAAATAGACTTAAAATAAAAACTGTTACAGGAGACAAAGAAGGACACTACATAATGATCAAGGGCTCAATCCAAGAAGATATAACAATTGTAAAAATATATGCACCCAACATAGGAGCACCTCAATATATAAGGTAAATATTAAAAGCTATAAAAGGAGAAATCAGCAGTAACATAATAATAGTAGGAGACTTTAACACCCCACTCACATCAATGGACAGATCTTTCAGGCAGAAAATCAATAAGGAAACACAGGCATTAAATAACACATTAGACCAAATGCACTTAATTGATATTTATAGAGCATTCCATGCTATAGCAGCAGAATACACATCCTTTTCAAATGCACATGGACCATTCTCCAGGATAGACCACACGGTAGGCCACAAAAAAAGGCCTTGGTAATTTTAAGAAAATTGAAATCAGGGGGAGATCAAGAAGGCAGAATAAAAGGATATGGAGCTTATCTCCTACCACAAATACATCAAAAATACATCTACAATTCTCACAGAATATCTACAGAACACTAGCAGAAGATCTCATACAACTAAAGGTGCAAGAAAGATCACCACATAACCAGGTAGAACACAAGAAAAAAGGGGGAGGGAGGTGGATCAGAATGGGAACTAGAAATTATAAAGAGGAGCCAACTATAAAACTCACTTACCAAGTCAAAGGCCAAGCTAAAGGCAATAAATAGCAAACTAAATAATTCAGAATGAATAAGTGATCTGGAAGACAGAATAATGGAAATCACACAAAAAGAGCAGACAGAAAAATGAAAAAAAAAAAAGCAATATATAAGACCTATGGAATAATGTTAAGCATGTCAATCTATGCATAAGAGGGATCCCAGAAATAGAAGAGAAATGGAGATCAAAAATATATTTGAAGAAATTATGAATGAAAACTTCCCAAACCTAAATAAGGAAACAGATATCCAGGCACAGGAAGCACAGAGGATCCCAAACAAGATGAAGCCAAACAGACCTACACCAAGATATATTAAAGGTAAAATGGCCAAAGTTAAAAAAGGATTCTAAAGGCAGCAAGAGAAAAACAGAATTAATTACAAGGGAACCCCCCATTAGGTTATTGGCTGATTTCTCTACAGAAACACTGCAGGCCAGAAGGGAGTGTCAAGATATATTCAAAGTCCTGAAAGGGAAAAACCTGCAACCCAGGATACTCTACCCAGCAAGATTATCACTTAGAATAGGAGAGAGAAAGAATTTCTCAGTCAATCAAAAACTAAAAGAATACAGCAGTACTAAACCTATCCTAAAAGAAATATTGAAAGGTCTTCTCTAAATAGAAAAGCAAGAATCTATAGGAAAGAGAAAATAACAATCAGAAAGTAAATCATTTTAAAAAGCCAGTACACAGAATTAAAAAAAAAAAAAAAATGTTGTGAACACGATAATAACTACAATGAACCGCAAAAGGGTAAATATGACGATGTAAAAGAGGACATCAAAATCATAAAACATGGGGGAAGGGAGTAAGAAAATATTGATCTTTTTTTTTTTAGAATGTGTTTGAGCCTATATGACTACCAGTCTAAAGCAAGTACATATAATAAACATACTTGAAAAACCACAGCAACCACAAATTATAAACAGACAATAAATTCACAAAAACCAAAGAGAAGAGAACACAAGCATAACAAAAAGAAAACCATCTAACCACAAAAGGAAAGACAAAAAGAAAAAGGAACAAGGAAGAAATATAAACCAACTGGAAAACAAGGTTTTAAATGGCAGTAAATACATATCTATCAATAATTACCTTAAATGTCAGTGGGCTAAATGCTCCAATCAAAAGACAGAGTGGCATACTGGATAATAAAACAAGAGCCTACAATATACTGCCTACAAGATACCCACTTTAGGGCAAAGGACACAGATAGATTGAAAGTGAGGGGATGGTAAAAGGTATTTTACGCAATTGGAAATGACAAGAAAGTGGGGGTAGCAATACTCCTATCAGACAAAACAGACTTTAAAATGAGGCCCATAAAGATAAAGAAGGGCACTATATATTGATAACAGGATCAATACAAGAAGAGGATATTACATTCATTAACATATAAGCACCCAATACAGGAGCACCTAAATAGATAAAACAAATACTAATATAAATAGAGGGAGAAATTGACAGGAATACAATAATACTAGGAGACTTTAACACCCCATTACATCAATGGATATATCATCCGGACAGCAAATCAGTAAGGCAACAGAGACCCTAAATGACATAATAGAACAATTAGATGTAATTGATATTTTCAGGACATTGCATACAAAAAAACCAGAAAACACATTTTTTTCAAGTGCACATGGAACATTCTCTAGGATAGACCACATACTAGGGCACAAAATAAGCCTCAACAAATTTAAGATGATAGAAATTATTTCAAACATCTTTTCTGACCACAATGGCATGACACTAGAAATCAACCACAGAAAAAGAAATGAGAAAAAAATGATTACGTGGAGACTGAACAATATGCTAATTTAAAAAAACCAACAACAATGGGTCAATGATGAAAAAGAGGAAATTAAAAAATGCTTTAAGACAAATGACAATGAAAACACACCATACAAAATCTATGGGATGCAGCAAAAGCAGTCCTTAGAAGGAAGTTCATACTGATACAGGTCTCCCCCCCCAAAAAACAAGAAAAATCTCAAACAACCTAACGTACCACCAAAAAAATTAGAAAAAGAAGAGCAAACAACCTAAAGTCAGCAGAAGGAAGGAAGTAATACAGATCAGAGAGAAAATAAATAAAAGAGATTAAAAAGATAGGAAAAAACAATAAAATAAAGAGCTAATTATTTGAAAGTGTAAAGAAAATTGACAAACCTCTGGCCAAGCTCACCAAGAAGAAAAGAGGGAGGAACCAAATAAACAAAAATAAGAAATGAAAGAGGGGAAATAACAAGGAATAACACAGAAACACACAAAAAAATAAGCAAACACTATGAGCAATTATATACCAACCAATTGGACAACCTAGAAGAAATGGACAAGTTTCTAGAAACATGCAGCCCACCAAAACTGAATCAAGAAGAAATAGATAATTTGAACAGACCAATCACTAGAAGTGAAATAGAATCTGTAATTTAAAAAACTCTCTGCAAACAAAAGTCCAGAACCAGATGTGGAATTCTACTCAACAAACAAAGAAGAACCTTTGATCCTTCTCAAAGTCTTCCAAAAGACTGGAGAGGAGGGAACACTCACAAAGTCATTCTAAAGGTCACCCCGATACCAAAACCAGACAAAGGCACTACCAAAAGATAAAGTTACAGGCCAATATCTTTGAAGAATATAGATCCAAAAATTCTCAACAAAATATTAGCAAACTGGATGGAACAACACACAAAAAAGATCATACACCATGGTCAAGCTGGATTCATCCCAGGGTCACAAGGATGATTCAACATACGCAAATCCATCAATGGGGTACACCATATCAATTAAAGAAAAGACAAACCACATTGTCATCTCAATAGATGCAGAAAAAGCATTTGATAAAATACAACATCCATTCAAAATTAAATTCTCACCAAAGTGGGTATAGAGGGAACGTATTTCAATATAATAAAGCTATTTATGACAAACCCACAGCCAACATAATACTCAACAGTGAAAGGCTGAAAGCTTTCCTGCTAAAATCCAGAACAAGACAAGGATGCCCACTATCACTATTTCTATTCAACATAGTATTGGGAGTTCTAGCCACAGCAATCAGACAAAAAAAAAAAAGAAATAATATATATCCAAATGGGAAGGGAGGAGGTAAAATTGTCATTATATGCAGATGACAGGATACTATATGCAGAAAACCCTGAAGACTCCACACTAAAACTACTAGAATTGAAATGGATTCAGCAAGGTAGCAGGAAAGAAGATTAACACAGAAATCAGTTGCATTTCTTTACACTAACGATGAAATATCAGAAAGGGAAAGTAAAAAAACAACCCCTTTTAAAATCACATCAAAAAATAAAATACTTAGGAATAAACCTGACCAAGGAGGTTAAAGACTGAGAACTATAAAACACTGATAAATTAAAGATGATTCATTCATTCAAAGAAATGGAAAGATACCCCATGGCTCTTGGGTTGGAAGAATTAATATTGTTATAATGGCCATACTACCCAAAGCAATCTACAGATTTAATGTGATCCCTATCAAATTACCCATGACATTTTTCACAGAACTCGAACAAATAATTCTAAAATTTATATGGAACCATAATAGACCCTAAATTGCCAAAGCAATTTTGAGGGAAAAGAACAAAGCTGGAGGAATAATCCTCTCAGATTTCAGACAATACTACAAAGCTACACTAATCAAAACATAGTGGTATTGGCACAAAAACACACAGGTGGATTGATGAAACAGAATAGCAAGCCCAGAAATAAACCCACACACCTACGGTCAATTAAATTTCAGCAAAGAAGGCAAGAACAAACAATGGGGAAAAGTGAGTCTCTTTAGAGTCTCTTTAGCAAGTGGTGTTGGGAAAGCTAGACAGCTGCATGTAAATCAATGAAGTTAGAACACACCCTCACATCATACACAAAAATAAACTCAAAATTGCTTAAAAACTTAAATATAAGACATGACACCATAAAACTCCTAGAAGAGAACACGACCAAAACATTCTGACATAAATCTTAGCAATGTTTTCTTAGGTTAGTCTCCCAAAGTAATAGAAATAAAAGCAAAAATAAACAAACTAATCAAACTTACAAGCTTCTGCCCAGCAAAGGAAACCATAAACAAAATGGAAAGACAACCTATGGACTGGGAGAAAGTATTTGGAAATGATGCAAACAACAAGGACTTAATTTCCAAAATATACAAACAGTTCATACAACTCCATAACAAAAAAACAAACAACCAAATCGAAAAATGGGCAGAAGACCTAAATAGACATTTCTCCAAAGAAGAGATACAGATGGCCAATGTGAAAAGATGCTCAACATCACTAGTTATTAGAGAAATACAAATCAAAACTACAATGAGGTATCACCTCACACCCGTCAGAATGGCCATCATTAAAAAGTTTACAAATAATAAATGCTGGAGAGGGTGTGGAGAAAAGGGAACCCTCCTACACTGTTGATGAGAATGTAAATTGGTACAGCCACTATGGAAAACAGTATAGAGGTTTCTAAAAAAACTAAAACTAGAATTGCCATATGATCCAGCAATCCCACTCCTGGGCATATATCTGGAGAAAACTCTAATTTGAAAAGATACATGCACCCCAGTGTTCATAGCGGCACTATCTACAATAGCCAAGACATGGAAGCAACCTAAATGTTCATCAACAGATGAATGGATAAAGAAGATGTGGTACATATATACAATGGAATACTACTCAGCCATTAAAAAAAAAGAATGAAATAATGCCATTTGCAGCAACATGGATGGACCTAGCAGTTATCATACTAAATGAAGTAAGTCAGACAGAGACAAATATCATATGATATCGCTTATATGTGGAATCTAAAATATGATACTGATGAACTTCTTTACAAAAGAAACAGACTCACAGACATAGAAAACAAACTGAATCTGGAAAAGAATATACATATGTATAACTGAATGACTTTGATGTATACCTGAAACATTGTAAATCAACTTTACTTCAAGTTAAAAAAAAAGAAAAACATGCCAAAAAAGAATTAATATTAAAAAATAAAATTAAAAAGTCTTCATTACAGAAATACACAGTCAATGGCAGATTGCTCTTCTAAACCTGAGAAAGGACTTGAGAATATCTAGGGGCAAACCACACTGAAGACCAAATGGGCCTACTGATGGGGAACTATGTGGAACGATAGTATTTTTCTGGAGGTTAAGGTCAATGAAAGTTCAGTTCTCTGTATAAAGGATGCTTAGTCTGACCCATAGTTTGGTTAGTCAAGTAGCTGCTGCTCTGTTACTTCTATATAATTAAATCTTGTTAGTTGTTTTAAAACACACAGAAACAGGATATATCTTTTTTGTGGTTTCTCTTTGATGAGTTTCTAAAGGGAATTTTTTGAGGTTTTCTACTGGTGGAGTGAGAAGTGGAAGACAGAGCAACTTGTATGGTGTTTTGCACGTGGGAATAATATTTTTCTTCTGGATAGATAAGTTGAAATTTTAAATCATATTTAAAGGGCTTTGCTGTAAGATGATGACTTCAGCTTTGTCAAAAAAGGTCAGTCTCATATCAAGATGTAATTTTACTCAATGACTGTAATCTGATGTGCAAATTCATGAGCACTTTTTTGTTTTGAATTTAGAATTGTAAATATAGATCAGAAGCACTATAGAGATTTTTGTTCCTAGGTTTCCCACTGTGTTTCAGAACAACTGAAAGGCATGTGTGAAACAGTCAAGGGATCTTCTCCAACTTGGCCAGACAGGAAGCATAGCACGGTGGCTAGTCACTCAAATGGCGGCAGGGGAGGGGTGCAGGGTACAGAATACCTCTGCCCCAAATCTAGCTTCTCTACCTAGTAGCTGTCTGGCTCTGAGAACGTAATTTAACTTCTCTGCACCTCAGTTTCCTCATCTACAGAATTATGATAATAATGGTAACCAATTCCAGGGTCTGTGTGAAGATAAAATGGCTTAAGATATGTGAAGCACAAAGAAATGTAAATGAGAAGTAAATGTTACATAAGTGTTAGTTATCATATAAAATACTTACATTTTAATTCTAGCTTTTTATCAAGAATACAGGGCAAAATTGTAAATCCATAAGTTAAAACGTAGCTTTTATTTCCACTTACCTATTGTTTTCTTCTTACCTATTTTAAGGCAAAGTTACAGTTGATTAAAGAAAAAATTAGAACTTTCAGACCATCAAGTTAAAGACTACATAAATGCAAAATACTTGATATTAGCAAGTATTTAGCTAGGGCCTTCCCTTTCTTCTTTAAGTTACAGGGGGATTTTCCTTTTATTTTGTCACTTTTTCTCAGTAAGGCTAAGGCAGGGAGTTGAAGATGTGTTAGCATTAGAGTGATTCCATCAAAAGCTATTGGGGGGAGGAAGGGGAGTGTGTCATGTGTCAAGTGTGCAGGTAGGGAGGCTGTGCAGAATGGTATGGCATCTTGGTAAAGTTTTAGATGCTACATAGGGTTCATCTGGCACATCTTAAAGGGCATTGTTGATTGGAGAAACAAAAGTTAATATTATGAAATAGCATTCTTGTTTATAAATTCTGTGACAATGTAACATCCACATTTCATGTAAATTCTTAAAAAGTCTATTAATCAACTTTTGGTTGAATAAGTCTACTTTACTTCATTTCCAACTTGCAAAATTCTCAGGGGAGGCTAAGAGGACCTGGTTAGGATTCTGGCTCAAGAGGGTCGAATTTTGGATTGAGTGACAAGAAGGAGGTAGATCCCAACTGAATGTTGTTTGGATAAAGAAGGAGGTAGATCCCAACTGAATGTTGTTTGGATAAAGAAGGCGGTAGATCCCAAGTGAATGTTGTTTGGATAAATAGACACAGAAGGATGAGCGGAGATAATCTGAGAGTCAAGCTCAGGAAAACCAAATACTAACAGCAAGAAATGATTGAATCCACTAGGAACAAGGGTGCTTATATCAAATTGCTTTGAATAATATTGGGGTGGCCTCAGCTTAATCTTACAGTAGGAAGATGCATGGTTATGATGGGCTGGCCAAAATTATAAGGTTGAATTGAAAATCAACTTCTCTATCACTCAAGACCTGTGTTGCTCTTTGTCCATTTTGGCCATTCCATTCTTCCGTGAGAAGCTCTCAACAAGAGGAGCCAGAAAACAAAGAAGCAAAGCAACAGTGTCTTCATTAGCACTAAGAAAAGCCTAAACATTGGGTTTTGAATATTAGGGTCTTATTCATCCATGATATCTTTGCCTCATTAACATGGATAATTGAAATTTGATTTTCCTCAACCAGTTTGTTTTAATCTAAAAGATCTTCTTATACCTCATCTGCTTTCAGTAGTTATTCTTCTTTACTGAGTTTACTGCTCTCAGCATTCTGACAAGCTCCAAAATAATGACCTATGCTGTGTATTGTTAAACATTCAGTCAGACAGATAGATACAGATGGATGGATATGTGTTGCACAAAGACAAGTCAGCATTATTTAATCAATGTTTGTTTGATCCGTGTAAAACGAGTATAAATGTAAGCTGCATCCCATCTGCTTTATCATCCATGTGAAGCCAACCTCATTTTAAAATCTTGATTTCTTATGTAATGGCCCCAAAATGACACAGTGTTGGGCTGCACCCCTTAGGCCTACAAGACCTGTACTTGCCCAGCTCCAAGACCGAAGAAGGAGCCCAGAGTCAGCGACAGAGATATCAATGAATTTATGTAAGCACTTAGCTTCTCTTAACCAATTAAACAGCGCATCCACAAACCAATCTTGGCCATGCCATTTAGAGGCAGAGACGTATTTCTAAGGTACACATAGACATGTATCTATACAGACAAAGAGATTTCACAGTTTTCCTGCTAGAGTTTAAAAAGGCCTCTTTGTTTTTTTTCTTCACTCTCAGAGACCAGATGATTAAAGTTCCTGAGAACCCAGGTAGATCATTTACATCTCAAAGGCACAAGAAGAGAAACACCAATTCCCTCTCGAAAGCTAACTTCCTCTTAGGGCATATGCAAAAAAACAGTTTTAGAATGTCAAAAGAGTCCCATCTTGGACATTTTCAGGGATTTTTTTTCAGTTTCTAAATAGCCAATTCACTTTAAACAAATACCAGTGATAGACAGTAATACATATCATTCACTCACATTCACATGGCTCACTTTCAGAGGAACATGAATCAACATTCAAGTTAACCTTCGCCTCAGCTGTCAGCTCAGCCTCTTTGCCTTTCTTAATACAAAAAGCAACTGCCAGGCCCGAGCTGCGGCCACTGTTTTCCCACTGTAACGGCGGCCAATATCGCCACAAGAGCCTTGGGGTGTCTGTGAGAGTTCTGTGAACTCTCTTGGTGGCCCCCATTCATCAAGGCAGCCACTACCGGGCCCCGCATACTAGTGGACGGCCGCCCCAGGGTTTCTGCCGCAACTTTCAGGATTATCCCCACAACTTTATCCCCACAATTAGTGGACGGCCACCCCGGGATCACACCCGTAACTTTCAGGCCCCACTTGATAGTGGACGGCCCCTACAACTTGCCGTTCCCCGTCCTTCCTTCCCGACATCTCGGCGCTCACGGGAGTTTCCTCAGTCTCCTGGCTACTCCGCCAGTTGCTGGGCTGCACCCCCGTGGGCCTGCCAGGCCTGTGCTTGCCCAGCTTCAAGACTGAAGAAAGAGCCCGGAGTCGGCGACAGAGACGTCAGTGGTTTTATGAATGGGGGAGCTTACAGGTCTGAAGCGAGGTCCTGGAGCGACATCCCACCAAGATCAGACAGCAGACAGACAGCAGACAGCAGCGGGCAGAACAGGGCGGCAGCCTTCGTGACGGGGGGGAGGGGAGGTTACCAGTTACGTGGGGAATTGACTTCAGGTTGTCTTTGTTGGTTACCAGGGGAACTAGCAGAGGGGCACGCCCTTCACCGCCCCTTTGATAAGCTATCAGGTGGAGATGTTCTGATCTAAAGAGTAGAACCATCACTAGCTGGGGCCTGGGGCAAGTATGTAGGAAGGTCAGTCCTGTGAGTAGGGTGTAGGTGAAGCAGACAGTGGTCGAGCAGGGGATGTACAGAGAGCAAGAGAACAGCCATCTTGGGTGGCCTGGTCATACACACAGGATGATCAATTGGAAAGAAATATCATTTGGACTGATGAGATAAAGGATAGTTATGTTGAAGTCTGTTTCATAGGTTGGGCTTCTTCGCTTTGCAATGGCTTTCTGGATAGTGAAGTAGCACCGTGGCTTAGTAATTACCAGCTGTTAATCATCAGTGAGCTTTGAAATCACCCAAACCTGGGTTTGAGGGTAAATGTATGAAGGTAAATGTATGAGGGTAGCTGTATGAGCAAATTACTTAACTACCAAGATGCCTGCCACAGAGAAGTCCCTCAGTAAAATTTATTGAATTAGTCTTTCTTTACTTCAGTTTCCTTGTCTACAAAATGGAGAAAACAACAATACCTACCTCATAACATTTGTGAAAATTAAACAGGATACTGCATGTAAAGCATAATGACCTGGCAGCTATTATTACCATTATCTGATTACCTACAGGTCTTTATCTCTTGGGTCACACTTTAAGCCTAAACGTATTAACATATGTGATATACAAGCTTATGTTTCCATTACTGGTTTTTAAACTCTTCTATGTAGGTATCAAATACATCATGCAGATGGCTGCAAATGTATGGCAAGAGTGGAAATGAACATGAGTTCACAGTGTCTTTGAGTTGGTAGATGCAGTTTCATTAGTCTAATTAAATGCATGCCATTTACACATATATGAGTGATCGTAATCTGAGGAATAAGGCCATCAGAGGGAGTAAGGTCTTCCACCAAAGGAATGACTGTGTATCAGTGAGCTTAGGAGCTTCTTGGGATATTTTAGAGAATGATGTGTAGGAAGCTTATGTACTCAGTAATGCTCATCAGTGTAAAGTGGAATATCAGTGGTAGTTGTACTTTCAGGATCACATACTTAATTACTAAGCCATATGATAATGAATGTTAAAGTATTAAACTAGTAACGCACTGCACATTGCAGTTTCCATAGTCTGTTCTCTAACTCCCATGTTAAAAGAAGGAATTACTCCATGATTTCTCTTTATGAACTTTTCTCAGCAACAGTTATTCATCAATTCAATTCATTTAAAAAACATTTGTTAAACCATTTATTGAGGCCTTTGTAGATGCAAAGACGACTAAAGGTGTCTAGGTAGGATGGTGGCTAAGGACTCCAGAATTTAAGCTGAAGGTCACCCAGAGCCAGTGGAAGTTCTTAAACAGGGTCCTAACCTATCCAGGGCTGTGCTTTAGAATGTCTACTTTGGTATGAAGAATGGATTGGAGTGAGAGTTTAGAGAAAGGATTCCAATCAGACATCAGATACTGAAGGACTGGGATTTAGGGAATGATAGATTTGGGACGGATCTGAGAATTTTTTAAGGCAGGCTTGGTCACTGAATGGAGCTGCTTTGTGTGGAGAAGGCTCAAGGTTGACTTGAGGGCTGCCACCCAGGCATCTGAATGCTTCAACTCCCTTTAGCTCATGGCATACTTGGAGAGGAGTACATTCTGCAGAGGAGATGATGAGCTTCCCTGGAAAAGCAAACTAGAAAGACCCCTAATTACATTATTCTTTAGACTCTAAGACGTGGATAATTATTTTGCTGAGTACTGTTCAATGACTGACTAGTTTATATACAGATTAGCATAGGCAAAGAAAGGAAAAAGGGTTTTATAATCCTTAGTAAATTAGAAGCTGCAATCTATACTGCTGAGAATTTTTGTATGTTTGGAGGCTTATTCATGACTGTTAATAGGCTTGACTCCTTACACTTGTGAGTTTTATTATCGTGCTGAACTCTATCCATTTTAACACAAATGTGTGCATCCTTAATATTATAACAGCTGTTGGATATATTTTACTTTCAAGTTCTGCATATCCACATAAAAGCGTGGAAAATATCCGGTATCAAAAATAACTTAAAAATTTTATGAACATAACGAAGTGTTTTTACTTTTTAAAGAATTTCATCTGTATATAAACCTAATTTATCATTAATTATGTCTGAAAACTTGATTTTGATCATTGAAAATCATGTTTCTATAATTACTGAACTCATATTTCCATATACCATGAAACTATAAGTCTTAAAAAAATGTCAGTATGCTATGATGAAAGAAAAAGTATTTTGATTTCCATAACATTGCAGGACATTAAAAAGTTCCCCAGAGTTTTATATCAAAGCCTGAATTCAGTCTCAAAATAATGGTTCTGCTTTAACCATAAAGAACTTTATATATTATTTTATATCTGTGAAATATTTACTTTAGATTATTGAACAACTTTGGTTGAACTAAGGCATCAAGGAAAGACATTAAAAATCAGAAAAAGTAAGTTTAAAATAAAGAATAAAAAGCAAACTTTGTAAACATGATAACACATAATGATAAATTAAGAAGCGATTAGATCCTATCTGCATTAGATTATAAATTAATATTCTGACTAAGAAGATTATTTGATTTAACTGACCTCCCTTCTTTACTGTTATTCTTAACTGTTTGAATTGTACAAATTGCGTCGTGATAGTGGTCATCATACGTTTTGGAGAAACAGACAAAATTTTAAGTTGCCCTCAAGATGTAAGCCTGCAGGTGAAGAAAGAATTGCCTGTGCCTAGTGAATCCAGTGAATGATCAGTCAACTTAAAGAACAAGGTTAGGTCCACATAGGAAAGGGTAAGCAAGATAAAATAATGTTCACAGAACTAGAGAACTGGAAGGAATATTGAACCAAGATAACTTGTAAACTACAGCAGCAGAGAAGGAAATGGAAAAGTGAGAAAAAAAAAAACCAACCTGCCTTTCCACTATTAACAGAACACCTATATTGATTTCTTTTTTCCATTTGAATCAGTGTTGGTGACTATCACTGTTTTTTCCTATGATTAATCATTTCATCTTATGCTGGTTATATTAGTGTTCAGCTTCACAGCTAGGGTCATCTTGATGAAGTGTAGCTTCAGAATTTTCTTTTTAAATCATTTGTTACTCGTGATAAATGCCTATAATCTGATGTTATTCAGTATTGATTTTATGTATGTGTGCTGTTTTTCTTTTCAAGTCAATTGACCCTGGCCAGCAGTTCACATGGGAACATTCAAACTTGGAAGTAAACAAACCAAAGAACAGATATGCAAATGTAATCGCATATGATCATTCCCGAGTTCTCCTATCAGCAATAGAAGGTAAGGAAATGCAGATGTTATTTATACCTTTATTTTCATGGGTTTAAATTGTGCATGAAAATATAGTTTTAACTAGGTGTTCAGCCATCTATGAAAACAGTTACTTAAGATTTAGGCGCTGCTTGTTCTCACTTTTTCTTTTTCATACAAATATACCGATCCTTGAGCACACAATATCCTTGACACCGTGTAACACAAGGGCATTCCTCATTACCTTCTTGCTTCTAGCCCGGATGAAAGATTTCATAATGCAGTTCATGTTTATATAGGGGAAGCAAATTGAGGTTGCCCATTTTACTGATGGTTGCTGATGGTTATGAATAAACAGGTGATTGTCAGAAGATGCCCATAGACTGTTACTTAAAAATGGTGAGGGGTTTGTTTGGCAATAACTCTGGATAACCACTAGGAACAGTCAAAAAGTTAGGAGTGGTGATGTGATGATTAATAAAAATTAAGCACATTAGAAGTGTCTGGCTCATCTAATTTGTGGACTGCTTGGTAATCTCTCTCACAATTGTAGTAGGAAGGAGTTTATTCCAGAAGGAATGATTGCTCCTAGAAGATGAGGATTATTCCTCGAATATACCTAGCTTCTCTGAAGGATTCATGAGAGTATTATCCATTCACCCCTTTCCAATAATAAATCCTTCTCACATGGCATGTTAAAGACACTTAGGAGCTCATGTTCAGCACCCAGCATTTTGTTAGCCTTTTATGGCCATGGTAGTGCATTGGATTGCTGCCCTTAGAAAGTAGTTTACAATGTCACTTAAATCCTAACCTGGACTACCAACTGCCACATACCACATTCATCCTCATTGGCATTCAGAAGAGCTTTGTGGCTTTTTCATACTTGAAAGTTCACTGCTTACCCTCTTCCAGATGTTTTATGAAACATTAAATACCAGCTTCAGACCCAGACCTTTTTAGTACCTTACAGTTGAAACATTTTCATCTATAGTTGTTCAAGTATCTTTCCCTTTTTTCTGCTTCCGAAATCTATGATGACCACCACTTTATCTCATAACTCTGACCAAGTCCTACCTGCCTCCCTAGTATCCAAAGTTGATTTGAAAGTGAGACTCTGCTTAAAAGCTTTCCCAGTCAGCACCAAAGGCAACAACACATTGAATTCCAATTTTGGAGGAATAAGAACGACCTTTTGGCATTTGAGCAAGTCCATACCTCAGTGCCCTTTTCTCAAAATGGTATTATGTGGCATAGATATATTTTGTAAAATTCTCACAATCGATTTTACTTTTGATGTTGGAAAATGTCTTAATCCCTTTTTGAGCCAATTAAAGATGCTAGGTGTTCAGGAGTTAATTTTTTTCCATATTGAAAAAATTGATCAGTTTTATCAAAGTTTCACCAATGCTAGTTCAAGCAGGATAGTGTCAAATAGGTAGTTGCTTCTTTTGAGGTCCTGTTTAAAAACTGTAAATGGTATATGTGGATGATTAGCATATAGGGTTTACATTTTACCTATTTCCCATCTTAAAATGTAAAAAACTATAGTAGCAATTTCTTGTCTCAAGTCTCTTAAATCATATCCATAGTAAATAAGAAACTAAACCAAGTCACACATAGAGGAGAGAAATCTTTTTTGTCATTAGCGAAGCAAGGTAAATTATAAAAATAAAATAAATGAATGTAAATTGAGAACCCAGTTGGCATGATCTTGGCTAGAGAACTTGTCATTCTGCTTTTGCTGTATTGTAGCATTGTTTCCACTCAGAATTAGGTCATTCAGTACTACCACTTCCCTGTACTTTTGCCTGCTTTGTCGTTATTATCCTTAACCTGTTATTTTCCACCATCTTAACAGTAAAGTATGTCGAAGGACAAAGAATATTCCTCCTTGTACCTTTATTATGATAGTTGGAAACTATGTACATTTCATTCCTATGCTATTTTTACAGTATAAGAGCCAAAGCAGTTGAATCAGACTAAAACCTGCCTTTTTATAGCTCTGTGCCCACAAATACACCCTAAATCTAGAGGTGGCCTAGAAACCAAAAGTTTTTCAATTTTAAGTGTTATGCAAAAGGTTAGAAGCATTTAATTGAAGTTTATGGGCTATACAGAGAGCTTTAATCTAGATTACAACCATGAACAGCATTTTATCTTTGACTAAGCCCTAGCCAGCAGATATTTAAGGGGAAAAGCAATCATCCTATATCTTAAGCACAGAAAAAATACCAGCAACTGGAACCACAGAAGCACTAACTGAGGCTTCTCCTATAAAGGGAGCTTTGATAACACAGAGCCAGATTTTTAAAGTATATTAAAATGTTAAGTGACTTCATGCACAATTTATAAAATGTAACGTGCTTGTTTTGGGTTCTACCCGTGGTGATAACTTACGTGACTGTGGTTGAGTGTTTTATTTGGGGCGTTTTTGTTGTTGCTCTTCTCTCAGTGGTTCCGATCACTCTCTTCGTATTACTTTGCAGAGTGATCTGATGACATTAAAGAAAAAACTGGGTGTTGCCACAGTGACTCGTGTTGTCTTTATCTTGGTTTAATAGAGCAAAACTTTTAACATACTTCCACTGAAAGATGACAAGGGAAAAACTTAAAAGAATCAGGAATTGTGTATGGGCACCAATGTGCTTACTGAACCCCTTGAAAATAGTGACACTTCATGACGTGTTTCCGAATTACAATTATTTTATGTATGCTGGGGAAAATGCAGAATAAATTCAAGAGAGTCCTAATTACAAAATGCTCACAATTGTTGAATTAGAGAGTAAGCAGTATGAAAGTACAATTGAATTTTTGACCAATGCAGTTACTGTTGGGATCCCAACACGTTTAAGCAGTTCTTAAGAGAAAATAGTAATTCCTGAAAAAAAGAGATGATGGGATTTATTTTAATGATTTAAGATAAATATTGTCAAAGAAGATTAAATGGAAACTAATATTTATATGTGAATAAAATAATATAAAATAATATGCTTAATCTTATAGATGCCAAAGTTGTCCAGAAAGTATGTACGAAAAGATAAATGGAGAAACCAAAAGATGAAAAGCAAGTTTGGGTCACAGCTCTGTCACTAAGTAGTTATGTAACCTTGACTTTTCTGAGTATCAATTTCCCCAGTGCTAATATCTTTTACTTTTGAGTTCTCTAAGAGTTAGCTCTATGTAGTTTTCATATCAACTATCCTATTTACTGTACTCACAACAGTCTGATGAAGCAACACTATAAATATTTTGATACAGATAGGTATCCATGTTTAGAGATGAGAAAACTGGAGCTCAAACAGAGAATCAGCCCTGACTCTCTCAGTGTAAAAGGTGAACAATTAATATAGCTTAACTTAGAATTGAGCTCTTCTGATTCCTCGATCCAGGCTTTCATAGGCCCACATCACTCACACTGCTTTCCTACTGATACAGGATGTGACTGTAACTAAGTAGCTTAGCATGGATCCGAACACCCAGCCTTGCCTTTTTACCTAAAAAGTCCATTTTATCATTTGGTATCACGGATAACACAAACTTCATATTAAATATTTAATTTCCCTCTTTATGGCCTAACTTTTCTGAGGCAGTGGCACAAAAGGGGGAATCATCAGTGACCCAAATGCATCAGAGTCCTACAATTGCAGAATGTTACATCTGTCCCTCACAGGTGATCTACTTAGCTCAAATATCTTTTTATGTATCTTCAACTTCTTATAAACTCAGGAATATCAATTAGTGGTAGATTATTAATTGTACTGCCTTGTAACTATCAAAAAATTCAATCTAACTATTACAGTCCTAGATAAAAAAAGTTTTGTTTTGTTTTTTTTTTGTAAAATAGAATTACTCTTCACTGCTGCCAGTACTACATTTCTATTAGTAGGATTATAATTAACATTTCACTTTAAAAGTCATGTTGACATGGAATTTTTTAAAATTGTTGGCCAGGCCTAAATATAGAGCAAAATTTAAAACCCTCCTTTTAAATTCGACAACAAAGACAAGACGTTATGATAGACATGACTGTCTTGGTATTTACCATGTGCTGGGCATCATGTCATAGATTTCATATACAGAGTATAAAATCATGTGTAGTTGTTATTTATAGTGTTCAGAACAACCTCAAAAGCTAGTTGTTATCATCCAATTTAATAGACAAGGAAACTGTTAAACTTTAAAAAGTCAAGTAACTTGTTTATAATCATTAGCTAGTTACTGGCAGAGCCAAAATTTTAACATATGAGTCAGTTGGACTCAAGAAGCCTTTTCTCTCCAATAGGTCACTTAAGACTGTAGCCACCTTTGAATCATAATGGCCGAGCCTATACATATCAACCTAATTCAAAAACTGCCTTTTTGGCTGGGATAACTGTCTAGGAATTTTGAAATATACATTGTAAAACACTTATGATAGAAATCTTAGAGCCAGAGGTCTTCAACTGTGTTCTTAGACTTCCGTCAAAGTGAATTTTTCCAAAGAATAAGCGATATATAAATGGCTTTCAGGTGGATTTTTTTTATTTGTTTAATATTACTTTTTGAGGTATCTTAGGAAGAATACGAAATAAGAAGACAGAAACTAAATCCCAGTTTTAGCAGCTGTGTGACCTTGGACATGTAACTTAGTTCAGTTAACCCTTTGGGGGGAGCTGGTTCCTTTTGAGAATCTAATGAACATTTTAAATCCCACTTGCAAAGAAAAGGCACCTACACACTTTATCTGTATACTAATATCATAGAGTTCACAGACACACAATCTCTTTGCAAGCCCATTCTCCAGTTTAGGGGCCCCTGACTTAGTGTCTTTTGTTCTGGTTCTTCCTAAAATGAGACTGTATAAGATCCTTCCTGCTATTCCGAAAATTCTGAAGATTGATTCTAAATCCAGGGATCATAGATAAATATTAAATCTTGGACATTTAGAGATTACTCTTTTGAGGGAAAAAAAAAAAACCACGCATTTAATCCAGAGGGTTTACTCAAATAGAATTATTGGCTGGTATGTGTCTCTCCTACTGCACCAGGTTTAAATGGTTTTATCTAAAAGAGTTAGAAATGACAAAGAATAAAGCGCTTCTTGCCATATGCATTTTTTAACACCAGTGCTTGTTAATCTGATAAAGGCAGCTTAGTAAAATATGGGTTTGTTTTATTTTTTTCTAGTTTTGGGGGAATATATTTAGCTTCAAACCATAAATATGTTTGTTCACTTCATCTCTGTAATGAAGAGGTACCTTCCTACAAGGGCCTGTGTATTTTTCAAGAACTACTTTCCTATTAAATCATCTTGCTTCTGAAGAGATTATTTGGACAAGTTACTGTGCCTTGGTTTCCTCATCTGTGCAACAGAAGTAATAGTAATACCTACTTCCTAGAATTATTAGGAGGATTTAATGAATTAATACATGTAAAGCCTTTAGATGAATGTTTGGCACAAAGAAAATACCTAATAAATATTGGGAACTATTAAAGTTATCATTGCTGTTATGAATTTTATTACTACTATTGATAGATCCTTTTATCCACAGATGGAATTTCTTTTGTATATGATCTATGGAAAAATTAATAATATCCAAATGAGAAAGCTGCATATATTTGCAGCACTCTGTGAAGCAAAAGAAAATATTGGTGCTTGATACATGGAAACGAGACCTATAATAGCATTACAAATTTCAACAAGAGGAAGAATGTGTTCTTTTAAATGGAAATCCAAAATGTATCATCTGCTGTTTGATTTATATAATAGGAGCAACTCAAGACAACTCCAACTGTAAATAATATAGATGATGTTACAACAACTTCATTATCTGTGAGATGCGCAATTTAGCACCTTTAAAATGAGGAAGCAGCTCACAGAATCACTGCCCCTAAGATAAATCTAAATTTAAAAAGTAAAGAGAAGAAACTACTGATATTCCCCTGTACTATCGGTTCGCCATCTGCCACCACACTTGTGCTCTACGCTTAAGTCCTGTCTTAGCTTCTTCTGTATAATGTTCAAAGGTAAATCTCTACCGATTTGTTTAAAACAGCGGTCAGCACATGGTAACATTCTCCAGTTTCACATCTTATCCATGCTGTGAGTTATCTTTTTTTTTTTTTAACAGGCCATATCTAATAACCTGATGTATTTTCAATAAGTAAAAACAAACAAAAACAAACACAGGAAAATCAGTTAATACCATCTAGCCAACATTTTCTAATAAGCGTTTAATTATATTATAGTGAATATAAATGTTCCATATGAAGCACTAACATTAAAGAATTAAAATTGTTTTCCTCAGTAAAGAATAGCTGTCATGATATTTCCCACATTGACTCAATAAGTATGATTCCTTTTCCTCCCTCTTGGTTCATTCTCTCTCTCATTCTCTCTCTTTCTCTATCCTCTCTCCCCCAGTCCCAGACACTAATGACTAATCTGTGGGCACCTGGTGTTTGTTTTATTTTGCTCTTGAAATTCTATTTAAACTACTGAAGGAAGTTGGTTAGAATACATGCCTCATCTTAAAAAAAAAAAAAAAACAAGGCTAAATCTCATCCCATTATTGGTTGAGTTCATTTTTCTCACATTGTTCAGAACATCAAGCACTGGGTTAGCTCAATTTCTCTAACATTTTCAGTCTTTCAGTTTTCAAGTTAATTCTTTTTTTTTTAACATCTTTATTGGAGTATAATTGCTTTACAATGGTGTGTTAGTTTCTGCTGTATAACAAAGTGAATCAGCTATACGTATACATATATCCCCATATCCCCTCCCTCTTGCGTCTCCCTCCCACCCTCCCTATCCCACCCCTCTAGATGGTCACAAAGCACCGAGCTGATCTCCCTGTGCTGTGCGGCTGCTTCCCGCTAGCTATCTATTTTACATTTGGTCGTGTATATCTGTCCATGCCACTCTCTATTTAAATGGCATCTCTCTCTCCTGCATGCAGCAGAGCAAGTGGTGTGGGGATCTGTTATTCCCCAGCTCCTACCTCAGCCTGCACCTGTGGTGCTTCTTACCTAGAAAAGAGAAAGAGCATTTTTAAGGGATGGCTAGTTGTGTTGGTTTTTTCCTTTACTCTTGTTCCCAGGAAGCTGATCAAAGAGTAACTCAGAAAGCTCTATGAGTTTCTTTTTATCTCCATTTTCTTTAGTTCAGTTATTGGGATTTTCTCTTCATTTGTACTGTACGTCTGTGCAGATTGTGCTAATGAATCTACACTTCATTACTCTGATGCTGCAGAGAAACCTAAGTCATCTGCGGAATGGCTCTGTTTTTAGAATATAGGCGCAGGTTGTACATGGTTGGGAAGTTAAAAAATAATTATTTTTGTCCTCTCCGTTAATTTTTTTTAATATAGGAATTAGGAAGACGTCTTCCAGATTTGGAATTACTTTTTGTCGGTAGAGTATTTAGGAATGACTAGGCTTATTTCATTTCTGTTTATCACGTCGATCATGAGAATAACTAGCAGCCACTGGTATTTTAGAGATTTCAAATGCATTGACTCATTTGACTCTCACAGGGGTTTTGGGTAAGGAGGTTATGAAACTGCTGCTCGTATTTTAGGATATATATATGAGGGGACTGGGGCTCTGAGAGTTTCCTACAGACAGAGCTCCTGTCGTCATACTCTGCATTTCATTTTGACTACTTCATTGCTGAATAAAGCCCTACAATAATTGCATCCTTATTAACATAAGCTAAGTAGACCAAAACTCTGTGACTTGGCTGAACAGGCATGCTTCAGTGGCCCAAAGTCTGCTTTATATTTCCGGGCAAAGTGCCCCCTAACCAGAAATCAGTTCCCTCTGTCACAAGTGCTGATAAGTCCCCAACACGTGTAGCTAATCTTAGAATGCATTCAAAGACAATCCGATCGCCCACATCCTTCTCTGTAGCCACTCTTATAACCCAGCCTCCTCAGCAGTGCTGAGGAATAGAAAACCAGAGAACGGAGGACGTAGAACATTGGGAGGGTGGAGGCTGGGTTCACAAACTCTTTGAAAGGTATCCATTCCACTAACTCATTGTGGTGATGAGCTGCAGTGCCCACAGAGCAACACACTTCTAAAAAAAATCGTCCTGCATACAGTAGAAACATGGAGGGTCATTTGCCAAACTGCAGTCACATCCGGGGAGACTTTGGCAGATAATACACTGTGCCTTTGCCAGAAGCGTTTGTTTTTTCTGGTATGTTGCGAAGAGAATCCTTCGTTTTGCTAGTTCTGTTGCAGCTGTGGGTGGCTGCCATAGTGTAAGTGAAGGAGAAAGAAGGCCTGTGTCCCTTGAAATCAAATAAATTTACTAGTAAGTTATTATTGGATTTCATCTTTCTATTTTCTGTTCTCTAGTTTTGCCAGTGTCAGCAAACAAAGTAAACAATTTTTTCTGCATTGTGGGTTGTAAAAATTACAATCTAGGTCTTAACTGGCAATTCGCTGTTGTTGGAGTTTTTCTTTTTATTTGTGTATTGAAGTGGTGGAGATGCTATTTACTAAATAAAAGATAGCTTTTGTGCTCTAGTGGATCCTGTGTACTTCCATCTGACAACAGGGAATAAACTGGCTTACCAAGAAAACAATTTCTTTTTGACACAAACTTTACAAAGGGTTTGCAGAGTGAAAGGAAACAAAAGTGCTGGAGTTTCGATGCCACACTGCAAGTTGGAACAGAGTCAGCCAGTGAGCTGGAGGTCTATCTCCAGCTCTGTAATGCTGTAGTAGTTTGTCTTCTGGAGCCCTGGATGGCATTCTGCCTTCCCTCTAATACTGCCTCTTACTCATTCTCGCCTCCACAATTCAAGGAAAGCTGCTTTTTCTGAATAGACTGCGTACTAGCCTAGTCCTACCCCCTCCTCTTGTTTTTGAATTTGTTTACTTTTTACCCCACCAGGTTCTAATCAAGGTTTGAAGTATCAATCACACCAAAAAAATCTCATCTCAGCACATCAGAGGTAGAAGCAATAGGAATCAGCTTGAACGATCATCAGAGCATGTTCCTACCTAATCTGAGAGCCACAAAGCCTCTATTTATCTTAAAATAACTTCACAGAGATTTCTGAATCCAAGAAGGTTAAGAATACCACAGAGAGACATCTTATTTTAGAACTCAAAGGGACTTGAGGGAATCAATTTGTCCAACACACGTTGTTTAGCAGATAAGCAATCAGAGGTCTGGACAAGTTGAACGGACTGCCCAAATGTCAAAGAGCAACCTACCAGCATGCTGCCCTAGACTGGAGTTCTGGTTTCCTGGTCAATTTCTCTAAAGCCTTAGCATGTGCTTAGTATTGTTCCAAGAGGCACATATGACTTACCCTCCAGTGTGGAGTGACACAAAAGTACACACTTACCCCTTACGACTACTTAATTTCACATCAATAAAATAATTCAGGTACTATGTTGGGTCCTGCTTTTTTCACTTAACATCAGAGCGTAAGGCCTTCATTATTAAATTTTTATAATTATAAACACCTCTCGACAAGAGAAATCTTTTCAAATCAAATTATCTGCTGACCTGAAAAAGCTAATGCAAAGCAAGTTGTTTATTTTTTTTAACTGGACCCACATGACCCAATTAGTTCTCATAAAATTAACAAGGGGAAATAAAAACTTATTTTAACCCAGTCATGACAAAACAGCTCAGACAGTGTATTCTTTGACATTTCAACATGCTTTTGAGGTTTTAAAGCATTTCTCAGTATGAGTTAATTATTCATCACAAATATTCTTTCAAACCTAGTAGCTTCATCTTTCCGAGGATTCCTCTCCTTTTGTTAATATTCAAACACACAGGGGAACATTATTATGAAGCCCTAAAGTGTTAATCCCATGCTTAAATGAAGAAAAATGGCATTACCCCTGCATGTTGAACTCATGATAAATTCTCAAAGTTTTTCAGACAGAAAAACAGGGGAGCCCAAAGTTCATGTCCAGGCTAATTTTTCCACTGAAAGCTATAACTGGCAATTCCCAGTGAATAAAATGAAAGCCTAAACCTGACCCATCCCTGTTTGAATAGCTGTTTGCTATGGCTTGCTGTGCATGAAGAACACAGAAGCACAGTTCTACCAATCATTCACCTCATCACAATATCTGTTAAAGGCTTCAGTTTTATAGCTCTTACTCTGCCCAAAACACAAAGACCCAGTATAAAGCATGTAAGTGATAATTTTAAGCACCACAAGAAATAACAGTCCATTAACTGATGAAATAGACTATAACACAGGAATGGGGAATATTGTGGGGTACAATATAAAGTCAAGATCTAGCCTCAGTATTCTCACTTATAAGATTAGAATGATAAACAATTATTGGTGTCGGAACTGTTTACATGACTTATTAATTGGAGAATACACATGAAACAATACATAGGAAATCATGAAAACTTACTTTTATAAATGAAGTAAAGCCATGGATGCCTAGGAAGAGCAAGTTTTAGATCTAAGCTGTTTTTCTTGGACAATGACATTAAGACCAACTGTCCAAGAGACAATCCTACAGCAGGGCCAATCCTAAGATTTTGCCTATGATGAGCTTCAGACATCTTTTTTATGCTCTTGTTATTTTAATAACTCCTGCCCCTCAAAAAAAAAAAAAAAAAGGCAAGGCACCATTACCATAGTTTTGGACAAAAGTGTCCTTGACTCCAAGAAATAAAAGCAATCAGCTAATTTATAGAAATCCTATATTCTTTCAGTTCTGCATTTTAACTTAGATTTCTATTCATCATAGCCCCAGAAGAATTCAATTAATTCTCACACACTTCTCTTGGATCAGTAGTGCATGCTGATTAGTGCTGCATTAGTGGAAAGCCAGCATAGTATTTTTTTTTTTTCGTTGGGGTTGATTGAAAAATTGTTCTAAATATATCGCATTGAAAGTTGAGGTCTCATCTACCTGAAATACACTGCGCTTTAATTTTAGATTCCAATATGGGGTTAATATTTTTTAGAAGGGCAAGCCACCACCATTTCTCAGATCTTTTCTCATTCCTCTTTCTACACAGCTTGTTATGTTGGGTTATATGAAGCTCTAAGGCCTAATATACACATTAGGCCTTAGAGCTTCTAGAGAACACAGCCATCTCTCACATGTCCACATTGCAAAAGACATATGAGAGAACTTACTGGAAGTGTCTTTTTGCCAGAGTGTGTAAAGGGATTTGCCAGGAGGCTTTTATTCCAGGTACTACCTCCTTCCAGACAAGTGTCAAAATAGAAGAGGACCCTCACACTATTTTCAGGATATAAATTTCAGCCTAACAATTAGCTCTCCTAGGTATTGAATTATTGTTTTCAGTTCTCTTCTTTCCAGAATATCAAGTCCCAAATTCTTAAAGTATTTGGTGATACAGTATGGATCCCAGGTGCCTAATAGTTTTCAGGCAGAATTTTTGTATTTTTATCCCTGGAAAATGCAACCATTATTCGGTATCAACCTATTCCCCCTAAAATATAACGACTTATTGTTCAAACTTGAGCAATACGTCAAAAAACAATTCATTACATAATAACTGATTAAAATTTACGCAAGAATATAGGATAGGTCTGATTCCCCTCCTTTAGATATGTCTCACACCCACCTCCTCTGTCCTCAGATGCGTTGTTCAGACACATTTGTTATCATCCTTGATGAGGGAAAAATGGCATAGTGCCCAGCTGATGCATTTTCTGAGCCATTAAACCAGATTTCTCCATTTTTGAGTTTTCTTGGAAAAAAGTTTTCTGTATTTTGGTAGTGGAGTGAGGCTCTTAGCCAGAATTCTTTCTATCAATTCTTTAATGTTAACTGCTAAATTAAATTATTTAAAGTGGGCTTTTCCTGTATTATAAAATAGACTCATTGGTGGCTCAGAACCAAATCCTGTGGACATGTAGATGTGCGTGCTTCCCCAGTGGTTGTAACCTGAGGACTTTATTTAAACTGTCCTTTGAATCTACAGTAATTTGGTGTCAGGGAGGAATAGGATCTTTATCAACAAAGGGCTGCCAGAACCCCAACTGCTTCTTGAGTAGCTATAATAGATGAATAATGTTACAACCAACTGTGCATTTCAGGTTTTGCTCAAAAGACTTTTCACTAATGCTGGTGGTATTCCATATCCATGTGTTCGTCTTGAAGCCCAGCAGTTTCCATCTGACTTTCATTACTTTTTCTTGAGAGGATCAGTTTTACAACTGGAATCAGAAAAGCAGTCAAAGTAATTGCAAGTGGCAATCAGTGAAATAGAGTAATCTTAGCTTGGGAACATATGTTCCATTATAAAGAAAATATTCTTTTTTTTTTTTTTTTTAAATAAATCCAAGACTAATATTTTCCCAAAGTAAGAAGGGACCATGTACAGGTTCTATTGCTACCTCCCTGTAAAGTGTTTGTTCCCCTTCAGGGATAGGCAGCTCATTACCTCTGGAGGAAATCTATCCCCTTTCTGATTCTGACTTTTATTATGCTGGAGATGAAGTTCATCTCTCTGTAGTTACATCCTTCAGAACTGAAAGACTTGGGTCTCAACATAGTAAACCTCAACTTCTCTTCAGACACTTATGGGCAGCTCTTATCTCCAACCCCTATCTTTTTGCCAGGTTATAATATATATTCCTTTCTCATAAGGAATAGCTTTGATTTCCTTAATCATTCCAGCCACTCTTCTTGAAAGAAACTCAAACTTCCCTATACCCCTTTTAAAGGTGTTGTGCTGAAGGAATATTAGACTTTTAATCAGAATATCTGTATTACATTACAGCTCTGCTACTTATTAAATGTTGGAACGGAGGCACATAATTTGCTCTTTTTGTCACTAGGGATAGCAAAGGTGAATAAAAGAGATGTGGTCTAGAGGCACATAAAACAAGCAAGTTAACAAACAACTAAATATGTAATTTCAACGTGTAATAAGTCATATAAAGAGTTGCCAAGAGGGTTCTTAGGTCCCAGGGTATCAAGGGCAGGCATGCTGAGATGGAGGCTGAGTGTTTTCCGATGGGAACGAGGCAGAGAGTGTTGTAGGATGTGGGATGGTACTAAGCTAGCAATGTTTTCTAACAAAGCCAGCATCTAGAAGCAGGCCAGCGTCTAGAGTTTAGAAAGTGAGGAGGTGAGTGGGACAAGATGAGTCTGGAGAAGTACAGAGTTTTGTAGCCATTGTTTAGAGTTTGGATTTTATTTAAAGTATAAGGGGACGCCACTGTTGGGTTTGAAGAAGAGACATTGCAGCGTCTGAAATATATTTTTAAAAATTGCTCTCATACTAGATAGAGAACAGACTGCAAAGGACAAAACAGAAGCGGGACAACCAATTAGGAGGCAGTTGTCATAATCCAAGGAGAGATTCATGTGATAAAACAACCCGTTGAGGTTTAAACGAGAAGCAGTACCCTACAGAGGTTAAGACACAGATGTAGCAGACTGCCTGCCTATAATTAAACCAGACTCCAGCAACGTCAGCAAGCTCTGTGCACCTCGGTTTCCACCTCTGTGAAAGGAAGATCATGACAGAACTTCACAGAGTTGTTGTGAGGATTAAAAGAGTTTATATATGAGCTCCCTCTTAGCTAAATCTGGAAAGAATTTTTCACTGTTATGACATGTTCCACCCTATATTGCATTTTCAGGCTCAGGCATTATTTTAGTTGGTTTTTGTCTGGGAACGAAGAAGGGAATGAGTGAGGAGAGTGACCAGATAATTGTTTATCCTCCTTTGCAAGCTATATTTTGCTGATGCAATGGAGAAAACAGACAGCGTGTGAGAGAAAAGGCATTCTGTGGACAACTGGTTGTGTTTTTCTTTCTTTGGAGTCTACCTTGTCACATTATAAATACAAACATTGCATTACTCTAACGTAATGGTCCCAATGAGACCTATTTTTAATCTTGTTTAAAACCCAAACTTTAATATAGTGTGACTCCTCTTAATATAACATTGTCATTAGGGCATGTCCCAGGCTGTTTCCTCTTGTGACATGTTCACCTCATTGAATAACACTCCTTGTTTTACAGGAATCCCAGGAAGTGACTATGTGAATGCTAACTACATTGATGGCTATAGGAAACAAAATGCCTATATTGCAACACAGGGATCTCTCCCTGAAACATTTGGGGACTTTTGGAGAATGATATGGGAACAACGGAGTGCCACAGTTGTTATGATGACAAAACTAGAAGAACGATCCAGGGTAAGGATGAATATCTACCTTCTCCCTTTTAAAATCTTCCCTCAGATAGTTCCTGCATTGCATATTTTATTCTGGTCAGAATCTAACCTGTCTCTAAGCTTTGATTTTGTAATAGACACTAATTGTGAATGAGCATCAACAGCTTAGATTAAACCATTCTTTAACATTCTTTTGAATCTTTCAAAAAGGAAATTCTCTCATGTTACGATGCGTGTGATCACTAAAAGAAAAAAAATAGCACTCAAAGAAGTAGACAACTTGGTTAGAAAAAATAAATATTAACTTGGGCATCTTTGTAAAATCCACATTGAACAAGAACACACAGACTTTGGGGGAGAATCCCACCATATGTACTTCCCAATATTTTCAACTTTTTCTTTCTCATAATCTGCAGTGCAAAATCTAAAATTCTGTGAAAGAGGCTCTTTTTAAAAATTATTCAAATTAGCATAAATTAAGTCAGGGCAGCCAAAAAAATGATGTTGGTTAATACACTGCTGAGAAAACACATAAATGTGTTACTTTAGCCTTTTGTTACTTTAGCCTTCTCCAAAATGAATAGATTTTAATAATGGAGTCATTGCTTAGTAAGGTCCAAGAAAGGAGTTTTATTCATCATATGGGTCCAATATTATGGAGCACGGCACATTAGTTAAATGCTCTTGATTTGTAAAACTAGAACATAATAGGTAAGCAGGATGCCATATTCCCAAGTGAATATGCCAAGTGAATATCGTAGCCATCTGATGAAAATCAATCTGTAACCTTGAGGATTTAAGGAACAAGTAAGTCTCTGACAAATCACTGAAGACAGACAGCACATACTCTCACTGTATGGGGCCTTCGGGGCAGAGTCTGAAACCACCGGTAGAGGGCTCGTTCACTGGGGTCACAGTACTATCAAAAAGGATATTTAGAAGGAAGCCAAAGCCCAACTCCCCATTTGTTGTGTGACAGTTGAGATTTTTTTAATGTTCTCCTAAGCTCAATACATGGCAGTTTCTCTTAGCCCCAGTATGTATATGAGAGAGGAGTTGTAAGCTGCTCAGGAGATTCATAAGGGAAAAGCTCAGACTTAGGAAAATATAAAAAGTCCCAGCTGTTACCTTAAAGCTGGGAAATCAATAGATATAGTACACAACTTGTTTAGCAAACCTAAAAAGCAATCAGGTCTTTTCAAAATGTGAATTCTACAGAAATATTGAAATATTGTTTGAAAAGAATTTAGATAAAAACTTTGATGGCTGCGAAGACGTCTCTGTGTTATACTTTACATGCAAATGCCATTCAAAATGGATGTAAATAGATCCATTATTGACTTGCACTCAGGGTAACCCCTATCTAGCAAGCCCTTGCTCTAAAAACAATCCCCCACCCAAATAATTATTGGATATAATCGTTAATCATTCTAACAATGCCTAACATGTATTGGATACATTGATATTTTACAACAACCCATGAGATAAACACTTCTGTGATTTCCACTTTATATATGAGTAAGGCCAGGACATTCCAGAAGGTCACCTAAGCTCATTCAGTTACCAAGGTCAGAGTGAGGAATTGAAGACAGCCTGTCTCCACAACATCTGTGCTTACCCACCAGGACATACTGTCTGTTAACACTTCTGTGAAGCAGAGACAGCTGAACTGTTATATTACAGCACGCAAGTAAATCCAAGCTACTCGGACTGTTCTGCCTGGAGATACCGGCTGGTAACAAGCAGTCATTTGCAAAAGCTGTTTTCAGTAAAACACACATTTTTATCTTGACACTGCAGGCCTTCATTAAGCCATGCACAGAAACTTGTTTTGAAATAACCAAATGGAATTCTGCCCCTTTTCTCCCTAATTGCTTCTAATAATAAAATTAGTTCTAACTGGCCCCACTGCCAGTGCAACACCTGATGGTAATGAGCAATTCTTGGCGGAAGAAATTGTGACATAAATACCTACAGTTTATCTTTATGTTGCAGGCTACCTTTTTTTCCCCACCTCAGACAGAGAAACTTATTTGGAAGTTACTAAATGAGCCTGTTTGCTCTCTTCATTAATTACTCTTTGCTCTTGCAAGTTAGCTTTCTCCTTTGTTAAATGACCTGAGGAGGCCAAGTAAAGTGCTGTCTTGTGATTTTTATTCTGCGGTGGTTCAGCCTATACCCCAACTTATGATGACCTGCGTAAGCCAATATTTAGAAATCTCAACCATCATCAACCTAATCATACAAATGAACCCTGACCCCCAAGGCCCAAAAAGCCCTTTGTTCTCCAGTCTAGAACACTTGAGAATAAGGGACCAAATGCCCTAGAGAGAGCTAGCAAAGCCCTGGTCCTCCAAATTATCTCACCCCCTCTTCATCTTCCTGCCTCACATCCTCCCTCCCTCCCTTTCCCCTGTCCACTTGCTCTTTCCCCCGAAGTCCCAGGGAGGAAGCGGAAGGCATTCCTGGATTCTCAAAACAAGAACATAGATTAAATTTTGCTATAAAAACAGTGTTATAAATAGTGGTTAGTTGTTGCTGAAATATACAGCTCCATACTTGGGGAACTTTGTGAGTTATGTGGGCTGACCTGGGGACTCAATGAGTTCTCAATTCCCAGCAGCCAACTTCAAAGTAGACATATGAACTAGCCTGGCTTTACTTAGAAACTGCCCGTAGTCCCTCTTATAAAGAGAGGAGGTCCAGGTAGTTTAAACAAATCACCTCTCCAAGGGCTGAAGCTTGAAATTTCATTATTTTGATGAAGGCTCAGGTTCCTGAAATAATATTCATCCCCTTGGCTTGTTGAAAAAAAGAGGTGTATGTGTGTGTACGTGTGTGTGTGTGTGTGTGTGTGTGTGTGCGTAAATACTTCTGTGTATTACAAGTAGGCAGGAATACCTGCTAACTGGAGTGGGAAAGAGAAAGGAAAAGGAAAGGGAAGAGAAGATAGCATGCTATTACACAGAACTCTCTGGGGACACCACCACTAGAGGAAGCTACCTGACATAGTTCCAAGTAGGGGTGCCTTGCAGTCAAATGTCTGTGTTTAGATCCCGACTTTAGTGCATACTAGCTATGAGACATTGAGCAAGCTGCGGGACCCCTCAAAGTCTCCTTTCTCCTTTTTGGATTACATGAAAGGGTTATTGTGGGTATTGCCTGAGACAAGGAATGTGACAGGGTGGCTTAGTGAGTCTACACTATTATTTTTTGGTTGAGATAGAGAAGTTGGAGGCTTTACCATCATAACTTTAGTCTCCCCTAAAGCTGGCTTCCAAATAATTCAATTTTTGTTCCCAAATGAAATGAGTTTGTTTCTCTGTGGTTGACAATGAATCCTAACCAAACTCAGAGTCACTGCACGTGGTGAAATGTGCCCACTGTTCCCAGGATGGCACAACCGTGCATCCTAGTCAAGGGGAGAGCGTAGCTCAGAACATGGGGTTCTTTTGCACTTGCTTTTGACAGCATCTCCAGAATGGAGACCCTGACACAGGGAATGTGTTAATCAGTCTGCAAAAAGACCACAGTAGAACATTCTGGCTGCTACTTTCACATATCTTGAAGCGATACAGTATGAAAATAGTGAGTAATGTCAACACGAGTTACATGTAGTAATAATTATCACTAAATATAATATATTCTTGATACCACATTTCCTTCTGGTTCGGTTTTTCATTCTCCTTCCTGATTCTTTTTTATTTGGTGATGCTAGGGAACTCTCCCTTTAAAACCTACCTCCTGTGTTTTCCACCCTCTACTGTACCAAGGCTCACTCTCACCATCTCTCTGTGGTTGATACAGCAGCAGGGCTTGTAACCTTTGCTGAGTTAGAATAGTTCACTCAAGCAAAAGGATACTGGGTTCATTAGCATGTGTTAGACATTTCACTGGTCTTTTGTTAGAGAATTGACCATTTTTAGCGTTTGGAGGGCTAAAGAAGCCCTTTACAAGTGTGAGGTATGGCTTAGGGCTTAAGGTGGCCATTTGAAAACTTAAGTTCTTTGATTTTTCAAATGCCATCACTCTCCCTCAAATGTGGCCTTGAAAGAATCCCAAACTTAAATCAGGAGACTATTTCCACGGTTGTACGTTCACCACTTATCAACCCTGAAGAGAAAATGTGTAAGTTGAATATTTTCTTTGAGTTTCATTAGAATATATATCTATATCTATATCTATATATATATATATATATGAAGCTAAAAACTAGAGATTTTGAAGGTAAAGTTTGATTGCTGCCTGAAAATGCACAGATCAGGTTAAAGCCTTGTATACTGTGTGACATGAGGTACGGTTAGTGGGTTTTATTCCACAGTTTCCATCATTTTTGCCAAGTCCTCTCAAGTTCTGCAGAGTTCATTGATTCTGCAGCAAGTCATTCTTCTGCCCCAGAATGTGGTCTCTAATTGTTTCCGTGTTTCATAACATGCCAATAAGCACATGAATTGGTTTGGGCAACCACATGGAGGGAAGAAAAAGTTTGGAAAAAATGAAGCACCGGTAGGAGAGCAAAATGTATACAGCTGGGATTTCCACTGCAAGGGTGTTATTTGTGGGCAACTGGGACACATGGTTGGCAAGCCTCACTTGAAGAATTGGAGTCTCTGAGGTAGGATTTGCCAAGGTGATTCCTGGTCCAGGAAGCGCTATTATTTAGTGGGTGATTGTTCACTTTTTTTTTCCTTTATCTATCTGCTTTTTGCTGTTTCTCTTCAACTTTGTTTCCCATCTTGAGGTATACAAGACAGAGGGAACGTGTACACCTATGACTGACAAATTCTTGAGCAGCCTTGATTAGTGTTAGAGGGTGAAATGGCTTCACCGAGGTTAAGGGATATTTGGCTTTCACTTGTCTTCCCAGCCTGCCTTCAGTCAGTTCCCATAGTTGACACTTATTGTTGCTTCATGTCTTGCAAGTTTTATAGTGGGAGTTGATTCACTTAAAGAGCGATTATTGTGGTGGTACTTAGTGCTATAAATGTCAAGGATGGGAGTGAAATTTTGACACCCAAAAAATGGGACATGATTTGAACTGTCATCCAATGTGGACCACATTGATTAGTAGTAAAAGCATAGAATTAGAAGTGAAGAAGTCTATACTTGGTTTCCAAACTCTCTAAATCCCATTTTCTGTTCCCAAGTAGAGAACCAGACAACCCAGTTGATGGCATCCATTGCTAGAGCAGATCAAATGTTTTGTGCATCATGACTTACCTTAGGCCAGGAACAGGAAAATCCCTGCTCCAGTAAATATGGTTGTTTGTACTAATGAATGGAGGTTAGATGCTGTCAAGCCCAAAGGCACCACCAGGCTGGCATTAACTACACTATGTTAATAGTTTAGGGAGTTAAACTTGATGTTTGGCCAGTGGAGCACTTCTGACCTAAAGATCACTCACTCTTCCTATGTCCTCTCCATTCCTCGAATGTCACCATAGTAAATTTACCCCAACAGAGAGTGACAGTGAGCTGGAGACATAGTCACACTTGCTTCTGTGGCTGAAGGCAATTCTGGGCAAAAAACAGCAAAAAAGGAGATTTTGATCAAACGTTTTCTTGTTTTTCTGTAAAACAAATCTTGAGATTCTTTGAAGATTATGAGGTCCTTTTGGGTTAAAAGTTGGCAGAATCCCGTTGAAGATTATAAATGGCAGTGTTATTGTTTTCATTGCCGTTATCGGTTTTGGAAGGCCCAGCCTTGGCCAGTGGCAGACTAATTCTTGGCCCCTCTGGTTTGTCAAGGTTCGGTAAGTTTAATGGAGAGCAAATGCTTTCCAAATGCCAGGTCTGTGTCCTTTTCCAAATAGAACTGGAAGTGCCAAAGGCCTTGAACATTTAATTTCTCAAACTGCAGCCTAAAGCACTGCCTATCTAGGGCAACAGAAACTGCTTTTTCCTTAAGCAACTGTAGGGACGGCAGTGCAAACATTGCCTTTGGAGTCTGCCTGATGTATGGGATTGTTTTTGAAAAGTGGTGGATACTTAATGTATATAGGACCCTGGCAACAAAAAGAATGATACTCATGTTGGCAACCTAAAGGATGTTTGGGTCCTTATCTGGCAAGTTCCACACTTTTGGTTTTCTCTTGTCAACAGACACAGTGTCAGATAAAAGAGAAAGAATCCCACCAGTTTCTTAACTGTTCGTTCGCTTCCTGGATTTTCTACCTTCTTTGCCCATCCCCCTCCTCTATTTAGAATGGCAGCCTACAGATTCTGGCTCAAAACATTCCTATTCAAGTGAATTAGGCAACACAGCCCAAGGAATGAGCTGGACTGCGTGGGGGAGATGCAGCTGTGCTCCCAGCGACATTGTGCAAAGCCCCTCTTACTCTCCGCATTCATGTTTATAGCACTCCCAGGCTGGACTAAGTCACTTCTAAGATTTTGAGAAGTGTGGATTAATTTCTATGCCCAGGCAAGGCAGATATTCAGCTCGTATGCACCAGTATAGTTCTACTGGGTGTTAAAATTTTGAAATGTATCAATACTGGCTGGTATACAAACATTATCTTTTTATTGAAACTTTGTCACCTAATGATATTTCTCAGTGGCAGTGACACTGGAGCATTGCTGGACCACAGGCAGCCATTAGGCAGACAAAGACAGATGCAGACGTGACAGTAAGGCTGTCTGGAGCACCCAGCCACTGCCAGCAGTGATTGGGGCTGAGGGGCAAACTCCACAGACCCAAACCATGAGGGAGGGGTTGATAGCAAAGTGCTATCTGGACATGAAAGAGAGGCATTTCACACAGTTTTCCTCTGGCTACAACAAAGTGCTCGACACTGGAGATATAATGGGAGAAATCATTGGAAAAGCTCAGTGCAGCTCCCTCTGTTAACCCCTGGCAGACACGTTGTCTTATTCTGTTCGGGCTACAGTAAGAGAATGCTCTAGACTGGATGGGTTATAAACAACAGAAGCTTATTTCTCACAATTCTGGAGACTGGGAAGTTTAAGATCTAGGTGCCGCTTCCTAGTTCATAGAAAACTGTCTTGTTGTCTTGTTGTATCCTCACGTGATGGAGGGGTGAGAGAGCTCTCTGGGGTTTCTCTTATAAAGCACTAATCCCATTCTATGAGGGCTCCACCCTCATGACCTATCACCTCACATAGGCCCCACCTCCTAATACCATCACATAGGGGATTAGATTTCAACACATGAATTTTGAGGGGACACAAATATTCAGTCCATAGCATACATCAAACAAAAGGGAATATCAGGTTTTTAAATTACTAAATGGTTTAGAAAGTGTTTGAACAGTTCAACGAACTGATAAGCAGTTTTATAATGTATAATTTGGTTTACTTAGAGAATAATATTTTTCAACTTTATGATTTTATTTATGAAAAGCTATTTCTATGCTGGTAGTCAAATGCTTTAATATCACTCTCATTTCAAGTATTCCATTGCCCTTGATTCTCCTCTAACTAGTGGTCTGCAAAGAGAAAATGAAAAGGGGAAATACACAAACTAGGCAGTTTTGCCGTTTGAAAATAGATATGGCTAAATATTGATATTCAGTAGAGAGAATGACACTATTACTGCAAGAGAAGAGAATCATTGAGATGATCTCTCCTTATTTTGGAAAAAACAGTTCAGCATATAATTCTTCTGTCCACTAAAATATATCCTAATATTTATCTGAAACTTTCATTATATCTTCCCTTATTAAATGTGTATTGATAGTTGTGTGTTAACATTTCCTTTTTCCCAATAATAACCCTGATTTGCATTATCTAATGTTAACATACTGTCCACTCCTTATTGAAGAATCCTCTGCCCAAACGTACTAAATACTGATTTCCAGCCATTCTCAACAATAGTTATGGTTTTCCAGGTATCATTTATTGTCTATTCTAAATCCTTCTTTGGCTAAATAAGCTGGCCCTAGGCAGACTTTTCCAAATAACATGTGGCAAATGCATTTTGGTTCAGTGATGCTGGGACCCTTTGGAGGTATTGGTCTGTCGCATTTAGAATTCTGATGCTTCGCCATGCTGCCATGCTCAATAAGGCTTTGTTAAATTGAAATGAGGAGCTTTTGTTTTCATAAAGTTTTAGGCTATTTAAAAATAAGCCAACCTAGACCACAGTATAGTTGATTATAGAGTTGGCTTGCACATGTTGAGTGCCCATGATGTGCCAGGCCATGTCCAAGATAAGCCATGTGAAAGTAAAAATGGAACTAGAAGGAGAGCATTTCCCTCCAAGCACAGTCAGCAGACCTGCTGGATCAAATCCTACAAGATATTTCCAATAATGAGTTTTTCTTTTGAATATATTTAAATATGTTCTATCATTCCATCAACTTGCTTTTAATAGTTTGCCATGAAAGGGAGAAAATATTCCGTAGCATACATGTAGCGATGGTCAACCTGGTCTTTCCACAATTATAGAGAAATGAAAGCTTACCACACAAGGGGAACCCCTTTGTGATAATAAAAAGAAATATCTCCCCCAAATTCAGCCAGGAATCTGAACTGTCTCGTTCAGTTTAGGCCTCAAGTAGAGTTACGGGGCAATGTTTCTAAACCAGAGCCTGGGTAGTGAGTTCTGCTCCGCTCCTTTTCTACCTCAGAGTCTAGTACATTCTCTTCTCACAGCAGACTGGGGTCCAGGTGCATTAAGGGAGTTGTTTGCAATCTCACAACTACCTACTTGAAAAAACAGGAAATGTAAACACACCTCCATATTTAGTCAATAAGACTGATGGATTGGGGGCGGGACTGCGTTTTTCACTATGACCGTCCCCATAGCCACTCACACCTTACTGTCCATCTAGAACATCCTAAATACATATCTGCTAGGATTAATAACATATTCATTTTTTCACATTCAGAATGTTTATAACAACCACCACAAAAAAAATGAGAACATAATCTACTTAATAGTTAATAACAACTATTCCCATTGGATACCTATTTGTGTTGGCCATTGGGTTCAGAGTTTCAGGTGCAAGATTTTTGAGCCTTACAATAGCCCTGTCGTGCTGGAGATAATCATTCCCATTTTATAGAAGAGGCCACAAGGCTTTGGTCCTGGAAATAGAGAAGCAGCTTACTAGCCAACCAGTGAGACTGGCTGACCTTCCATGCATCAGTCCTGAAGGCCACTTGTAGTCACTTCAGAATCAAATAAGAAAAGACAGAAATCAGTATTTTTACTCACTAGCTCTGGCCTTCTCGTTCTATATACACAAAGGGGAGCCTCCTACACATCTCAGTTCTCACACTCAGCTCTATGAATGAAGCCTGACAAGTAGGAACTCTCTAGAAATACCTCCTGAGATTTTTCCCCCAGGAAAAAAATGGTGGGGGAGGGGAGCGGTTATTGTCAAAAAAACATCTCAAGAGAGGAGAATGGAGCTAGTTCATTTGCATTAACTGATTAGAAAGAAATAACTTCCATGATTTTCCCGCATCCTTTTTAATTTTTTCCTCACTAGACTTCTGACTCGCTCTCTAACATTAAAATCAGAAATTATTTGTTTAGTGTATGGCTAAAAACGAAAGGCTTAAAGGAGTATTTGTCAGTAAGTCTAAGCCCTTAAATTTAGCCCTCAGAACTTGGGGGAAACCTGTGCAGGCTACTCAGAGAATGAGGTGGAGTGAAGAAATGCCGGGGTCCTCGCTACTGAAGGGAGAATGTGTCGCTGTAGCTGTTGAGCGAGCTCAGGGAGCACTTCTAATCCCGCTGCTGAGATTGCATGTGTGCATGTGTGCATGTGTGCATGTGTGCATACATTAGAACGTTTATTTTTTCATAAACTCCCCTTGCGAAATATTTCCTGAGAGAAAACGGCAATGTTTAAATATATTGGCTTCTTAAAAAATGGCTCCTAGTTTCTACAGTTGCACTTAAAACATTTTAGAGGATTTCTTTTAGTAAAGAGTAAGGTTAGAGTACATTATTTAAAATGAGTACAAGAACTTTTGTTTTATTCTTTTAGCTAAAAATGTTCACAATATTTACTCCTTATAGTAATGTTTTGTGGTAATTTTTTTTTCCTAAAGACGCCAGAGTCTAAGCCAAAAATAGTTGCAGTTCTCAAACTTATTACTAGAAGTATGAGAATAATTAGTATAAATTTAAGTTTTCCTACATCTTAGGTATGGAGTGGAATTGTAGATGGAAAGTCACTCAATAATGGAGTCATTTTTCCAGAGGTCACATAAAGGCTGGCTTATGGTTCTTCTTTTCCTTTGCCTTATCTCACCAGAAGGTCTGAGGATAACCGATTCCCAGCTTTGAAACATAATTACATTGAATTGGGTTCAGTACATTGTACTGACCTTCTAGTTCATTTTGTTGCATTAACTTGCTGTTTTAGTGCCCCCCATAGTGGTGTTTGTCCTCGTGGGATTTGACCTGTTGGTTTTGACTTGAAAGGGTTGATGTCCAGCTGAAACTGTTAAATAATGAGTTTGAGTTTCTCTCTTGATTCCTAAACTCAGTACATTGCTGGCATCCCTTCAAATGCTGCAATAAGAGGCCTCCAAAGTTTCTTTTGTCTTTTGCAGCGAGACATCAACTTGACATCTATTTCATGGTTTAGAACGGAGCCTTTGACTTAATTTATGTGATTTTTTTTCCATCTGAATTATGGCTACTTAAATAGTGTTGGCTCTATTAGGGTAGTAGCCTTTGCTAAGTTTGTCCAGATACGACTTGGGTTTTAATGGATGGCCAGAGAACATATAGAGGTACCCAACCCTGGTCTTGCTACATCAATATTCTCCTTAAAGAACTGTCTTTCCCTTGTGTTATTTTTAACTTAGAACATATGGCAGAAATATAAAACAGAAGAATATTTTGTGCATCTAGAAAATGCAAGTCTTTTAAAAAAAATCTTACTAAGACACAAAGTCTCCATTTTACTGTGAACCACTTTTGTTTGTTTTTCATAAAATAGATAATGTTTGTGTGGGTCTCACAGTTGAAATAAAGGCACAGAAGTCAAAGGTTGAGAATGCAGTCTCTGCTTTACTGTGTAACTGTACCTTCTCTTTCATCTAGTCTAGGAAATTGTGTAGAGGATTAACCCTCTCCCTTTTCAGAACATCCAGTATCTAGAAAGAGGCTGAGTCCTTTGAGCAGCAGATGCTTTAGGTGTGAAACAGAAAATTACAATATTATTTACAGAATGCTAGTAATATTTATATTCAACATAAAAGCAAATAATTATCTAGTAATTCTATTCACTGGGCCAAAAAATTCTAGTATCTATGGTAATAATGCCTCATTGCTTTTGTTTAAATCCAAAGATTGTAACTTTCACATATTTCTTTTTCAAGTAGAAGATGTACTTTCTAATATAAGATACTACTAGATTTCTTTACCTAGAGAAATGTATTTTCATTGGCTTCAATTAAGAACTACTCCCATTTTTTTTCTTTTAATGTGATATAGAAAGGGTAAATATATTCTGATCTATGGTCTTACTAGAAAATATAGTGTTGTCTTTGCTATTTTTCATTACACTTTTTAATGCCCAAAGGACACATTTAGTAAATTGGAGGCTTACTGCAGACTTGGAATTATTCTTTGTTGCATGTTGAACTAATTGGGTTGAATACTTTTTATGTGCTTTTGTTGTTCAACTCCACATAATAATTGTAGATTATTCATCTGAAATGAATGGATTTTAAATTATTTAAACTTTGCCACTGCTAAGGGTCACTGTGTGACCCTCTGAGACTTTTTAAAGGACAGCTTTTTTCCCCCTAGACTTTACAGATTTAATTTGTTTTTGATACACATACCATTTATCCTATATTAAAAAATTCTATGTTGTTTGTTATACTTTGATAGATTTACAAATTATTTCTACTTTTCTTTAAACGAGCGTATTTGGAGATGGTGATAGCTCAAGATGAAACAGGTCGTGCCTTTTAAACCTTGATGGATGAATGCTAATTATCTCACCATGTCATTTAAGTGCCTAAGTGTAACCTTTCTGAAATGATTCTTAATGTCTATCCCAGAACAAATTTGTGTTTTCTTTTCAAGTACTCTGAAGTTTCAAATACCTCTCTCCTTATTTTACTCAGCGACAATCTGCAATTTATTTTTCTCCAGGAAAATTGAATCTGTTACTGCTTAGTATTCCTACCAGTTTGAAAAATGTGGTTTACATTGGCATCAGAGCAGCAATTTACATATATTGGGATAACAAGAATGCACGCCAGAAAAAGATCAACATAAAATGAAATGCAGAAAAGCTGTTTTCCTTCAACAGCAACTCAAAGTAAAACTAATAGAGAAATTGATGAGGATCTGCCCTGAATGTGTCACTTGTTTCTTCTAGGTGAAGTGTGACCAGTATTGGCCCAGTAGAGGCACAGAAACCCATGGGCTTGTCCAAGTGACGCTGCTAGATACCGTGGAGCTGGCCACGTATTGTGTTCGAACGTTTGCACTTTACAAGGTTTGCTTTTTATTTTTTTCCCTCCCTTTCCCCTTTCCATTATTTAAAGAAAGCTTCTTTTGAGAAATCGAATATCTCGAGGCTTTACTTAAATCTTGATTCTACTGGCAACAATGAAGAATGAAATAATTCTTCCATTATCGCTCAGCAATTTTTCTCCTTGTCTGGTGATTTATCAGTAAATATGGAACTCTTGCTCTGAATGAAAGTCTCAGCAAATGAAGAATAGGTGAAGAAGAACTAGTTCTTTCTGTAAAATATAACAGGAGTGCTCCTGATAGTTAAACCTGAAAAATGAATGCTTCTCACCTAGGAATTTTGTCTTCCTGAGCAAATATTTGTCATTTACAAATAGCTTGAGGTTTATAACTCCAAAGAGTGTGTCTTCCCAAAGGATATAGGGTAGGGGAAGGAACTAAGATAGCACATCTTTGTGTTACCTCTTGCATGTTATTATTCATCATTAAAACCTGAGGCTAGGAACACAGAATTTCAGCCAGTGTTCCTACTTCACAGAATGGTTCAAGTGAGAAGAGAGAAGTAAGACAATTCCAGTTCACCGCCTGGCCTGATCACGGTGTTCCAGAACACCCAACACCTTTTCTAGCTTTCTTACGGAGAGTCAAAACCTGTAACCCTCCTGATGCAGGTCCGATGGTTGTGCACTGCAGGTAAGAACCTCTGAGAGCATTTTTCTCGCAGTCAGAAGGTTTGTGGGGAGACAGAAAACAGAACGATGCCTCATTGGATATTCTGTTTCCAACCTCTTGATACTCTGGGATAGCAACTGCCTTCATAAAGAATACAGGTAGTCTTTTTTGGTCAAATGAGGCCTCTACTAACATTAATAGGAAGGATTTGATACAGTGCATACGCCCCCTGGGAGATAAAGGCAACTATGATCCATGGTATTTTCTCTTTAGAGCAAAAATAAATATATTCTTTCAAAAAATATATATGGAAAAAAAAAAATATATATATATGTATGAATTGTTTGACAGGCTCTTGTGGGCTGGGCTGATACAACCTTTTTACTATTTATAGGGAAAAAGTGCTGAACAAAATATTGATAATATTATAAACATACAAGCTTAGAGAGATAATTTCTTACTGCGTATTAGTATTATCAAGTCACATATAGAAAATATACTATTTTGAGCTTTAAAATTTTATTTAATAAAATATATACGAAGATCTATAGTTCGGAAGAATTTATTTTATGTACTTGGAGGTAATGAACCCATATTTCTCTTGAAATGTATAATTTATTATTTTGTACTTTTAATTCTAACATTCTCTATATCATCGCTCAGATTCTACTATATATGTGTTCATACATTTTTAATACTAAACTGATTTCTTCTAGTTTCCTGGATTCCTCTCAAGTATCATTACTAACAGATTATTAAAGATATCTAGTCAGATTCTGTTTATTACTATATAAATTACGGTTCATGTAACTTCATAAGACTCTTTTGTAACCTAAGTAATTCAAATATGAGAGAACACGGCTTCTTGCACAGATAAGTAAATTTATAGTTTGGAAGTACATAAAAGAGGAAAGGAAGCATCTATCATAAACCACTTCTATCATTACTTAATAGTATAACTTTCATTCACATCCCATATTATACTATAGCATAATGTAGTAGATCTTAGAAATAGGGTCTATTTTTATAAAAAGTTGGGGACAATGGATGGATCAGAATAAAAGCAATAAAATTCACCTGACTAATCCATGCTAGAGGGGTAATTGTTAAACAATGGCCTGGCAAATTACAAGCAAGATAATGTTTAATTTCTCTTTTCCAGCATTTTTCCCCAACAAAAACAAATAATAACCTTACCTTATATTCATTGAGTATTTTACAAATTCCAAAGCACTCCCCCACGCTTTACTGTGTTTGACATTCTTAACAATATGTCAGGTTGAGAAGAGAACATAAGAGAGGCTACAGGGTTTGATTCAAGTAAGATAGCTGAGAAGTTGGAGGTACAATCAGCCTCACCTTACAATCAAGTTCTCGCTCCTCTTTAATCAGGACAGGGGCCTTTGAGGACCTGCCACTATGTTGCAGTTTTCTGCATGATTCTGAAACAGTATAAATTATTGTTATTAACTTGAGCAAATTATCATTAATTGAACAAATACTTTTGCATCATGAAATCAGATTTCTGGTTGGTTTCAGCAGGCAGTCTGTGTACTCTGTTATACATACTTCTTTGCAGACCTCAAAGAGCCACTGAACCTGGTTACATGGTGCCCCTCCTCAGCACAAAATCAACTTGATTATGAAGTTCACACATGAAATGGTTTCAGATGGAGTTTGGGCATAGGAGAGAAAACGGAGAGTTTGGCCTCACTCAAGAAATGTTGCCTTCATATGCCTACTGGCAAAAATGCAATTCACACAGATGCATACATGCATACACACAGATGTATGTGTGTTTATGTACATACACACAAATACATATACATTTTATATATATAAAATAATAGGAACAAAAATTAGGGAAACCTAACTTGGAAGTTTTCATTGAAAAGAAGTGTTATGATATTTGCACTGTATTTTGAAATATAGTACGTTCCCTCTTTCAAAATGTGCTTCCCACTTCTATAAATGAAAGTGGAGGCCCTGGAAAACTAAAATAAATAGAATGATAATTTTAAAAATTCAATTTGCCCTCTGTTGATCATAAGCAAGGTATAAGGCTTTATGATAGGTACTTGGAGGGCTCCAAAAAACTTTGCAAGCAAGTAGGAGAGATAAGATAGCTATAATGCCTTATTTTGAGAAAATACATACTCTCCCCCCAACACACACCCCGATGTTATGTTAAGCCACCTGGACTCACCTCAGAGATACAGACAACTCAGGAGAAATAAAGAAACAAAGATTAATGTGCAGAGCTAATAGCTGCTGACATTTGGAAGTGCTATGCCTGAGGCTCCAGAGAAGCTAGTATTGAAACAAACAACAGAAGAGTTGGTATATTGGTGGAAGAAATTCGTTAGCCACTTTGAAACAGTGAAGGAAAGATGCAGCATAAGCTGAGCTCTGGGAAACGATCTGTGTTCACCCAAAGGTAACCTCACATGTCTGGTAAGAAATCTTGGTCTCTTTGAGAGAGGCCGCATCCACACTGCCAACTTCCAAAGCATCCCGAATCTTTGACTTGGTTACCAGTATGTTAAAACCCAAGAGCATAATTTTTCTGACAGAGTGGCAGTGGACAGTCATTTGAGATAACAACTGCTCCTGTGGTATCCCAGAAATGCTGGTTTAAAAATCATCTCTAAGCAGGAAGGAAAGTAGGCAGAAAGTGACACTAGCCATGTCACAAAGGGATCCTGATTAGTTACCATGATCATGTTGCAGATAATCACAGAAAATACTCTGGAGTTTAAACACTGCATTTCATGTTGTGATTTCTCTTATGATGGACTTGAATTTTTTTCTCTGTAATGAAGAAGTAGGGACAAAGTCAAAGTAAGTCTAAGCCTTCTGCCAAACAGATCCTGTGACAAAGGAAGAGTTTCTAAAAGAAGTCTGGTGGTAGACAAAAAAAAGAGGATGGGACTGGAAAAAGAGAAAATTCATTTTCCTCCAATAGTTTTGTCTTAAGCAATAAACGTGACAGGACTAAAAAGCCATTATGAATAAAAGAAATTCTAACAATCAATAATAAATAAGAGTCATGAGAATAGACTAGTGCAACAAGCAGAGACAAGACCTTGGAAGGTCAAGGAGAAGGACAGAGTCTACCACATTCCTAAAAGAGGGAATGTCTGTTTCAACAGACATAGGAGAAAAGACCAACTCTAGCTATCAGTCACTTCATACAGAACATGTAATCTCAACTTTAAGAGTGCACACTCTGGAGTGATAGACTGCCTGGGTAAAACTCTGGTTTGTTCACTTATTGGCTGTGTGCCTCTGGGCAAGTTATTTCCTATCTGTTAGCCTCTGTTTTTTCACCTGTAAAATGGGGTAACACTACTCATAGCAATAAGAATTTGATGAAGATTAAATGAAATGATATACATAAAGCACTTAGGACAGGGCTTTTTATATAGAAGTATGCAAGAATGTTAAATTATTCGTATATTAATTGTTGAGTGAGTTTTCAAAGATATATTTGTATTTCTAACTCTAGGGAGAAAAATTCAACATGAACTTGGATATTATCTATATGACATGAGCCATCCATCCTATGAATAACTAGATGTTTATAAATATCCAAATATTTAATTGAATAGATTTTTTAAATTTAGATATTTTCCATCATGGAAATGCCATCAGCTATTTTACAGTGACAGAGAACATTTTAAAGCTATGGGTTAGAATCTTTTATAATAGTAAATCTGTTCTCAGAAAGACCTGAGAAACCACTGAACTCTTAAAATGATGCTGTTAAGGATACATAGAAATTAACGCTGTGGTTCTTAAGGCCTTCAAGATAAAGACTGAATTTAGCATTACATTCATGGCCATTTATCATCAAGGCTGATCTCGCCCTTCATGCCTCACTGTTCACTCTCTCAGCCACCTCCCACTAGGTATACATTCCAAGTACTTTCATCTCTGGCCTTCGGCAAATGATGTTTATCCACTCTAGAATTTCACCTATATCCCTTTTCTACCTGATGATGTGCAACCCTGATTCATAATCTAACTTAAATAGTACTTCCTATGTGTATTGCAAAGGCTGCAGACTGGCCTCAGATGATTTTGTTAATATACGTGGTAATTTTTTTTTAACTTTGAACTTGAATGCCTTTAAGCTGGCATGCACTAGCCAGTTTTCCAAACCCTCCCCACTAATATTTTTTTTTTTTTTTTTTTTTTTTTTTACACACAACTCAGCTCATCTATTTATAGGAATTGCTTCATCTTGTAGACATTTGAGTCGAAACCCTGGAGAAAAATTTTAAGCTCATTCCCCATTCCTCTTCCCACAGGAAGAACTGAACCTTCTATCCTCTCAGCTCTCATTAAATAGTTTTATACTTAGCCTATTCGGCTGTCTGTGTGCAGATCACACATGCCTTGCAGTCGTAGAGGGCATGGGCTATAGTTACGCACAACTGTATCTCAGCTCTTACGTTGTAGTAGGTGCTCAATAGTTGCTTGCTGAAGTTAATCAGATTCCATATGGTGTTTCAGGAATTTTTTTACAGAAACAGTATGATAATTTCAAGGCTGGACTGGTTTTGGTTTTTGATTTTTTAACAGGAGACTATATTTTTGTCTCCTTAATGTTGGAGTAATTTTTTTTTTACAGCTTAATTATTTTAAATTGCCTTTATCTTTCTAATACCTGTTTCTGAATCCCTTTTTCTACGACTGTACATTTTATGTCCTTTCCCACATGCCCTTCATTCCATGATTAAATATAGACATAGCTCTCTGCTTTTGTGTCAAAATAATAGTTAAGGATATTGAACCCTTAATCGACATCAAGTAATCTTTCCTCTAACTGGAGAGGCCCTCCTCTAAGTGTTTTATGTGTGTTATTGCATTTTCCCCCAAGCATCTACAGAGGTAGGAACCTTATTCTCCCATTGCACGCATACAAAAAAAAAAAAAAGGCCAAGAAAAGTCAACTTAATTGTCTGAACTCTTGCCATTAGCGGTGCCAAAGCAATTATGTGCCCCAGGCTGCCTGGCCCTATGGATCAAGTAAATTCTCCAGTTTATACATCACTTGATGGTCCTCAGCTTCTCCTCTGGCCAACCACGTGGAGGGCATTTCACTTTTAGACTTACCCTGATGACTTGGTCAGCAGAGCCACTCCTTCCTTTCTGACTCCACCTCACGGTGCATATTCTAGCCTTGATTTCACTCTTTCTATATCAAAGGTGATTGCCAGCAAGTGAGTCTCTTCTACCACTCAGTCATTTTAACATAATCACAACAGCTACCAATTACTGAGCCATTACTATTTTCCAAGCAACACTAAGCACTTAAGTGTTCACTCATTTAATCCACAAAACAATATATTTTACTTGTAAAGCACATTTAAGCACAGGGAGGTCATAGGTGATTTGCTCAAGGTCAAACAGCTCATAAATTGAGGACTTATTTCAAAGTCCATGACCTGCTAACCCACCATTATATCCAGTTCAGACTCTTTTTGTTGCAGAAAGTACCTTAGTTCCTTACGTATAACGTCTTACAACATATTTGTTGACCACATGGTTGTCAGGCAGATATTTGCCACTGTCTCTTTACAAATATCTACTCAGTGCTAGAGACATGCAATATTTTTTCTCCTTATTTATAAAATTTGGTTTTGAAAGAGACTAAGGAAGAGAAGTTTCAGGCTATGTATTTTCACAGACGTTATACTTTACATTTCCCCATATTATTTCAATCTTCCTCTTAGAAAATAAAGACACTTTGTTTCTTTTTTTTTTCCTTTTTGAGCCCTATTCTTTGTGTGTGTGTGTGTGTGTGGTTTTTTTTTTTTTTTTTTTTTTAGAATTGGTGGTTTATATTCTACTAGTACCAAAGGGATACAACAACCAATTTGCTAAGTAGTTGCTTCTTGGTAGGAGTGAATAAATTGGGATGAAGCTATAATTTCATTGAGTCAATTATAAAACCTTGACTCATGATACTAACTGCGAGTCACATTAACCCCTTTTAGGACCAGGGGAATATATTTTCGTCATAGGAGATATGTATTCATTTATGAATAAATGTGAAAGAAGGATAGATCAAGACCCCCTACTCCTGCATCTGTCTTTTAAATGAAACAATCCCAAGGGGAGTAAAATAGATCTTCTGAGGGTAATTTAAATATTTTACATCATAGAATCAAACCAGTCTTCAAAACTGAAAGGAACAGGAACTGTGGGCCAGAAGTAGATAATGTCCTAGAAGCATCAATGGGCCACTAGGGGTGACCCGGTAAAAATCAAATGACAATTTGGGGTTGGAAAGATTCCCAAGATCTAATCTTCATAATATTTTTTGACTTTATAGGTGAAAGCAGAACCAAGAAACTACTTAGATCATATTCATAGTATAACCACTTACTCCTAATTCCAGCCCAATATTGACAAAAATAGCCTTTTCAAGGTCAAGGGATTTTGGAAAGAATTGCATATGAGCATAAAAATAAAAGACCTGTGATCCAGAGGAGCTAAGAGTGCTGTGGAAAATTGTTTAATGCATTTTTAACCATTCATTCTAAATTCCATCCTTTATTCTTCCCAATGTTCCATTCAAATATCTCTTTAGATCAAAGACCATAAGTATTGCCAAAGCATGTGATAGTTTTGAGATGCTGACAAGTGTGAACCATAGACCCATATTTTCCTTAAACCTGGGATTCGTTTTCATGTCTAAGTTAAGTAATAAGAAAAGCTAGCCTTCTACAGATGAAAGACTGGATTGTTTAAAGTACCAACATCTCTGGATAAGAAAATGGATGGAATATACAAATTATGTCCTTATTTATGGAAATATTTTAAGGAGAGGAGAAATAATTATACCTTGTGGAAACTATTATGCCCGGTTCTGTTCTTATATATCAATAATTCTGCATAAAAAAAGCAAATTTTTAGTTTATGAAACAACATGATGATACAAAACAAGAGGCCAGATCTTCAACATTCTGATGGCAGAATCCTATAAGAGAAAAATGCCTTACCTCCACTGAAATAGTTTAAAAGTAATTGACTCAAAAGAAAACATTAAAAGAAATTACACAGTGGCCCCCATAGATGTAAAATTTAAAACACACACTGAAGGAGTTTGGGGTACTGGCTGTCTGGTGAAATGGAAAATTTGTTTGGAAAAAAGCATTATAAAGGCAGTAGAGGAGAGGTGAGACCAATATTATAAGAAACTAACTTCAAAGTCATATATTAGATCTATAATATGAAAAATCCCTTCCAGGGCAACTGAGAAACTATCACCTTCCCATTCTCATTCCATCCCCAAGAAGGGCAACCAAATCACTTTTGTGTAGGAATATGACAATTTAAGAGCATCTTCCCACCATTTATTGGATTTAATCCTTATAAGGAGAATGGTAGGTTGCATTATTACCATCCTCACTCTACAGATAAGGAAACTGAGACTGAAAAGTCTCAATTTGCTATAGTGACTTGCTGTAGACCACATTTTTAACTAGTTTTATGATTCAAGGGGTGAGAACCCATGTTTTATGATTCAAGGGCTTCTCCTCTTACCTTCACTGCCATTCTCCATTTTGCTCAGTTTATGTCATACACATGAAAGCAGACCTGTCCTCAGCCAATAACAGAGCTGGTTTTTAGCAGACCTGAAAGCCCCTTTGGGGGCAGCACTGCACAGTGGTGAAGACTGTGCACTTGAAATCAGCTTTCTAGAGTTCAAATCTCAGCTGCACCATTTACTACATCTCTGACCTTGGGCAAGTTAATTAACCTTTCTAAGCCTTGACTTCTGTTCAGTAAACTGGGGATAATAGTAGTATGTCCTTTGTAGTATTGTTTATAAAGATTAAATAAGATATGTCTACAGTGATAATTAGCCAGCTATCAGCCCCATAGAAGTCAATAAATGTTTATATTTTTTGATGTTTTTATTATCATTAAAACACATTACGTGTTTTACCTCACATAAAATAGGTGGTTGTTTAAATTGGCTTTATTATTAGAAAACAACAAAGAATACTATCAAACAACAAAGAAGAAATGTGAGCTTGACTTCTATGTAATTTGTGATTTAGAAGAATAGAAAATGAATGCGTGTGTGTGTATTAACCTAGAAAGTGAGTAGCAACTAGAATATTTAACACTTTAAAAATGCATAAGTACTGTAATAATTATTTAATTGAACTGAAAAAAAAAATTCTTATTAGAACGGATTGTTACTGTAAGACCAGTTTTCTCAACCTCAGCACTGTTGACATTTGAGTCATGAAACTTTTGTTTTGAGGGACTGTCCTGTGCATTGTGGGAGGTTTAGCAGGATCCCTGGCCTCTGCCCACCAGATATCAATAGCACCCTCCCAACAGCTGTGACAATCAAAAATGTCTTCAGTCATTGCTGAATGTCCCCTTGGGGGCAAGGTCACCCCTAGTTGAGAACCACTGCTATATGGCAATGAAACTGATTTTTGATTGTGGCAGAATGTATGCATCCAAGTGATAGCCCACCTCAAAGCTTTTAAAGCTTGAAAAACCTTCTTTGAATGGCTCTCTTATTATAAGCATTAGGAAAACTTCTCTCTGAGACTTACATTAAGAATCACTTTTTAACTCATATAGGGAACTAAGCTCATTACTTTAAAAATCACCCAATATTCCCTACCTTGATCATCTACCATACAAACCAAAGACTTGGCTCTAGATGTCTCTTGGTACTTAAAAAATAAACAATTCCAACATCAGTAATTATCAGAGAAATGCAAATCAAAACTACAGTGAGCTATCACCTCACACAGGTCAGAATGGCCATCATCAAAAAGTCTACAAACAATAAATGCTGGAGAGGGTGTGGAGAAAAGGGAACCCTCCTGCACTGTTGGTGGGAATGTAAATTGATACAGCTACTATGGAAAACAGTATGGAGATTCCTTAAAAAACTAAAAACAGAACTACCATATGACCCAACAATCCCACTCCTGGGCACATATCTGGAGAAAACCATAATCTGAAAAAATACATGCACTCCAATGTTTACTGCAGCACTATTTACAATAGCCAAGACATGGAAGCAGCCTAAATATCCATTGACACATGAATGGATAAAGAAGATGTGGAAAATACAATGGAATATTACTCAGCTATAAAAAAGAATGAAATAATGCCATTTGCAGCAACATGGATGAACCTAGAGATTATCATAGTAAGTGAAGTAAGTCAGGTAGAGAAAGACATATATATGATATCACTCATATGTGGAATCTAATTTTTAAAAAATGATACAAATGAACTTATTTACAAAACAGAAACAAATTTACAGGTATCGAAAACAAACTTATGGTTACCAAAGGGGAAACGTGGGGGAGGGATAAATTAGGAGCTTGGGATTAATGTGTACACACTACTATATATAAGATAGATAACCAACAAGGAGCTGCTGTGTAGCACAGGGAACTCTACTTAACATTCTCTGATAACCTATATGAGAAAAGAATCTGAAAAAGAATGAATAGATGTATATGGATAACTGAATCACTTTGCTGTACACCTGAAACTAACACAACATTGTAAATAAACTATACTCCAATTAAAAAAAAAAATCCACCTTCAAGGACAAAAATGCGCCACCATTAGGAAATTCAAAAGAACAGGCGATAGGCTTTTAACTCTGCTGCCAAAAAGGAGGTCCAAAAATACTTTTGCACCATGGCAGCACTGCTGCAGTAAATCTTCAGCCTCCAAAGGTGGCTACTTTTAAAAGCCATGCTCTTTGGGCTTGATAAATGCTGATCTTTTTTGCCAGGATATCAGTCACATTGCTTCATATCCATACTTGGTATGAACGTCCTGCATTCTGTCAGTTCAAAACAATAAGCTCTCTGAATGCCCTTAAGTGTCATATGACTCAGTGGCTGTCCCCCTTTTTCAAAATCTAGTGGAGGCCAAAATGAAAGATTAGATGGATAGAAGAAAAGTGAGTCATAATGTCTGACCCCCTTCCCAAGCTTGCAGGTCCTGAAATCCCTTGCTCTTTGATTTTGGGGGATAGATATTTCTGGGATAGCACACTGTGTTTTTAAATCACAGGTTTTATTGAAGATAAGTTTTTTGTGAAATAAGCACTTTTCACTTATATTTTTCTATACCTTTTTCCAAGGGGCCTGTGCAGTCTCTCTCTTCCCATCTCACCTCCCTCTATACTTCTACCACTATCCCCCCTCCAAAAAAAAATCCTTCTCTATCTTTCATTCCACTGAGAGAGGGTCAGTAGTTGAGACTTTCACTGGCCAAAGTGGAGCTTGTAGTGTCTATGGTATATATCTAAGCAGGTAAAAAGGATGACCTAGATGAAATGGGGCATGATTAACTGCGGCTCTTTCATTCTAATGATAAAGGCTAAAGAGCTACTTGTTCAAATTCTTTTTGGTATTTGAAAGGCAAGGATTATGAGAATTATGATTATTACAAGAAAGTATTTTCTCTCTCTATTCTTTTTTTTCAGTTTGGGTTGGTTTTGAGCATTGCATCTTCTTTTTTTTTTTTTTTTTTTTAAATTGGAACCATATTTCTGTTTCTGATACATCTGTGTGTCTTAGGAGCCAGCATCCTTTCTGAAATGGAGGGTATATCTATCACTTAACCATCACTGCTTACAAGTATCAACCCAAACTTAGAGGCTTAAAACTACCACAGCCTGTTATTTCTTACTATTCTGTGGGTCCACTTAGGGCTGGGCAGGGGTTGTCTGCTGGTATCTCCTGAGCTCTCCTTTGCAGTCAGCTAGAAGCGCTGAGAAAACGGGGCCTCTCTGTCCCCAAAGCCGTTCATCCTGGTCTGCTGGTCTCAGGATTCTGGGAATCAAAGGAGAAGCTTCTGAGGCCTTTTGAGGCCAAGGCTTGGAAGTCACATATCATCCCTTCCACCACATTCTTTTGCTCAGAGCAAGGCAGGGGCCAGCTTAGATTCAAGGAGTGGCCCTTGTTTCTTGATGAAACAAGACTCTACTTCTTGATGAGAGAAGTAGCAAATAATGTGTGACCTCATTTATTCCACCACTGAGTTCCATGTTGCTGAACATTATTTACTTGACTGATGGAGCTCTTCTCTCTCCTCTTACCTCTCATCAGCTTGGCTAAGTCCACTGTGGATTTCCCTCCTGAGGCTGGATGAGATGAGCAAAGCAACCCCCAAGTCTACCCCAAAATACAGAGGTTTTTTTTTTTTTAATATATGAAATAGTTTTTTTTTTTTAGCTTGTGTGGTGGGAGAAACTCATACTCTTTACTCCCATTGCATCCTGTCTCAGAAATATTTCCTTTACATCTTCCTGTAATTTAGGATTTATTAGGGTTTTAATAGGCTTCTTTTTTTTTTTTTTAATTACTTATTTATTTATTTATTTAATTTATGGCTGTGTTAGGTCTTCGCCTCTGCGCGAGGGCTTTCTCCAGTTGCGGCAAGTGGGGGCCACTCTTCATCGCGGTGCGCGGGCCTTTCACTGTCGTGGCCTCTCTTGTTGGGGAGCACAGGCTCCAGACGCGCAGGCTCAGTAGTTGTGGCTCACGGGCCTAGTTGCTCCGCGGCATGTGGGATCCTCCCAGACCAGGGCTCGAACCCGTGTCCTCTGCAATGGCAGGCAGACTCTCAACCATTGCGCCACCAGGGAAGCCCCCAATAGGCTTCTTCTTAAACTCAAAAACTAAGGGAGCATGATTTACTCATAGTGAATCATAGACCTGGAAAGGACACTTCAAGCCTCCCAGACACTCTCCCTCCGTTTCTCCCTCTGCATCCTCTCCTCTCTATCCCTTCCCACCCCCTTCCCTTCCCTCGCCACTCCTCTTTAATTTCAGAGATAGGAAAATAAAATGAGGACCAGGAAAGTTGACAACTTTCCGATAGACTCTTGCTGGACTCAAGTCTACTGACTGCTGGTCCAATATGTTTCCCAGTGCATTACAGTCCTTTTAATTGTGTTCAGATTAGTTTGATTAAGGAGTCCCTAACATTTTCTAGCTAAATTAGGAAAATAGTCACCTGTATAATGGCAGGAGGCGCTATGGTTGGAACCAAGATGATCAGAGCAGATAACTTTGATGCATAAGAGCCAATTAAGTATCACAGATCTTTACAATTATGACCGATTGACAAAAGGGCTAGTGCATAGCTGGGGAGTACCCTGAATGTGCTGGGCACCCAGGTGGTCAGTAAGGCCAGGGCAGCAGAAAATGGTAGAGCAAGGCCAAGAGAGAGCAGGAGAGAATGTCAGAGAGAAACTCATCCTGCTTTGCAGTGATGCCTGGAGCCGTGATGGTGGAAATCACTTCAGGCCACTAAAAATGACTTTACATGCTGTCTTGGCAGCCCTGCTCTGGTTCGCAGTGGCTGCTTTGTGTATGTGCTGCTCCCATTGGAGCTCTAGCCTGGCTGTGCCGTGGCAGTAGTGTGAGCTTTTATAGTGGCCATATGCCTGGGAGGCTCATCATCTACAATTTCCTCATTCCAGGCTCCAGCCAAGTACCGCAGATGCTATTGTTACCTCTTCTATTGAATTAAAGTAGGAAGCAAAGAGAGAGAGAAATTTGTCAATATTGTTTTTCTGCTGGAACCGAAATAAAAACTGTGTGTGGTATATTGTCCGATAGCAGCCCATGTGCCAAATCCCCATTTTGTGTAACACACTTACATAAGATAAGAATCTGCCCTTATGTTTCTTAATATAATGTAAATGACCTTCTTCCTTCTACTGTAGATGTGTTACAATTATAGCCATTCAGACTTCTCAGCTTGGATCTGTGCTGTTTATTGCACTTGCAAACCCTTTGCCTCGGACCATGCCATCTGCTGGGATCACTTGTGTTTCCTTCACACACTCACAGGGTTTGCTTTGTGCCCGAAATCTAACTGTGCAAAACTCTGAAATCTTTCATATAAATAAACAAATGTTTAGCAAGTATTTTTAAACCCTTTACTTGACAAGTAGCATTAGCAAGGTACATTTGCATTTCTAAAGTAAGTACAGCTGCTGAGAGAATTTCTTGCTGCAGAAACGTATGAAGTGACACCAAAATCAGAAGAGAATCCCTTTTGAAATAAAAGCCTGCATGGATAAATGATCTCTGTGCTGAAGACAAACTAAATGATAATAAATTAAGCTAACAAAAAGGTTCTTTTTGGACATAGGACATACCTGGTTGGGGGTAGGAGGATAGTCTTAAGACTCTATGTCACTGGACACCCACCCCATACTATCCTATCAAAACTTTCTTTCAGCCCAAATATGAAACTGATGAGCCTACAAAGCCCCTGTTCATCTCCTCTATATTTCTCACTGCTGTGCTCTCATCAGCCTGGTTAGGTACAATATGCATTTCCTTCACAGAACGTGATAAGAAGAACAACCCCCCCAACTGTAACCCAAAATACAGGTTCTTTTGTCAATCTATGAAATAAGTAAGAAAGCAGACGAAAAGGCCATTTAATTTCTTCCAGAACTGCTACCTGATTTTTTGCCATTGTCTCCTAGCTTTTTATTTTCTAATTTGTTTTTTCCTCTTGAATCCATAACTACCCCCAGATTTGTATACAAGAGATGTGGGTTGGAGTGCCTTTTTCTATCTGTAATTTTTGACCTCACTGCTGTGGTCTCTGTCCATAAAGAACAGGACAAAGTGGGCAGAGCCCCCTCTTGCTACTGAGATAGGGCTGTTACTGAGATTTGCCCTACCTGTTGCCTGAAGACAGATTATTTGAGGATGCTAGGATTTTGATTACACTATCCTTTAAGTTCAGGTTGAATATTGTAAATGAATATAGAATGTAGATATACAAAAGATGCAACCTCAGTAGGTCACAACGGTAAGCCTCTAAATTTTATCAAGAGCCAGGGTTGTCAGATTTTAATGTGGACAAAAGAGGACCATAAGTCATCTCAAAATATGAGGCATGTTTCATACATGTGCTAGAACCCCAGTAAAAGTCAAACTCTTCCTAAAGTAGTTCATACATAGTAGGGAATTTAAAAGTGCAAAGTAATAAATGAATCTTAATACTTTCCTGGATCTTAATGCTTTCCTTGTAAGTGTGTGTTATTAAGAAAAACCAGAATTCTATGACTTTCACTGCATATTTAGCTTTCAGGCTAAGAAATGAAAATTGCATACATAGAAAATTAAGAGATATTCTGCTGCCCTAAAACTATGAGTGCTCATACAAATCACTTACCTGAGTTTCTATTTCTCTAGGAAAGTAGACTACAATCTGGTCATTTGCTAAAGGCATCTTCTCTACAAGGGAAAACTGCATAAAATTTGGTAGATTAAATGCTTATTTACTCACGGTGATGATGATGATGGTGATGGTTAGGAATTTCGTGGTTTTATGGAAAGCGTAATAAGAAATTTTCTCTGACTACCTTCAAATTCAGTCCCAACTTGGGTTCACAGGTGATCAGTCATTCTAGAGAAAAACAAATTCCATATGATCTCTCTTATATGTGGAAATCAAAAATGAAAACAAAAACAAAACACTGCAAGCTCACAGATACAGAGAACAGATTGGTGATTGCCAGAAGAGGGGTGGAAGTTGGGGAAATGGATGAAGGGGGTCAAAAGGTTAAAAATACAAATAAAAATTTTAAAGCCTTACTTTGTCAACCTATACCCAGCTCCAATTCTAATCAATTGGGCAGAGAGCCTTTCTAAGTCTGGACTTTTGCTCACCACTTACATTTGATGATGTTGCAAACCACAAAAATCTTTATAACCTATGGTTAACATTTCATCCCTCCTTTGTGTGTCTGGAAATGATTGACCTGGCTTCAGACTACTTTCTCTGATGTATTACAGCCTGAAATTCACTTGTTGTCTTGGTTCAATTAAACTCAAACTTATTGGTTTGTAGGGTACAATAGTAAAGCCACAAGCTTAGCAAAACCTTTTCAGAATTCAGGAAGAAACTCTGTGAATGTAGTCCAGTTACAAGAGTTACAAGAGTCCAGTACATTATGTATGCCTTTGTTGTTGTGTTTATATTTCCTAAAGGCTTAGGAATAAATAAACACATTTCTAAAAATCTGAGATAATAATTCTGCATGGATGTCTTTTTTTGTTTGTTTTGTTAATTTAATACAGAACTCTATTTTTTTTTTTTAATTTTATTTATTTATGACTGTGTTGGGTCTTCGTTTCTGTGCGAGGGCTTTTTCCAGTTGTGGCAAGCGGGGGCCACTCTTCATCGCGGTGCGTGGGCCTCTCACTATTGCGGCCTCTCTTGTTGCGGAGCACAGGCTCCAGACGCGCAGGCTCAGTAATTGTGGCTCACGGGCCCAGTTGCTCCGTGGCATGTGGGATCTTCCCAGACCAGGGCTCGAACCTGTGTCCCCTGCATTGGCAGGCAGACTCTCAACCACTGCGCCACCAGGGAAGCCCGGATGTCTTTTTTAGAATGAATCTTTGTGGCATACATAAGGTACAAAGGTACAACAATTCCTAAGGTGGTCATCATACCTTTTGCTGGATTCTCAGCCTATGTTTCCATATGGATAATTTTATCAAGTAGCACTTCTGGAATTATCACTTAGTTCCACGTGTCTTTTTAAAGCTGCATCACATCACAGTTTGGCTATGACATAAAAACTTACGTCGAATTTTAGCTATTAGAACTAGGTTAATGGTTATAAACAACTTCTTCTTTGTTATTTCTTACCCTTAGGGACCCTACATTTGGAAAAAAACTTTATATTAGGGGGATTAAAAAGAGGCCATTTTTCCTACTCTTTTTTAGTTTGGACATTTCCAACATACCCACGAGTAGAGAGAATGTATAATGAACCCCCAAGCACCTATCACCCAGCTTCAGTTATCAACATTTCAGGCAGTGTTTAGTAAATGGCAGTTCATTTTCTGTTTTTCAAAAGAAACTCATTACATAACTGCTATTCAACATTTGAGGTTTTAATAACCTGAGCAGCCTTATCTCAGGCAAATGTTCAAATTCCATGGACATATTTAATGTAAAAGGCACTCATTACCACTTTCTCAGCTCCAGGTTAAGACCTCCTGGACTATATCTCTTATGCTACTATAATCTGTTACCCACACTGCTTTTCTAAGTCTAAAGTCACATGGCATCAAGTTTTAAAATGATTCCAGACTATGGATACCACGTCCCTCTAGGAAGAGCTTGTTCCCAAAACTGTCCTTAGTAAATTTTGGCTTACAGACTTTTTTTTTTTTTAATTCAGCACTTTTATTTTGAAAATAAATGTTATTGTTTTAAGGCTCCGTCCATCCTAAGCCCTACCACGGTTATTTAACATCCATGCTTCATACTCCCCTGACTAAAGCTGACTTCGTTTGATCTGTGAAAGTAGAGCTGGATTCAGAAATGATTAGCTACCTGATTTAGAAAAAAGAAAACAGAAGAGAAATAGAAATAGCAGTTTTACAAATCTGAATTTGACCAGTTCCCAAACAGTTATTGGCATACGTAATCTGACACATGATTTTCATACCCAATCTGGGTTCTACAAGAAGTATAAACAGAGTCTATGGAAACAGAATTACAGTTTGAACATGAGAAGGCCAGTCACCCAGAAAATTCAGAATACCCCATCAATGTATATGCACTTTAAACCCTGAGTTGTTACTGGATGTTATGTGCAAGACATTTTCTATAGTCAAATAAGTATGGGTTAAACTAAGTTAAATTGTTTTACAACAGAGTTTCTCAGCCCTACAAAATATCATTTCCATTGTGAATTTCCAAGAGGGAATTTCTGAAACCTATTTAAACATGGAACTCTTCCCCCCCACCTTGAATTTTCTCAAAGTACTCTAGGAAGTGCTATCATATGAGATAACTTGCCTCACGGTGATAAAACAGGACCATGAACTACTAAGAGTAATTGTCTAGTAAATCAGTAAATAAAATGTATAGATAAATATAATCAATAAATATTTATTAAAACTAAACTGTGCAGAGCTTCAAGCTATTGAGTATGGAGAGGAAACAGTGTGGCATCTTCCTCAAAGAGCTTATAATAACCTATATGGAAGATACCTAAAACAATCAAGGCCGTTCAGAAGAAACCTTGATGTATGTATCCAGTTAAGACTTGGTCATTTAGAGAAAGCTTCATTAAGGCAAAGAAGCCTAAGAAAGTATGTATTCAGTTAATATTGACTTCAAATATATAATTGTATATTATATTAATTCATTAGTTTTTACATTTAAGACTAAGAATTTTGAGTATGACATATGGTTAGTACATTTAGTGTATTTAATATAGACAAAGAACTTAATGGCTTTGCAGCAACTTAAGTATTAGAATCCTTCTAGATTTTTATAAATTATTTTCCATTTATTTACAGTTATCTTACCAATGCCTAACACAACTGTATTTTTGAGGGAGTAATGGAACACTTTTAGTAAGTCTTCCCAAAGCATTTAACTTAGCTTTCACAGAAACAACTCTTATTTTGTAATCATATCTCATTAGTTTATTTAATATGTTCTTAATTAAATTATTTAACTAAAATCACTGATTATTTTGGAATAAACACCATGGCATCACAAAAGAACATAGATATCCTAGAGGATAGACTCCTAGCCTAGAGCAGACCTGGTGCAGTGAGCAACAGACTGGGGCTTTTTGGAGGAAAGGGAAATTTGGGTGGATTGGTTGGTAAATGGAGATCAGGTAAGAAAATGCATACAGATATCTGTATGCACATATTAATATGAATTCATCTATATGCACATATTAAGAAACAAATGATGGAACAAACAATAATCGCTACTTGAGGTAAGGGAAGTAATTTGTATTTCTAACAAATTTCCAGATGATGCTCATGCTGCTGACCATGGGGCTGCACTTTGAGAACCACCGGATTAGATCACCTCTAATGTCCCTTCCGAGTCTCAAATCTGATTCAGTTGTATATGACTTTTTTTTCCCTCAGAGGATAGAAATCAGAAATAAAATGGAATATTAGTTTCATAAATTCACTAGTGTAAGTCTTTAATATAAACCATGTAGGAGCAGGAAGGTTGCCTATCTCCTCTGCCATTGGGCTAAATGAATTCAAATATTCAACTCTAGGTCCTTAATTCATAGGAAAAGGAAGTAAGGAAATTAACATTTATCAAGAATTTGTTAGCTAAAAGACATTTTGCTAACAATAGCCTTATAGGAATCTTAAGGAATGGGTTTACATTTTACAGATGAGAAAACTGAGGGAGGATAAATAAATGACGAAATATCATACATCTTGCAGTTGGAAAAGCCAGATTTTTAATCTGTAAAATTCACGCTCTTTCCATTTGCTAAACTGACTCCTCATAAAACAAGCATACCACATCAGACTACTTTCCCTGTCACGCTTATGTGAAAATAAAATAGTTTTTTCAATTCGGCCAATACTTATTATATTTAAATTATTCCAGTAAAAAGTGAACCTTCAAGAAAAAAATTGGCTTTTTAAATGTGGTGAGTATGTAATTCCATGGGCAAAAACTGAATTTCTTCCCCAGACTGTACCATCCAAATCTTAGAGATATGAGATGAGAAATGGTGTATACGAGTTCACCATTGCATCCCTCTCCTCTGGGCTATGCCCACATGAAACAGACACTCAGCAGATATTTGACGGATATGTGAACATTGAGCAAAAATGTCAGTATCCAAAGCGATACCACGGGCCAAGCCATACAACAATGCGAAATGGTATAATCTGTGTTGTGTAGGTAAAAAAGAATAATAAAGCGTAGTGGCAGTATTCTTAAATGCCAAATAAAATGGTTTCCATTGTTACTTGGTTGGGGGAGAGGCTGGGAGTAGGCTATGGATCAGATTTTTGTGGGTCCCCAGCCCCGTAGGTTACTTTACATTCATTATGTAAGGCTTTGTACATGTTGAGTCTGGGGCTTGCATTCTAATTAGCATTATGTCTGGTGTTCATGGAGATGTATGCTGCATCCCATTCCTAGTATCTTCCTCCCTATATGAGGTAGATTAAGTCTGCAAAGAGAAGCATTTAGTACCCCCAGAAAGGGAAGCACCATATAGTGTCCCTGATGTTAAGAAAAAGTTCATTTTCTCTGAATGGGTTCCTTACTAAGGAACAGTTTGCTCAGCCCTGATCACCACATTCCCTCTGTCTCCAAAACAGACAGGAAGTAAAACGAGGTATTGCTCTTCTCAGAGGCACTATATTTGCTGCTTATATGGTCTCTAGTGAATCCAGCCCTTGGTTTACCCCTCTTCAGGGGATTCCAGTCCGCTCAGGAAAGCAGCTTGGGGTCCCCAGATTGGCCTAGACTCCATGAGCGAGGCTGCTGAGGCATCTGATACAATGAACATTGCCAAGCTGTTCATGTACCTCTTGGGGAGCTGCTAAAATGAGGCATTGCCTTTGAAGAGAATCTCCCAGAGGAAATAGCTCTGACTTCAACAAACCTGTATTCCTCTTCTGGTAAAGTTAAGGAAAGCAGCTTGTCCAGAGCAGTGATTGGAGAGCAAAAGAGTTGGTGTGTCCCCAGAGACTCTCCCCTCCAGAGAAAGGATTATCTGCACAGCAAAGTGATCTCACAGCATGTTTGATTCCTCCTGACTGGTGCTGGTTATGGCAGGCTTCTCAGGTTCTATCTATATAGTTTGGTATATAGATATCCTTGAGCTAATCCTTCAGTAGACTAAGTGCCCTGTTGGTTACTCAAATGTAGTAATTTATAAGTTTCTTTAATAAATTTTCAGATGCTGCCACTCACCATCCCTATATTTGAATGCTTATGAATATTTCCATATAATTATATTTAATACTGTAAACTGTAAATGCTGTAATTTCCTTTGACCTATGTTGCAGTTAGAGATATTACTTGATCAGTGCTCTCAATGATTCATCTGATGCACACGTATTTAGTTAATTGGTTTTTTTTTTTTTCCTGCCTGTGTTTATATATAATATACTCTATAAGGGAAAAGAAATCAGTCTGCTCACAGCTGAGTCTGGTAAAAGAGCAATTAGGTTCTATCAGAACAAACAGCTGTCAATAATGAGTTCTGAATTAAAATTACTAGCAAAGAAAGGAATCTAGACATCTGCAGGAAATGTGAAAATATTTTTATAACCAAATAGCTGAGATCTGGACAGGGGTATCACTGAGTTTTCTCAGCTGTACCTGCAGTGTATTTTGAAATATTCCCAGACTGAAAGAACACTAAAATTCACTGCATAAACTAAGCTGCATATTTTTTTTTTAAATGTTGGCTGCCTTTGAACAGTGTGTATTTTGATTTCATGTAATCAGCATGAACACTTTCTGTTTCAAACTATTTTGCTGTGCCCCCGGTCATGAAATGAAGCTTAAAAATAGTTCTGTTATCTTTGTATTGTGTCTTTCCAATCAGGGTTCTATTCCTTGGATATTTTTCTTTCTGTCTTTGGAAAAAATACTTTTGGGTCTATTACATGGTATCTGATTTGTTCGTATTGGGGTTGTTTCCTGCAAAGAAAACTTGCAAGGTGGGCTTTTGGCATCTGAGGTTTATTACAAGATAATTCCATACATTTTCAGGTATCTGGAGATAGTAAAGTATTTGGCCTTTAAAAAAAAAAGCAAATCATACATTTTTGAAAGCAGACTTTGTGCTCTCCCCTTTGCATTTAAGTTTTAAGTCAGTTAGGTTAAAAAAACCTATATAAGAATGAAAGATCAAAATGTTTTTCTAATTTATATATATGAACACACATATACACAGACATGCATAGATAATTAGGAGTATATTTGATACATCTTTTGGCCCTCAAGTACTTATAAAAATATTAGAAGAGGAGTGCCTCTATAGCCTTGTTACCCAAAGTATGGCCCATGAACCAGCACATCAGCATCACTTTGGATCTTGTTGGAAATGCACAATCTTGAGTTCCTCTCCAGACTTACTGAACTGGGATCTCTGGGGCAGAGGGCAGGAATCTATGTTTTAATACTGCCTAGGTATGTGTACAGATCACTTGGATAGACATATAATGCATAAATGCCTAGTGATACATCACATGGTGATGTATACATAGAAGAGAAATCTCTCATTTTGAATTTATTGAATTGAATTATATTACCTTTCATCTCTTCGGTGTCACAGTCTTGTGACTGTTTTCCATCTTCTACTATTACCCTGAATGAGAGAAAAAGCCTCTCCTTTCTACTCCTATCCTCAAACGTGACAATTATGGCATTCTAAATACACTTAATACCAGTTTTCACTAATTAAGTAGTCATCATGTATGAATACTACACTTACTGAAAGTCATCCATCTATCTGAAACAGATAGAGCTGACATCAGTATAACTAGTTCATACATAGGTACATGAAGATCTATCTTGACAATGCTTCAAAAGCCACTTAATTCCTTTCTCTTCGGGTAGTTGAATAGCATGAGAGAGCTAACGTTTCATTAATAAAGGACAGTTATAGGCACAGCTTAGACCCTTTTTGGACCAACATTGTTGCAGCCTAAATTGATAGAATCATGGACCTTGGGTCCATCTGGGGAGCTCTAAGGAAAACTGTCGTCTTGTTTTCAATAAAATTCCATTGCTAGAAGCATGAGTCTGGGAAAGAGGAAACAGGGACCCAAGTCTTAGCTCTGCTAATAACAGTCACATGATCTTGGTCAAATTCCTAACCCTGCCTAGGTCTCAGTTTCCTCCTTCAAAAAATCTAAGTAGGCTGAGGAGTTAGATGAGGCAGTGAGCAGTACTGATGCATTAATTCAGAAACCTGTGAGTTTAAGAAGCCAGATCAGGCCTCTGGAAACACCAACACAAAGGCCTGCTGAAGGTCTGCAGGGTGATACAAATAAGTGAAGCAGACCCTGACATTCAGTAAATTGTATTGAGACTGAGATTCTCACTGCCTTAAAAAACCTTGTGTGAATCAAACAAAAGGACTAAATAAAACAGAGCTACCAATCTGTAACCCCTGATAAAAGCCTTGAAAACCATTGGATCATTTTTGTTTATATGAAGATAATCGCATTTTAAAAAAGCAAAAACACAAAACCAAAACCCCCCAAATCTTGTCCATGTGGGAAAACACAGATATACTTTGCAAGACAATCGAAATAAAGTTGCTAAAGTTTGAATATTTTCCAAATACCTTTCAGTAGCTCTTCTGTTTGACTCTCCTTTAACCTGAGTCAAGGGTAACAGCACTTACGTTGCTAATGGTGAGCCTGCTGTGTGATCTGAACAGGTTGTAAACATCATAATCTACGTGATTGGTACTTTCTTTGCCTTGAGCAGCACACAACCTGTGCAGTTTTATTTGGCAGACCTGGTTAATTGTTGTATCCACTCTCAAAATGTGGATAATTTTGTGTCATTCTAAACAAAATTTAGAATATGGATTGAACTGATATGGCCATTTACAAAGAAAATTTCAGTGAAAAAGATATAGTTCCTCATAATTCCATAGCATTACTCAATTGACGTCATTCAGATTCAAGTCAACTACCAATTATAAGAACCACCTGAGTCTGTTTTATCTCTGCCTAATGGCCTCCTCTATCCATCTGTAAAATAAAACCTGCTATGGCATAGTCACGTGTTCTTTATATAAACATATTAGCCTTCTACTTTATCTTGAGCATCACATTTTAAGAATAATAAGGAATGTGTTTGGCAGATAACATTGGGACAGAGCCAAGATTATACAGAAAAGCCTTTGGAGGATTTTTGAGTCAATATATTTGGGGGAAAAAGTCAGATTAGACCCATGTGGATTTTGGGTTTTATATGCGTAATTCATTTTAAGAAATCCCCCTTCACCCATCTGGAAAAATAAAATGCCCTGAGGGAATATGATGGGTACTGACCTCTCAATATTATAGACTAGGATCCTTGTCAGGTCAGTTGTTCTACGCTTAGTCTCTGCTTCTTCTCTGCTGATGAAGTGTGAACTTTTGATCATCAGAGGATGCCACCTAAGAGTGTAATGCACTTTTTCTTTCTAGAGTGATCAATGTCCTGGGTGGTCTCATCCTAACTTTTGCTTATTTTAACTCTGTACTAAGAATTCTCCTCTCTGTGCTGAAGGCCAGCACCTGATGGCACGATCAAGTCCAGGCTGCAAAGGGCTGCCAACATCACCCTGACTTCTCCTGAGAATCCATCTCTGGGCAGTATTCCCAAGCTAGAGTGAATGAGGTTCCATCTTCTCTCTCTACTTCTTTGGATCCTCAACTGTTCACTGATCTTTCATATTTTTATAATAGTAACTGTTTATCCACTGTTTTATATTTCTTTTTAATTCCATTATTACTGATTATATTGTCCTTGCTAAAAAAAAAATCATACATTTCATCTAAAGTGAAAGGCCTCCTTACCATCTCCATCACCAATTACATTCTCCACCAAGAGGTAACTATTGGTATAATTTGTGTATCTTTGCAGATCGAGTTCCATGAATCAGCAGGTATGCATATAAAAATATTCAATATATAACTGTACTATGTGGAATTGTAAAAAATATAAGTGTTATCATGATGTATATATTGCTCTGCAACATATTTAGAAATCTTTTTTTTTCCTGGTCAATACGTGGATTTACCTCATTCTTTTAACTGCCCATAGTATTCTCAGTATTTATATACTGTAGTTTATTTAACAATTTCCTTAGTTATAATAATTTGCTATTTCAAATAATGCTGCAATGAAAATCACTTTCTAAAACTCTCTGTGCACATATACCTCCATGAAAGATTTCTAGAAGTGTGTGTCAAAGGATGTATGCATTTTAAATTTTAACAAACACTGCAAAATTGCCCTCGTAAACAACTACTTAATAGCATGGATATATTCTACTGCATTTCAATGACAGTTTTTCCACAGATATCTTTTTAGTTTTTATTTTATAATAATATATAAAAGTGAATTAGGCAGATGAATATTTATATCCAAGAAATCTGTTTAATTTCTCTGGTCATTCTAAAGAGATGCCAGAGGATGTAATACTAAAATACTTACGGGTCTGCTTTTTGTAGAGAGCCCTAAATATTCTAGAGATGCCCAGTATAGCTGTATATTAAGTTAAACGTTAATTTTTGTCAAAAAAAAAGAAGAGTTTCAAAACAGCAGTCATATCAGGATCACATCACAGTTTTATCAGGGTAGTCATCTGATTAATCTTATAAACCTCAGTCAGAAAACTCAATCCATTCTATTAGATTCCTTTTTTAATAGTCTTGCAGTTCATAAATGCCATTCTTTTTATAGCTGAATTATAATATCCAATCAAAGCACGAGCTGATATATGTATGAAATGCTCACCATGATTTTGGGGCCATACTGTACTGCCTTTGCACCCAACTAAATGATCTGTAAAATCTTCTTATTGTCTTTCTTTGCCATATCATTGAAGTATCAGTAAAGGGTCAGCATTAAAACTCCACCAGATTAATCAGAAAAGCCAACTTTTAAGCACATACCCAGAATGATTTTAGTACAAAATAGCCCCCTCGTGCCTCTTAATGTTTTCCTTTTGCACATTACTACCGTATCGCATCACGGGACATTAAGCATATTTCAACTCCTGGGACTAACTCAATCATGTTTTTAGAAATTGAAAACAAATGTTGTAACTGGATGAATGATAATAGTGAAGTAATAACAATTTCCTAGTAGGCATATTTGTTTAATGGATTGCCTAGTTTTTCAGCTTGTAAACACTGGAATGTCTATCACTCACTGAAACCTTTTTTTTTTTTTTTTTAAGGCAAAAGTTTGTCAATAATTTGGTTTACCTTAGTGGAATTACTGTCCTCACCCGAAGGTAACTTAGAAAGTTGGTTTTACTCCAAGGGTAACAGAGACCAACCTAATCCTAGACTCGATTTAAAAGTGCTGTCCTCCTCCCTTCTTGCTGGAATTTTCTGTAACATAATAAATTGTGCCGAATTGTGCTGGCCTCAGCCTGAAGCACAGGGTTATGCACTCTTCTTTTTTTCCCAAAGATATTTAGAAAAATCTGTCTTTGTGCTTGGCAAGTACTCCGACAGAAGACAGATAAAAATAAGGGTGGTTTATCAGTTTTGCTGTTCTTATCATGTTTCACGTTGAAGGCTGTTGAAATGATGAAAAACAAACAGCACTAAATAGGGTTCCATCATTATCGCCGCTATGGGGAGCTAAGTTTTTCAGGATCAAAGAAAAATGCATTTGCTTTTAGAACTACAATTCTTCATTTTGAGAGGTTCACTGCACTCAGATACTGATGGGTGAAAAATAGAGCAAATTGGAGAAGGAAGTAAAATATGTGCTGCTGCGGGAACTTGGAAATTCAAACAAAAGTAGGCTGGCATTCTTTTAAAAGCTCTGAATGTTCAACGTTCAATTTCTTAAGAAAAATGTGGGTCCTGAGGTTTGTTATTTATGAGCAACTGGAGTAAAACATAAGCACAGGTTGTTTCCATCTCATCAAGTTATAAGAACTCCCTTTATCTTTATAAACATGTATCAAAGGAATACTCCCATGCAGGGGCCTTTGGGGGAATGTTCCTGTATATGTCATTGATCCAGGAGAAGACAATATTATTTATTTATTTATTTATTTATGGCTGTGTTGGGTCTTCGTTTGACAATATTTTTTAACGTACGTTTTTAAAAAATTTGCAACTCAAGTTGAGCACCTTTGAGTTCCCTGGCATGGAAATTGCCAGGAGAAACTGTCAAACGCAATAGAGACAAGGAAGCTGTTGTTCTTCCCCTAAAGGAGAGTATCAACTGGCATAAAGATAATAACCAGAAAACAAAAATAAGGTATGGCAGTTGCCAATAAAGTGGTATAAATTGCCATAAGGATCCAAAGAGAAATAAACCAAGGGTAAAGTCTTGATCAAGGATGCAGCGTGTGAGTTGAGTCTTGAAGGAAGGTAGATATCAACATGTGGACACAATAAGGAGGACAAAGAGCCTGCATAAGGAAAAGCCCAGAGGTGGGAAAGCTTAAAATATGTTTAATTTTCCTGGTTCTGAGGGAAAGCTGTGACTCTTATAGTAAAAGTATTGTTATTACCTGAGAGCCATGCAGATTTAATGATGGGACCAGTGCCTAATACACATCCAGATGAAACTATTGAACCTCTAAGTTAATGAAAAAACCCACAAGTACTTGGGGTAAAATTGCTACTAAAAGACAAAAAAATAAGACTGGCCTATGACTTCCTCAAAATACAAAGGAAGACCGTGGAGCAATATATTTAGAGTTTGAGGAGATAATATTGGAGCCCAATAATCCTGCACATAGCCAAGTTGCTGGCCCTATGTAAAGGCAAATAAAGAACTTCTCAGACATATAAGACATCAGAAATAATACTACCCACGCATATTTTATATGAAGCATTATTCAAAGACGTATTCTAGCAAACCAATAAATGTAACAAAATAAAGAACTCAAGAATAGATGAGCCATGTCATAAAGGTAAACTATGAACAAGTAAAACAGAATTATTTCAAACAATTGCTGTTAATAGAGTTACAGATGTAATAAAAATTTTAAACAATCCTTAAAATGGAAAATAAATGTGTAGAACATGCCCTTTTTCCCTCACTGCCTTCCAGCCGCCCTGGCTTTCTTTTAATTACTCCAATATACGAAGCTATTTTCCATTCCAGGGCCTCTTCTTGGGATATTCTTTCTCCTCAAAAGCTTTCCCACCCATCTTCACTCAGCAAACCATTCCTTGTCCTTTAGGTATTGTATTAGTTCGCTAGGGCTGCCATAACAAAGTACCACAGACTGAGTGCCTTAAATAATATAACTTTATTTTTTCACAGTTCAGGAGGCCAGAAGTACAAGCCTCAGGTGCAATCAGGGTTGGTTTCTGGTGAGACCTCTCTTCTTGGCTTAATTTACCATGGTCGCCTTCTAGCTGTGTCCTCACACAGCCTTTCCTGCATACTTGTGCACAGAGAGAGAGATCTCTGGAGTCTTTTATATGCTTACAAGGTCACCAGCCCTACTGGATTAGGGACCCACCATTATGACCTCATTTAACCTGAATTACCTCCCTAAAGACCCTATTTTTGAACAGCCACAGTGGGGGTTAGAGCTTCAACATATGAATTTTGAGGAGACGCAATCCAGTTCCTAACAGGTATCAATTTAAATGACACTTCCTCAAAGGTGCTCTTCCAGGATTCTACACATTTACCTCACAACAGTTGTTGAGATTTATAATTATATATTTATTCATATGATTATTAATATCAAATTCCCCCACTACACTGCCATCTCCATGAGGCAAGGATGATGTTTGTTTTGTTCACCACTTCCCTGATATCTTAGCACATGATAGGCACTCAGTAAATATTTGTGGGATAATAGCCCACAGAATCTTAGGAAAGAGTATAGTATAGCAAATGAGGATGGAAGAACAAAGTAATGAGCATCTCCTGTCTGTCCCTGGGTGGTGGTAGGAATAGATGAATTAGGATAGTCTGTGTGCTGGTAATATGTAACCACCAGCTTGGGGTGGCAGGGGTTGGAGGTAGGGAATAGTATTTGTCAATTACCTTGGTGTAAGTACCCCCACAGTGGCTGATTCCAGGCTACAGATGTGACATCACTGAATCCAAAAGCTGGGGAGAGATACTCAGTAGCATACCATTATATAATATTTTCACCTGAAGGGCATAAATGTAAAATAATTAAGAAGCAATGTATTTTGAGCATTACCTTTATTTTTAATATAATTATTTAAGCAGGATTTCTGAGAATTTAACAATTGACTTTTGCCAGCTCTGGCACACCACTGATGGATAGTTGAATAAAATTGTAGAAATTGAATGCATAGAAATGTATAATTTGTTATTGTGCAGGGCAAAAGGCAAAAACAATGCAAGCTGATCCTTAAATTTTAGACCCGAACGACAAGGAGGAGAGTGAGAGTGGGAAGAGCACATCTGAGCAGAGAAGATGTTGATTATTCTTGGTATATGTTTATTTCTAGAGAAACCGGAGAGCAGTTTGAAATATAGGTCTCCCTTATGCTCAAAGAAAGGGCTATTACTTTAGGAATCATTTGTTTGAAGATTATTGCTGAACCAGGAAGGAGAATGAGAGAAAGGAGGACAGAACTTTGGGGATATTATCTCCATTTTGGGGGCTGGCAGAAATATGTCAATTAGAGAAAGAGATTCAGATGGAAGAATCCAGAGAAGCAGGAGGATAGTCAGCACACGGATCAAATAGAAAAAAAACATTACGTACTGAGGCACAGTCTAAAGAGCTGCCAGTAGATTTCTGAAGATGACATTTAGAGTTGATCTTTGATTTTGGTTTCCAACGTGATAGAAATTCTACCCTGTCCTAGAGTCAGTGGAACCATTACGTGAGTCACAGATCTTTTTGGCTAATTTCATATGCAACAGGTTTCAGGTTATTTTGTATTTGAGACCATTATAAAATCTCCTCCCTTCCTACCATCAACCCAAAGGGGAATATCTGATGTTCATCATAATCCCTCAATCAGTGTCACAGAAACCAAGGAAGAAAGGCTTTTCAAGGAACTTTCATTAGGGATAGTTAAACACTACTAAAGGAATGTTATAGAGGGATGGGCCACAAGAAAGTTTCCATATTTGGCAATTGTTGCTTACCCAGATGGCAGAAAGACATGTGAAGTAATGGTGATGCCCTGAAATGTGATGCTAAAGTTTAGCATCTCAGAACCTACATTTGAGTCCCTATTTGGCCATTTACCATTAGCTATATGACTTCAGGGAAGTTCCCGAATGTTGTGAATCATTAAAGGGGAAAGGAAACCGACAGACATTTGCTGAATACCTCCAGGACGCCAAGTCCTGTGGTGAGAAGGTGTTTCACTGCCATCTCATTTACCTTGAGAATATGTGTGAAAGCAGAAACTTCCTCAAACGTAAGGTATTGTTATTGGAAATATGGGGAGGAAAGGAAGAAAAGCTTGAGGGGGTAGATTAAAGCAAGATTTTGAAAGCCTGATCTCAAATGATCCTGTGGTGATTCTATCAAAAATTTCCCGGCATTAACATTTCCTATTTCTTGTTGCCAGCTTTAGAGGTAGAATTTTTACATGGAGTTTGTACCTAAAAAGCGACTGCATCTTTCTTTATGTTTGCAAAACACTCTGTATGTTTAATTCAGCCTTGAAACTTACTAGATAATTAACGAGTTAATTATCACTATCATGATTTAAGAACAACAGAAAAACGAGAGGTTAAGTGACTGTCTCAGGGACACCCAGCCACTGGTATCTGGAAAAAGTATTTTGAACCTCATGGTCTTGCTTCAAGCTAAGAGACACCTCTAACATTTAAAACCCCCAAGAACTCTTCATCATAGAAAAGAGGTAACATGTAAGTTCCAGGGGACACTTTCTTCCCTCTCTTCCATATGAACAGGAAGATTGGGCTGTTAACAATATTTTGTGTTTGGAGGAGGGAAAAATAAGTTTTGCACAAGTCATAGCCTCTGTTCTTTGTTTCTTTTCTTCCCACAATTCATGAGGTAGACACAGGCACATGTTTGATTTTTTTCCTTCCTCATTTTTTTTGGAAAAAAAAATGAATTATTATCACCATGAAGAGGTTGATATTGTTAGGGTCTGGAGTTATCCCTACCAATTTTGCAAGATTCTGTAGTATCTTTTTGCCAGAATATAGAACCATGCGTCATCCAGACATTTGGAATGGCCCCCGATGCACATTTGGAGAAAATATTCCTGCCATTGTCTAGATTTGACTTGATACATAGGGTTCAGTTATATGGCTTACAGTGTGTCTTCCACTAGGTAGAAATGCATGAAATTGTATCTAGTTGGAAGTAATGCACAATTAGAAAGACAACACAGAAAAAGGAAAAAGGTTTACTTAGTCTTAGAACACACCAAATGTGGAGGCCGCCTCTGTCTTCCAGGCTAATTCTTACCTAGTTTCTTTATTTGCAATGTGATGGCTTATCAGGAGACCAAGATGTGGAAACCACTCAAAGCATTTTCCTGTCTCCCTCTTCCCTATCAGACACTTTGTGGAGTCTTCAGGTATTCTCCGCATAGTTCTGAACCTTTATCAAATGTAGGATTTCTTTCACTGACTGAGGGATCCTGTTACCAAATCTGGATAGGATGCTCATTATACAAGGCCTCTCATGCCAATCACTAATTCATTCACTTTTTCACAAACATTATTGCACACTGACTGCACGCTTGGTGCAGGGCACAGAAAACAGAAAATGCAGTTCCTGCTCTCAAGATATGCTCATTATTTGCAGACAGTGGCCCTACCAGACTAACTAATAATACGATGTGACTGGGACAGAGGGTGATTATAATCCTGCCAGGGGTATGGGGGAGGGAGAAGGTGGGGAGTGTAAGGGAAAACTTGCCATCTTACATGTTTCTTTGGTAAAACTAACTAAAGAAAATGGGACTTCGTGGATCTCAGTGCATCAGGTTTCTAATTGTTTAGTGCTAGGAAATGTGCTATCATCTCTCAGACTCTTTGTCCCAGAAGGCTTTTGCATTACACTTCAATGTCATGTCACTTTGTGGTTTAAACCCTGAATGGAGTCTTAGAGTCAGTATCCAGAGGCTCTCTGACTAGATACTGACAGTTTTTACATCTGACAAGACAAGAAAAGGAAACAATTTTTAAATAGTGGTTATATCCTATTTCCGCAGAAACTAGTATCTGAACCTCAGGGCTCCTATGTGGAGGGTGGGTTTGATCTATGCTGCTCAGTAGTTACATAAAGGTAATATTTGTTACAAAATGCTCACTTACCACCTACAGCCACTTGGCAGTTGAATCAGGTACCCTAGTGCTCATTAAACTCATTTATATGAAGTTTTGGTACATCCCTCGCACTGGTGCTTCACTAGGCCTATGAAAATTTTATGTGCAGCTCCCAGAGCCATTCTATTTCTTTTGCTATTTCAGTCTCCTCAGTTCCCCATCCTTCTGTCCTTCAAAACTTGGTTCAAATGCCACATCATCCACAAACCAACACACCTTTTTTTTCTTGTGTTATAAATAGTTATGTAAAGTATTATCTCCGTTGATAATCTGAGCTCTAGGTAGGATCTGAGTCACCTTTAATGTTGTAACCCCTATGTTACTTAGCAAAGTACTTCACTGCTCATTGAATGAAGAGATGGATGTATCAGTGCACAGGTGGACAAATAAATGAGCACATAGAAATACAGATGACGGGGAACACTGGCACGTAGTGAATGAAGGAGGCTGTCTGTTGCTTGGTGTCTAAGGTCCTGATATATACCTATTCCTGTTGATTACATGTTTCCCAGCCAGGTAAGCATCCATGATCAGAAGGAGAAAAACATTTGGATTCAGCCATACGTGACACATAAGTGGACTCAGCCTAAAGGGTTTGATAAAATTAGAGACAATAAAAGGCTTACCTTGGATTTAAGAACACAGATGTGATATTTTGTTAGTATTCCTTCCCACACTCGAGGAAATTCCAATGTTCCATCCACCTGACTCTGTAATCCAGTTCAGTGAATTAGGTTGTCTCCTTGGCGGCAGAACTTGTCACTGTGCTTTGTTGATCTCTCACCTCCTCTTCTTTGAATCAGTTCCCACCAACTGGAGAACAACCCATAAGTCCATATAAGTAATGGAGTTTTAAAAAATGCCTCAGAGCTTCTTCAGTAACAAAGACTGAGGCTTTTATTTTCCCACACAGAATACTTGAATTTCACCTGAAATTTCAAAATACATTCAACTCTGGAAGAAAAAGGAGTAAAAGCAAGAAGTACACCCACACTCTCTAGTGATTGCTTCTTATTAAGAATTTCTTTCCATTGAGAATACACTGCACTATTTTGAGTATGCAGCAACATTTTAATATTTTAATTATATACTTCCCACTAGATTGGCTTTAAAACTTCCTCGCTGAGTTTTAGAGTGTGAAATGTTTCAAGTTGAATGATCTACTAGTTTTCTTTTTTCCTTTTTCTTATAAATTGAACTAAAATAGACTGAAATAGTTTGTAGAAAAATAAAGCCTAGTTCGATCTTGACCAGTTTTTAAAATATCTTTTAATGTAAAAAGCCTAAATATGTTTTTTTCATAATAATTTCAAACTAATGTCTGCTTTGTGTCACATGATCAAGGAGCATCGTAATTATAGATTTAATAATTTTACATTTTGAAACCAATCACCTTTTACTTGTTAATTTGTTCCCTACCCTTTGGTTTATAATGCCCCAAAATCATCACAGTAGCTATTTGAGTAGAATTAATGGATTTAAAACGTCGTTATTTAAAAGTAATGAGAATAATGTTATGATGTGTTGGTTCCCCAAGAGATTCATTTGGACCTTGATTTTCTCTGTTTCCCTTGTAGCGCGGGCGTTGGCCGGACTGGCTGTTTCATTGTGATAGACGCCATGTTAGAAAGAATAAAGCATGAAAAAACTGTAGATATTTACGGCCATGTAACTTTAATGAGAGCCCAGAGGAATTACATGGTTCAGACAGAAGACCAGTACATCTTCATCCACGATGCACTGTCGGAGGCAGTGACTTGCGGGGATACCGAAGTGCCGGCTAGAAACTTGTATGCCTACATTCAGAAGCTGACACAAAGAGAAACAGGAGAGAATGTCACAGGGATGGAGCTCGAATTTAAGGTATGATATTAGATGTGATGTGGTAATTCAGGAACAGTCATTCTGGAATTGTCCTTCTGAACCTTTCAAATTGGTGAAGTTACAAGATTCACCTGACCTTCTCCCTCAGGTGTCTGACTGTAAAACACTTTCTTCCTCCTTCCCTTTTCTATCCTTTGCTTCCTAATAATACCTTGAGCTCTTTTTTTGTACCCTAACTTAAACCGAGAGATCATACTCTCAGAACATAATATTTAAAACTTCCATAGTCTATATGGAGTCATTAGGTAGAAGTGAAAAAGCAGTACAGTTGGGAGAGTCCTTTACTTAAAAGCAAACAAAATCTTTGTATCTAATGAGGGAATCTTGGGTACGCTGAAGTCACGCCACAGGCTAAAATTATCTTTGATTTTTTTCTTTTTTCCTACAACAGCGTCTAGCCAGTTCTAAAGCTCACACCTCAAGATTCATCAGTGCCAATCTTCCATGTAATAAATTCAAAAATCGCCTTGTTAATATTATGCCATATGAATCCACAAGGGTGTGCCTGCAGCCTATCCGAGGAGTAGAAGGCTCTGATTACATCAATGCCAGTTTTATTGATGGATACAGGTATACACTCTCGCTCCCCTGACAGTCCAAAGCCTTGATATTTACACGTGCCCTAGTTTCACAGCCAGAATGAATTTCATCTCAATTCAAAGTGTTTTCTTTCTGCAGAGGTCAGCATTCAGTCCCTTGGTGTTCGCTTTTTTATTATTTTAGTTAGGAGTAAGAAGCAGCAGTCACAGAGTTTTTAATCTGTCCATGTGCACTCTTCTTTCAGAAGTCATTTGGATGTGGAAGGAGTTAATAAGGAAACTGTTTGTACCCTATTATATAAATTTAATAGATTGTGTAAGAGTCATTTCTACAAAATGAAGCTGCACAACTAAGTGTTTCTTAAGTGATTTGTATGACACATGAAATTGAGCTATTAGCATTGCTCTGAAGTTTAAATAACAATGATAAAGACATACATCATAATATTAACAAAGCAATTTCTTTTGAAAAATCCCCAAAATGTATTAAATGTGCTTATTTGATTACACAATCCTAATGGGAATTTACTGCAATAGCATTAATAATGTTTTCATTTTTTATTACCTGGTTTGATGCTTACATATCAAATGCGAAGCCTTTGCATGTTTTCTGATTACTTTAACATGCTATTTTCATTCTCTGTGATTCAGACAACAGAAAGCTTACATCGCTACCCAGGGGCCCTTGGCAGAGACCACCGAAGACTTCTGGCGGATGCTCTGGGAGCACAATTCCACCATCGTTGTGATGCTCACCAAGCTGCGTGAGATGGGCAGAGTGAGTGTCTCCTTATAGGACACTCAAACCACAAGAGAAATGAGGATTTCGTTTTAAAAACCCGAGTGCCAGCGTCATTTCTTTGAAACACAGAGTACTCCAGACATGTTCTGGGCCATTCATTACTGTGTTGAATTTTAACTTGCAAAGCCATATCAAATTCTTTCATTTGTGTGTTTTGAAGAAAGAACTGGTACTTTGTTCCAGTGAAACACAATCATAGAGACAAATACATCTGACTTGTTTTGACTCTCAATGTGTTCTTACTTCCTTTCGCTCTGGACAAGCTAGAGCTTGTGTGCCATCATTACTCTGTATGAAGGAACTTGACTTTTTTTCATCTCTGAAGCAAATTTTTACTTGCTCATCTTCCACTCCCATTAAACTGTTGGAAAGTTACGTAGTTTTTCTGAGGATATAATCTGGTAACCTCAGCTTTACTTTCAAAAAATGATTCTTCTGAAAAATACATAAAATAGCATTAGAGACACCTAAGGACCTACCACTTAGAGTCAATAGATACAAGCGTTCTGCCATATGTGCTTGAGATGTTTTCTTTCTCGTCTTTGTATAAACTCAATGGTAGAGATGCATCTAAAACCCAACTTTTTAGAGCCCACAGAGAGAGTGAAAAAATACCAAACTAGGAAAGTAACTTGACTTTTCTGACTTAGTTATTGAAGTCATTAAAACTGCCTGGGCTCCAGGTTCCTCAGCTGACGGAGATTGGACCAGGTCAGTTCAGAGGTTTCTTTCTGTGTTCACCCTTGATGGTTCTCTTCATTCCAAAACACAGTGTTGAACATCAATGCATGATTAACGTGACTAGCATTATGTCCGAGGACTGATGTAATTAATTGTCTAACTTGTAAGTATGAAGATGCTTACCCTATTGAAGAATTCAGTCAACTGATGTGTATTAAGCACCTACTATATGCCAAGTACTATGCTTGATAACATGCACAAATATTGAACCACATGATTTCCCTATCCTCAGGGAACCTATGGTTTCAAAGAGAAAATGAGTCACATGCGATTGGAATCACCTTAAATTCTAAAACTGTATTAGTGAAAGAAAGACATTAAATATATAGATACATGATAAACAAAACTTTATTTACACTTTACGTAGCTTGACATTAATCTTTTTTTTTTTTTTTTTTTAGGAGAAATGTCACCAGTACTGGCCAGCAGAACGATCTGCAAGATACCAGTACTTTGTTGTAGATCCCATGGCTGAGTACAACATGCCACAATATATACTAAGAGAATTCAAGGTCACAGATGCCAGGGTAAGTTGGCACAGTCTTATGCTCTTAACCATTAACTGAAAAGTAGTCTAAAATGCATCCCTGGGAGAAATATTTGCCAAGTGACCAAACTCCCAAAGTGAAAAGAAATCACTCATCCTGGAGGATTTTTTTTCAAATATAAGAGTAACTTTTCCTGTCCTGTAAGGTTTCTCACAAACACAGGCTTGGCTCACATTCAAATGTAGCATCTGGCAGCCCAACTTTGGGGACGTGCTTGGTGAGTGTGTGTGCCGGGAAGCATTTATTGATTGGTTGGCTGCGCTTACATTCACCTCCTCAGCTTATTCTCTTTGGAGCTTTTTTGACTTCTTCATTACTTGAGGCTGTAAATATGTTGTTGTTTTGCTAAGCCCTTTAGGTCATGTTGGCTTGGAGGTTAATTTGGTATGATTTTAAAATTGCAGAGCAAATGGCATTCTTTAGAAGAATCTGACAAGCTTTACACATTCTAATTTGATTGCTGTCATGGTTTATTCCTCGGTGTGCTAATGTGTCTGTCCATGAGAGCTGTGCACCCACGACCCTTGTTGGCTAATTTTCATCCTGCATTTCTTATCTAGATTGCTGAGTGCAAGGTTCACCCCTGATGTAAGATGTTCTATGCATAAACTTTAATATCCTTGCCTTTGGCCACTTTCAAACCATGATTACAAACACATCTTAGGAGAGAGTGGGGTCAGTCCAAAGCCCTGCTTTGTTTTTGGAACTGTCACAGTGGGTGGGTTGAATAAAACTGTAGGGTAGAGCTATTTACTTGATCCATTGTTATTTTTGGAAAGCAGCTTTCTCAACCAAGACTCATGTTTAGAGATTGTCTACTAATCCCCAAAGCCTGGCCCTGGCTGTTGACCTAAAGTGAAAGAGAAATTGGTTAGCAGGCTGCTTGGCCCAGGTGACAGACCTGTTAATCCCAGAAAGTCTGAAGTCTTAACTACTCTGAAGGTGACTATACTCAAGACAGCAGTTAAGTCCCTAGGTCTCGTTTTGAGTTGCCCAATCAAGCATGCCTCGGTGACCCATTGTTTAAAAAAAAAGAAAGGAAAAATCATGCCCTTTCAGAATTTGAAGCTAGATATGTGAGTGAAAACTCTGAGTGCATTCCAAGGAAACTCACCAACCATTTCTGACGACAAAGTGTAGGAGCCAGGCTCTGCAAATGGCAGAGACAAGAAACATTGAAGCAGGAAATTGTTCATATGTTTTGTTTTGAAGCCTCTCTGTGATTGTATAATTTTCTTAGCTGCCATAGTATTTGCTGTTTGTGCTCCTAGTATGTTTCTAATCTCAACTTCCCAGTTTAGAAAGCAAGTTGGCACTTGAGAATACAGTATTGTTAAACAGGTAACCTTTAAATGGAGTCAGGTGGTCTCTCCTCCAAATCGTAAAGGTTTGTACACATGCTGTTGATAACAACTATGGTCAGAAATGAAATCCCCAGGACAATCAGAGGAAGACAAATCTGTATTACCTAGCCTCTGGCTTACCTTCCTGTGCTTTTCAAACCTTTTCCAGAATCAGAAGGAAGTAAATCATGCTTCCATGGTAACCATCCATAAGTTTGTTATGGGGCCAAGCAGTTACTTTCATATTCCTCAGTATTCTCACAAACTTGATGTGATCTCCCAATTTATTTCAATTCCCAAATGATTCCAGTCAGGAATATGCCCTGTTCGTATGGAAACCACCAGGCTGGTTGATGTGTGTCCATCTCGAGTTGGGCCATCCCCTCTTCTCCATATAACTGAATGAGAAAGATTGGGTCTCTGTCTACTTAACCAGAATCTTGGGAACTTGCACATCTGTATCCAAAAGGACTTTAATGTGGAGAGAGTTGTTACAAAAGTGGAAAGGAGGACCAAACTGAAGCCTTAACTAGGAGCAGGGACTTCTCAAATAGAATCAGCCCCTGGAAACTTGGAATTTGGATTCTCTCTCTCTCTGTTGATTCAGGGAAGAAAGTTGATGGTCATAATCGTTATTCCTGCTTCTGTAAACAGAGGGTCCCTTCTGCTTTTGCTGTGCTTCCAAAAACACTGTACAATTCCAGAAGGAATCAGAAGTCCCTTAGTGTGTTCTTTTGAAACCATTTATACCTCATGAATCAGAGTAGTTTTGCCTAATCACTTGAGGAAAGATAGACCGCTCCTGTATCTAGCTTTTGGTTTGTCTGTGTTAAAGCCCCGCACAGACACCTCAGTTCCTGTGGTCAGCCAGGAAGAGTCCTTTTTCAGAAAACAGCATTTATTTACTAATAATCTCTCCCACCTCCTGGAGGGACACTTCACTTCCTGCTCAGCAGCACGGTCGCCTGGTACACGCTGTGTGTACTGCCTTGGCTAGAAACAGTACACCTCTGAGACGTGTGGGGCATCCAGGTTAACAACAGCTACCCAATTTGCGTCCGATCCTTTCAGTGTCACTATTTGTCATTTGACAATGTTGCAAACAAGCAAACACAGCAAATGCGAAGGTATGATGACAACAGCAAAATCTCTGGTCTGGATGACATGCCTGGATGCTCCTTTCAGTATGAAGAAGTTATTGGATTCTGAAAATTTTCAAATTCAAAATTCTGAATATGTTCCACTGTGGTTTTGAAGGCAAACTTTGGGGCTCAGAGCATTTACTAATATGGGAACTAGGTGGCTTTTTACGAGAGCTCAGGTTTTTAATGGGCATTGTGAGAGTAAATAAATTTGCAATTTAAATATATGTGAATGTAGACAGTGTTAATAGCAGGTAAGATACTAACTGACTAATTTTCTAGTTAAACATGTTTCTAACTTTTTCTTCCCTTTTTTTTCCTTTTTTTGGAAAACATCATGCCTGCTGTTGTGGTCCGTGCACTGGCTGAATCCTCCCGGCGTCCTCCTTTGCGGTTGGATGTGTGGCTTTCTCTCTAAAGGACGGGCAGTCCCGAACGGTGAGGCAGTTCCAGTTCACTGACTGGCCAGAGCAAGGAGTGCCAAAGTCTGGAGAAGGATTTATTGACTTCATTGGCCAAGTCCATAAAACAAAAGAGCAGTTTGGCCAAGATGGACCCATTTCAGTCCATTGCAGGTGAGAATCAGGAATGATGAGTTTCCATTTGTGCTGAATGCAATGATAACTTTGAAAATATGTACTGTTGTCTATTCATCGTTGGTACCAGTTTACTGTGAATCTGCATAACTGAAATTTTATTTTTATTTTTCTCAGAAGTGTATTGTAAACCCTAAGGCAAGGACTCATTTCTCTTTCTTTCCACAACGTGAAAATAATCAGAGGAAGATTTTTATCTTCAAATTTTGCCTCTTGTAACAAAGAACCAAACTGTGTTTTCCTTGCCTGTTTTACCGTAACAGGAATTGTTTGTACATCCCCTAGTGATAATTTGTTCAGTTTATCATTCCTTACTTGTTTTGCTTTCATAGCATTACCCTGATAACTATCTTTCTGTATCTTTCTCCTGGGTTTGCCTTCTTGAGAAAACCATAAATAGTTATTAAGCCTTAATAACAATACTAATTCTTTTCAGTCAATAAGTGATTAGAATGGTACCTCAGTTAAAATTGCAATTTGCTTGAAAATTGTTGCTATATCAGAAAATGAAGCACCTTCAAGTTAATTATTTTCAATGGTTTCCACAGCATTTTATAATTCAAGTCATTGAAGCTAATAGAAATAGCAAGTAAACAGTTCAGAAAGGACACTCACCATAAATTTAGTGCCTTTGGAAGTTACTATGTAAAAACCTTCTAGCAAAAGGAATTCACCTAATATTTTTTAGTTTCAGTTTGTAATCTCTTTATGGTCAAAATCTTGAAAGAGTTTATTAAAAAATTTACTTTGCTTCCCCCCCAAAATCCCAAACTACAGTTCTTAGCGATATGGGAGACAGGGTCTCAAAACAGGAGAAATATTAGACACGGGCTTCAAAACACCTGAGCTCTAGTCCCATTTCTATCATCATGTAGCTCTTTGACAGTAGGGAAATTTCTCTAGACCTCAGTTTTCTCAGCTGATCTCCAAGACCCTTTCTGGGACACTTAGTGTGCGATTATATGACAAGCAGACCTTATTTATACACGTTTGCTGTGTGTTGAGTTTATCCAAAATTCTTTGCTCTAGACCACCAAAGAGCATGTAGGAAATGATGCATGGACTCGATATTCAGACAAAGTGGATGGTATATATTGGACTTGAATTACCTGGATATCCCCCTTAATTTTCCACAGAATTTGCCCAAATCCTAATCCAAATTTTCCAGTATAAGCTATAAAGAAAAGAGTATGTTCAACACATTTTTCTTTAACTTCAGGCATTCCCATAAGTATAAATAAGTGTGTGTATGCATGTGTCTCTTTTCATTGCTTTTGTCACAAAATTATTCGTATATAGAGTATATACAAAGACTCCTTTGTATACTATGACATGTTATTCATATATCTTAAAGACTTCCAGATATCTTCTCTTATCTGTGAATATTTTAAAAATACCACTTATTTATAGCGTATTAAAAACATGATAAAGTCAATAAATTTGGAAGTTATAAGGCCAGTGTCTGTTATTTTCTTGAAAGCACCTAGTAGAAAGCCAGGAACCCTATATTTTTGTTACATTTGAGCAATCAAATCAGAGTAAGATAGACTCTGGAGTACCTGGACCATTCAACAAAAAGATCATAAATCACAGTCTCTCGGGATTAAGAGAGACTTTCAAGGTTGAAAGGGACCTTCAAGGTCACCTACTCCAGCTTAACAGAGAGCCTTGACTGCTCCTGGTTATCCTTAGTCACTTTGTAAAACCTGCCTATGGATTTTAAAGCTTCACTTACATTTCTGTTAGGACTCTTTAGAAAACCCAGTTTATAAAGGGACACACTATTTATATATCAACTACATCCCCAAGTAAATGAATCCATCCATTTTCTACAGCCTGTACCCAAGCATTACACATGCTGTTTAATTAGGATCTGAAAATGTAGGGATTTTTCACATTATTCACTCTTTTCCTCATTACCTAAATCTCCAGGTGCTTTCCTACTTCTTAAGAGCACAAAAGCTATGAATTAATTTTCTTCTCTTGCTGCTGTTACAATTCTGGAATCATCTTAAAATAATAAAGAAAACAGAAACTCAAAACCTTGCTAACGTGGTGGAAAGAATCCTGGTGTTTTAGCTACTGAACATCTAAAAATAGTAGATAAGTGTACAGCTCAGTGGCTCTTAACCACTTTTTCTTCTTCTTCTTCTTTTTTTTATTTTTTCCAGTTTAGAGACCCCTTTGTTAATCTGTTAAAGTTGTAAGTTTCAGAAACAGGAAAAATATATATACATTTACACAATCCATACATATAAGATATTCATAGACCCTTCCAAAGACTAAATGAGGATCCCATGTCAAAAATCCTGTTATATTGATAGACTCTCCTTTCTCATATCAAAACTGATGTCTGAATTTGAATAGTCTATATACCTTCATATTTATTTATACGTCTAGGTGATGGGACATGTTGCACAGATTCTTAAGTGACTACAAGAAAATCTGAAGGCACCCAGTTTGTCTTACCTTATCTGAATTATTTCAAATGTAGAGAACAAACGTATGGACACCAAGGGGGGAAAGTGGCGGGGGCGGGGGTGGTGGTGGCGTGATGAATTGGGCGATTGGGATTGACATGTATACACTAATAGGTATAAAATAGATAACTAATAAGAACCGGCTGTATAAAAAATAAATAAAATTCTAAAATTAAAAAAAAATGAATTATTTCATACTTTAAAAATATTAAGCAGGCAAAGTCTACAATTTCAGGATCTGCATGAAGAGTATAAATCTATATTGTATTTACCATTCCTTTTATCCATTTATTTTATGTTTCCTGGGCTTTTCCAAAATGACATATAATCCCAGTTGAAAGGTTATTATATTTTATAAGACTTAATCCTAATTACTCCACATTCATTCTCACCTGTTATCATGGCACACTGTCTTAAGAGTAATCATTTCATGAACCCAACACCACATTTTCCTGAACATTGCTGTAGAAGAACCCAATGTAATATGGAAGCTGGTGGACACACGTCCACCTCCAAGCAAATGTGGCCAAGACTGTGAGTGTCTCATCCAGTAATGTTGTCTTTGTTATTATGACAGTGCGGGCGTTGGAAGAACTGGAGTCTTCATAACACTAAGCATTGTTTTGGAAAGAATGAGATATGAAGGAGTAGTAGATATCTTCCAGACTGTCAAAATGTTAAGAACGCAACGACCAGCCATGGTGCAGACAGAGGTGAGAAAAATCTCCAGGAGTTTGTTTGTCACATCTCAAGAACCAAATAATAGATTTTGTTTGCCAAGATCTCCTAGAGTCCAGAGACTCTCAACACCAGAGGCAAAATGCAGGAAAATACTGTAGGAAAATCATCCAGTTGTTTAACATTTTTGAACCTCATTTTCCCCCTTTGTAAATGGGAGTAACAGTGTCATTGTCTTAGAGCTGGTTTGGAAGTTATCTAAGATGATGTATTAGATTGAACCATGTTAAATTGTCACTATTTGGGGCCTATAAAAATGGCAATTTCATATAATTCATTATATATATATATACATTAATGTGATATACATTGCACGAATTTAATATATGTAAAAAACCCAATGGTAGATAATATACCTGGTAGATAATAGACCCTTGGCCCATTTTATGCCTCCATTCTCCTTCTATATGCCTAGGTATTATCAACTGCTCTATATTTCATTTCTTAATAATGGTATTTTAAAATATTTGCATCCTGGATATGCACTAGAGAAATTAGCCTTCCACTTTCTACTCCAAGAATTGATATGAAAATTCTGATATTTTTCAGAATAATAGGAGTTCATGATTTAGCCAGTCTGACCTACTGGCTTCATTTTAAGGATAATATAAGTGATAGATAGTGTTTCTGTTTCTCAAAAGGCCACCAAATTATACAATTTATATGTATTCCTAAATTCATAACCCACAGTATCTTCCAGACTTTGATTTCAAAATAGTGCAAGCATTTGGCTTGCAATACTCAAAACATTATGTCAGCCTGACAAACTTAATGGGTGTTGGGGGTGACGAGGGAAATTGGACGTTTAAAAAGCCTTAACACTTAGCCAAGCAACTTAACTGTGACAAGATAGGAAAGCAAACTCCATTTATTTTGCATTACCATTTTTATTGTAGAAAAATGCACATTTAAGCAAAATAGAAACTATCTACTTTCAGCCCCATTGGCTACTGAAAATAAGTTTCTTTTACGGGGAAAATCCTACTTTTTCTCACCCCTTCTCATCTGTAAATTATAATTTTTCTATCTTATAATGCCCCCACTTATTCCCATTTGACAGTGTTCTTCCCTGTCTGAAAAAGGACATTTCATGCTGTTTTAGTTTAGTGTGGGTCTTTCTAGAACAGGCAACTAACTAGCCATCACACTGAATTAGGCCAAATGGCACAGGTATTTTTTGACATGGGCAGCCAGTCTTGTGATGCCATTTTCAAGGGATGACAAGCCTAAAAGTTCAGCGCCCTGTGTATTCGGCTTTGTGTGCCTGATGTTCATCACAAAGATACCTTTTGGCCGCTTCCCTCACTTATATAAACACATCAGAAACAATGGAGAATAATTCTGATTGCAGGCAACAAGGTCTACTGTCTGATAAGATTTTTTTTTTTTTAATTCAAATGTTTTTGGCAACAGCCCAGAAGATAAATGAAACCACATTTTCCTCAGGACAATACATGTCTGCATCGGCCTCTCTTAAATATGCGAACTGAGAATTACTTACCTCAAATAATTAGATAATTTTAAAAGACGGCTGTGACATATAAGGAGTTCCCATGTTTAGTTGGTGGTAATTGTCTGGTACTATCCTTGGAGAACAGTTCACATATGTCTGGAAGATAATGTTCACAGGAGCTGTTATTACTTTGGAATTAGGAGACTATTTTAGTCGAACTGAGTGGTAAAGTTAATAAATACCCCATGTGGCTAATGGTTCTTTGCTCAAAACAAAACAAAACAAAACAATTGGTCATTGGATTGAATTGATTGGCGAAAGCAGTGATTTTGCCCCCGTCTAGATGTAACTTTGTCTTCCAACATCGATTTCCACTTTTCTGTTAAAATGTACTCATGGCCCCTTTCCTTTCTCCCCATGCTTTGTCTCCGGCAGGATCAGTATCAGTTCTGCTATCGAGCCGCACTAGAGTACCTGGGCAGCTTTGATCACTATGCAACGTAGAAACCCCTGACCCACTTTGGATTTTTACTGCAAGCCCTTCAATATCCATGGAGTCTCTTCTGAGCCATACAGGGCATTTGAGAAGTCCTTCTTAACTTCTAGCTAACAACCACTTAGTGGGACTATCACACACAAAACAAATTTAAAAAAACAAACTCTTCCGGGTGGACCAAGAATTCACAGTTTAATAATCTAACCTGAAAAATAATAAAGAGAGTCCTGACTGATGAGGCATCTGAAGGATTTTATTTACAGATACCTCAAGGATTCAAAATAAAGGGAAGAAGAAATCACAGCAAAGAACTGCCATCTTGTTCGGGATTGCTTGATGGGTGCAAAGAGAAATGGCCTGAGTGCAGCAGTTCAGGGCAAGATCTTTGCTGGCTTCTCATGACAAAATGGACTTTGCTTTGACATTGCCCCTTCCCACCATACTACTCATGATAACATTTTAGGGGGAAAGGGGGTGGGGAATGTTTAAAAAGAAAGTCTTTGATTTAGTTTTTTAGTATTGTAAAGATACTGCTGACCTGTGCTTCATTTTTAACTGTGTAAACTTTTTTTTTAACAAAATGTATCATTCGATAAAGTGAATTTTAAAAAAGGTACATAACTCTTCATTTTTTATTTCCAAATTGTAGGTTTTTTTAAGCTGTAAAACTGTTATCTGTGATACCTTGCTGTAGAAATATCAAATAATTGGAAAATTTGCACATTTTTGTGCAATACTCTTAATCTACAGTATCGGTCTCGTCTGGTATTACTTTTACACTTCTGTCTGGTTTTCGTTGCTGAGAAAGTACCCATTTTCTTCAAATAATCAAAGAGAACTTTGTTTTGTTATTTGGAATCAACAGGGAGGCGCAAAGTATAAAGTTGCTGCTAACATATATACATATATATCCATATTTTATAGGGGTGTCTATGTATATATAGATAGTGTGTCCACACAAAAAGATAGATATAGCTATCATTCAGTTCTTCCGTGATTTAGTTTTTAAATTTTTTAAGGTAGAGAAGCTACTGTAACATCTTTTTCAATTTGTTATTAATTTTATGACATACTGATATTTCTCAATATCACAAAATTTTAATTTTTAAGGGAAATGAGGAATGCACATCAGTGATTGTCAAACCTCACCCCCTTAATTTCCTACCCAATCTCCCCCCACCCCCCTAATCATATTCACAAATACTATTTTGTTAGCCAGGCTTCCGACAAAGTTCAATATTTCTAACACTCTAGTGCAATAAAACATTATTAAATATCTAAGAGGTGTGCATGTGGGAAAGGTCAGTGCATATCCCTTTAGGAGGAGAGAATGTTGTAATATATCAGCTATCAAGATGTTTAAAAAACAGTGTATTCAATCGTATATTGTCTATAGTATGTGCTATGAAATTTGCATTTATGATATGTAACAGGGGCAAAGCCAAACTCATGTTACTCTGTTCAGTCAGAAACATTTTTTGTGGCATACAGCATTCCTGGGAAGTGCTGTACTTTGTTTTCTTTTGGTTTTAGTTTTGCATTTAGAGTGCCTTATAATTGATGCCTATTTTAATAGCATTTCTTTTCAGCTTTTGGTTCATATTTTCATTATTTGTTCGTATGTGTTTCTCTTCCAATTAAAGCATTATCTGTTTACCACATGTACAAAAACTCTTTGAATAATATGCATTCCTAGTTTTCAACCAAGTCGGGGATGTTAGTGATTGTACCAGCCCAAAGCACTTGGATAATCAGGGCCCTTCTTCCTTTCATAATTGTCAACATCAGGAAAAGCTACCTGTTTTATTTGTAACCCCTTCCAAATCTGCTCTGGAACATTCAGTAACTGCACCAAACATAATTTATTAACAAACATGATTGTCAACTTTGAACATATTTACTATTTCATTAGGATTTTTCTAAAAGGAGAAATTAAAATATATATATATATATGTGTATATATATCCCCCCAAATTTTTCAACATAATTTCTATAGGAAGCCATGGACAATGGCATGAGTTTGCCATATCTTACATGATTTTAAAGAACACTCAGAATATCCAAGGAACTCTTATTAAAGAGTTTTGGTAAAATATTTTGGTTTAATGTTAGCTTCATTGATGTTCTGCATGGAAGGATTTTTGTTTTCTACATTTTCCCATCACTAGCAGAATGAAATCCAAGAGACCAAACACTTGCAAGCATCATATTTGAGCACTTTTGTAAAAAAAAAGAAAAGAAAGAAAAAGAAAAAAAAAAGAAAAACTATAATACTAAAAAAAAAAAAAAAAATAAGTATCTAGAAGGCTACCTCAGAATGAGACTCTCTAACCTACATCAGAACAAGAGAAGAATGTGCACTATGTGGGTCTGTTGTTGTTTTCTTTTAGTTTGTATCTTTTGGCGATTTATCCAAGTGCCAGATTACTCAGTGCTATGATTTTCGTTTAGTGAAACAAAGGGGGTCAGACAGACATTGCATCATGCAGACATGCCATGTTGGACAGGTAGAATCCGATGGTGTATTGCACACCAGAACGATTGGCCAATGAGCAGTTTCTCTCCCTGAACCAAAACTGCCCATTTGGCAAAGGGAAAGGGGAGAATAATCACGAGAAGAAAATGAACGGGATGCATACCATAGACAAGCGTGGAGGAGACTATTCCAGATATTTTACTGTTCAGGAGCTGTTCTGAGAGCTAACTCCCTTACTGTCATTGATGTGCATTCCACTCTGCTTTTCTGTACAACCATTCTATCTTCTTTTCCCAGGTAAACATCTTTATCTACCACTACCATAAACTTTCAAGTTTCCAATTATTTTCATCATCATAACCAGTACGGTGCTATTATTTACCTATGTACGTGTAGTTATGTATAATTTTGTAATTAGTTACAAAGGTAAAAAAAATCAAAATATATAAAAAGTGATTTGTACAGAACTTTATTTTAGCTCTTTTTTAAAAATGATTTGCATGGTTAGACAATGGCGAGGACAGCCAGGGGAGGGAAGGGCCTCTAGGGAACTTTGCACTTTCTATACCTTTGTACTATGCACTGCCCTATTGATTCTACACCCAATAATGTTATTACTTGAACCCATCTGTAAGAAACTGCTTCAGAAATTCGTTTGTGTGTATGTAAATAACCCAACATAGAAACAGGAAAGGAAAAATTCTGCAGTAATGTACAGATTTTTTTCTTTCCTGGTTTTGTTTTTGTTTTGTTTTGTTTTTTTGGTTTCGCTTTGCTTTAGGCCTTTCTTTTTATTTTTAATTGCCTTTTCTTTTTCCTGCTTTGGATTTTAGTTTCCTTTGGGTTTATGGGTGCCCTGATACTCCAGCAGAGATCAGAAGGCTACAGATCCATCCTATCCATCTGTTATGTGGCTTTGCCAACCAAGCTTGGAGTGTCTTTACAAAGATAATAACAGTTGTGTTCTTTGCTCTCGTTTTGGATGCATAGACTGAAAAATTAAAAAAAAAAAAAAACTTGTAAAATGGCTTGTTAAAAAAATACAATTACCTCTAATCAGTAGTACGCGTAAATGTTTTACAGAATGAAAGGCGTGCTTTTTATTTTCTTACTTCGTTACATTGGTGGCGAAAGAAGTCTGTATGAAAATCAGTTCTTTGCTGACACAAGTTCCATTTGTTACAAATGAATTCTAATAAAAATGTCAGTGTTATGCAGCCCTGGCCTTTGCTTTTGTCCACTCAAGCACTTTGGTTTTGAACTAACTATGTATGTTCCCCCTTCCCCCCTGGTTATCTGGTTAGTTCCTTTATACTAATAGTAATTCTACTTACCAAGAGGCTGCTATCTACAGGTGCCTGCCTTGAGGTGAGCACCTTTCACTGGTAAGCAAACTGAGGCTTAAAGAAATGGTTTGCCCAAGTTCACACAGCAAAGAAAGAAGCCTTGGTGTCATTCAAACTAGAGATCATGGGCAATCTTTAATTCTTCATGATGACTACTATATACAAATAAGTGCATTAGAATGTATATAAGTATTATCATCTTGAAACAACTGGCATCTCTCAAGTACATAAAAACTCCTTGGGAACATGGCTAAGAAAATACTTGGCTTGGATTGTTTATTCAGTCATTCAATATTATAAGTCAGAACTGTTGTAGGCATTGGGAATGCAACTGTGAACAGATGAGATACTGCTGCTTCTCCTATGGAGACTGCAGCCTAGGGAGAGAGGCTTGCATTAAATAAATAATGATAAAATTACACTCTGACAAGTGTTATAAGGGAAAGTAGAGATCCATGAAGTTAGGACTTTCTATTGTGAGGGACAGAAACTCTGACTCAGCTTAAAAGACAAGGAAAGTGTTTTTTGGCTCATATATTTAAAGATCAGGAATGGGCTTATATTGAGAGAGTAGAAATATATAATCTTCGGAAACAAATGGATTCAGAACTCAGGTGATATCTTCAACACTTGGCATCTCTCTCTTTCTCCCATCCTGGTTTCTACTTTCTTAGTGTCAGTTCTAAGCAATCTATGCGGTCCTCGGAAACTTTGGGATCATAACATCAAAAAGCAGGCAAGTGGAAGAGTTAATTCCCCAACAGCACCAACAGAAACCCCCGAACAGAATGGATGCTTGTTGGCCCCCACTGATATGACTTGGAGTAAGTGATCATCTCAGGATCACAACTGTGGATAGGAGGAGAGGATGTGCTCATTGAGTTGCCAAATCAAGAAGGATGTACAGTAGCTGTCACCTTGCCAAATAGTGATGAATATGGTAGGACCAACAACTGACTGCCAACCAACCTAATGAATTCAGGTAAGGCAAAGCACAGGTATCCTGGGTAATGTTACAACTACATGTTGCCACGGAAATGATGAGAGAATGAAACAATCCCATTATCCAAAAAGTATTTTGGAAAACTTGATACTAAATAGACAATTAGACTCTTTTTTCCTCCCTCTTTCTTGCTCTCCACATAAATTGTCCTTTAATTTTATAGATTCAATCATCCTATTGACTGATCGTGTAAACACACAATCCCTAACCAGAAAAACAGGACAAAATTTTCAAGGTGAATCATACTTAATATTCTGATCATTGTGATGCATTATATTAAACAGATGTCTGACTGGAATGCCAAAGATGACAAAATAGCTCACTTCACACATGTCCACACATGTAGGAATTATTAGTTAATAATAACTCACTAATAGTTTAGGTTTCTTTTCTTAGTCATATTTATGATTAGACTTCATAAGTTAAGAGAATTTCGGTAAAGTATAATAATTTGTAAAATTATAAATCTGAAAAGTGTTTAACTTTATGATTTTTAAAAAGGGTTTCTGTAAGTTCTAAGGAAATAAATATAGTAAGAAACAACTATGAATTTGAAATTGTAGATTGTATCATTATTTGTAATAGCAAAATAAAAGTGAAAACACCCTAAATGTTCACTAATAGGAAATGATTAAAAAAAAATGTATATATGTGAAATTGTATATATGTAAAATTTTATACACACACACATCACAATACCATGAATAATACATTGTAATTTAGCCATTAAGTGGTTAAGTAGTTTGTGGGAAAAAGTTATGACATGAAAAATCATTAAAAGGATGTATAAAATTATGTACACATATTAAAACAAAGAATTAAACGACTGGAAAGAAATGCATCATTTACTAAATGATAACTATGTAATAAAACTATCTTGTATTTTTTTCTGAAATTTTTATAATAAGTACTTTAAAGTAGGGGTGCTTTAAAATATATGAGAAGACGGATTAATTTTTAAAAATCAATTTAAAAAGGCAAGAATGGAGAGAAAAAAAAAGAGCTCAGGAAAGAACCAAGGACAGGTGGGACAAATAGAAAGAAAATAATAATATGACAGATTTAAACAAAACAAAAATTACATTAAATGTAAATGTAGTATATCCAACTTAAAAATATACATTGTAGTCTAGATATATAGTGCTCATAAAAGTATAAGAATGCTGAAAGTAAAAGAAGGTCAAGAAATATGCCATGCAAACATAGCCAAAAGAATGCTGTGCTGTTATTAATTTCAGCCATAGCATTAGCAAATAATAAGTCAATTCACAATGAAAAAAGCTTCAATGCACCAGGAAGATGTAACAATTCTGTTTGTATGCACTTATCACACAGCTTCAAAATAGAGACAATAAAAATAGGCAGAACTAAATAGAATTACATACCTATCTACAATCATAATGGGAGATTTTAAAACACTTCTCTCAGTAGTTGATAAAATTACTGTTTCAGAACAGACCAAAAATATTTAGTAATGATATAAAAGATATAAATAACCTGATTAACAAAATTAACCTAAGTGACCTATGTAGATCACTACTCAACAACTGAAGAATATACATTATTCAAAAGCTTAAGAATACATTCAATAAGAATTGAATACATTTTCAAGAGCACATGGAATAGTTACCAAAATTGACTAGGGATTGGACCATAAAGCAAATCTCAATAAATTTTGAGTGTTTTAATTATGTAGAGTATATTCATTCTCTGACCACATTACAGTTCAACCAGAAGTCTATATCAAAGATATTTAGAAAATTCCCATATGTACACATGGTAATTAAGAAAAAGCCTTCTAAATAGCCAATAGGTCAGAGAAGAAATCACAATGGAAGTAAGAAATTATAACTATAAAACTATGAAATACTGCATATCAAAACTTGTGGGATAAAGCTAAACTGTGCTTTAGACAGAAATTTATAGCCTTAAATGCATATGTTAGAAAAAAAGAAAGATTGAAAAACCAATGATCTTGAAATTAATTAGAAATTAGAAAATTAACAGTTAATTCTATCCCAAGAAAGTAGAAGGAAGGAAAAAATAAAGAAAAGAAATAATAGTAAAATTTAAAATAAATACATAATAGGGAGTATCAACAAAACTTATAGTTAAAAGCTGATTCCCTGAAAGACAACAATATTGGTAAACCCTAGCAAAATGATTTAAACAAAAGAGATGGACAAACAATATCAGGAATTTGAATAGGAGCATAATACTTCAGAACTTACCAACATTAACCACTATAAGTAACAAAGGGTCCATATTCACAATATATAACCAACTCCTAAAAATATATATGAAAAAGGCAGGTACCCCCACCCCCAGGAAAGATTAGGCACTAGGCTTGAATAGGTATGTCACCAAAAAAAAAAAAAAGGTAGCCAAATTGCTCAAAACAAATGAAAAATTATTTAATTTAATAAATAATCATGGAAATGCAAGTTAAAGCCACAATGCAATACCAATATGCACGCACCAGAACAGCTAATATTAAAAACGCTAACCATATTAAAGGTTGGTGAGAATCCATGAGGTCTGAGTGAATGGTCCTTACACATATAAAGCGTCTAGGGAATTCTGCGCCATTCCCTATTACAAGCATACACTCTGCTTTTTAGAATGCAATTTTACAAACGCTGCACAACATGGTTAAGCATTCCAAAGTAAAGTGAAATATATACATAGCTTATCCATCATACACATAAATACCTTTGTAACTAATACATCATAAATAGAAATGCATACATATGTGAACAAGAGACTAAGAACAGAATAAGATTCTGTCCATTGAAACGTTAATCATAGAGCCAAAAATTCTAAATAACATAAATGTCCATCCACAGTAAAATGGATAAATAGATTTTGGTATAATGGCACAATGGAATACAGTGAATAAGTATGATCAACATAACATAAAGCAAAACATACCATACGTAAAAAATACGCACTATATGATTCTCAAGTGGTTCCCTCTTGGGAGGAGGTAAGCAGTGATTAGGAGAGCAGAAAGCAAACTTCTTGGGTGCTGACTATTTTATTTCTTGATCTAGATGTGGTTCCATAGCTATTTGTTTTTTGATAAATCTCTGAGCTATATACCTTTACTTTCTTGTGTTTTTCTCTATTCGTTGCATGTCAATAAAGATTTATTAATGGCTATTATTTATTTACATATATACATGTGTAAAATAAATTGGTTTTCAAAATATGAATATTATAGCAGTGTTTGTCAATGTACAGGATCCAGCCCACTCTTAGACTACAGGAATGACATGCAATTCCATAGAAAGTTTACACGGGTAAGGAACACTCATCATAACCTAGTAAGCTATTCAATGATGCTAAAATTTGATGTAGAAATAACTGTTGTTAAATTTTAGTGTAACCATTATTTACAACAGCCAAGACATAGAATCAACCTAAATGTCCATCGACAGAGGAATGGATAAAAAAGATGGAATATACAATGGAATATTACTCAGCCATAAAAAAGAATGAAATAATGCCATTTGCAGCAACATGGATGGACCTAGAAATTATTATACTAAGTGAAGTAAGTCAGGCAGAGAAAGACAAATATATGATATCACTCATACGTGGAATCTAATTTTAAAAAAATGATAGAAATGAACTTATTTACAAAACAGAAACAGACTCACTGACTTCAAAAAAAACCTTATGATTACCAAAGGGGAAAGGTGGGGGGGAAAGGATAAATTAGGAGTTTAGGATTAACATATACATACTACTCTGTATAAAATAAACAACAAGGACTTACTGTATAACACAGGGAACTCTACTCAATATTCTGCAATAACCTATATGGGAAAAGGATCCGAAAAAGAATGGATATATGTATACGTATAACTGAATCACTTTGCCGTACACCTGAAACTAATACATTGTAAATCAACTATACCCCAACATAAAATAAAAATTAAGTTAAAAAAAAACCAGTTAACTTAGAAACTTTAATCATATTAATTGTCATTTTTAAAGATATTTCTTTATTTCTCAAGGATCTGTGTGTTACACCAGTACAGTTTAGAAGTGTGTAGACACAGTCTGAGGAGGGCATCAGCTGCTCAGACTCAGGGTAAAGACAAGGACCTCCCACTTCAGCTTTGACATTCATGTATATTAATATATATAAAAGTGTATATAATAAAGACTTTATGAAAAAAAGTTTAGTGAAACCAAAATTATTTTGGTCTCTTCAGTTCTTATCATTTTTTTTTTTCCTACTGGGACTGGAAATAAAAGAGCTAGATGGGATATAGCGACTTTTACTCTGGGTTAGACTACTAAAGTTAATAAAGTCTTGGGTATGAACTGCCTATCGGTTAGAAGGATTTAAGTGTGTCTCTTGGTCCTAGATTGTGCTGGTAGCTTATCCAGCAAGTTGAAAGTGTGGATCATTGGCTACCAAGACAGACAAGCATGAGAGTATAGACGAATCAGAGCTGGATTTATATCATTTCTGGAAAATCAACTTAAAGGGCAAAGCCTATTGATTACAACAATATCATGTATCAGGAAGAAAAACAAAACCCTGGAATCAGATTTGGGTTCAAATCCAGCCTTCATCATGTTATTAGCTGAGTTGGTCCTAATCAAGCTACTTAATTTTCTAAACCTTTATTTTCCCATATATAAAATAGAGATGAATTATCTACCCTCCAGGTTTATTATACAAATTAAAAATAATTTATATAATATGCACACTAGTTATGATGTGCATTGATTGATGCTCATTGTGGATAAAACTCAGCATTTCCACTTTCCCATTAAAAAGACACACATGTCTTAAAAAACAATATTAAAGAAGAAAAACAATATTAGAGAAGATAAACAATAGTCATCTACAAAGTATCTTGTAATAAATTAATATGCATAGTTTGAATCTTTTTTCTGGCTGTGGGACACTCTTTCAAGATACAGAAGAAATGGTCATTTCTGCAAAGTCATCCAGGAATTGCTCTACTGATTTCTCCCTTATTGAATGCCAAGTTAATTACTGTGAAATAGACTTGGTTGTGCCATGTCGGTGTTTGGACAGTGCTGTGTATTGCAGAGTGTTTTATAGCTATTAATTATAGTCCTCACAATGTTGGGAAGTGGACGACTGCAACCTTCTTGGAGCACTAATTAGACTCTGGCACAGAAAGATCATATAACTTGCTGAAGGTCATTCACTGAAGAAAGCTTTGAAGACTGCAGGCAGAAGAAGGGACCCAGTTTGCTGAAATGTGAAGAACCACAAAATGGAAATCCAGAGGTCTAGTATCTAAACTCAGCTTTGCCACTCACTCTGTTATCTGGGCAAGTCACGTAATCTCTCTCAGCCTCATTTCCTCATTTGAAAAATAGTAAGAATGACTCATAGATATTATTGAGATCTAGATTCTAGGATTATAATAGCCTAAAGTCTCTTGAATGGAAACATACATTGACAATTTTATCATTAAGAATATATCTTGTCATTTTTTAAAAAGTTAATAATCATCTGAAACATGTTGGACTCAGTTGCCAAGAAGGAGCAAAATCCAAGACTGAGCGAAACAAGGCTAGAGGGAACCCGATGGAACTGCATTTAACCTTAAAAAGACAGTTATGTGTAGGAGACATGGGATTTAGAGTAGGTCAATCAGGCTTCTGTGCATCTAGGCTCCTCCACTTAGTAGCTGCATGACGTGGGCAATTAACTTTTCAAAGCCTGTTACCTCCTCTATAAAATAGGGATAATACTTCTCTTAGGAAGTTTTTGTAAGGAGTAAAAGAGATGGCACAGACTAAGGACAAAGTAAAAAATAACTAAGAATACTTGTTTTCTTTCTAGTAAGGAAAGTAAAACATAGGAAGGATGAACTTCTGCTCATTTACACCAACACAGTAACGTGTAACACTGAAAATATTTTTCAGTATATTCAGTAAGAACACACAATTCTTCTACTCCCCATTTGAAATGTTCTGAACTAAGAAAATATGTTTTGCACGAACAAAGATCATCTTGGCATTCCAACTGCATACCCTACATGATGATATTAGCGAGGGGCTCGTGATTATTGATAAAGTCACCTGCATGGTCATCTGGACTGTTTATTCTTTCCTTCCTTCTTTCATTTATTCAGTTATTTAACAAACACTCATCTCTTTTCCTTAATACTGGGCAAGAATTGGCATTTGACGGACCCTGAAAAGACCATAATATCCCTATCCTCAAGGTGCTTCCAGACTACAAAGGAAGACTTATATCAACACATCATTGCATCAGAGCAATATGAAGTAGGTTGCTCTTGAATAACTCAGTTCTACACAGGAAAGTCAGCTTAGACATCTTGTCCTCTGCAAAGCTGCACTGCATCTTGAAAGATGAGTAGGATTAAATCAGTTGGGTAAGTTTGGGGAACACATTATGGGCAGAGAATAGTGTGCTGAAGGGAAAATATTAGCACATGAGGTTAAGGAAAAGACAAGGGCTTTGTCATCAGGGCTGCATGGGAAGAGGCAGTACTAGCAATGATAGAGGGACCATGTGCTGAAGAGCTGGTTTTCATCATGAAGTTAATCAGGTGCCATGGGAGGAATTCATAACAGAAGTGGCATGAATGAACCAATGGAAAGACCCAAAATTCTTGCTCAGAATTGCTGCAATCCCAAAGCTATCATCAGCAAAGGAGAACTTTCGGTCCTCTCCCTCCCTCCACCAGGGTGGCCTCTGCCCCATCATCTCTAGGCCATGATAGGGGAGAAAGTGTTGCTAACTTGACCGTGGTTGTGCCCACAAGTAATCATGCTAAGGTAAACCTTTGTGACCTCACCCTCCATATCCCCTCCTATCACTCCATTTGTATCTCTCTTAAGGCTCTTGCCACATTAGACCCTGTATTAGTTATCTTAGTCCCATTTCCATTACTACATAAAAAGTTCTGTTAAGGCCATAATTACTAGTGAGCACAACCACTGCACGTTATGAGGCAAGAACGCAGGCTCCGCTCACCATAGATACACCCTTTTCTGCTCCAAGTGGCTCTTCGGTAAGTGAATTTAAGGCTTCTCTTGGGGTCCAGCCATCTCACTCTCCCTCCTTAAGCACCCTTGATTATGCCAGCCTCAAGATATAGATGTGAACTGGCAGGAGGTAAAGGGGAAGGAAGGTAAAAGGTACCACCTAGGCTTTTTGCGTCAGACTTTAATCAGGGCTTTGAACTGTGCTGCTTTTAGTTAGTGGTGCCTGGATTCTCACTTAGCTGTTATTCCCTACAGTGATACCCAAGGATAGTTGAGGTCAGGGTACAATTCAGGTTTTCTACTCTGATCATACTATCGTTTGATACCATCCTTAACTTTTACCCACATCTCATAGATACTCACTGAATCCCTTGAGGATGCACTGGTGCTCTATCCCCTGATCGTTTTTTTGTTTGTTTGTTTGTTTGTTTTTAAATCTAATCCCAATAGAATGGGAAATGAGAATTTAAAAAGCTCACCGGATAATCACACCATGAGGGATAGACATCGCCACATTTAAATCACTCAGATTATCTGCTGTAAAAAGCACCCTGAAGATATGTTTTAAAAATTATAGAGAATCTGACAATAGATACCCATTAAGTGGGTGCTATTTACCAGACATTTTTGCTTGGCTGGGGATGCAAAGATGAGTTAAATGCAGCAATTGCCTTAAAGGAACTTTTTATGTAATAGGGGTTACTAAGATAGCTAATACAGGACTGAATGTGACAAGAGCCTTAAGAGAGATACAAATAGAATATGATATGGTACAGGGGACATATAGGGTGAGATCAGGAAGGTTAATCTTGTCATGACAAACATCCAACTCTGAGATTAGAATCTCTTTTAACTGAAAATGTTTATCTCATGCACAGATACCCCCAATCTCAGCATTACAGTGAGCCCTAAAGAATGGACAGCATTTTAACAGCTAAAATCTAGGGAACAGGGAATTCCAAGTGGAGGAAGTGAAGACAAAGTTTTAAAGGCAGGAATGTGGGATCAGTTCTTATAGCCAGAAAGCCATGGGCACGAAGCCCCGATACAGAATATTTCTTCTCCCTGTTGCCTCACATCCCACCCTCACTTCTCCACTAGGTTCTCAGTTTCTCTTCCAATTGTCCCACTGTATCTACAACAGGCTGGTTTATCCCCAGGCTTTCTTCCAGTTTGCATCCAGATGGTACTTTACTGCTTTCTACCTCTCCTGGATTTCAGGAAAGGACTTGAGCATTAGATAAATATTTCTTAGGACTGTTCTCTCAAGCTCTTCCTCTTTCTAACCAGATCACTGGACGATGTGCAGAATAAAAGGTTTCTGCAAGATAAATTTTCTGTGAGCTTCCAAAATAGTCTCCTTAGAGAAATCAAATAAATTCAAGGAAATAACAAATCATGGTTTGTTCTACAAAACACTTTATTCAGAAGTGCACCCGTGACAGATATCAAGTTCTTATGTTAAGATAGGGTCTGTAATAAAACTGAAAGCCTTTGACCTGTGAGAACTCCTCTGGGTGGACCCGCAGCCTACCTGGTCTCTGTGATTCAATTCCATGTCAGCTCCATTCTTGATATAGTTGAAAAGACTTTTGTTTAATCTCCAAGGATATTTCCCAACCTATCCTCAAAAAGTAGCTAGGGAGCAGACAGTCCCAAGATTTCCCTTTCCTGCCTCAGCCAGGAAGGCCCCTTGCATGCATCTGTGCCTGCTTTCACAGATGCAGAATGAGAACCTGCAAATCCAGCAATGCAATGAATAGAGATTATTTGGCAATGGGGCTATAAATAGGGTGCTTTAGAACCCAAGGCACATTCAGCCTGCTTCTGTCAGCATAGACTAAGAAAGGAGGCTTTATTATTAGAGCAGGAGCAAGTATACAGGCTTTCCTTGCCAGTAAAAGCAGCACATAATACACTCAACATGCCAACTGGAGTTAGAGCATAAATCACAGGTCAGTTCTGAACAGCATAGGAAGAGCTTTCCCTCATCATAATTATTAAAGCTAAAAAGCACACCTGGGACAGTAACACAATCATAGTAGGGGACTTTAACACCCCACTTTCACCAATGGACAGATCATCCAAAATGAAAATAAATAAGGAAACACAAGCTTTAAATGATACATTAAACAAGATGGACTTAATTGATATTTATAGGACATTCCACCCAAAAACAACAGAATACACATTTTTCTCAAGTGTTCATGGAACATCCTCCAGGATAGATCATATCTTGGGTCACAAATCAAGCCTTGGTAAATTTAAGAAAATTGAAATCATATCAAGTATCTTTTCCGACCACAACGCTAGGAGACTAGATATCAATTACAGGAAAAGATCTATAAAAAATACAAACACATGGAGGCTACACAATACACTACTTAATAACGAAGTGATCACTGAAGAAATCAAAAAATACCTAGAAACAAATGACAATGGAGACACGACGACCCAAAACCTATGGGATGCAGCAAAAGCAGTTCTAAGAGGGAAGTTTATAGCAATACAAGCCTACATCAAGAAACAGGAAACATCTCGAATAAACAACCTAACCTTGCACCTAAAGCAATTAGAGAAAGAAGAACAAAAAAACCCCAAAGCTAGCAGAAGGAAAGAAATCATAAAGATCAGATCAGAAATAAATGAAAAAGAAATGAAGGAGACAATAGCAAAGATCAATAAAACTAAAAGCTGGTTCTTTGAGAAGATAAACAAAATTGATAAACCATTAGCCAGACTCATCAAGAGGAAAAGGGAGAAGACTCAAATCAATAGAATTAGAAATGAAAAAGGAGAAGTAACCACTGACTCTGCAGAAATACAAACGATCATGAGAGACTACTACAAGCAACTCTATGCCAATAAAATGGACAACCTGGAAGAAATGGACAAATTCTTAGAAATGCACAACCTGCCAAGACTGAACCAGGAAGAAATAGAAAATATGAACAGACCAATCACAAGCACTGAAATTGAAACTGTGATTAAAAATCTTCCAACAAACAAAAGCCCAGGACCAGATGGCTTCACAGGTGAATTCTATCAAACATTTAGAGAAGAGCTAACACCTGTCCTTCTCAAACTCTTCCAAAATATTGCAGAGGGAGGAACACTCCCCAACTCATTCTACGAGGCCACCATCACCCTGATACCAAAACCAGACAAAGATGTCACAAAGAAAGAAAACTACAGGCCAATATCACTGATGAACATAGATACAAAAATCCTCAACAAAATACTAGCAAACAGAATCCAACAGCACATTAAAAGGATCATACACCATGATCAAGTGGGGTTTATTCCAGGAATGCAAGGATTCTTCAATATACGCAAATCAATCAACATGATACATCATATTAACAAATTGAAGGAGAAAAACCATATGATCATCTCAATAGATGCAGAGAAAGCTTTCGACAAAACTCAACACCCATTTATGATAAAAGCCCTGCAGAAAGTAGGCATAGAGGGAACTTTCCTCAACATAATAAAGGCCATATACGACAAACCCACAGCCAATATTGTCCTCAATGGTGAAAAACTGAAACTATTTCCACTAAGATCAGGAACAAGACAAGGTTGCCCACTCTCACCACTATTATTCAACATAGTTTTGGAAGTGTTAGCCACAGCAATCAGAGAAGAAAAAGAAATAAAAGGAATCCAAATCGGAAAAGAAGAAGTAAAGCTGTTACTGTTTGCAGATGACATGATACTATACATAGAGAATCCTAAAGATGCTACCAGAAAACTACTAGAGCTAATCAGTGAATTTGGTAAAGTAGCAGGATACAAAATTTATGCACAGAAGTCTCTTGCATTCCTATACACTAATGATGAAAAATCTGAAAGTGAAATTAAGAAAACACTCCCATTTACCATTGCAACAAAAAGAATAAAATATCTAGGAATAAACCTACCTAAGGAGACAAAAGACCTGTATGCAGAAAATTATAAGACACTGATGAAAGAAATTAAAGATGATACAAACAGATGGAGAGATATACTATGTTCTTGGATTGGAAGAATCAACATTGTGAAAATGATTCTACTACCCAAAGCAATCTACAGATTCAATGCAATCCCTATCAAACTACCAATGGCATTTTTCACAGAACTAGAACAAAAAATGTCACAATTTGTATGGAAACACAAAAGACCCCGAATAGCCAAAGCAATCTTGAGAAAGAAAAACGGAGCTGGAGGAATTAGGCTCCCTGACTTCAGACTATACTACAAAGCTACAGTAATCAAGACAGTTTGGTACTGGCACAAAAACAGAAACATAGATCAATGGAACAGGATAGAAAGCCCAGAGATAAACCCCCACACATACGGTCACCGTATCTTTGATAAAGGAGGCAAGCATATACAGTGGAGAAAAGACAGCCTCTTCAATAAGTGGTGCTGGGAAAACTGGACAGATACATGTAAAAGTATGAAATTAGAACACTCCTTAATACCATACACAAAAATAAACTCAAAATGGATTAAAGACCTAAATGTAAGGCCAGACACTATAAAACTCTTAGAGGAAAACATAGGCAGAACACTCTATGACATACATCACAGGAAGATCCTTTTTGACCCAACTCCTAGAGAAATGGAAATAAAAACACAAATAAACAAATGGGACCTAATGAAACTTAAAAGCTTTTGCACAGCAAAGGAAACCATAAACAAGACCAAAAGACAACCCTCAGAATGGGAGAAAATATTTGCAAATGAAGCAACTGACAAAGGATTAATCTCCAAGATTTACAAGCAGCTCATGCAGCTCAATAACAAAAAAACAAACAACCCAATCCAAAAATGGGCAGAAGACCTAAATAGACATTTCTCCAAAGAAGATATACAGATTGCCAACAGACACATGAAAGAATGCTCAACATCATTAATCATTAGAGAAACGCAAATCAAAACTACAATGAGATATCATCTCACACCGGTCAGAATGGCCATCATCAAAAAATCTAGAAACAATAAATGCTGGAGAGGGTGTAGAGAAAAGGGAACACTCTTGCACTGTTGGTGGGAATGTAAATTGATACAGCCACTATGGAGAACAGTATGGAGGTTCCTTAAAAAACAACAAATAGAACTACCATACAACCCAGCAATCCCACTACTGGGCATATACCCTGAGAAAACCATAATTCAAAAAGAGTCATGTACTAAAATGTTCATTGCAGCTCTATTTACAATAGCCAGGACATGGAAGCAACCTAAGTATCCATCATCGGATGAATGGATAAAGAAGATGTGGCACATATATACAATGGAATATTACTCAGCCATAAAAAGAAATGAAATGGAGGTATTTGTAGTGAGGTGGATGGAGTTAGAGTCTGTCATACAGAGTGAAGTAAGTCAGAAAGAGAAAAACAAATACAGTATGCTAACATATATATATGGAATCTAAGGAAAAAAAAAAAAAAGGTCATGAAGAACCTAGTGGCAAGACGGGAATAAAGACACAGACCTACTAGAGAATGGACTTGGGGATATGGGGAGGGGGAAGGGTAAGATGTGACAGGGTGAGAGAGTGGCATGGACATATATACACTACTAAATGTAAAATAGATAGCTAGTGGGAAGCAGTTGCATAGCCCAGGGAGATCAGCTCGGTGCTTTGTGACCACCTAGAGGGGTGGGATAGGGAGGGTGGGAGGGAGGGAGACGCAAGAGGGACGAGATATGGGAACATATGTATATGTATAACTGATTCACTTTGTTATAAAGCAGAAACTAACACACCATTGTAAAGCAATTATACTCCAATAAAGATGTAAAAAAAAAAAAAAAAACCACACCTGGGAAGCTCGTCACTGTGAAAGAGAAATCAGTCAGTTGGTCTTCTATATTCTCTTGTGCTGCTTTTAGTCAGTGGGTGGGATGGATGTAGATGTTTCTCTACAGTCTTCAGTTGATATTTCTGAGAGAATGAGAGGGTTTAGGTGAGCAGGTAAGACACAGTAAATCAAAGTGGGACTTCTGAATACAAGGGGGATGTATCAGACTGCTCTAGGTAGCTGAGATGAGTAAAACTAGCTCAAGGTAGAGCAATAGATAAAAGGATTTTCTAGAAATCAGAGATGTCCAAAGAAGGACAAACCTTCACTGGAGGTATTTCAGAAGAAAGTGTTTGGCCATTTAGTCAAGGATGCTAGATTGGTCACAGATGCTAGAAAGGGGAATGAGGTAAGAAGGGGTAGCCTAGATGTTCACATAAGGCCCCTTCCATCTTCATATGCTTTAATAAAACAACTTCCCTCAGAATACAAATTAAACCACAGTCCCCACGGAAGAGCTCATTCCTATTCATTCAGGGAAATATGCTCACTTTGTCCATAGCCCCCAGTAGGTTCAAATCTCCCTCATCTAAACACCAGGCAAAGGCAGGCCCCTCAACTGCTCTCACACTCAAGAGTACGAAATATTTTCTTCTTTTAAAAGAAGGTTGGCATTGCCTATGTTTCCATTATGAAAAGGATGAGTTCTAGGAAATCTGTTTGAATTATAATTGCTATTTTGAATGCACTAAGGATGTTTATTACATAAAGGAATCCTGTGATAAATTAACCAGGATTTTAGTGGGGGGGGGGTCACTTTTTTATTTACCATTTTGTTAATCCATATAATGGTCACCTGCAGAGGCAGCTGGACCCTCATCCAGGTTTGGTACAATGTCATGAATGATGATACCAAAAACACAGCAAGAGGGTATGAAAAGGTTTACTACTGACATAACTGAGGTCTCTGGGAAGGCAGGGCATTCCTCTCAAGCAGGTCTGAAATGGTTTGAGAGAGCAAGGGAGGGAGACAGGCCTGAGTTTATTGTGGTTAGGAGGTGGAGCCAGGGTGAGAGTTCCCACATGGCAGGGGTTCTGTGGTTTGAATCTCCTGCTGGCACCAAAGGAAGGAGTGCCCAGGATTTCTTATCTACTTGTCCAGATGTAAGGCACAAGAGGCAGAGGGAGGGGTGAGGGTTAAAAGCTGTCAGAAGTCATACATCAAAAAAAGGAGTCAAACTCCTCATTACAATCTGCTATAGTGGACACATGCTGCCTTTGCTTTGGTTAACTCACAATTGAACCTCTTCCTAGGTTTGGAGAGTCCACCATCTTGTGAAACTTGTACAGAAATAGGAATTTGCCTTCTACCCCCCAGGAGCCAAAAAGCCCAGACATTGGCTCTCTCTGAAGCCTGGAAGCTTGAGTGTAGGTATATAATCCAAACTAACTCAAGCAGGAAGCGAGGTTCATTCAGAGGTCATGGTTAGCGTCCAGCACTGGCAAGAGCAGAAACACTAGTACGGGTGCCCTGCTGTAGTGGCTGTGGTGCCCTGACCAAACCCTTCTCAAGGTCTGATTCTGGCTGTAGTCCTGGCAACCAGCTCCCCTTGATTCCTTCTTATTTGTAAGTTTGGTTCTCCAGGCCTTCCATCTGTTTGTGAGCCAGATAACATCTTCCCACAAATTCTTTTCTGCTTAACTACCCAAAGTCAATTTCTGTTGTTTGCAGTGAAGAATTCTAACTAGTCACTCACACACACACACACACACACACACACACACGCAGAGGCATTCACATGCAGGCACATGTGCACACTCTGAGTAGGGATAATACACGTATAGAGTAAACATAAGTATAGATCAAGGAAATAAATAGCCTAACTTTGGCATTTCAACAGGTCTCTGGCATGTTGCTCAATAATTGGAGCGGCTATATTTCAGAGATATTTTCTAAAAAGGAAGTATAGAAATAGAAAGTTATAAGCCCCCAATTTTAGATTCAACAATTTTAAAAACCCATTTTGTATTCAAACCATTGATCACAAGTTATAATCGCAGTTAGTAAGAAATTTTGAGAGGATAAGAAGATGGATGACACAAATACCTTTGAGAATGCACTGGGTGTATGAATATACTGATAGAGGCACATATAAACGTCACATATACCTCAACAATATGAGATTGAGTTTATAGGCAGTTTATTTGCCAAGAATGACTAGAACTTCTGTGACGTTCTGCTCTTTAAGTACATGTTTTAATTTTATTTCTTATAGAATATAATCCTTAACCTTGAGGCTACAATTATTGCAAAAATGCTTTAGGTATTTGTTATTGGATATTGTACTTACTCTCTGTATGTTGTTAGAGGAAAATGCATTTGTTAGACTATGTTTGCTGTAGCAAATTGAATTTAACCACCTAAGATGAAATGTACACATCAGTTCTGTGATAATTTTCTCATTATAAATGATTGTGCTAACTTTATGTTCTACACAAATATAAATGTCTCGAAGTTACTCCTTAGTCAAAGAGCATTATGACCCTTGTTTGAGCTTAATCCTTTACGCAGTTTCAGAAAACTAAGCTTGTGGTTCTAAAAGACTTATTTATAAAAGCAATGAGAAGCTTCTTTCAGCCACAGAAGAAAACAGAAGTCATTGTCTTCTAATTATAAATAGTGAAAAGTTAAACATAGCCATGCATATAGATATAATTGCAATGGTATTATCTGAAATACCAATATTTCTGAAAATTTGTGTATTTCTATTATTCTGATTTGCATTGATTTGCATTTCTCTAATGATTAATGATGTTGAGACAAGAGCAAAATCCACCTTGGGAGAAGGATGTTTTTTGAGTTGGTACTCTACTGGGCTTTCAGGTTATCAGATGTAAAGCCAAGATCCTATTCTGGCATGTTTGTAAGTGTAATCATGTAAAAGGCTGTCTTAATTGTGAGGAAAGTTGTTATCTCTGTAAATTATTATGCTGCTGATAGCCACTGCCTACTGGAGACAAGATAAGCTGGTTTTCCCCTTTGAAACTGGTTACTTGCTCACCAAACCTACTTGATTTCCCTCCTGGGCACATACTTGAGCTACATTTCCCAGATTTCCTTGCAGGTAGGCATGGCCATGTAACTGAGTTCCAGCCAATGGAAAACAAAAGAAAGTAACTTTCCGGGCCTGATGCCTGAAGGACTTCCTAAATCTGATCCTCTCTGCTACTTCTCTTTCCTCTGGCTCAATGCAGATAAGCACAGTATCCTTGGAAGCCATATAACAAAGACAGTAGAGTCTCAAGGTAGAAGAGTCAGGATCTCTGAATCACTGCTTGAAGAAGACCCACCCTCATTTGTAAAAATCAACTCTGAATTTTATATGAGTGGGAAATAAATGTCTATCACATTTGAATCACTACATATTTCTGGCTCAGTCTGTAGGGGGGTAGACTGGCCTCAGCAATGTAGTGTATGGTGGAGGCTGGGGACAGAAATGGCTGCTGGAGAAGCTGTGTGGAGGAGCAGTGATGTGTCCTCTCCAGTGAAAAATGGTCTTTTCCGCTTTGTAATTTTGTGTTGTTAGATATTATCACCTGATCTTAGACATGTTTTGGGGGGAAATAAGAGGAAACTGTTTCTAGTCTGTCTCAGAATTTTGGGGTAGATGGCAGAAAGAACCTCCAGGACGATGGTAGCAGTCCAGAGTAAGAGGCTGTCTGTAGAGATAAAAAAATGTTTGTGACAAATGGAAGAATTCTCTGAAAAATGCTCATAAATACCTAGGGATGGAAACATGATAAATGCCGCAGCCACATGACTTGGTCCTCCATTATTTGTGTATTAAAAGGAAGGTGGCTCCTGAGGACTGGAGAAATTAGGATCTCAGTTACATAGTTGTATATATGGGGCAAAATGCTATTTCAAAGTACACATTGCCATAATTTAGCCTGACTCACCAGAGCTTCAGCCTTTAGCCTTTAGCCTGACTCACCCATTTGGCAGATTAACAAAGGGTCATCTTTGCAGTAGAGACAGCCTCACAGAGAAGTCACATTCTAAGCTTCTATGTTCAAAAGGCATCAACGTGGTGTGAATCAGAAGCAATTTGCTCAAAGATATCTAGAGGAAAACACTATTTTCTTTCTGCCCCAGATGAGCTCATGAAACCTCTGAGCAGGAGAGGGGGAAATGCACAGAGTACAGGAAGCAAGAAAGAAGCCATACAGAAGTGTGTCTTGTCCACCACCCGTTTTCTGTACAAATAGAAGGGACTGAGGACAACAGTAGAGGATATCCCAGAAGTTTGGGTACTTCTAGAGTAGGGAGATTGGCAGCTTGCTCCATTTATGGAATGTTTGTGTTTTTTTCTTTAAACATCTTTATTGGAGTATAATTGCTTTACAAAGGTGTGTTAGTTTCTGCTTTATAACAAAGTGAATCAGCTATACATATACATATATCTCCATATCTCCTCCCTCTTGCATCTCCCTCCCACCCTCCCTATCCCACCCCTCTAGATGGTCACAAAGCACCGAGCTGATCTCCCTGTGCTATGTGGCTGCTTCCCACTAGTTATCTATTGTACATTTGGTAGTGTATATATGTCCATGCCACTCTGAGTTTTGTTTTTTGTTTGTTTGTTTACTTGTTCTTTTAAGAGCTGAAGTTGCCAAATATTTCCCACACCACTGCCCAAGTGATGATCAATAGAGATGGTGACAAGGCAAATCTTGGCATCAGAGGGGCCTAAGATAACCATCTTGTATTTTCCTCCTATTAATGAGAGACAAAGAGAGGTCCATTGTACCCAGGAGCAGAGGATTTTGTTCAGAGAGAGCCTATGGGACTGCCTGGGGATTTCCTCAACCAGTCCAGGGAAGATTCCACATCAGAATGCATGAGTAGATTACCCAAGCTGGGGATTGAAGGATAGCATGGCTTCAATTTACTAAAGATTGCCAGCGTCAGACAAATGAATACATGCTGAATGAACATTTGCAACCTGTCCAGTTATTGCCTTCTGCAGCAAGCACTGGGCATTCCTGGGGGCAAAACACACGCTAGACATGACATAATCCATGACTGAGAGGAGATAAAACCAAGAAGTAGACCCTTTCCTCTCCAACACCATTACTGGGCTGTTACCAAAGCTCTTTAAGAGTCTTGGTGGACCTACGTATATACCCCAAAACTTATACATGAATGTCCATAGCAGCATTATTCATAGTATCCAAAAGTGGAAAGAACCCAAATGTCCATCAACTGATGAATAGATAAGCAAAATGTGGTATATCCATACAATGGAATATTATTCAGTAATAAAAAAAATGAAGTATGGATAGAGGCTACAACATGGATGAATATTAAAAAACATTACACTAATTGAAAGAAGCCAGACATGAAAGGCTACATACTGTATGATTCCATTTATATGAAATGACCAGAAGAGGCAAATCCACACAGTCAGAAAGTATTTGTGGTTGCCAGGGGCTGGAGGTGTTGAGAAAAATAGGGAGTGATTGCTAATGGGTATGAGGTTTCTTTTTAGAGTGATGAAGATGCTCTAAAATTGATTATGGTGATGGTTGCACAGCTCTGTAAATATTATAAACATCATTTTATTGTATGCCTTTAATGGACGAATTGTATGGGATGTGAATTATATCTCAATATATATTATTATTAAATTATTTAAAAAAAGAATCTTGGTGGGAGTTAGAGGGGTCTCTGGGGAGGAAGGAGATGGGAGGGCTGATTACAATTAATCATAAACTGGAAATAACTAAGTTACTATTGAATCAGCTTTTAAAAAAACCACTTAAAAGTGATTTAATATTTTCTACTATTATCAGAAATGGGAACTCATCAGGTACTGGCCCTTTTAGAAGGCTGACTTTGTGACACAGGAGCCAAATCACTTGTTTAAAGGCAGAGAAAGGTGGTATTTTTATAAAATTCTCTGGAGATAAGGAATTTTCTAGAATCTCATGTTAAAGCCAGATTTTTTTTAGTGAGGGGTGTGTGCGTGTGTGTGTGTGTGTGTGTGTATGTGTGTAGTACTCAGAGAATGAAGGTATACAGAAGGAAAGGGTAGAGAGAAGATAAATATCTCAAACTCAGGCTTTCAAGATGGCCCAATCCTGAAACAGGCAACTGAGAAAGTCAAATTTTTAATCTCCTTCTTTCTTTTCTCCGTGTCTTTATTTTCCTCCCCTCCTCCTGTTAAATTTCCCAATAGGAAAGACAACTCAAGACCTGCACTCCAATAGTTTGAGTCTATATGACCTCTCCTCTATCTTGCCTTCTCTACCAGATGACTTTCAACCTGTCAAATCCATGCACTCTTCTTTGTGGCTTCACGCTCAAGAACACTACCAGCGAAATCACTCATTCTCCATTTAATCTGGCAAAGCTACAAAAGCTCCACTCGAATGGATTTCCCCAGTTAGGAACTCTATCAGCAGAAAATACGCCATTCCTCAGCTCAGGTCCAACTCTTACTGTACAATCCTGAGATGTTGCTGCTCTGGGACATAAATGGCAGCGCCAACAGGATCACTAAAAATTCTTAGGCATGAACTCCCAGAACTTGGGAATCATCTCACAGAGACCTCAGGAATGGAACTGCACAATAGTGCCGAGGTAAGGGAGGAAAGGGGCTCCCTCTCCTTGGTCCCTTCATCCAAAGGGATGACCAAGGCAGTGTCAGTTCTGAAAAGAAGTTATATGGCTGGAGAGCATGACAGGCAAGGAGTAGAGGCTCTAACCAAGGAAAGGTCCTTTGTTCTCAACAACAATCCTTTCTGTCCCCTTAACTCTCATCTTAGATGTCACCATGAAGTCATCCTGAGTCTCCTATTTAAATATGTCCTAGTCAGAATTCTTTTTTGCTGGATATTTTAGAACATCTAACATGTTAATAGGTTACCCCTTAACATTTTAAAATGCTGAGATACCAAAAATGGATTGGAAACCTTAGTAGGAGAAGGGAGTATGTAGTTTTTCTTAATCCCAAACTTTTTTGACCTGAGAATCCATATTCTCCCACAATGCCAATTAAACTCATGTGGAAGTCTAGTGCTCCAAGGCATGCAGCTTGGAAAGTATTAATGAATATCAAACTCCCAAGGGAAAGAGTAAATCCAAAAGCTTGGTTGCAGCATTTCCCAAAGAATATCTCTTGGAATTTTATTCATGCATAGTATTCCTCTGCAAAGGATGCTTAAATAGGTTTTGGGAAAACTGCTTAAATAGGTTTTGGGAAAACTGCCCTTGCTAGAAATTATTTGGCTTTTTGTCCCCCTAAATATTTATAGATTAATTTATATCACCTTATCTTTGTCTCCAGGCATTACTTCATCTGAGGAAAAGGGTTTTAATATTTGCTTGAGTTAAATAACCACACATATTTGAGACTGTTACAATTAATTTCCATCTAAGCTACATCAGCACCAAGTCAGATCGTGAGGCTTCCCCCACCCCTTTTTAATTGAAATAACTTGTGTTTCTGCTAGTTGCAGGAGAAGTTTTACATATGATTCATCCCTGTAGCTACTCTCCTGCAATAACACCTTGAACACAGAGGTATGCAAGAAAGTTTTGTTGAGTAAAAGAACAAAAGATAACATGAGAGCTACAGCTGACAGAAGAATATAGTCCTAGATGGAGGACAGATTTGACACATATTTTTCCTGATAATCCATAGTAGTCATCAGAGCTCTGCTGTTCATGACCGCACCCAAGCCCTTTTAAAAGCCACAACATGGTCTGCCACTTCCTCAGAGGTGTGCATTCTACATATACCTGGAGAAAAATAGCAAAACCCTTTGACTGAGATTAAATGATGTCCAGAGGCTAAAATCAAGCTCCTGGGATGTTGTCCAAGGAAGGCCTAGCATGCAGGGTTTTTGCCTTGAGGACTGGCCGCAATATCTCCTCCGTGGAGACAATTGACCCCTCGCCCAGTGAGCAGATGTTACTAGAAGGATGATGTTTGTAGCAAAGGACTGCCCCAGGCCTTTGATAGCTTCCAGGGTGGTTTCAACAGGAAGCTAAAGAAACCGGCACTACTGGCCAACCATTCCCTGCTTCTCTGCATCATCCTTGTGCTAAAAAAATCTACTCTACTTAACATGATAAACTTCTAAAGGTAAAACTCTATCACCTACTCTCGGTGTAACTTTGTCATTCCACTGTTCAAATATGGCTGTGAAAGGAGAACAGTTTGCCATATTGGTGGTTATCTTGCCCAGGGGTCAAAATTATCCCAGTGTGTCATGTTTCCTGGTATTTTTAGCTATCAAGTTGTTGCGAAGGAAGAGAAGGCAAGGGTTGATCAATTCATTCACAAATGCACTTATCTGCTCATTCAGCAACATTTATTGAATGTCTACTATGTCCCAAGAATTGCTAAGTTGATTCCTTAATTAAATCTGACTGACTCACACAAACCTTAGACACATAAAAAGTCTTTACAAGTGCTTGCATTTCATATCTGGAAGTTATATAGTTTTGGCCAATCACTTTCTCTGCTATTTCTTGTTTCTTACACTTCTGGTTTCTTTTCCCCACTTTGACTCCATACCTCCGCTTCTACTCTCTTTCTAGCTAGATGGTTTACATATCAAAAGGCTTCTTCAGAGAAACAGAACCAAGAGGAGATAAATATGAAGATTTGTTTTAAGGAATTGGCGCACATAATTGTGAGCACTGATGAGTCTGAAATTTGACCAGTAAGCTGGAAACTCAGGCAAGATTTGATGTGTTGATTTTGAAATCTGTAGGACAGGCCAGCATACTGGAAACTCAGGCAGGAGTAGATGTTGCAGTCTTGAGTCTGAAAGTTGTAGGGAAGAGCAGCAAGCTGGAAATTCAGACAGATTTCCATGTTACCGTCTTGGGGTAGAGCTCCTTCGTTCCCAAGAAACCTATTTATGCTCTTGAGGCTTTCAACTGATTGGATGAGGAGGCCCACAGACATAATCAAGGTCAATCTCCTTTACTTAAAGTCAATTGATTGCAGATGTTAATCACAACTATAAAACACCTTCATAAGAACATCTTGACTAGTGTTTGACCAAACTGGATACCATAGCCTTGCCAAGTTAACACATAAAATTTAACCATCACAGTTTGATATTTTGGATTTTGTCTTATTTTCCCTTGGTGATAATGTAGGACCAATGTGATAATATAGAACTGAAAGTTCCTGCATATCAGTTCTATGTCTTTGAGCAACCAACTACATCAGGTTTGAGGGTTGAGAGGGAATCTGAAAATGGCAATGCATATATGGAAGAGATTTGGACCCAACCCTTGAGGAACTTCTGCTGTAGGTAAAGAAACATTACTTAGAATAACTTTATTTGATTATAAGTCTAAGTCTCTATAACAGGTATGTATATGCAAATGCTAGAATGGCATAGTGGAATGACGGATTAGTTCCATCATTAAAGGGAAGATGGGAGGGAATTCATGAAGTTGAAATGCTATGTCTTGAGGATGAATACGATAATTTTGGGTGGAGAAATGGCAAGAAAACATTCTGGGCAGAGGAAACTGAAGGAATAAAGCCTGGGTGGAATACTATGGAGTCTGGTTGTTTGCTTATCTGGAGAGAGGGAGGAGCAAGTAAAATGGTCAGAAAGAGGATGGGAAAAGAGAACTGGGAACAGAATGAGAAGAAATTGAGATGTCATAATTAGTGGCTGTCACATTACCCTATAGACAACAATAAGGCAGAAACTTCACACAAGATACTGAGAGATTGGGAGGGTTCCCAAATATAGGGATTGAGAAGTTATGGGGTGACCGTCTCAGAAAGATAATGTGGCAAAGAGGAAAGAGGCAGCCTTGCCAGAGGGCTGTGCCATCTGATTTTCTGGGCTGAACTTCATCACCACATTGTCATAATCAGACATTTGTATCAGCTAGCACCTTCTCACAAGAGCCCTGTTCTCCTTCACCAGGAGGCCAGAGGCAGCTCATCCAAATTGTAGCTTGTCATCTCTTGGCATTTACAGCTTCACCCGATCCACAGGCTCATTAACGTTACGCACAAATGCCTTGGGATTTTTATGACTTGGTGTAATCTTTGTGACTGCCCAGGAGGGGAGCTTGAGTTTGTGAGTTGCCCCTGACTCACCCACCCCCTACGAAACCCTTCGCTAATCAACTCAGTTTGTAAAAAGGAAGGTGACTTTTTCCTTTCAATTATAAAAAAAGGAGGGGGCTTTATTCACCATATGACTTGGTGCTAATGTAGCTTAGATGGAGGTTAATTATAATTTTCTCAGCTATGTATGGTTATACAAATCAAGCAAATATTAAAAACCTTTTCCTGAGATGTAATATGAGAAGTAATGCCTGGAGGCTAGAATCAAGGCTAATGCCAAGTGAGGTTTTATGTTGCCTACTTAAGGTGTCACGACAGAGCACGTCCCATAATGTGAGCTTCAGAAGATTGACCCGGGGGACCAAGTGCGTGTGGAACAGTGATCTGGGGAAGGGAGGGGATCGCTGTTGTCTAACCTGCTCCTTTGCTCTGATAGTCCAGAGTACAGACTCAGCACCTTGTTCATAAACTTAAGCTAAGTATGGAAGACTCTGAGTCCTTGAGATGCTTCAAGACATTAATATCATTTCTCGATTTTCTTCAAAAGACCTGAGTGAACAAATTGTCATTCTGCTCCCTCCCAACATGGAATCTCTCTCCCTCCAGCTCTCTCTCTCTCTCTCTCTCTCTCTCCACTTGCTTTGACCAGTAACAAAGAACACAAATTTAAAAACATAAAGGTGAGTACTTCCCACTCTACAAAACACTCTGTGTGGTTACTACACTGTTCATAAGGTACATAATTCAACTAGAGATCCCACATCTTTAAATGGGGTTCAAGAGGGTGGGTGGAAGAATAAAGATTTGCTCTAAGCTTCTGATAGCAAAGTCTGCTTATTTCCATGCAATTTCCCCACCCTTAGAAGGGCAACATTCTTAGAGAAAAGGGAGCAGTTGTAATTACTCCAAATAACAGTGCCTTTTCAATTCCTCAAGCAATATGGTGAGTGCTAAGCTAAGAATAGTTAAGAAGATGAAGAGGAAGCAGTGTGAGATAGAAACTATGCAATGCATGGAAAAGGTCCTGACATGGGAACATTATTTTATGTGCTTAATTTCCTAACAAACAGTAGCACAAGGATCTCCTAGCCCTCCCACTTCCATTTCCTCTAACAGTAGACTTCTGCTAAGCTTCTGCTCATTTTCTTTTTGTGGGATAGTCTCACAAGTGACTTCCTGAATACAGAGTTGCCCACAGGGCATGGTTCACATTGAAAAAAGTACCACTGACCTCATTGCTACCAAAAGCTTCAGTTGGTCCTCTTTACTCCATTTTGTGCTCAAAAGTTAGAGGAATAAAGGCTTAGTCATACCAATCCTACCACCTGAGAGATTATTTCAATGAGCCAATTAGATACAAACAAGGTTTCTTTTCTAAAAATTAATTCTACTTATAATAGTTTCCTGAACAATCTTTATCTTTACCAGGTACCTATTTGGGTATAGTTTTTCTCCAGAAGGCAGCATGTAAAACCTTCCACGAAATTGCAGTTTACGGAAAATGCAGGTAACTGTTCCCTGTTCGTAGCTCTGTTAGACCATTATACTAGGATGGTCAATGCATCACACTTTTGGGTATCTACACCCTTGTTTAATCCCAACTCATGGCTGACTCTGGGCTCGGCCATGTGACTTGCCACAGCCAACTGGGCAACAGTAAATATAAGGTTTGATAGTGCTTGCTCATTGCGGCTTAACCTCTTGGAATATTGCTGTTGCAATGTGAAGAAACTTGGTCTAACCTTAAAGATGAAATACCACACAAAGACAAAATTCTACTATTAATACACTTTCTCAGAGAAGCAGAGGTCAGGATGGGATCAGATGTGCAAGACATTTAGTGAGAGAAAAAACTGCAGGGAATAAGGGATGGGAGCTAGGTATGGGAAGAGCCATCACAATGTGACATAGGTCTGGCCTTGCGAAGGAGAAGGGGAAGAAAGGGTGTTGGATATGCTAAATGTGGTTCCAAGAAAGTCTCAGCTATGCAGATAAGGATTCCTGGGGCCAAAGTTGCCTATCTCGCAGAAACAGGTCTGCCTTCCTGTGCAGACCACACTCAGTCATTGGCCCTTGGGAAGTGTGGCCTCCATGTGGACAGGGCAGTGGACACAGAGCCAGCAGCTGGGGCTGTGGGTCAATAACTGTTCCCTAAGCAGGAGGCCCTAGTGACCTATTTTCATGGCCACCTCAGCAGTTCTCAAACTTCACGTTACTCAGTTTCCACCACCAGAGAAAGACTGATGTGTTCCCCATAATTTTAGTTGAAATAATCCAGTGGAAGGATCTAAGTGCCCCAGCTTGGTTTGGAACCAACACCTGGGCTAATCAGCTCCATCCAGTGAGGCAGTGCCATATGTGGTCACAGAGCCATGGCACAGGGAGTCCACCCTCCGTACTGGGGAGACGATGCCTAGAAGGGGATGCATTGTGAGCCGGGCAGTCATCAATGCTGGCAGGAAGAGGAACAAACAGATGCAGCCAGAAGACTGTAGCCCCCATCACCCATTTTATAAGATCAGGTTTGTAAAGATGGTCCCTTTAGTCTATGAGCTTCCACCTGTGACAGCAGTCCTTGAAGCCTTCCTAAGTTCCCAATTCAGGATAAACCATTCCTTCTCCTCTAACTAAGTGCATAGTATTTCCCCCTTATTACACTATGTTTTATATGAGGATTAAATGAGTTAACACATTTAAGGAGCTTAAAAGAGAGCTGAACCTCAGGCCAGTAAGTGTTCAAGAAATGTTAGCTATAATTATCATTACTATTGTTAAATTTAGTGGGATGCATACCTATCTCCTTCACTAGATTATATGTCCGTTACAATCAAGGACTATTTCCTGGACATTTTAGCATACTGCAGAGAGAATCAGTCTCCCAGTGAATGCCTGGTGAATTGAATCGAATCTACTTTCAAGATGGCTCTGAGGATAGAGCATCTGAAAAGCTGGAGAGCCCCTATGCGACCACAATGTGTGAGCTGCTGTTCCACAGTCAGATCTTAATTATCCATGTGTACAGGCTCCACTTCTTGGATTAGCCACCACACACGTTTAATCCCATGTCACCAAAACACTTCTGGGACCCTGCCCTCAATTAGGATCAGTTAGGAATGAAAAAGTAATTTTAGTAATTAGCCCATGCAGAACCTGATCAAAAGGTTAATTTTCTACTCCCCAAAGCACACAGTACAGACAGAAATGATTTTTAGATTCTCCACCCTTGTCTCTCTCTTGCATTAGTATGAGTGATTGAGGGTTTCCTATAAGAATCACAATTATTGTGTAATCAATGAAAATGCTAGAAGTGATGGTCTCCAGGTGATAGGTTTAGGCAATTTTTATTTTTTTAATTTTGTTTATATATATTTTCTATTTTTTTAATGAAGATGTTCTCTTTGTATAACAAGAAAGTTCTCTCCTTCCCCCTACCTACCTAATCACTGTTTAATTGTGTTAGAATAAATTTCATGGTACTCATAAAAACTCCAAAATTAGTCAGAATGCTGAGTCTCAATTTTCTCATCTGTAAAGTGGAAATAAAATAATTCCCTTAAAGGATGGCATGAGAAATAAATAACACAAAGCATAGCACATAGTTCATGCTTTTAAAATGTTTTAACTTCCTTTTTTTAACCAAGTTTTTGTGATTGTGAGGAACATACACCTCCACAGAGAAGATCCATGCATGTCAGCCATGAAATTGATAATAAAAATCCTCATGATATATTTAAATTGTAGTATTGCACACAGTCTTTTTCTGAGGTATTTTTTATAAATGTAGTGTCCCCAACACATGATATATGTGACCCAGGCTTATTGCTGAAGATTCTGATTCTTTATCTAAATAAGGAACACATTTTTGAGGTGATTGCCAAAAGAAAAAAAGGCTTTTCCCACACACTTGGCCCTATCCTTTGCTTTCTTTTTTAAACAATTTATTGAGGTATGATTGACATACCTCAAAAGTTGCACATATTTAATGTATGCAACATGATGAGTTTGGAGATAAGTACGTATTCATGAAACCATCGCTATAACCCATGCCATAAACATATCCATCACCTCCTTTCAAAAGTTTCCTCCTGCCTTCTTCATGCTTTCTGAAGAGTATAGAAAGTAGCCCTCCAAGGCTTGTAGATTTGGAGTTCTATAGAGACAACAATTTTACCTGTATGGAGACCAATAATAAAGGAGAGACTGGTGAGAAAAGACCTCAGATCAGAGAAACTGCTTTATGTATTGCAAGAGTGCTGAGGCATTCAACAAAAGAAAACTGGAAAATTTCAGAAGAGAACAGTTCTAGGAGTTTCCAAAAAATATAAAGATAATGATGATCAACATCCAACATGAACATTTGTTGAGTAATTGCCATGTGCCATGTGCTGAGCCAAGCATTTCACATGCATCATTTTACAAGAGTCCAACAAAGTATCTACTATCATGCCCTTTTGCAGATGAAAATACTTAAGTTTTGAAAGGTAAAATGATGCCCTTAAGCTCATGCAACTAGAAAATGTCATCGCTGATTTGTGTGGTTGGCAAACCTGTGCGCATATCCAACGGTAGAGGACCTGCATAGATCTTGGAGGCCTAATAGATATCTTTAGCTTAGGATAAAAGAATGGGCTCATTGAGAAGGCCAAGTATACCAAACTATAGGAGGACCTGCATAGATCTTGGAGGCCTAATAGATATCTTTAGCTTAGGATAAAAGAATGGGCTCATTGAGAAGGCCGAGTATACCAAACTATAGGAGGACCTGCATAGATCTTGGAGGCCTAATAGATGTCCTCAGCTTAGGATAAAAGAATGGGCTCATTGAGAAGGCCGAATATACCAAACTATAGGACACAGACAGGTTTTGTATGGAGTCATACAATAGGCTTCTAGTAATGATGCATGATCAGGGTACCTAAATATTTCTGGAAGAAATTTAAAAGACTGTGAAAGTCTCTCATAGGAAGGAATTACAGTAGGAGCATCCAGGGTTGGGGAACAGCTATGTTTGTGAAATCTGTTTATGCTTAGTTTGTTTATTAGAGGTGGTATGAAGGGGTATTAGTTTTCTAGGGCTGCCATAACAAAACACCACAGAATAGGTAACAACAGAAATTTATTTTCTCACAGTTTCTAGAGGGCGGAAGTCTATGATACAGGTGCCGGCAGGGTTGGATTCATCTGAGGGCCATGATGGAAGGATTTGTTCCAGGCCTTTCCAGGTCTTTCTCTTTGGCTTATAGACAGCTACCTTCTCCCTGCTTTGTCCTCACGTGTTTGTCCCTCTGTGCCTCGTGTCTCTTCCTCTTCTTACAAGGATACCAGTGGGACTTCCCTGGTGGCACAGTGGTTAAGAATTCGCCTGCCAATGCAGGGGACATGGGTTTGATCCCTTGTCTGGGAAGATCCCACATGCCGCAGAGCAACTAATCCCGTGCACCACAACACACTGAGCCTGTGCTCTAGAGCCCGCGAACCACAACTACTGAGCCCACACGCCACAATTACTGAAGCCCGCGTGCTCTAGGGCCCACGCGCCGCAACTACAGAGTCCGCGTGCTGCAACTACTGAAGCCCGCACGCCTAGAGCCCGTGCTCCACAACAAGAGAAGCCACCACAATGAGAAGCCTGTGCACCTCAAGGAAAATTAGCCCCCGCTCACTGCAACTAGAGAGAGCCTGCGTGCAGCAATGAAGACCCAATGCAGCCAAAAATATAATTAATTAATTAATTAATTAATTAATTAATTAAACAAAATTAAAAAAAAATAAGGATACCAGTGATATCAGGTGAGGGCGCCACCATAATAGCCTCATTTTAACTCAATCACCTCCTTGAAGACCCTACTACTAAATATAGCTACATTCTGAAATAGTGGAGGTTGGGACTTCAATGAATGAATTTTGGGAGGTACACAATTTAGCCCATTATATTGTCTGACAGAACGAACTAGGAGGAGGGTGCACTAGGTCTGTGCAAGCTGTGCACTATGCAATTCCAGTTGTGCAATGCAGCAGCTACTGGGGGTCACCATCCCGTGGGTTCCCTCCAAATGTGTCCCTGTCAGATCCTATCTGTGCATTGCAAATCTACCATGAGCAGATGTTCTCTGTCAAACAAAACTTGAGGGCACATTGTGAGACCAAGCTGTCCGGTAGAGAATAGTCTCCGTACTAGATGCTGGTAGGGACTCAGGGCAAGTGACTGTGATGCCATCACTCCTCCCTCCCCTTCATCAAGTTAGCATGAAGCAAGGTCCACAAGAGGGTTGTGTCTGAGGAAGCAGAGTGATGTGACTAGAGAATCTCAGTCTGACGTCTGACGAAGAGATGGATCGACACTGTTCCAGAGTTAGCAATGAATTCTGACCAACTACGCCCTCTATTTTTATTCACGCAGAGATTTGCTATGATGTTTGGATTCTGTATCTTCCTTTTCTGGTTCTCTTATTTCCTGGGCTCCTTTGAGATAGGTTTCAAATGGCACATCCAAGGAGGCAGAGATCGAAACAGGGGTAGAACCAGGGTGTCTCATGTTGATCACAGTTGGCAGGTGGAGCTATGCATTGCCCTCTCCCCTCCACCTTTCCAATCTCTCTTTTGCAGATATTGGAGCTAAAGAACCCCCAGGGAGGATGAGAAAGGGACTCACGTATTGGCTTTAGAATTGGAATTTGGACTTGTAAACGCAAGTGGAGAGCATGGGGCAAGAATGGAAGGATGTATTAAAAAGACAATTTTTGCCAGAATCTTCTAAAAACCCAGAGAGCTATCATCGAGACAACAGCATGATACACTGAAGCAGACTTAGTAACCCAGCAGGGGCCTGAGGCCAACAGTTGTTCCAGTTTTACAGAACTTGAGTTCACCCCAATAGCATCACTTGGATGGTATTTTTCTGCTTCAGCAAGCAATAGACTATGTGAGTGTAATCTCAGTAACTCAGTGAATGCAAAACACTTCATGACAAGCAACGTTACCTGAAAGAGCACAAGTCATAGGCTGAAACCTTCTTCTTCCATTCTTGAATGACCCCCAGGCTGTCCTTGCACTGTGACAAATTAGGGCCCAGTGACTGGAATAGTTGTCCAAAATCTACATCTAGAGATGCCACCTGAAAATGGCAAAGACAACATGATGGTGGCTGCAACACATATTCCCATGTCCACACAGAGCCTCTGTGGGGATTTCAATATCCTGGGGCACTTTATAAGGAATCACTAAGTTCAGGCTTTAGGCTAGTAAAATTCACATGTAACATTTATGTGATAACACTTCTCATCATATGCTGGTAAAGCCTGAGCATATTGGGACCATAGTTAGCAAAAACAGCTTTTCTTTCTTCTTTCTTTCATAGTTTTCTTCAAGTGAATAGGTTTCCCCTTTCTAAGCTGTTCTTATTTCCCATCGGATATAAACTCTCCTTTTCTGCTCGACCTTACGCCTAGTAAGCTCAATTTAGATAGTTAGGGCAAGATTATGGCAAAATAAGTATCATGGCAAAGAGTAACGAGGAACCCTGAGTCTAGGAAACTTGAGCCCTTTGGAGGACTCCTAAGAATCCAGTAAATGGAAAGAATAAAGTACTACGATGTAACACTCAGGAAGCGCTGAGCAAGCTGTTGGCACAAGAGAAGTACACCATAACTGTTAGCTCTTGTGAGTGTTATGCCTGGTGCCCATGCCTCCCCCCTGCCTTTCCAACCACCATAGGACCTCAAGAGCTAGGATTCCACTAGCTATTAATACTCAAGATGTTTCAAACTAAACCCAGTATTGTCTGCAGTGAAGCGTCCCAGGTGCTGGTAAGTGGTGGAATCAGGACTTGAACCCAGGTAGTTTGATGTTGAGATTCATGTGCTTAACCATTATCCTATACTGACTGTCCAGCTTAGTCAGCTTCCTCATATCTTGGCTTGTCTAGGTCTGCCTTGTTCCTTCCCATCTCATGCCTTTCATCAGCCTGAGGGATGAACAGGGACCAGACTCCATCCTCCTGGATCTCAGCCAATACAAAGGAGAATATATTAAGTGGCAAACAAATGGTACAGACAAGTTCCTCAGAGAGAGAAGAAAATGTGTTTTTTAAGGCCACAGTTTGGTTTGGTTTGGTTTTGTTTCCTGCAGGGATTCAAAAATGAGCTCTCAGTTCCTCAGGTCTGCAAGAGATTTCTTTCCTTCCTGAACTTTCCATAGACTTCTAATTTATAATGTGTGTTCTCTGCAGATTGTCACAGAACAAGAATCTTGCCTAACCAAACATAATGGAGGCACCAGACTTCCGCTGACATTATTGGGGAGCATCAGTATGCCTGCCGTGGGGTGTGAACAGTCATCCAGAAAAGAAGAAAATAGCATAATGGAGCAGGGCAGTGGTGGTGGTCATAACAGACTCTAAAGGGAAGAGAGAACTGTTTTGAATAGCAGTTCTAAGAATGACTTCCTCCCTGGGTTTGTCTGGGTTCTGGTTTGTATTTTGCAGGACCGAGCAGATAAGCAGAAGAAGGTATCTGTGCAGTGTTACAAGTAAGTGGGATTGGATTCTAGCCCTGTTTCTTTTATTAATTAGTTTTGTGACTTTGAGCAAGACCCTGACCTTCTTTAAGACTCAATTCCCTCATTTCTCAAATTGATAGGGTAACAGCTGCTATGAAGATCAAAAGATGAAAAAGATGTAAAAGAATTTTAATTCATTCATGTATTCCACAAACACGTACTGAGCTCCAAATAAGAGGCAGTCTCTGTGGTCTGTGATTGTAAGAGGAGGCCCGTATTCTAGAATCTGAACTTTGCTCCCTACTCTTCCCATGTCTAAGATGAACCCAATAATGTTTTCTTCCCTGACGCTCACAATGAAAGTATTTTACATTTAAGAAAGAAGAGTGAAAAAAAGAAAGGAAAACGCTTTGAAAGGATATATAAAATTACTATTTTTAATCCATGTTAGTATACAATTAAAGCCACTTATAAATAATCTAGTAGTCTTGTGGTCAACATCATCTCTGGAGAGAGATCACCTTGGTTTAAATCCTACTACATATTGGCTTTGTAACCTGAAACAAGTTATTTAGCCTCCATAAACCTCTTCCCCCACTTAGAAAAAGGGAATGCAGATCATATCTATATCACAGAGTTGTTCTAAGGATTAAATGAATATATTAATGAGTATAGATAGGAAAAAAAGGAAGCAAAATTTAATGACTCACTCAAAAATCTAAGGCAAAACAAGACCTGAAATATATATACTTATTCAGCATACTGCTGGCTAAATGCCTTAAAATTATATATTTGTGATATATAAACACACATTGCTCATGTGTGTACTCCAAGGGAGTCTAACTCCAACTTAAAAAATACGGCCATGATAGTGATAATAATAACTACAATGTTTTGAACACCCCATGTTAAGTGCTATGCTACGTACTTTACATATAGTACTATATATAACTCTTTAAAATACCAGTAAATTTGATTATTACCACCAAACTTACAGATGAGAAGACTAAGGCAAGGAGAATTTAAACACCTTGTCCAAATTTGTGCAGGTAGTAGGTAGTAGAATCAGGCTTTGAACTCAGGTGGGTTTTACTACAGGGTCTAAATTCTTAACCACTTGCAGGCTAAAAAGTTTGACCTCTTTTTGAGCCTTGTGCCCTTTGTGGCCTGGCATACCCTGCATCTTGTGAGCCAGATGGAACCACTTGATCAGTCCCTGGGATGGGGGTGCCCAGTCTTCTCATCCAAGTCTCCTCTACTGGACTTGAGCTACTGCAGAGGATATGTCTCAACTTCCATCCCTAGGAAGGGACAGGGCAGCAGTGGTGAGGGTATGGGGAGAATGAGCTGCAGCACCAGTACAGCGTCTGTCTGGAGCTAGCTCCTAGAGTTGAGGGTGGTGATGTTGGGGTCAAATTAATTATTCAACAGGGCAGCTGAGCCCTCAAGAGCAAAGAGTTCCTTTTGGTAGGGCCTTGATGAAAGGTTCTTCAAATATTTGAAGATCAAGGTGGTCTAATTCTTAAAGGCAGTTACTCTTTAAGGAAAGTGACCTTTTTTCTCCAGGGGAGACAGATGAAAACAGACTTAAATGAGTGATTACGTTTAGAGTGAGTTAAAAGGCAGAAAGTCAATGGGTTAACTAGTTAGATAACAGAAAATGAGAATCAAGATTAAAATTTACTATTATATACTGTGGAAATGAGATTTAATAAGAAAGGGAGGGAAACAGGGGAGACAGGAAGTGAGTGGGTGAGGAAACTGAGGGCCTCCTCTGACTTCCCCCTTAATCAGACCCTGTTCTTTGTGGACCAGGAGGCAGGAAGACAGGTGCTACTCTGTTCCTCTGCAGCCTTGGCCTCTGTGTTTTTTCCCTCCACCACTAGAGTCTTTCAGATCTGCATGAGAACACAGGAAAAGAGAGAACACCTTCGAATGCAGAATAGTCACTGACCATCTCAGCAGCTCCACACAACTGTTCATAGAAACTTCCTCTGATCTGACCTGCGTCCAGCTAAACCCTCTTTGTCTATCTCCCCTCCCCTCACTAACTTCTGGGTCGCTTACATTTGAAATGAATGATATTTGACTGTAATGATAATAGCCAGCATTTGATGGTAGGATGCCCATGAAATATATTGTCTAAACCACGATGCTCCTGAGAGTATCAAGGTGCCATTGATAGGCATCAACCAAGATAGTCCTGGGCAAATGGAGGCCATAAGGTCATTCTATTTACTGAGCATTTACTTTGTGCCAGGCACTGGGCAAAGGGCTTTGAAGGCTTTGTCTCACTTACCCCTACCAACAATCCTCTTCCTTCAGAGTAATTATGACCCTCATTTTATCGGCAAGGAAAGTGAGTTTTGGAAACGTCCCCAAGGCTGTCATTCAAACCCAGGCAGAAGTGCCGAGTGTGCATCAGCCTGGGAGAGCCACCACCCTGAGGACGACCGTGGCTCCGTGGAATCACCTGATCAACCACAGCTTTCTCAACAGCTGTCCATCCATCTTTCAGCCTTGAGCTGATGCCTTCCTTTCCCACTAGGATACCATCTCCCCACCCCCACCACCTGGGCCAAGTTCACAAGAAGCCATGAATGACAGCTCGAAGGACCCAAATTAATACTGTGCAGAGCCCGGCAGCCATCTGATTAGGCACCACAATTATTCCCCTCACAGGCATAGAAACTCTTGAACTGTCTCTCCTTTTTTCCTGGGATGTGAGGAAGAACTTTTCAGAAAGGATTACACTGTAGCCCAAGAGACAGCAAACAGATGGAATGGGAGGGGGGTCCTTCAGAAGAGAGTCATGTTCCCTCTTATAAAATTTAATCACAAATTAACCTTCAAAGAGAGCTTTCACCTGTTGAAGAGATGCCCTAATTGTGGTAACTTCAGAAGACAGAAAGCAGAATGTGGTGGTAAATGGGTAAAAGGGAGGAAAACACTAAAATTCCTTTCTTTATTCATCCACTGAAGACGAGTGTATGGCTGTGCTATTCAGCAGCTCTGTGCACATGGGCACATTAATCTAACTCTCTGAAATTCAATTTCCTCCTCCAAATATAGGGGAAATAACATCTACTTTGCAATACAGTAGATATTATTATCTTCTATAATAGGGTTCAAGGACATGATCTGGATAGACCATTGACTCAACAGACCGTAGCTACAAGTATTTCTCACACAAAGAGAGGAAGAGGCTCCAACCCCATACTTTTAGATGAGCACCTGTCCATAGCCTCCCAGAACCCAGACATCACAAAGACCAAGCTGCTCTGTGGAAGTCAACCAATACATGGTGATGATACATGTGAAGCAGAGGGTGCTTCCTAGATCTACTGATTATGGAGCCTGAAGCAGGCCTTTCCACATTTGAAAAGCACAAGACACCCAAGAAAATAAGAACAGAAAACCTGTCAACCCACAAAGAGAGACAGGGCTGCATTTGGGAAAGTATTTTAGAATCAGATAGATGTAATTTTGAATCCAACCAAGTTCAGCTCCTTATTAGCTATGTTTTCCTGAGAAAGCTTTCCAGACCTTACTTTTTTCATCAGTAAGATGGGATAAAAGAACAACCAATAGAACAATAGTACAATTGTGAAGACTGAAGAAAATGTGTAGAAAGCTCCGGTAGCTCCTTCAATTAAGTATGAGCATGATTTTATTTCATTCTTGCACACAAGGGGAAAAGACTCTTATTAGAAAAATTTGAATATTCTCTTACAGCAATATATTATATGAAACAAAAATAATTATATAGTCACTGTTAGGCTAGATGTAAAGAGACAAAAATGTTTGGTTAAAAGTCATTAGACTTGGGGAGGACCTTCAGGATGGCGGAGGAGTAAGACGTGGAGATCACCTGCCTCTCCACAAATATATCAAAAATACGTCTAGATGTGAAACAACTCTTACAGAACACCTACTGAATTCTGGCAGAAGACCTCAGACTTCCCAAAAGGGTCTTGCTGCTCCGGCTGGTGTCAGGCCTGAGCCTCTGAGGTGAGAGAGCCGAGTTCAGGACATTGGTGAACCAGAGACCTCCTGGCCACTCATAATATCAATCAGTGAGAACTCTCCAATAGATCTGAGGTCTCCATCTCAACGGTAAGACCCAGCTCTACTCAACGACTAGCAAGCTCCAGTGCTGGACACCCCATGCCAAACAACAAGCAAGACAGGAACACAACCCCATCCATTAGCAGAGAGGCTGCCTAAAATCATAATAAGTTCACAGACACCCCAAAACACACCACCGGACTCGATCCTGCCCACCAGAAAGAAAAGATCCAGCCTCATCCACCAGAACACAGGCACCAGTCCCCTCGACCAGGAAGCCTACACAACCCACTGAACCAACCTTACCCACTGGGGGCAGACACCAAAAACAATGGGAACTATGACCCTGCAGCCTGCAAAAAGGAGACCCCAAACACAGTAAGTTAAGCAAAATGAGAAGACAGAGAAATACACAGCAGATGAAGGAGGAAGGTAAAAACCCACCAGATCAAACAAATGAAGAGGAAATAGGCAGTCTACCTGAAAAAGAATTCAGACTAATGATAGGAAAGATGATCAAAAATCTTGGAAATAGAATGGAGAAAATATAAGAAACGTTTAACAAGGACCTAGGAGAACTAAGGAGCAAACAAACAATGATGAACAACACAATAAATGAAATTAAAAATTCTCTAGAAGGAATCAATAGCAGAATAACTGAGGCAGAAGAACGGATAAGTGACCTGGAAGATAAAATAGTGGAAATAACTACCGCAGAGCAGAATAAGAAAAAAGAATGAAAAGAATTGAGGACAGTCTCAGAGACCTTTGGGACAACATTAAACGCACCAACATTAGAATTATAGGGGTCCCAGAAGAAGAAGAGAAAAAGAAAGAGACTGAGAAAATATTTGAAGAGAGTATAGTTGAAAACTTCCCTAATATGGGAAATGAAATAGTCAATCAAGTCCAGGAAGTGCAGAGAGTCCCATACAGGATAAATCTAAGGAGAAACAAGCCAAGACACACATTAATCAAACTATAAAAATTAAATACAAAGAAAAAATATTGAAAGCAGCAAGGGAAAAGCAACAAATAACATACAAGGGAATCCTCATAAGGTTAACAGCTGATCTTTCAGCAGAAACTCTGCAAGCCAGAAGGGAGGGCAGGACACATTTAAAGTGATGAAAGGGAAATACCTACAACCAAGATTACTCTACCCAGCAAGGATCTCATTCAGATTTGATGGAGAAATTAAAACCTTTACACAAAAGCAAAAGCTAAGAGAATTCAGCACCACAAAACCAGCTTTACAGCAAATGCTGAAGGAACTTCTCTAGGCAGGAAACACAAAAGAAGGAAAAGACTTACAAAAACAAACCCAAAACAATTAAGAAAATGGTAATAGGAACATACATATCGATAATTAACTTAAATGTAAATGGATTAAATGCTCCAACGAAAAGACATAGACTGGATGAATGGATACAAAAACAAGACCTGTATACATGCTGTCTACAAGAGACACACTTCAGACGTAGGAACACATACAGACTGAAAGTGAAAGGATGGAAAAAGATATTCCATGCAAATGGAAGTCAACAGAAAGCTGGAGTAGCAATTCTCATATCAGACAAAATAGACTTTAAAATAAAGACTATTATAAGAGACAAAGAAGGGCACTACATAATGATCAAGGGATCAATCCAAGAAGAAGATATGACAATTGTAAATACTTATGCACACAACATAGGAGTACCTCAATACATAAGGCAAATGCTAACAGCCATAAAAGGGGAAATCAACAGTAAAAAAATAATAGTAGGGGACGTTAACACCCCACTTTCACCAATGGACAGATCATCCAAAATGAAAATGAATAAAGAAACACAAGCTTTAAATGACACAATAAACAAGATGGACTTAATTGATATTTATAGGACATTCCATCCAAAAACAACAGAATACACTTTCTTCTCAAGTGCTCATGGAACATTCTCCAGGATAGATCATATCTTGGGTCACAAATCAAGCCTTGGTAAATGTAAGCAAATTGAAATCGTATCAAATATCTTTTCTGACCACAACGCTATGTGACTAGATATCAACTACAGGAAGAAAACTGTAAAAAATACAAATACATGGAGACTAAACAATACACTACTAAATAACCAAGAGGTCACTGAAGAAATCAAAGAGGAAATAAAAAAATACCTAGAAACAAATGACAATGAAAACACGACGACCCAAAACCTATGGGATGCAGCAAAACAGTTCTAAGAGGGAAGTTTATAGCAATACAATCCTACCTCAAGAAACAAGAAACATCTCAAATAAACAACATAACCTTACACCTAAAGCAATTAGAAAAGAAGAACAAAAAAAACCCCTAAGTTAGCAGAAGGAAAGAAATCATAAAGATCAGATCAGAAATAAATGAAAAAGAAATGAAGGAAACAAGAGCAAAGATCAATAAAACTAAAAGCTGGTTCTTTGAGAAGATAAACAAAATTGATAAACCTTTAGCCAGACTCATCAAAAAAAAAAAAAAAAAAGGGAGAAGACTCAAATCAATAGAATTAGAAATGAAAAAGGAGAAGTAACAACTGACACTGCAGAAATACAAAGGATCATGAGCGATTACTACAAGCAACTATATGCCAATAAAATGGACAACCTGGAAGAAATGGACAAATTCTTAGAAAAGCACAACCTTCTGAGACCGAACCAGGGAGAAATACAAAATATAAACAGACCAATCAGAAGCACTGAAATTGAAACTGTGATTAAAAATCTTCCAACAAACAAAGGCCCAGGACCAGATGGCTTCACAGGAGAATTCTATCAAACATTTAGAGAAGAGCTAACACCTATCCTTCTCAAACTCTTCCAAAATATAGCAGAGGGAGGAACACGCCCAAACTCATTCTACAAGGCCACCATCACCCTGATACCAACATCAGACAAAGATGTCACAAAAAAAGAAAACTACAGGCCAATATCACTGATGAACACAGATGCGAAAATTCTCAACAAAATACTAGCAAACAGAATCCAACAGCACATTAAAAGGATCATACACCATGATCAAGTGGGGTTTATCCCAGGAATGCAAGGATTCTTCAATATACGCAAATCAATCAACGTGATACACCACATTAACAAATTGAAGGATACAAAGCATATGATCATCTCAATAGATGCAGAAAAATCTTTCGAAAAAATTCAACACCCATTTACGATAAAAACCCTCCAGAAAGTAGGCATAGAGGGAACTTTCCTCAACATGATAAAGGCCTTATATGACAAACCCACAGCCAACATCGTTCTCAATGGTGAAAAACTGAAACCATTTCCTCTAAGATCAGGAACAAGACAAGGTTGCCCACTCTCACCACTATTATTCAACATAGTTTTGGAAGTTTTAGCCACAGCAATCAGAGGTGAAAAAGAAATAAAAGGAATCCAAATCGGAAAAGAAGAAGTAAAGCTGTCACTGTTTGCAGATGACATGATAGTATACATAGAGAATCCTAAAGATGCTACTAGAAAGCTACTAGAGCTAATCAATGAATTTGGTAAAGAAGCACGATACAAAATTAATGCACAGAAATCTCTTGCATTCCTATACACTAATGATGAAAAATCTGGAAGAGAAATTAAGGAAACACTCCCATTTACCACTGCAACAAAAAGAATAAAATACCTAGGAATAAACCTACCTAAGGAGACAAAAGACCTGTATGCAGAAAACTGTAAGAAACTGATGGAAGAATTTAAAGATAATACAAACAGATGGAGAGATATACCATGTTCTTGGATTGGAAGAATCCACATTGTGAAAATGACTATACTACCCAAAGCAATCTACAGATTCAATGAAATCCCTATCAAACTACCAATGGCACTTTTCACAGAACTAGAACAAAAAAATTCCACAATTTGTATGGAAACACAAAAGACCCCGAATAGCCAAAGCAATCTTGAGAAAGAAAAACGGAGCTGGAGGAATCAGGCCCCCTGATGTCAGACTATACTACAAAGCTACAGTAATCAAGATAGTATGGTACTGGCACAAAAACAGAAATGTAGATCCATGGAACAGGATAGAAAGCCCAGAGATAAACCCACGCACATAAAGTCACCTTGTCTTTGATAAAGGAGGCAAGAACAGACAATGGAGAAGAGACAGCCTCTTCAATAAGTGCTGCTGGGAAAACTGGACAGCTACATGTAAAAGAATGAAATTAGAACACTCCCTAACACCATACACAAAAATAAACTCAAAATGGATTAAAGACCTAAATGTAAGGCCAGACACTATAAAACTCTTAGAGGAATACATAGGCAGAACACTCTATGACATACATCACAGCAAGATCCTTTTTGACCCTCCTCCTAGAGAAATGGAAATAAAAACAAAAAGAGACAGTGGGACCTAATGAAACTTAAAAGCTTTTGCACAGCAAAGGAAACCATGAACAAGATGAAAAGACAACCCTCAGAATGGGAGAAAATATTTGCAAATGAAGCAACTGACAAAGGATTAATCTCCAAAATATACAAGCAGCTCATGCAGCTCAATATCAAAAAAACAAACAACCCAATACAAAAATGGGCAGAAGAACTAAATAGACATTTCTCCAAAGAAGATATACAGATTGCCAACAAACACATGAAAGGATGCTCAACATCACTAATCATTAGAGAAATGCAAATCAAAACTACAATGAGGTGTCATCTCACACCAGTCAGTATGGCCGTCATCAAAAAGTCTACAAACAATAAATGCTGGAGAGGGTGTGGAGAAAAGGGAACCCTCTTGCACTGTTGGAGGGAATGTAAATTGATACAGCCACTATGGAGAACAGTATGGAGGTTCCTTAAAAAACTAAAAATAGAACTACCATACGACCCAGCGATCCCACTACTGTGCATATACCCAGAGAAAACCATAATCTATGGAGAGTCATGTACCACAATGTTCATTGCAGCACTATTTACCATAGCCAGGACGTGGAAGCAACCTAAGTGTCCATCGACAGATGAATGGATAAAGAAGATGTGGCACATATATACAATGGAATATTACTCAGCCATAAAAAGAAATGAAATTGAGTTACTTGCAGTGAGGTTGATGGACCTAGAGTCTGTCATACAGTGTGAGGTAAGTCAGAACGAGAAAAACAAATACCGTATGCTAACACATATATATGGAATCTAAAAAAAAGTAAAATAAATGGTTCTGAAGAACCTAGGGGCATGACAGGAATAAAGACGCAGCCGTAGAGAATGGACTTGAGGAAACGGGGAGGGGAAGGGTAAGCTGGGATGAAGTGAGAGAGTGGCATGGACATATATACACTACCAAATGTAAAATAGATAGCTAGTGGGAAGCAGCTGCATAGCAGAGGGAGATCAGCTTCTTGCTTTGTGACCACCTAGAGGGGTGGGATAGGGAGGGTGGGAGGGAGATGGAAGAGGGAGGGGATATGGGGATATATGTATACGTATAGCTGATTCACTTTGTGATGCAGCAGAAACTAACACACCATTGTAAAGCAATCATACTCCAATAAAGATGTTAAAAAAAAAAAAAATCATTGGACTCTTGACTGATTATCAGCTGACAGTTAGCTGGGAGGGTGAGTAAGATGTTACCCTTAAAGAGTATTAGAAAATTGCTTAAGGATTTTGTTGAGAAAGATGTGTTCCTCCCAGAGGACATTGTGAATTAAATGATGCAAAATTTTCTGACTCAGACGAGGTGGCAAACAAATTTTCTTTTACTCTGCTTAACACTCTACCTGATGTATAGAGATTGTCATTATATAACAGGTATTCCTCTGGCAATTAACTGTGTGAATGGAGGACCACTGTTAAGCACTTAAGCCTCCAAAATAAAACACAGTCTTTCTCTGAATATGCATCAGCAGAGAAGAACTGAAGTGTAGATAATGCCAAGCAAGGGGAAACTAAAAGAAAAAAAAAGTCTGAACACGGTTTAAGAAAAAGCTAAATAAGTGTTCTAGCAGCAGAACTAAATGATTAAAGCTATCAGATTCAGCCCATATTTAATTGGGACTGTTCCCAGAGTGTATACCAACTTATGGTGAGGAGTAGTGGGAAATGGCTTTGGTTTTTACATTTTTCCTAACTTTAAAAGTAGAAAACCTATCCGAGTAAGTAATCAGTATAGCCTGAGGCACTAGAACATCTGAGAAGACCTTGGGCTACTCCTTTGACCCTCCACAAACAGGAGTGCCAAGGTTTAGGTCCTGAACAAACAGGCATGTTGTAGGAGCAAATTCTTTTCCAAAAGCCTTTACTCTCACAAAAACCCTTGATTCTTTCCCCCCCGCCAATTGCTAAATGTGGTATCATTGTACCATTCTCTTTGTTGATCCTAGCATGCCTTGTTTCACTTGGGAAACTTTCAGACCTGAAAATGTGGTCAAAGCACCAAATGGCTTTTTCCACCTCTGTGCCTTCCAGAATGATGAATTGCAACGGTTAGGGTCTTTTAAGCGTTCCACATTACTGAACCCGAGCGTGAACTCAACGGGATATCTGAGGGATGTCACAGCCATGCCCACTTTTCATTCCATAGCAACTACTTTCATTCATATTTGTGAGTATTAATGAATATACATTCAAACTTTCATTAAACAAAGATGTTTTTAATGATCAATCATTTTTCCTCTATATATCCTGGGGGCGTTGGATGTCACTACTGTAAACCTATCAGGAACCTGTATGTGACCTCACTGGCTGTCAGTTTACTCACCTTTCAGCTGTGGCTCAGCTCAGATTTGGCTATCTTGTTCTCCACTGCTGTCCCAGGCATTGCACACTACCTGGCAGTGGGTAGGCACTCAAATAATTGATGAATGAGTGTGCTGAGTAACACCTAGCTATTTTGAACATGGACACCAGAGTGCACACTATGTTCCAAAGGCTTCTACTTATCCAGTCCCAGTCCTTAAATCATAGTATTTGCTTGAGGCATATAGGAATGACCTTTCCCAAGGTTATAAAGCACACCCCACAATCTCCTCTGGAGTGATGGAATGCACCAATCATCCATCTTTCTGGCTAAGACTGCTTCATTCTCAGAATCCTTCTTTAACACAGGGCTTCAAATAACCACTTACCACTCAGCACATGAGAGAAAACCTATTTGCTGTTACCACTTGAGAAGAAACACGGTGCTTTTCCACTGTCTAGAGCAAAAGAACCAGATGGCTTTCCAATAGAAAACTTTAGCTCGAGAGCTACGTAATGCCTACTTTAAATTTCTGTATCTCTCTTGCCCCAGTCACCATGTGTCTGTGAACATGTATACTTGCACACACATACAGATATACACACCCACACTGAACATGTGGCCAAATATCCTGCACACCTACATCCTTAAGTGTCCTGGGAGGCAAAAGAGATCAATCTGGTGGAAAGTCAACAGCAGCATTTGATGGCTTGGCCCAACTTTGCTCAGCCAACTCATCATGGGTGCTTATGTTCTCATTTCCACCCTCAGACTACAAAAGGAGAAAGGTCAGCTAGTCTGGGATCCCTTATACAGCTGTTACAGATGTTTATGGAAGCATTTGATATACCAAACATTTCCCAGAAGTTAAAAAAAGAACGAGAGAGAGACTTGTGAATGGGATATTCAAAGCTCTAAATTAGTAGCAGTGAGAGAAGAGATTTCTTTGTTAACTGACCCAGAACATTAAATTGATTATGTAATTTAACATCACTGTTCTATTTGATAGCTGCCTATTAATACTGCACTCTCCTACATTATAGGCAATTGCAAACCCTAGAAATGGAAGAACATATTTATTTTGCTTGGAATTTGCAATTTTTTGCCATACGAACTAGTAGTAATTTGTAATCTCTTTCTCCAAGGGGAGCCTATTACCCCAGGAGGAATGATGATCACCCTTATTCGAAATGCTCAGTCCTAGGCTTCTTCTTTTCTCATTCCGTGCTGCAAGTGGATGTGGGATTCAGGAGCTCAAAAATGCACCTATATTTGGAGGTGTGCTTTCTAACTTTGGGAAAATTGGGCCCTACACAGACTCCCTGGCCTCCGTCTCAGAGACAGCCAGGAGGCAAAAGAAGAGGAGCTCATAGCAGAGCCACCATTGTTGTCAAGCAGAGGCAATGAGCTGCAAAGAGGGTTTAAATTCACCTGCAACGCTGGTTAAAACTGTAAATTCCTGGGCGCCATTCCTGATCAGCTGAGTCAGAATATCTAATCCAGACTATTCTCACGCACGGTAAGTTTGAGAAGATGCAATGCCTAGAGAAGGACTTGGAGAGCAGAGAATACAAATATTTTAGTCAATGAGGAGAACTTTCAGGTAAACCAACCCTAATGATATATGTCATTCTCAGTAGAGCCCCACTTCAGATAATCCAACTCCCTCTATGGCTTTTCATTCAATTATCCAAGATGCTGTGTGATTCTGTATCCTGCCATACTTTAGTTTCCTTCAAGATTCCTCTAAATTCAACTCAAAATTCAAATAATGTACAAATCTTTCCAAGGATGATCTTTCTCTAGATGATTGTGTGCTGTGTGGGCTGAGTCCATGAAGATACTATTTTTTGCTTTTACTTATTCTTAAAGAAAAAATAAAAAGACTGAAAACTGTCATGACAAACACTGCTGGTATTTTCCGCTGTGTTATTATCCTTCCATATTCTGTTTCAGCCAGTGACGACGGCTGGGACCTGACCCCAGGCAGAGCTCTCCAAAGAACATCCCAGCCAAACTGTGCTTCCAAAATTCCCAATAACAGTTGAATAGAGCCAAGGAGGCCAGGTGCTGGGCAGGAGGATATTTTAGGCTCGACTGATGGTCCAAACTGGACACTTCCTCTGCCTACCAGAACCATCCATTAAGAAAGAGTCTTGTATCTTTTCCCCTGTCCTCCCATCTCCCCTTCCCCACACTGCACTCTGTACTCCTCTCATTTCTATGTGAGTTGTGTGAAATTATTTTTGTACCAGGTAAAACAATGCACATATATAAACATTTAACTGACAATGTGAAGAATCTGAGTGTCGGAAAGGAAGGACTGGTGGCTTGTTCCTCTAATAATGCTTCCTTTCCCTGGTAAAGACTAGGGAGCATTGGGTGAACAATGGGAACAAGAGGCATTGATGAGTTGTACATAAATCTAGGAACTGAAAGTAGCTCTAAGATAATTAGCAAGCTCAGAGGTTAGGGACACAGCCTCAGTGGTTAATGCAGGCTCATCCAGTATACGGAAAGCCAGTCTCCATTCTCTCAGTACTGAGGGCTTCTCTAGAGAGCGCAAGAATCCTCCTTTTTCTTCTATATTCCACCACATCCTTGAGACCAATCGGTTTATTACAACATGCTTTCAATTGTCCCCTTTCTCTCCATCTCCACTACCACAATTTCAGCTCAGGTCCTCATTCAATCTTGCATTCTTTTTCTATTTCTTACCTGCTGAATGAAATAGCCTCTGGTACAATCTGCTCCAGTCCACACTGCTGCCAGTGTGACTTCTTGTAACACAGTTCTTATCATTTCAGCCTGAACACCTTGGATGACTCTCTCATTGCTCAAAGGAAAAAGCCAAAACTTCTTAGGCCTTCATCAAGTTCCAAAATACCTTTTCAAACTTATCTCCTAAGATCCTTCTGCATGCTGTTTCTCAGACCTTGGAAAAATGCTTTTCTCTTTCATACTTTCATAGTTCTTTCTCTCTTGAATGCCCCTCTCACCCCTGTAGGCAATTGGAAAGTCACTTTAAAGTCCAGCTAAAACATCACTTCTTCTGCTAAGTTTCCCTGACTTCCTTGGTAAGAATTACTCCCTACTATGTATTATAGTACACACGACTATAGAATGTATTTTCCTATCCGCTTCAATACATCTTATATTATAGTTGTTTGGTTATCTGACTATCCACTAGACTGTAAGCTCCTGCAGGTTAGGGGTGAGTTGATTCATCCTTGTATAAGTAACAGTGTCCAGCATAGCACCTTGTCCATAGAACAGGTCAGTATATGTTGGTTTGTAATAAACGAATGATTCACGCTCAGAGCAGGCAGCTAATCTCCACTGCCTGCATAATTAAGTTGTAATATTCACTTCGGCAGAAAGCCTGTAGGATAGAAAAGAAAAAGCAAGCCCATGGTGGAAGGCAGTGGAAATTTTTGAAAGACACCTGCCCTTTAAGGCCTATCTCCATTACTCCCCACAAGACCTATACAAAGACCCTTTTCTGCTGTCTCTCTTACCTCCTTCCAGCTTCTAGACTTCTTTCATATTCTTATCTCAGTTGCCCATAGCTTCTTGGAAGTAGTTTTATTAAAATGTATTTGAGGCAGTCACTGGTCCATTAGCACTTTCTTGTATCCAGCTGTGTCAGATAAGCACTGAGACTTTTATTTTTCTCAATTAAGAAAAGTTGTAGCTTCAGGGAGAGGCTTCTGGGTTTACCCAGGATGCAGTAATACCACGACAAAAATGACACAGTTGCTATGCCTTGGTAGCTAGTATTCATATGGTTATACCAAGACCCTGAGCCCAAGCCAGAAACACTTCTCCTACAGCTACCAAATCCCCCTGACGGAGTCCACAGCAGGTTCTAGATCCTAAAGATCAATTAGAGGATTCACCTTCAAAGCTGAAGTAAAAGAGCAAGAAATTGAAGATCCAGGAGCAAAATAACTGCAATAGACAGATATTTCTAGTGCTAACACTGATTGCCTTTGAAGGAGGATGGGTAACATTAAGTTCAAGACTCCTGCTTTTGCTGGGGATCTTGAGGGACTGGGTACCAGAGTTCAGGCCAGAAACTGGGGCAAACACAAATACTTTTCATAATAGAAAGGAAAGAATTGAGAGTTCCCAGACACCAATTCGTATAGGAAGAAAAGAGGAAAAATAGGAGGATTAGAAGGAGGCTGAAGACCATGTTCTCTGTCATATGAAAACATTTCTTGTGGAAATTCATGGATGTTCTAAATTTCTCACCCCAGGTTGAAAACAAAAGAATTAGAGTTAATATGTACAGATACCAGAGCCCAAGACAGAAGCCAAGGGCCTGGACAATCTTGCCTCAAAGGCCAAGAACCTTGGACCTCAGCCATATGAAAACCCTTCCTTAATCTGAAAAAAATGATGGACTTGATAAATCCTTGCTAGTTTTCTTGAAGCACAGAACAATGTGAATATTTGTATACATTATAACAAGGGAATAGAAAAAAAAAACATAAGAAATTCTACAAGTTTATTTTTTAAAATCTTCTCTTAGTCCCAAAATACTATTTATGTTTACCATCTTATGATATTTCTCTTAGAAAATAGGAAGTCCTTGCCTCAGAGACTCAGAGAGAAAGGAAGAATTGTAATTGGACATCATTCCTGTCAATCATCTCAATTTAAAAATGGAGTCAATCACCTTTGTTCTTTGGAATCACTGATCATATATAGCTCATGGCTTTGCTGTCACTGAAATCTTTTTGTCTGCTTCTCCTAGTACAGGGGAGATAAGCCTCAGCTGTTTGAATATTCGAAACAAAGAAACCTCTCTAACAGAGACCTGACATATCAGGATGGGAAATATCTTATTATTACTTCATAGTCTCTTGAGTCAAAAATAAAAGGAACTTGGTTGGAAAAACCCTTTGATTGAGTCTGTCTCAGAGATCTAAAACATTTGTTCACACCTTTAAGAAAAGAGCCAACTAATTGATTTAAGGTCTGGCAAGAAGCGAGTTTCTTTTGATCCTTCATCACAAATGCTCTTCAGCAGGCCACAGGGCATTAGCCCTGGGGACTCACCAGACACTTCAGGGAGGGCTTTAGGAGTCTATCATTCCTGGTACTGAATTAAACATTCTGGAAATCTAGGAGAGAAAGGGCCCCAGCTGACATCAAGGTTACATGAAGAAGATTAAGGGGGCATGAAGGAGAGGCAATCACAGCAGAATCAGAGAAAATTGGGCAAATTGCGATCATTAGCCCGCAACACAGACAATTTAATGTAAAGGAGAATCTGATAGATAAAGGGGAATTTCAGAGATAGAAGATAATAAGATTTGGGAAGGGATTTGAAGGTCAAGAGTAAGATTCTGACATGTGCCCCTTGTTTCTCCAGACCTCGCTGCCCTTTGGGACATTTGAGTAATTGTGTGCTAAGCTCCTTCTCAATTTGGCCATTGGTACGGCAGGCCCCTGCGTCCACTCTCTTTGCCCTGTGAGCCTGAGACCCCTGAGGCCTCCTGGAAGGTTGTACTCAGCCTTCCTCCAAAAGGAGTCTTTCTCTCTCCTCTGATCAAGTTTGCAGAGGATGGTTTCACAGCAATTGCAGATTTTTAGATCCCCATTTGCACCTGGGCTCTGAGAGCGAGGACACTGAGGTGGGGGCTGTGTGTGTGCTCTGGCTGCAAATCCCTCACTTCCTCCTTCCCTACCTCCGCCCTGGCAGCAGATACCATGCCCTGTCCAGTTGCTGACATCATTCTGAAAAGCTTGCCCGTATCACATTTTTTTTTGGTTTGAAGTTGAATTTAAGATGGTTACTGTTTGTTCATCCTAAACCTGTGCCTATACACTGACACCTGTGTGTGCACACACATGCATACACACACGTGCACACACACATCTCACGACTGATGCAAAAGAAAAAGGGGTCTGTATTCTATGTCAGGCGATTGTTCTGGATCCTCCCTGCTCATGCTCTCCATATATTATTCTATTTCATCTGCATCCAGCAGTTCTTTCCCTTCATCTCTTGGTTCTGGACAACTTCCTTTACCACCTTCCTTTCTTCTCCTGGGATTGATGATGGCTTTGCCTCCTGGGTATGAGTCCCAGTACTCCCAGGATATATCTGATCTTTTTCCTCTGACTCCTCACATTCCTAGCCACCTGGACAAGTATCCTGTCCAAACTTCAGCCGGGATGCCCTGGGCAGCGCTCCTGCTGGGGCTCCAGGCCAGAAAGTTAGGGACCCCGAAGGGTGTTAGGTGACTGCACGGACTTTGCAAAATTTTGTACTTTGAAGGGTGGTATTACCACTATAAATAAAAAGGATACTACCCAAAAAAAATTCACAAAATTGAATCTCGAAAAAAAAAGGAAAGAAAGCTTCAACATATTTGTCAACTACAGGTTGCACAGATGCTACTGTCAGTTACTTATGACCAAGCTCAGAAGACGTAATCTTTTTTAAGGCAACACTCAGGGACTTTTGAATTTCTCTTTCCAAATAGAAAATGGCACTTCAAACCACTTCAGGAACCACCAAATACATTAGAACCCCACAGACTGCTGAGATCCAGTGACAGGAATGATCCCAGACAAAGAATCTGTGTGTGAAGAAGACAGAAAATAGGATTGGGGGAAATAATGCCTTTTGAGCAGAACACTGGGGGAATATTGAGAATTCAAAAGCACTGCAAAAGAGCTGGATTCCTTGGCCTCAGAAAACCCACCAATCACGAAAGGCAGTATTGTGAGCCTGGGGAGGGCTCGGCTCAAGAGGCAGGGTCTGTCCAGGAGCCCAGCTCTGCTACTCACTGGCCAGCTGTGTGGCCTGCAGCAATTTCCTTAGCCTCTGTCTACCTCGTCGACTTCACCTGTAAAATGGGGATCCTAAAAATGAGGGCTACCTCCCAGGGCTGAGATGAGGATCAGGTGAGTTGATGTATGTAACGTGCCTAGCACCCTGCTTGACACCAGGTAAATGCCACATCCGTGCTGGTGAGGAAGGCGGGACAAATGAGGGAAGGGGTGAAGGGTGGAGCAGGAACAGAGACCCCTCAGTGGTGGCTGGACAGGGAAACAGGAAGTGCCCCAGAGCCTCAGGATTTCACTTGCCTCTTTTTCACTCCCTAACCCTCTTTCTATCCAGTCCCAGCTACTATACTCCAACCATCCCCGAAGAGGCTAGTCACCAGAGACAGGCTGAAGCAGCTGGCAGCTCTCACTTAGAAACTCCAGGTAACTCTGGGAAATGTGTCTTGTCTTCCCAAACACCGCCCTGCTCTTCAATTCCATCCTGTGAAGGGAGGTTATAAATCTTAGGTGTTAGAAAGAGTGCATGCCACACAGAATTAAAGAATGCTCAGGCTGCCCAGTACCTCCAGGGGATGGAAACCACTGATAAACTCTCACTAGGGAGCAAATGACTGAGCGCAAGCCCATTCAGATAGCAGTCTCAGATGAGACACCCAAGGAATTGGCCCCTGGGCTTTGAGATAGACAGATAAAGAGAACTTTAGGGTTCAGAAAGGGGAGGTGCTAATGTAGAAGAGCAGAAAGCTTCAGATGAGTGCTTGAGGCTGCCCTGTCCACAAGTGGAGAGCCAGGATCCACTTGGGCTTCCAGGCCAGTCAAACCTGCCCTGGCATTCATGCTCTGTTTCTTCTTGTGCCCTGAGAAAAGCTCCTCTGCATCTTAGAAGGTATCAGTTTCCTCATAAAACAGGCATAATAGCAGTATCTACCACAGAGAGTTAGCTGATACAAGGATTAAAAGAAGTCACATCAGAACAATCCCTAGTTCTGCATCTGGCATTTAGTTTTGTCATTTCCCTCCATCTCCAAAATTCGATGCTGCCTCCTTCAAATCCCTACCCATCCAAGCCCCCTTCATCTCCCATCCTTGCCTTGGCTCAATCACTTCTGATTCGGTTTGCAAATTCACCAATTCTTTTCAGGCTCTGCTTAGAGCCCCAGAATAAACTGGGTTTTGGCTTTTGAGAGTCAGTTCCCAGCAAAGTCATCCACCCAGACTTGGTTGATCCCTGGCTAAACAACAATGAGACTTTAACTGCCTGCCTCTTTATAGACCCCTAGACAGTGCTGTCGTAGTAAAATTGTCACTCCAGGCCTCGTGCTACAGGGTTTGTGACAGCTATTTACATGGTGAAGTGGACCCATTTCTATTTCCATGTATTAAATACCCACAGGCAATAATCCTCATTATGGGCCAATGGCTTGGAAAATGTTATTATTAAATCAAAACCATTTGCAATAAGGGGAAAAATTCATCTGTAACTATAAACTCTGTTGCTTATAGCTGGGCACTGAGAAAACAAATAGTGGCCAAGTCCCCTCAAGCCCAGCACTTCCCAGCTTAATCCCATGGCAGGTCGTCGTGGGCCACGCTGGAAGGGGGAGATCGCTGCACTAGGAGGAAGATTCCCAGAATGCGGATGGTTTCTTGTGGGAGACATGACTGGACCCTGAGTCTCAGGGGCAGTGGCGCTGGCATGGGAGCATGATGGACTGGCTGTGACTCAGAACGTTCTATTACCTACTCAGTTTGTTTTCTGAAAAGATACTAGGAAGGTTTAACTTGTATGGGACTCCCATACCCTTTTATAAAAGTCTGAGCATGGACCCTGGGATCAGACACACCTGGCTGGTGATTCCAGGGGTACCACTTACTGGAATAAATTTGGGCAAGAGACTCAAAGCCTCCATTTCTACCCCTCAGGGTTGGGATGAGTTTAGAGAGATGATTATATCAGAATATGTTTCATCAGAGTTGCAGCCATGCCTCAGGTTATGGACCTTGAGTCTAAGAAAGAGTCTGTGCCTTGTCCTGCTGGGCCCATTATTCTAGTGTGTGCTCATGGGGTCTGTGCTGTGGTGGAGGCTGATGAGACTCACCTGACACACTCTGCCCCCTCTGTTCCCCAGTGACCCAGACACTGCCGCCAAGATTGATCTCTGCTGAGTCCTGAGGGTCCCATCCATGGCTGCTAATTAGAATATGGTGACTTAACAGAAATATGTGGCCCTTACTTAACCAATTAATTTAGGATCTATGGAAGTGGAGACCAGACATCTATGTTTTTTAAAACTCTCCTTACTTATCCTTTGGGATTCTTCCAGAGGATTTGGGATCTGAACCCCACAGGCAATGGTCTGATAAAGCCTGTACACTTACCTATGAAAGGTTAATCAAGTAATCGATTTAATGTCCTTCTAGTGTGGAAACCTTTTAAAATACTAGAATAATTTTTATGTTTTAAAATACTAGAATAATTTTTATTACCTAGGTTTTGGGTCTTCATCAATTTTACTTTGGTGATATCACCAATGGTCTAGGGTCTGGCTTTCGAGTTCCCACTTAGAAACTGATTCTTGATTTAGGAATGCTGACTCACACTAAGACACTCACAGGTCTGGAATATATAAATCACAGTGTCATTTTTTTTCCCATTTATTATCAGAAACAGAACTGTCAAGCTGTTAAAGTGGGTCCCTGGTTTGGTTATAGAGAAATTAAGGACAGGGAAAACATAGTCTATTTGGATTAAGATCTTTCCAGGTCATAAACTCTAAAAACAGTATGATACTCCATCCATAAGTAATTCATCCATTTTAAACATTAAAACAAATGTTTAACTTTTCCCCCAAAGATGATGATGATTCTTTTTTTTCATTAAATTTCAAATTATTTCCAAAAATCTTTTTCTTGTTGTTCCTACAATACTGGTGGCTATACTGACTTTGGGGGAATTTAGTAGTAAATAATTCTCATCTCAGTCATCCTAAACCCACACACAGAAATCAGTGTAAATGAAAAATACATATGTACTTGGGTTCACTGAACAAAAAGAGAAGGAATAGTACGTAATGTCCATGTCTCCTTAACTCCTTACTTTAGGTATAGAATAAAAGAATCTGTTGGGCCAGGCAATCTGTTTCAGGGTATTGGTGACTGATGTGTTACTAGTATCCTGCTCTACCCCCATTTAAATTGCTTATGCAAGGGGAGCTATAGGACCAAATAGGGTCTTAGCATATCATTCTGTGGAACGGGATGCAGACCAGAGCAGTGACACCACTTAACTAGAGTCCCGCTCCATTCATATCATTAGGACTAAGACTATGACTCACTGGGGCATTCCTCCAACACTACTACAGTACATATTGAATCTTATTTTTTATTTAATTATATACTTTGGTATTTGAAGGACTCAATAAGTATCAGTTCCTTCTGACTCCAAATTAAATGATAAATAAGACAGAAGAAAGCGACAGATGGAGATCAAAATATCAAATTTTAGTATTGAGAAGCTGATTGGAGACCACGGCTGTAAATCTGTGACCAAAAGAGTTTGTTACTATCCTCTGTCCCATTCTCCATCTCAGTCAAGTCCAAGGGACAGCTTACCTGAAAGTTTGATTCTACAAAACAGTCAGAGCAAGGATTGCTGTCTCACATTGGTCCAGGATGTTTAGTATTCTCAGCTTCTCCATGGCAACATTTCTAGGTAATATACCTTATCTATTAATAAATTTTGCTTTTCTTTTCCTCATTTTTTTGTATATAGTATCTTGTGTATGTGTATGTTTAGAGAGATGATTTATATATACATGTCTACATACATATATATAATTATATATGTAATTAGATTGGATACATATATATTTGTCTTTGCATGAGTTGGCTTTCCCAGACCAGTAACTTATAAGAGTGTGAAAGAACCAAGGCAGCTTTCTTCCATGCTAGCATATTTTTACAACAAAAAGCTCTCAGTTATCACAAAGATATTCTGATTCCTTCGAATATAATTTTTCTATGATACTTCAGGTAGCCCTAGCTCCTCTGCTTCTCAAAAATGTGGGTTAAGGAGGGGCTTCTGTCTCACCTCACTCTTCCCAATCTCTAAACCCTCTAGAGATCAAGGAGAAGTTTTGGCTCCCTCAGCACTCTGGACAGGGACTGTTGTCTGCCATTGAGGTAAACAAAGAATGTTGCCCGCCATCCCAGTTCTACAAGGATCAAGCCATTAGCCACTGCAGTTGCCCACCAATGGTTTGTCCTGAGGGGAATTCAGGATGGAGAAAAATGGGAAGCATTCTGTGCTTTAGATACTGTCCCTAGATAGTTAAGATGTGTATCTAAGGAATACTTCAATGAACCCAGATCCTTGCATCTTCCCATACATAGAAAAGCACTAATATCATTAACCTGAGATGTCTGTTCTTTGTGGTTAGCAGTCATCTTCTGATGTTCAACTACATGTTTTCCCAGGAGAAACCTCCTCTATATCCTGGCTCCTCCCTGACCTCTTTGGTGCATTTCCTCATAGCTACCTGAGAGGCTGTCTCCTGGGCTATAGTTAAGTCTGAATAAAACTGAACTCCCAACTTTTAGGTTGTATGTTTTCCTTCAGTCGACAGATCGTTCTGCCCACCATCAGGAAATAGTATATATATATATTTTTTGTGGGCAGTTTCTGAGACCTGTTTTGGTGGCTTTTTCTTTCCACTGAAATTTCTCCTCAGCTTGTTTCTACTTACCCTTGGTGGGGGGGCTTTAGTGCAAAATAAGCTATTTTTGGCTTCCTTTGAAAATATTTTGGAGTCTGTCTACTAATTTTACCAAAAGTGGAGTTTTCAATATTTTCCATTCTTTTTGCTTCTTTTGGATGATTTCCCGAAGAAAGGAAAAATGCTAAAACTGTTCAGACATTCTTTACTCTTAATATGAACAAATAGCCAAGTTTCACCAGACATTTGAAAGAAATGCTTAACACGAAAGAGAAAGCTGAAAGCAAAGAGAAAAATGGAAGTAGCCTTGAGGAAACAGAAAAAGAATAAAATAAAACTTAAAAACAAATCCTTATAAAGGTAAGGGAAAATGCCACATCTATGAAATACTACCAGGATGTTATACATAGAAATAACTGGAGTACTATAAAAACATACTGAAAATTAAAAATTAATATTGGAAACTTAAAAATCAAATACAAGAGGGCGTTTACTGTAAAAATCTTTCAACTTTGCTGTAAAACTGAAATGTTTTACTTAAAAAGATGAGAAAAATTCAGCTCAAGAGCTGAAATGTAAAGTTGGGGAAATTTCCCAAAAGGAAAACAAAGCAAGAAGGGAAAAAAGAGGAAATACAAGAAGGAATTTAGGGAATCAATTAAGGCAGTCCAATGGCTGACTAACAGGCATTCTAGAAAAAGAAGCAGATGAAAGGAAGGAGGAAATGATCATAAAATGGTACAGGGGAAGTGTTATAGAATCAAAGGACATGAACTTCAGATTTTGAGTGCCTAGAACCTGATGAAGACCTATGTCTTCACCAATGCACCTGTTCCAAGATTGCAGAAGTGGCCATCAAGAAACCGGCCTAAAACTCTGAGAAAAGGAAAAAAAATTCACAGTTTACATAGAACGGATTAAAAATTCAAGATGCGCTTTGACTTTTTCAAGCGCAACACTGGAAGCTGGAAGATAACAGAGTAATGTCTTCAAAATTCTAAAGGAGAATATTTTTCAATTTAAGATACTCTACCTACACAAATTAACACTCAGTTGTGAGGACAGAATAAAGATGTTTTCAAGCAAAGTTTCATAAAGAATGTACCTTGGATGCACTTTTGCCTAGGAAACTGCTGGAGATGTATCCCATCAAAAGGAGAAAAAAGAAGACATGGATCAAGTAAGAGGGGATCTGACACCTGAGAGAGGCAAAGGGATTTCTCAGGATGATGGTGAAGAAGAGCTGCCAGAGGACAGCCATGGAGCAAGCAGAACCTGGAAAGTGTGGGCAAGCTGTGGAAATGGGTAGATTTCTTGCCTTGTTTGAGCCTTGTAAGGCTCATTTTACAAACTGAAAGAGACTCTGGCAATGATTTAGTGACAGAAAGAGAGGCAAACCAACACTGCACCCAATCCTCTTGCCAAAGCAATGATTAATTCCAGAGAAAACAGAAATTTTCCAAGAAATGAAATGTAATTATAATACATATGGCTGTGTAAAATAAATCTACATAGTCAAAATAAGGTAAATGCTGAATTTTGATTTAAACAAAATAAAATAATCTTATTGAAACCACCACTTCTGGTCCTTCATTCTCTAACCCTTTACCCTACTCCCCTCACCCCAAGCTATTATCTACCTGATGGTGCATATCAATATTTGCTTGCTTTTGTCTCTCTTATTAGAACATAAGCCCAGTGAGGGCAAAGACTTGGTTTATTTTGGCCACCATTGCATCATCACATTGCCTAGAACAGAGCTGAGTACCTAGGATACCTCAGTAATTTCTCCTAAATAAGTTAATACAAATTTAGGAGGAGTGGAAGTGTTGTGTGTGTGCATATGTGTGTTAGAAACCTAGATATTCACATCATGCTGAATAGACAATGTCTAAAATAAAACAATCAAAAAACAGAGCAATAAACCACACTATATAGCAACATGAAAGTGAACAGCAGAAGAGCCAAAAGAGTTTAGAAGTGGCTCTTCTGGAGAGCAGAAGTGGTTGGGACAGGGGCTTTGATATAAGACTTGTAGCGCTGCTTGACATTGAAACCTGGCACGTGGATTACTGTGATAAAAACAAATTAAAAAAAAAAAACAACTAGGGAAGGTTTAACACTCTCATCTTTTGTACATATCACTGTATAAGATCTATGGTTCTTTTCAAAGTAAAGAGCCTAATAGATTTTAGGTTTGCTCGGTGGAGTAGGATTAATTTCTAGGTATCAAGTTAAATTTCTAGCTCCGCTGAGAACAGTGGCTTCTTGTGAAACATTTTCTAAAGGAATGCAAATATCTGTTTACATTAAATACCTTCAAAGTGCTTCTTCATACCTAGTTAGATTCTTTTGAAAATCAAGTAGAAGAACATTGACAAGACAGGACTGTGTATATCTCTGACTCTTAGCACCCTCAGTTTTCTAAGGTGTGAGCTTTAACAAGCCATTTAACCTCCTTGAGCCCTCTCAGTTCTTTCTTTTATAAAATGGGGGTGATAATATGCAACTTATTGGATTACAGTATTTATCAAATAAGATACCTCTGTGAAATCCCAGTACAAGATAGATATTTGATATCTGCTTAGTTTTCTTTCCTCCCTTCCTTCTTCCCAGGACTGACTGGGACCATGGCCGAATTAGATAATCAAAAAAAAAAGAGGGAGGAGATATGGGAACATATGTATATGTATAGCTGATTCACTTTGTTATAAAGCAGAAACTAACACACCATTGTAAAGCAATTATACTCCAATAAAGATGTTAAAAAAAAAAAAAAAAAGAATTTGTCTGCCATGCCAGAGACAGGATTTAAGCTTTTCTAAGTCTGTAAAGAGCTTTAGGAAAGTTTGTACTTCTTTCCACATTATTGGATATTTCCATGGGAATGAATGGCCCACATATGTCAGTGTCTGGGAGGGACAGTTCATTCACAGCATTATTATTTATTATGAAGGTTGTCATGGAAGAAAGCGGACACTTCTGCCAGGTATCACTCAGCTGTGCATTCCCCACGACACTTAACACTAACTAAGCACTCATCTGGTGCCCCTGAACTTGGCTTGTACATTGAGACTGGTCAATGTGGACCAGTTTGGAGACCCTCTAGTATTCTGTCCAGGTGTCATTTGGGATATGATATAGTCAATTCAATTAGAAATGTGAGAAAATATGTTATCACTTCAAATATTGAATTAACCAACTTGTTTATCAGAGAGATTGTAGAGACTCCTTCACCGGCCAGACCCTGCATAATGAATTCTCTAATGGACCTGCTAGTTTCTCTACAAAAGGTTAATTCTTTCCTCCATTACCAAGCCTTTTGAATGGCCCCTTGGTAAAGGAAGAGAAGGTCTTGTTTAGTATTAATGATCAAAGTGGCAGGTTCACAATATCAACTCCTCCCTGGGAAGAAAAAGATCACTTCATTAACATTTAGCAAGGGTGCTTCCACTGGGGACCAAGAGCACAGCCATCATTATTCTCCACTATGGGCACAGTGGAAAATGGCAGATTCTCTCCTATCTGCCTTTTGCCACAAAAACCCAGAAACAAATGAAGCTACAGACACAACAGAGATGGACCCGGGGGTGGGGGGTGGGGGTGGGGAATCAGAATTTTAATTTAAAGAGAGATTATGCTAATTCTACCCTTATAATTTAAGAAAGATATTTGCTGATATGACTTGTGCTACTTTTTCTTATTTCCCATCTCTTTGCATGAAAAATCTTCTTTGAAATCCAAGAAAGATAGATAGTCAATCTCATGTCAGTTTGGCATTTCCCAATCAGGACAAATAGGCAATTGAGTCTCTTCTACATGGAGCACTAGATAAGACAGGTTTCATAAGAATGTGGCAGAATAAACGGAGGACTATTGGCTGAAATAGTCCTACCCATCCTTACCCATCAGAAAATAAATTAGAAATTTCAAAAAAATGTATAAGATTTATTTGGTGAGGGTCATCATTGGCAAGAAGTTTTTCCCTTAAATGATGTATGAGGCATTCCTTTTGACCCCTTAAAGAAGATCTTCCTTTACATACTTAAAAAGTATTACCTGCTCTGCTGTGCCCAGCCTCTCCAGACCCTCCCTTCTCTCCTCTCCCAGCCTGCCACTAAAGAAGAATCAGGGGATGTGACTGGCCTTGGGGGAGGCTCTTCTCCTCCCCTCCCCAGATGACAGAAGGACTTCCCACAATTCTTCTCACGTCTTCTCTAGTTTCTCCTCCTCTAACCACCCAGTATGCAGGGAAGGGGCTTCTGATCACTGTGGGTTCCAAGCTGCCCTTTATCTCCTTGCCTTTCTATAGTGAAAGCCTGACTCAGGTGAATAACTGAGGGCTTAAAAGGGCACCAGAATCACATTACTTCCACTGGGATCCATCCATACAGCTGTTTTGTCAGCTACTCTCTAGCTGGATTACTTGGGGGCACATCATAGCTTGAGCATCACTTTTATAATCTGAGTTGTTGAAAGATTAATTAGGCTTGCACACATAAAATGTTCAGCCTAGTCTGGCACAAAATAAGCACCAAATAAAAAGGAGTATTAACTTCTTCTTTCACTGTCACAATAGACAAGCAAATATTTACTGACCCCTTAAAAACTGAGTATATGCTTTTGAAATTTTGGAAAACATACTAAAGTTTCTCTCTCTCTCTCTCTATGTTTGGAGTATGGCATGTATTATAATTCTTGGTTTTATAACTGAGACCCAACAATCCATAACATATGAGTAATGTCCATTGTTTTAAATACTCTGTTTGCCAAAACACACTGATAGAGTGAATATTTTCATGGATCTCCATGAAGGAAACACTTGCAATAGTTACAGAGTAAGAAGACTAAGAAGTTATCAAACATAAGACCTTTAAAAAGTAGACATTTCTAGGATAACATCAGTGAACAAGTGCTTGCAGAGGACAAGCAGTGCTAGGAAGTCTTTCTTTTATCCCCAAAAGCCCTTTCCCCTGCATCTTATATTCCTGTGATTATCTTAAGTCTATTACCCTGAATAAGCAAGTAGACTGAGAATATTGGAAGCAGTTTTATTTCTTAAAATTTTATCCCAAGATTACTGGTATCCCAGTGCTTACATTGTGCTTGGCACATAGTAGGCATACATTCATTAACACAACCATTTAAAAATTGATTTGATTCATTGAGTACTGGGGGATGGTGGAAGAAAAAAGGAAAAAAGAGCAGCTAAGCACTGACGTTAGCACCCACTAGGTAGCATGTGGCTTTCTTTCTCATAGCTGTAGTAGCCAACAGTCTACCTGCACTAAGAACACTCATGATTCCCAGAACTCCAAGAACATGTTCCCCAGTTATACATAAGCTCTCCTATCTGTACTCTTTTTTCTTTATACTACATAGTCTCTAACACATAGTAGGTGTTCAGTTTTTTCTAGGTTGTTTAACATGACATGCCTTCCGTCTTCTCATCCCTACTTTTCAACATTGTACCCATTCCCAAAGCACAGCTCAAATGTCAACTTCTCCATGATCACTTCTTTGATTTTCCTACCTCAATTCTCACCAAATACTAGGTTTGAACCATTACTCTTAAACTTATCACATACTATCTTAATTGTTGTTTGTTTTTATATGTAATTTCCCCCCTTGCCCTTTTAAGTAATGTGGCTAGAGGAAAGTGAGTGTGGGAGGAGGAATGTTAGGAGATGTGGTCTGAAAAGACCAAAAGCCACATCATCTAAGGCTTGTCCTTGAGGGTAAGGACTTTCATAGTTATTCTAAACATGATAAGAATTTCAAGTAGTGATAAAGTCGTATTTCTAAAGGACCACTCTCATTGTTGTATGAAAAATAGACTGTAGGGTTACAAAGATGGGAGCAGAAAGGTAAGTTAAGAGGCTATTGTACTAATCAATGTAAACAGTGATGGTGTCTTTGACATTGTGGTAGCAATGAAGTTGATGAGAAAAGGCTGAATTCTAAATGTCTATTGATATCTATAAATAAATAGTGATGTAGAATCAATGGGTATTCCTAATGGATTGGATATAGGGTATGAAGAAAAAAGAGGAATCAAAAATGATTCCAAAATTTTCGACCTAAGCAGTTGGTTGAAGTTTTTAAGATGCAGAAAGAAGAAGTATAGAAGGTAGAAATCAAAAGGTTGTTTTTTTTTTTTTTTCCTGGTCATGTACATTTGAATACATATTATACTTCTAAGAGAGATGTCATGTGATTGTTGTAATATGACTCTGGCAAAAAGAAGAGAAAATTCTGGATCTATAAATTTAGGAGTCTTCAATGTGCAGATGATATTTACATAAATTCATCCTATAAGCCTATGTAAGAGAGTGTGTGTACAGAAAAGAGAAGAAACCCTAAGGATTCCAATGATTAGACATTAGGGTATTAAAAATACTGGAAAAGAAAAGGAGACTGAAAATGTGACCTTAGGTAGGAAAAAAACAGAAAAATATGATGAACTGAAAGCCAAATTAATATGTTAATGAGAAGAGAATGATCTGTAGTTTAGGTATAAAGAGGAATGGGAATTGGCCATCAGTTGGATTTAGCGATGGGAGTAGAGTGGTGGAGGCCACAGTATGATCAGAGTGAGTTAAAGAGAGAATGAACAAAATGAATGGGCAACCACAAATACGAATAGCTCTATCTGGTAGTTTGCTGCAAAACGTATCAGAATGGGGCTGTAGCTTGAGGGCAGTAACTGGAAAGAGAAGAGGTGGACGGGATAGAAAAGTGTTTGTGTGTTTTTAAGATGAGAGAAATAACAGTATGTTTATATTCTGTTGAAAATAATCAGGTAGAAAGAATAATATTTCTAATGTGTTTTTGGAGCAATGCTCTTGAGGTGAGAGAGGATGGACGTGGTACACAAGGAGAGGAATTGGCCTTAGATCGAAGCGTGGAGAATTTCTTCCTTGTTTGAATTAATTAACTGGTTGATTTAACTATTTTTAACTAAAAACCATTATATACACATCAGATTGTATTTATAGGGGTCGTTTGTTATGTTTTCCTGCCTTCCAGCACCTTTCTGAAGCTTTACACTCTTGAGGTTTTTGGGTTTTTTCTTTGTTGTTTTTCTTTGTTTGTTTTTTGTTTGTTTGCCTTTGAGTCCTGCCACCTCCCGGTAAAAGCCAGGCAACTAATTCACTTCCCAGCCTCCCTTCCCAGTTAGGGTGCAGTAAAATGATCCAACTCCTCCTCCAATTAGAGACACTCCCATGAGACTTAAAATAAGAAGTGATCAGCGTGATGAGCCGGATCCACTTCCTGGTAAAGGTGGCATCAGCTGCGACTACCTTGATTAAAAAGCCGCATCCCTCGTGTAGAAATGTGGCATTGGAGTGGAAGAGAGAGGTGGCGGCAGTAAAGCTGAGTTCCTGGTGCTCAAGGGGCAGAGATACAAAATAGGGCATCTGGAACATGAGGGAGGCAGGTTTTGTTTTTGTTTTTGTCTTTGCTTTTTTAAATACACCGATTCTGCGGAGTGATTTAGGGTTTTGTTCCTGGAAGTTTAGGATTGAGCCTGATTTTCTACCCTTCCTGTGAGTCTGAGGGAGCTCCTCATATTTTTAATGAAGCCCTTTTTCTCCTTAATCTGCCAGACTCAGTTTTTTTTTGCTTTCAGTTAAGGACTCTGCCTAGTGCAGTGCTTAAGGAACGCAGCAAAATGTTGAACTGTTAAACTACTCTCCCTCAGATTCCTTTTGGGGATTATTTTGTTGTTTAAACAGGTAACTCTTTAAGAATAAGGAAATAAATCATAAAATTGAAAAACAAATTTTCAACAGCGGCAAAAATCTGTTAATTCTCAGAACATTTGAGGATAGTGGCCCTAACTTATCTGTGATATCCTTTTTGTGATATATATGAAATTATAACTGCTAAAAAGAAAATCATGATAAATAATCTAACCGTAAGGAGAATGAATGGAGACAGAATATTTGAAGTGGGTACTTTTCCAGAAAACCTAGGACTTAAATATACAAGCACCTGTGTGCATGCATATGTAGATGTACACCATGTGCACATGCGAAGAGTCTGAAAAACAAAGATCACTTATAAACAACTACCCCCATCCTAGCCGTAACCATAGCAACTGAAACTATTCATTTTCTGTCTCAAATAATGTGTGCAAGTCTGTCTCAATAACAATTCAGAAGGGACATTGACAAATGATCGCTATATTCACCCAGCCATTTTAAATAGGAAGGCATTTGGCTGAATTCTAATTTGACCAATGAATATTTAACTGATAATCCTGCCAGATAAGATATTGGCCAAAAGAGAAAGAAGAGAAATGAAGCTGGAGTTGCTATCATGCAAAAATCCTTTAATGAAGGACATAAAAGGAATGCTGTGAATTCTGGGCTGAAAATCTGTTCTGTATTGGGAGATGGAAGAGCAGCTGGCCCACAATTTAGAAACTTTGAAGGTTCAGTGACCTCTAGAATGTCTAAGTCACGAGGGCGTTTTTTTTCCTCCTTCGTTTAATGTTTTGTATTTTCAAAAGAGTAAGAAAGAAAATGCCTTAAAATGTTTTAACTTCAAAGCAATAGAAACAAGGTGATACTGGAATATTGGAAAATTCAAAAACTGTACAGGTCCTAAAGTTGTCAGACTTTTCCTCTTCATAGATTGCACTGCATCTTAACATCTTGGACAAACCTGTTGATTTATTTTGAACCTCCACTGGTCCCAGGAATGTTCAGTAGCAAGGCTCAAGGAGATCCAAACTCAGGTTAAATTTTCAAGCAGATTTCATAATAATTAACATTTATTGAATATTCATTACTTGTCAGGCCTTCTTCTTAGTATACTGGATCTTTTAATTTTTACAAGAATTCTCTGAAATGGGTACTATTTTTAGCTCCATTTTGTGGATAATGAAACCAAAGTTCAGATGCGTTAAAACTTGTCCAAGGTTGTACTAAGCTTTAAAGGAGATCTAGGAGTATAACCCCGTAATCTCTCTCTAGAAATCTAGGGCAAAGCCACTCTACTGCACTGTCTTCTGTTTTTCTATTTCTCTAATCTTTATCTCTGCCCTTTCTTCTCTTTTCGCCTTTGTCAATTGTTTTCATAAAGCTCAAAGACATACATACTCCAAAGAAAAAGAAAGTGAATAAAATGTATAGTTGTGCCTGACATATAGTAGCCATTCAATAAATTTTATGGAGAGTAATTATTTATATGCACACACATTTGTTATTTGCAGTATTGGACTTGATTGATCAGCACATTTTCTTTGTGTAGGAAAGTCTTTGAGTGGTCAAGTTACAACCAGAAGGTTATTTGGAAAACATTACACAGGAGCAATTTAATACAGTAGAAAATCATAATGGCTAGAGTCATCAAGCTAAAAGAAACCAGGGCACCCATCCAGGGCCATTCTGTCTATTGCATCTGCAGACACAATGCCTGGGGCTACGACCTTCTCAAGGTTGTACTAAAATGGTTAAATCCTGGGGAAAAAAAAGTTGGCTCTAAATACAAAAACAAAACTGCACAATTAAAATTCTTAGATGTTTATTTCCATGTCTACAAAATGAAACATTATGTCAGCTTAACTCATTATTATGTTTTCATGTGCTTGAATACAATTTGCAGTATCCTAGAGAATGTATGATGATTTCTGAGAAGTTATAGTCAATGATAAATTAAATGAGTGACCTGTAGTCACATATTTTTGAAAACAAATTAATAAATTTCTTTTCCAAAATCTTTACCCCAAAAGTATATGTTTAATGAGAATGTGGCTACATTTAAATATGTTTCAGATGGTGGTGGGTAGGACTTATGAAGTCTGAAAATGGCCCTGCATCCATCTTTCATAGGGGGATATTCCTGCTGCTTTATTGAAAAGAAGTCTGGAATCAGCTGGCCAGAAATCCCTTTTACTTGGATAGTTAAGGAGACCTGCCTGACCATATAATTTTCTTGAAGAGTTAATTTCCTTACATGATTGGTGGGTAACTACTGATGCTCGAATGTCTCATTTTTTCCCCCCAAGTTCTACCTCCCACTATTCATCTTTCCTTAGTCCATGATGCATTTAACATTGCTTAGTTGCCAAATAGATTGATGATTTCTCCACTCCAGAAAATACTATTAATTGGTTTATAGAATGCTGCTCCCACACATCTTGGCATTCTATAAAGTCACCTCAGTATTAACAGAGGCTACATTAGCATAACAATAACAGGCCGCATTAAACAGCCCAGGAAAAGAAATTGTCAATTTAGTTTCAGAGGCAGAGATTTCTCTGTAAAAAGTCTTTATAGGCAGACTTACTGTGGGACATTCAGGCAAAATGTTGGTCAGTGGCTCACTGAAAAGAAATTCATGGGTAATTAAGACTCTGTTATCTCTGAAAGCAGTGATCTAAATGGGGCCTTTGTTGCCTTTGGTTATTTAGTGCTTTCCACATATGTGGTCTCATCTTTTGCCCCTAAAACTCCTCAAGAAACAATTCTCTTACAGGTTCCCCAGTGCCCTGGATTCAGACCTGCCCACTCTTCAGCTCCAAGGGACTTGGGGCCCCAGGGGCTATGAGTTCCTATTTGAAGACCCAAGGAGAATTGAGCCAGGGGTACCCCAGGACTGACAAACATAGCTTGAAAGAGGTTTCTAAATGAGGGAGTGTACAGTCAAAAATGCTAGAAGACAGGTGGAAGGAGATGGGAAAGGAGACCAGTCGTCAAAAGTTAAGAACCGTAAAAGAAATATGTCTAATTATGATAAAGAAGAAGGAAGAGGAAACATTAGGATTCTCACAGTGAGGCTGAAATAGCAAGTAGGCTTATCTGCCACCTTCGAGGCACAATTACTGTGCCCAAATTTGTCATAGTCACTCCTGTTAAAAGTTGCCCACCTGTTCAGATACAGAGACCTAGCGAACTTTTACATTCCTTTGAGTGATTACTTGCTGAGTATCTATCTCCCCAAAAGGACTATAAGCTCCATGAGGGCAGGGACCAATTCTACTTTTGCTCATTATTTGTAGTGGGTTGAATATTCCTCCACCCTCAATCACTTCCACCCAGAATCTCAGAATGTGATCTGATTTTGGGAAATAGGGTCTTTGCAGATATATTTATGGTTAAGCTTAAGAGGAGATCATACCGGATTAGGGAGTGTCCTCAATCTAAGGAGAGTATCTTTGTAAGAGACAGAAAAGGACACACAGAGACACAGAAAAGAAGGTGTGAAGATGAAGCCAGAGATTGGAGTAATGTATCTACAAGCCAAGGAACACCAACGATTGTCAGGAAACCACTAGAAGTTAGGAGAGAGGCATGGGACAGATTCTCACTCAGAGCCTCCCAAAGGAACTGACCCTGTTCACACCTTGATTTTGGATTTCTGGACTCCAAAACTGGGAGAGAATGAATTTCTGTTGTTTTAAGGTGCCCAATTTGTGATAATTTGTTGTATCAGCCATAGAAAACAAATATACCATTATATCCCTATTACATAGCAAAGTGCCGGGTCCATAGCAAGAGTTCAACAATTATCTGTGGGAGGAAGAAAGGTAGGTTAATTCGTCCCCATCCTCGACATCTTTTTCTTTTTTTTTTTTAAATTTTAATTTTATTTAATTTTTTAAATTTATTTTTGGTTGCATTGGGTCTTCGTTGCTGCGTGCAGACTTTCTCTAGTTGCATCATGCGGGGGCTACTCTTTCGTTGTGGTGTGGTGGCTTCTCTTGTTGTGGAGCATGAGCTCTAGGTGTGCGGGCTTCAGTATTTGTGGCACACAGGCTCCGTAGTTGTGGCTCGCAGACTCTAGAGTGCAGGCTCAGTAGTTGTGGCACACGGGTTTAGTTGCTCCGTGGCATGTGGGATCTTCCCAGACTAGGGCTCGAACCCATGTCCCCTGCATTGGCAGGCGGATTCTTAACCACTGTGCCACCAGGGAAGTCCCCCTCTACATCTTTTTCTAATTCAATGTTTATCTAAGTGTAATCCTTGGACTTACTCTTTCAGAATCCTCTTAGTGCTTGTTTAAAAATGTAGATTCCCAGGACCACCCCAAACCAGTTGCATCAAAATCTCAGGGGCTGAACGTATGCTTCTATAATACACTCCCATGGCAGGTCTTAGATTCATGAAAATTTTTGAACTGCCGATTTTTATTTTATTATAATTCTTCAGGCTCTTTGAATTTTATCAAAGACATCTCTGCAGCCTTTATAGACGAAACACCTGATGGGAAGAAGCTTGCCTCCTTGCAGGAGGTGTGAAGCTGACCTCCTCATTAACGCTGCTGGGAATTTCTGAGGCATAATTCTCCAGCTGTCAGTTCCTTTTTTCCTTGAAGGTACACCTGACTGCTTGACATGACCCCAAATTCTGTCTAGAGGTGAGGTTTTCGCTTGATAGCAGTTTTTCAAGAAAAGAATCAAAGTCAGAATAAGACAGATGTAGAATCCCTCCATTCTTAGGGCTATTTTTCCCAAACAGTAATGTCCCTATAGCATCACATGCAAACTTTTGCAGATTTCTAACTTCCAAATTCAGCCACATTTCTCCTCTTAAAAAACTTGCCTCTCCAAAGATAGGTGACAGTTTATTACAAACAGGCTGTTTTGTTTCTCATATTCATCGCCCATTTATGACTACCTCATCCAATTTGCTGAGTCCTCAAATCAAAACACATACTAGGCTGCAAGCTCAAATTGGCAACTACAAATCAAGCAGTGAGCTTTCTGCTGTGAGCCTCCCCCCAGGAACTCTCAGAGACCTGCAGCTGTCATTCACGTGGGTGTGAAGAGCTCTCAGGGCCCTGAGGCAGGGCCAGCTACCCTTCCAGGCATCTTTCTCCATGATTTTTAACCCTGTTGCTCAGGAAGCCTCCTTCCTACACACCTGAAAGAACAACCCCAAAGTCAAAACAAGAACTGGGAGGTTAGTTCAGCTCCATGACTTTGCACTAAGTCTGGGAAGATTTGTGGGATTGTCGGGAGGGATTTGTCGCAAAACCCAAGTGAATCATGGAGTGGAGGTGGATATTAAGTCAAAGAGGCAGAGGAGGTGAAAGGGAAGTGTTGCGGAACACGTAGTAGCACTTTGAGCTAGCTGGGGTGTCCTGACTTCAAATAATCACCTGTATGCAACATTAAACTCTGGCTTTGAATAATAAACTACAGCATAAACCCTTCTATACCAGTTTGAAGTGGGTTTGAAGTAACATTTCCACCACTAGAAAAATAAAGTTTATCCAACTCCTACTAAATTTTTTTTTTCCTGCAAATCAAACACCATCCATCCTTGTCACACTGCCTGGAAATCTCAAGGTTATTTTCAGCTTGCCCGTATGCTCCCCCCAATCCCATATCATGTCTATCACAAATTACTATCATATTTTTTTCTATGAAACATTGTCCCCATATGTCCCTTTCCTAAGGCTGGCCCAAATGCTCTGGGTCGGCCACATGGCTTTGCTAACTTTTTGACCCTTTGTAACATTTGTTGCCTGTACCATTCCTTTGAAAATTTAATCATCCCCTGCTTGTTACTCAGCCAGGCTCAAGAATTTGGAGATGCCTCACTCATTGCTTTATTCTTCCTCTTTTTCACTCGTGTTACCAAGACTCTTCCTTTCTCCTCTGTATCCTCATTGCCACCCTCATTGGAGCCTTCACACCTAATTTCTGCTACAGCTACCTTCACATTGCCTTTGTAGACAGGAAAAGTCCTGCCATGAGTTTTCTTCTTATTCCTTTCTTTTTTAAAAGATATGTTTAATAGTTTTACCTACTAAAAGTAAAAATAGCTATTATTTAATGAAGTACCTAATATGGCCAGACGCTTTGATAACAATTCAGCAGATCTGATGTAGAGACTTAGGAATTTGCATTTTTAACAAGCACCCCAGTGTGAATCACTCATTTAGAAAAACTGCTAATATACTGTGAGTAACTGTGATATACGTGACTTTATCTATTTGCTGGGGTCAAGGAATTGTTGGGGTTTTTTGCCATTATTTATATTGTTCTGGCTTAGTTTGTTCTAATTTAAAAATATTTTATTCTTTGGTTTTTAAAACATTTCAGCTTTATAACCCAGCATTGTTTGTTCAGTATACCTTTTTCTCTATCCACCATTATTAAAAATTGGGAGTTGACTCTAATGGTCATTCTGCAGATAAATGAGGGGTTATATTATGGCCTAAAGTACACAACGGAAAGATTTATAATCATACTACTTTAGGCCTGGAAAAGTTTTAGAGATCTCATGGTCTTAGAAGTTTAAAGTTAGAAGGGATATTATTCATGAAATCTTCTAATCTTAGAAAAATTGGTCAAAAGTAATGCATGATACGAATGTGATGGGCAGCCAAGTGAAGAGCAATATAGGTATTAAGCTGTCAACAGGTAGTAAGAAAACAAGGAAGGGAAGTATACCTGGCAAGGATTGAAGTTAAGTGACCTACTTTGGCCAGTGAAATGCGAACTGAAGGAACTTATGTCACTTTTGGTTAGAAGCTTTAATTACTCTGTGTGATTCTACATGTTCTCTTTTCCTGGGTCAACAATCATGGAAATGTGACAAAATAGAGCCTCCACAACCTGAGCCCTTGAGTGACTCGGATGAATACACTTCTCCTGGTGGTGCAGATTTAAATCACTGGAATTAGGATGTTGTCACCATAGGAAAATTCTGGTCTATCCTGATCAATATATTATTCTTCTCTGATTTTCTTAAAGCTGGTCCAGTTCACTGATAGTAATGAGGATGATGATAATGATGATGATGATGATAACAACTAATATTTATCGAGAATTTACCATGGTCCCAGCACTGTGCTAAGTGTTTTACAGGTTTTATGCCTGTAACCTTTATAACAACATTATGAGCAAAATGCTACTAGGAGCCTCATTTTACAGATAAGAAAACGGAGGTACAGAATGTTTAAATTAGAAGTCCAAGATCACATTAGAATTAAGTTTGAAAGCAGGCTCAAATTCAGACATTCTGATTCCAGAGCTTGCCTTCTTAGCTATTAAATTGCTTCTGCTAATTCATAAGCCAAAAATGCTCATTTCCCAAAGTGTATCTTACATATATTAGTTTTATGCAATATTAACTGGCATTACTTAAGAAATATATCTAAATCTTATTTAAATGTTTACAAAACATTGAGTTAAACAAAATAAAGCAGATTTTTAAAATCTCAGAACTTCTAGATGTTTTTAGGATCTACTTGATCCTTTAAAATCTCTCCTTAAACTTGTTTTAATTCTCATTTTTTTGGCCCCAGGTTTCTTGTTCCACATCTACACACCTGTTTATAGCTCTATAAGGAGCAGTAAACCTCTTCATTCCCTTGCTATTGACTTGAACCTCAATATTTCTATATGATTTTCCATTTTGCTGGATCCTTGGACATGGGAATCTCCTGTTAAGTGTGAGAATTCTCAAGGAGAATCTTCTGCTTCACAATTTCCAGTCCCCTTTGTTTATTACTTGCCCCACTCACGGATATGTAGACGGATATATAATGCAATGAGAAACTTTCCTGATCTTCTTTTTAATCATTTTTCTTTCTATAGTCCCAGAAGCTTCTCTCATTGCTGTTCTTTCCATTGAGATCATTCAAAGTTTCCAATGTTTCATCGTTTCCTTCTCCAAATTCCATTTGAAACTCTCTAAAACATGCCAGGTAATCTTTAATCAAATATGGTTTCCCTATTTTTGTGAGTTAGAAGTGATAAAAAAATCTGATGGTGGCTGTTGGAATTTTATGAGTGAATTTTATATACTTTGGGATCATTCAGTAATTTTCCAGTAAGAAAAACTAAATGTTTCTTTAATCTTTAGAAAGTCAGTATTTTTTAGAAAGACCAATTTTGCCTATAGTGCTACATCAGGGGGCTATGGGATAGCCCAGGAGGAAGATATAATTTTTAAAGGTTTTGGATGTAGAACTCAGAGAAATAGAAAGACTCTGACTGAAAAAAAAAAAAACCTTATCGAGGTCTGGGATCTGTAGGACAATTCAGGTTTTTATATCACTTTGAGAATTTGGTGAATGCTATCATAAAAATGCCATCATCTTTCTCCATAAAGCTACTCTTATCTCCATCCATGCTGAATGCTTGCTCCTCTCAAATCCTCGAGGTTCATCCATCTGTTGTTTAGGTGAGGAATGTCTGACGAAGGAGGTAGGGATGATGTAAACTGTTTTATAAATGAATGGGAACAACATGAGTACACTGTTCTCCTGCAATGGTGAAATGAGGCCAGACTGCACCACCCCATACTGACAGAGACTGAAAGTCTTACACTCCTTCCAATCTGTGTCTGGCAAGAAACATGTTTTCAGCCATATTGAGTAATATGGAATGGCCAAATCAACATTTGAGGACTGTCTCATTCTTTTTTTTTTTTTTTTATGGGCCATCCCTTTTAATGAAGGGAAGAAGTGATTTAACAAATACAGAGCAAACAGAATATTAAGTTTTGTCCTCCATTAATATTAGTAACAGATAGAGTGGGCTCCAACACCTTCGAGGTAGCCTGAGACCATCATCTCTGTGTCATGGGCAGGGGGATGTTCAGCCAGGATGTCTTTCTCTGTCACTGAGAAAAATTTCCATCAATTTTATACACATCAGTGTATACATGTCAATCCCAATCACCCAATTCAGCACACCACCATCCCCACCCCCCCATGGCTTTCCCCCCTTGGTGTCCATACGTTTGTTCTCTACATCTGTGTCTCAAATTCTGCCCTGCAAACCAGTTCATCTGTACCATTTTTCTAGGTTCCACATACATGCGTTAGTATACGATATTTGTTTTTATCTTTCTGACTTACTTCACTCTGTATGACAGTCTCTAGATCCATCCATGTCTCAACAAATGACCCAATTTCGTTCCTTTTTATGGCTGAGTAATATTCCATTGTATGTATGCACCACATCTTCTTTATCCATTCGCCTGTTGACGGGCATTTAGGTTGCTTCCATGACCTGGCTATTGTAAATAGTGCTGCAATGAACATTGGGGTGCATGTGTCTTTTTGAATTATGGTTTTCTCTGGGTATATGCCCAGTAGTGAGATTGCTGGATCATATGGTAATTCTATTTTTAGTTTTTTAAGGAACCTCCATACTGTTCTCCATAGTGGCTGTATCAATTTACATTCCCACCAACAGTGCAAGAGGGTTCCCTTTTCTCCACACCCTCTCCAGCATTTGTTGTTTGTAGATTTTCTGATGATGCCCATTCTAACTGGTGTGAGGTGATACCTCATTGTAGTTTTGATTTGCATTTCTCTAATAATTAGTGACGTTGAGCAGCTTTTCATGTACTTCTTGGCCATCTGTATGTCTTCTCTGGAGAAATGTCTATTTAGGTCTTCTGCCCCTGTTTGGATTGGGTTGTTTGTTTTTAAATATTGAGCTGCATGAGCTGTTTATATATTTTGGAGATTAATCCTTTGTCTGTTGATTCGTTTGCAAATATTTTCTCCCATTCGTAGGGTTGTCTTTTCGTCTTATTTATGGTTTCCTTTGCCGTGCAAAAGCTTTTAAGCTTCACTAGATCCCATTTGTTTATTTTTGTTTTTATTTCCATTACTCTAGGAGGTGGATCAAAAAAGATCTTGCTGTGATTTATGTCAAAGAGTGTTCTTCCTGTGTTTTCCTCTAAGAGTTTTATAATGTCCGGTCTTACATTTAGGTGTCTAATCCATTTTGAGTTTATTTTTGTGTATGGTGTTAGGGAGTGTTCTAATTTCATTCTTTTACATGTAGCTCTCCAGTTTTCCCAGCACCACTTAATGAAAAGACTGTCTTTTCTCCATTGTATATGCTTGCCTCCTTTGTCATAGATTAGTTGACCATAGGTGCGTGGGTTTATCTCTGGGCTTTCTATCTTGTTCCATTGATCTATGTTTCTGTTTTTGTGCCAGTACCATATTGTCTTGATTACTGTAGCTTTGTAGTATAGTCTGAAGTCAGGGAGTCTGATTCCTCCAGCTCCGTTTTTTCCCCTCAAGACTGCTTTGGCTATTCGGGGTCTTTTGTGTCTCCATACAAATTTTAAGATTTTTTGTTCTAGTTCCGTGAAAAATGCCATTGGTAATTTGATAGGGATTGCATTGAATCTGTAGATTGCTTTGGGTAGTATAGTCATTTTCACAATATTGATTCTTCCAATCCAAGAACATGGTATATCTCTCCATCTGTTGGTATCATCTTTAATTTCTTTCATCAGTGTCTTATAGTTTTCTGCATACACATCTTTTGTCTCCTTAGGTAGGTTTATTCCTAGGTATTTTATTCTTTTTGTTGCAATGGTAAATGGGAGTGTTTCCTTAATTTCTCTTTCAGATTTTTCATCATTCGTGTATAGGAATGCAAGAGATATCTGCGCATTAATTTTGTATCCTGCAACTTTACCAAATTCATTGATTACCTCTAGTAGTTTTCTGATGGCATCTTTAGGATTCTCTATGTATAATGACAAACAGTGACATCTGCAAACAGTGACAATTTTACTTCTTCTTTTCCAATTTGTATTCCTTTTATTTCTTTTTCTTCTTTGATTGCTGTGGCTAGGACTTCCAACACTATGTTGAATAATAGTGGCGAGAGTGGACATCCTTGTCATGTTCCTGATCTTACAGGAAATGCTTTCAGTTTTTCACCATTAGAATGATGTTTGCTGTGGGTTTGTCGTATATGGTCTTTATTATGTTGAGCTAGGTTCCCTCTATGCCCACTTTCTGGAGAGTTTTTATCATAAATTGGTGTTGAATTTTGTCAAAAGCTTTTTCTGCATCTATTGAGATGATCATATGGTTTTTTATTCTTCAATTTGTTAATATGGTGTATCACATTGATTGATTTGTGTATATTGAAGAACCCTTGCATCCCTGGAATAAATCCCACTTGATCATGGTGTATGATCCTTTTCATGTGTTGTTGGACTCTGCTAGTATTTTGTTGAGGATTTTTGCATCTATATTCATCAGTGATATTGGTCTGTAATTTTCTTTTTTGTAGTATCTTTGTCTGATTTTGGTATCAGGGCAATGGTGGCCTCATAGAATGAGTTTGGGAGTGTTCCTTCCTCTGCAATTTTTTGGAAGAGTTTGAGAAGGATGGGTGTTAGCTCTTCTCTAAATGTTTGATAGAATTCACCTGTGAAGCCATCTGGTCCTGGACTTTTGTTTGTTGCAAGATTTTTAATCACAGTTTCAATTTCATTACTTGTGATTGGTCTGTTCATATTTTCTATTTCTTCCTGGTTCAGTCTTGGAAGGTTATACCTTTCTAAGAATTTGTCCATTTCTTCCAGGTTGTCCATTTTATTGGCACAGAGTTGCCTGTAGTAGTCTCTTAGGATGCTTTGTATTTCTGCGGTGTCTGTTGTAACTTCTCCTTTTTCATTTCTAATTTTATTGATTTGAGTCCTCTCCCTCTTTTTCCTGTTGGGTCTGGCTAATGGTTTATCAATTTTGTTTATCTTCTCAAAGAACCAGCTTTTAGTTTTATTGATCTTTGCTATTGTTTTCTTTGTTTCTATTTCATTTATTTCTGCTCTGATCTTGATGATTTCTTTCCTTCTGCTAACTTTGGGTTTTGTTTGTTCTTCTTTCTCTAGTTCCTTTAGGTGTAAGGTTAGATTGTTTACTTGAGATTTTTCTTGTTTCTTGAGGTAGGCTTGTATAGCTATAAACTTCCTTCTTAGAACTGCTTTTGCTGCATCCCATAGGTTTTGGATCGTCGTGTTTTCATTGTCATTTGTCTCTACGTATTTTTTGATTTCCTCTTTGATTTTTTCAGTGATCTCTTGGTTCTTTAGTAACGTATTGTTTAGCCTCCATGTGTTTGTGTTTTTTACGTTTTTTCCCTGTAATTCATTTCTAATCTCATAGGGTTGTGGTCAGAAAAGATGCTTGATATGATTTCAATTTTCTTAAATTTACTGAGGCTTGATTTGTGACCCAAGATGTGATCTATCCTGGAGAATGTTCCATGCACACTTGAGAAGAAAGTGTAATCTGCTGTTTTTGGATGGAATGTCCTATAAATATCAATTAAATCTATCTGATCTATTGTGTCATTTAAAACTTCTGTTTCCTTATTTATTTTCATTTTGGATGATCTGTCTATTGGTGTAAGTGAGGTGTTAAAGTCCCCCACTATGATTGTGTTACTGTCGATTTCCTCTTTTATAGCTGTTAGCAGTTGCCTTATGTATTGAGGTGCTCCTATGTTGGGTGCACATATATTTATAATTGTTATATCTTCTTCTCGATTGATCCCTTGATCATTATGTAGTGTCCTTCCTTGTCTCTTGTAACATTCTTTAAGTCTATTTTATCTGATATGAGTATTGCTACTCCAGCTTTCTTTTGATTTCCTTTTGCATGGAATATCTTTTTCCATCCCCTCACTTTCAGTCTGTATGTGTCCCTAGGTCTGAAGTGGGTCTCTTGTAGACAGCATATATATGGGTCTTGTTTTTTATCCATTCAGCAAGCCTGTGTCTTTTGGCTGGAGCATTTAATCCATTCACGTTTAAGGTAATTATCGATATGTATGTTCCTATGCCCATTTTCTTAATTGTTTTGGGTTTGTTTTTGTAGGTTCTTTTCTTCTCTCGTGTTTCCCACTTAGAGAAGTTCCTTTAGCATTTGTTGTAGAGCTGGTTTGGTGGTGCTGAATTCTCTTAGCTTTTGCTTGTCTGTAAAGCTTTTGATTTCTCCATCAAATCTGAATGAGATTCTTGCCGGGTAGAGTAATCTTGGTTGTAGGTTCTTCCCTTTCATCACTTTAAGTATATCATGCCATTCCCTTCTGGCTTATAGAGTTTCTGCTGAGAAATCAGCTGTTAATGTTATGGGAGTTCCCTTGTATGTTATTTGTCGTTTTTCCCTTGCTGCTTTCAATAATTTTTCTTTGTCTTTAATTTTTGCCAATTTGATTACTATGTGTCTTGGCATGTTTCTCCTTGGGTTTATCCTGTATGGGACTCGCTGTGCTTCCTGGACTTGGGTGGCTATTTCCTTTCCCATGTTAGGGAAGTTTTCGACTATAATCTCTTCAAATATTTTCTCGTGTCCTTTCTCTCTCTCCTCTCCTTCTGGGACCCCTATAATGCGAATGTTGTTGCGTTTAATGTTGTCCCAGTGGTCTCTTAGGCTGTCTTCATTTCTTTTCATTCTTTTTTCTTTATTCTGTTCCACAGCAGTGAATTCCACCATTCTGTCTTCCAGGTCACTTATCCATTCTTCTGCCTCAGTTATTCTGCTATTGATTCCTTCTAGTGTAGTTTTCATTTCAGTTATTGTATTGTTTATTTCTGTTTGTTTGTTCTTTAATTCTTCTAAGTCTTTGTTAAACATTTCTTGCATCTTCTTGATCTTTGCCTCCATTCTTTTTCCGAGGCCCTGGATCATCTTCACTATCAGTATTCTGAATTCTTTTTCTGGTAGGTTGCCTATCTCCACTTCATTTAGTTGTTTTTCTGGGGTTTTATCTTGTTCCTTCATCTGGTACATAGCCCTCTGCCTTTTCATCTTGTCTATCTTTCTGTGAATATGGTTTTTGTTCCACAGGCTGCAGGATTGTAGTTCTTCTTGCTTCTGCTGTCTGCCCTCTGGTGTATGAGGCTATCTAAGAGGCTTGTGCAAGTTTCCTGATGGGAGGGTCTGGTGGTGGGTGGAGCTACCTGTTGTTCTCACTCCTTAAATTCTCTGTCCAGAGAAACTGTCCTTCAAAAATACAGAAGAAATAAAGACTTTCTCACACAAATACCTTGAGGGTATACATCACCAGCAGACTTGCCCTGGTCACACAGAAATCCACGGGTCAGTGAGGACAGGTGAAACTTGAGGCTGGTTTCAACTCAAACTTGAACTCCAGAGATAACTTGTCACGTGAATCCAGCCCCACACGAAGAAAACTTTACACCCACGGCAGTGAGCCACCCCGCGACTCCTTCCTCAGCACCGCCTGGTGCTTCCGGTTCCGCTTCCTGTCTCAGGCTCTAGCCAAGGGCTTCAGTTTCCGGTGAGTAGCCGCGGCGTACCTGTCTTATTCTTAAGGTAATGTTTTTAAAAAGTAATTTGATAAAACCAAGCAAGTAGTAATGCATTTTTACAATTCTGAACAAAATGCTCAACTAAATTGTAATATTAAAAACAACCCTTTTTTTCTCCCCTCCCATTGAAATCTTGCTCCCTATAAAAACCATCAAAAGAGACTATATCTGGGTTAAACATAAACATCACAATGCTTTTCTAGTGTTGCAATTGAGATAGCCACTTCTGCCATTGAAAATCACTGATTATTCAGAGCTAGTTATAGAGAGCAAAATATCTATGTGATTGCATGGTTTCGATTACCATCATTATAATGCTGTGCACAAAGGCTGATTACCTTCCATTTTGCACTTCTTGTTAAAAACTGGGTTAATAAGAGACTTCACAAAATGTTCTCCTCCTCACATGAAATTTCTCACAGAAATGCAATAATTAAAATTGTTTTATTGTTAAAGAAAGAATTAGCTTATTGTACAATTTTTGTGGTGGCTGACAATATCTCATCACTAATGTATTTATTGATTAAAATACTTGCTTTACATGAAGCAAATTTTGGTTTCTTATATATGTCTAATGTTGACATTAGACGTGGGTGCAACAATGTAGAGTTATGTTCAACTTAAGATGGATAGATTTAAGGCTATTATTTTCTACCTATGTATACTATCAGTGGTAATAAATTAGAACTATTTCATTTCAAGTGTAGCTTTGTAGGGAACATAAGTTATATAGGGTAGCTTTTTAGGGAATTAGTGACTTCTTCATTTTAAAAAGTCTGTATGATTATTTCCTTTTTCATAAGTATTCAATAGGCAGAAGAATGTTGGGAGGAGCAAGACACATAGTTGGTATAAGTAATATGTTTCTTGATGGATAGTGGGGGGTGGGATGGGGAGTGGGCTGTCAAATCAAAGGTAGGTTTTTCACTTCTAATCATGAATTAATTAAGTCCCTTTCTTTAGCCAGGCCACAATCTCCCTATAGGTAAAATGAGTGATTAAGACTGGTTACTAAGAAAACTCCCTGGCTCTATGACACTCTTCAAAGTAGCAAGACCCCCAGAATGGTAAAAGTACAGAAATGGGGAAGAGAAAAGAGGAAATTTTCTTGTTTAATTACTCTCTCATAATAGATAAGCAATATTATTACAGGCTATTGACTTTGAAGGATATGCTTAGACTACTTAGTAGTAGGAAGTGATGTGAGGTAATTGAGAGTTAGTAAAAGGAGCAAGAAGCCTGTTTGTATTTCTTTTGAAAATACTCCTTATCGTGATTTGATTTGTGACACTAGTGTTATAACTGGAAGCAAATTAAATCTTTAGGCAGCTAAGTAAGTTTTGAGAGTTAAAAGTGGATCAATATGATCTGTTGTCTTTGTTCGAACTGCTGTCAGAAAATACCATAGATTGGGTGGTTTAAGCAACAAATATTTACTTCTCACAGTTTTGGAGGCTTGGAAGTCCAAGATCAAGGTGCCAGCAGATTTGGCATCTGGTGACAGCCCTCTGTCTGGTTTGTAGATGGCGGCCTTCTTGCTGTGTCCTTACATGGCAGAGAAAGAGCAAGAGCTCTGGTCTCTTCCTCTACTTATAAGGGCATAATCTTGTAACGGGGGCTCCACCCTCATGACCTCATCTAAACCCAATTACCCACCACTTCCACACACAATCACATTGGGGGTTAGGGCTTCAACATACAAATTGGGGCACAAGCACTCAGTCAATAACATCTGTTAATTCAGCTTTTCTGTTATGCATAGAATGCTTACCTACGGGTACTTGCAAAGCACTGCTATTCACTTGGTGGCAGCTACTTGCAGGTGTAGCATTGGTCTTATTAGAGCTCTCTTACATGCATTTCAATGGCACATTCGACATCAACCATTCAGTCCTGTACTACTGAATAACAGTCCTACTGAAAGTGCGCCTGTTGGGGCTGGGGGCAGAAAAGTTGTTACTCCTGCAAAAGCCTAATAGTTTTAGATGCATACTCAAGTGATACAGACTGCAATCTATATTCCTATTTTATTTTTCTAGGGGTAAAGAGACCTAGAACTCTTACGGTATTCTACACCATGCTAGGAAGAAGTACGGGGGTGAGGGGTGATGTGTTCTTGTAAGGATAATGAATGAAGAAAATATTTTACCTGTAAAGGTATGTAGAGGTTTTTCAGAATTAAATATCCATTTAATGTGTCAATAGACAAAAATATGTTTGCCTATTCACTCAGTCAATGTATTTGTAGGACTAGCCTAAGGAAATAATCTGAAACAGCAAATAAACTTGACATTTAGGTGTACATGGTAGCATTATTTATAACAAAACACCAGAAACAGCATAAATATATAACTATAGGTAAATGGTTGTGTTAGGAACTGCACATATTTGATGTCATATTATGCATAATTATAATAATACAAATCACAATATGCAAAAACAGGGAAATGATTCCAAAATAACATTAGGCGAAAACAATAGAATTGCAAAGTTGTACAAATAGCATCGTTATGATTATGTAATGCAAATGCTGGCATAGAAAAGCAAAGGAAGGGCATACGCCTTAATGACGGCACAGGTTATGTTTGGGAGGTGGGATGACAGAGGATTGGCTAATGAGACTATTGTTTTCTTCTTTCTAATTTTCTGCATTTCCCACATTTTCTGTAACAAGCCTTCATTTCAATTAAGTTGAAAAATAGAAGCATTCCATTTAGACTTTTATTTTCATCTCTCCAGTTCTCAGGTAGCAAAAGGAGCCAATTTTAAGCTCAAGCCCCTCTGCACAGGCTCCCTCCCAGAGTCAGAATCCTCACTAACATCCTCCGTAAGCAGCTTAGCCAGAAAGCTGGCTCTGCTTTCTTCCCACCCCCAGCCTTTCTGCTCAGCAGGGCCTGCATCCCCTCATCTCGGAGCTGGAGCTGGAATCACGTTAGAACCCCTTCTCCCTGAGCCTGTGCCCTCCTCCCCAGAACCCCAGCAGTGCCTTTCTTCTCTTCTTTCTTGATTTCCCTTCTGAATCTTCCCTGCGTTCTCATTCCAAGGCCAGATGGCTGATTTTGTGAAGCATTCACATTTCTCCTCTGCTGACTTATAACTGTTTAAAACCCATCACCCACACCCCCCTGGTAACCAGGTTTTCCCCACGGCAGGCTGCCTGGTGGGATCTGGCAAGTGTGGAGAGGCTGGGGAGGGAGAAACTGTTCAAAGGGAAATTGGCCAATACGCTTGTCGACTTTACTTCATTCATTTGGAAAGCACAGAGAGTGCTTAATGAGGACCATTAAAGGGAAAGCTGGGTTGTTTAAAGAGCCATCAGTTGTGTTGAGGCTGGTTCAGCAGTTCAGAATTTGATAAGTAGGTTTTCGGTTTTTGCCTCAAAAAAATAGACATTCCTTATGTCAAAATAACCTACAGATAAAAGATTTCATTGACATTTATTTCACATGGGCTTAGGCAGGGTTGTAGCTGCTAATTTGCTTTGACTACTGGTGAACCTGGAAAATGTGAAAAGAAACGTCAAGATTTTCAAAACAGAGGAGAACAAAAAGTACACATCATGCCTTTGGTTTGGCTTCAGAATATCCAAAAATAAATTGAACCTGCTCTGGACAAGTCCTCTTCAAGGAATGGTGAATGACAAATACAGATAAATAGAGAGACTATGTCCTCAACAAGATTATAACAGGAGAAAAATGTGTATGGCAAGTAACATACAATTATTCTATAAAAAACATAAGATACTGTATATCAATTACTTTCCACAAAACTTGGCTTGAGTAGTGGCTCAACAAATTCCCTTTCCCCTACCCACTCTGTATCCCAAACTGAGCATCACTTAGGATGCTTTTAGCTTCAATTAAGTAGTTCTAACAATAACAGCAATTCACTATTTCTTATAACAAGTCTGAAGGGAAAGCAGCTCCCCAGATGATCTATCAGTCAGGGTCTAGACAGGAAAATATAAATCAGTGTAGATTTTTCAAGCAGAGGAACTTCAATATAAGGAATTGCTCACCAAGGTATTGAAAGGGCTAGAGAAGCCGAAGGGTGACCTCCTGAGTGTTTCTGTGGGTAAGGCTGCTGGGCCCAGTATTACTGCTGCTGAGCCAGGAGCCTGTGGTGCCTTGAATACTGCTGGATAGCCCAGCCACCTGCATTCGCCTGCTGTTGCTGGTATAGGAAACAACAGTTGCCTGCAGTCTCTCACTGCTCTTAATGCTAAAGCCAGAAACATAAAGAATTACTTCAGTCTTCCTTCTTCCCTCCATCCAGTCTTGTGCAAGTGCCTTGCCATTGACAGAAGCTACCAGCAACCAGCTGGCAAGGGAGTCTGGGAAATGCTGTTTCTAGGGTTCTCATACCACACCCCCTCCCACCAGCTATATAGAGAAGACCACAGAAAGATTGAAATGGGGCTAAGTGACAACAGAAAGCATCTGGTAGAGCTGGAAAATTCAACAGTTCAATAACATTATGAAGGACAAATATCCTTTTGTCTTCCCTCTCGGCCATCCTCAGGGATGGATGGCTTTTCCCTTAGGCTGGATTCCATGAACACTTCAAGATAGCTGAATGTTGAAGACAACATTCAAAGGCAGAAAAGGGAAATGTCCCTTTTTTGTGTTCTTTTTAAGGAGTGATATAAACTCCACCTTACTTGCTCTCCCATGTCATTGGCTAAAAAATGTAACACAAACTTTCTTAAACAAATTACTAGCAAGGTTTAAAAAGTAAATCCCACATTTACCTAATAAACAACAATTATATAGTATTATACTATCTTCTGGTACAAAGATTAATTTATTAACTATAAACTTTTAAAACACACTACATTTTTGTAATCTTGTTTGCATTTCTTCATTTTTAAAAAATATTTATTTATTTATTTGGCTGCGCCGGGTCTTAGCTGTGCCATGCAGGATCTTTTAGTTGTGGCATGCAGGCTCTTAGTTGCGGCATGCGGGATCTAGTTCCCTGACCAGGGATCAAACCCGTGCCCCCTGCATTGGGAGTGCAGAGTCTTAACCACTGGACCACCAGGGAAGTCCCTGAATTTCTTAATTTTTAAAAATTATTATACATTAGTATTATGTCACCATATACTCAAAAAGTAGAAGTAACCTGGCCTCTGTCAGCCTCTGAGAGGCTCTATGGGGAGGCTGGACCAGCCCAGGGAGACTTTCTGAAGAAACAGGACTGTTGGGACTGTCCCAAGCTACTTTGGCCAATAATATGATTTAACTAATAGAAACAGAATAATCTTACCAGCAGAGAAGCAACCGACCAAAAGAGTCTCTGGAAATTACAAAATACCTTTAATGATGTTGTTGCTCACCCTGAGTTCTGGCATCATTTTGGCAAAATGAATAAGGAATCAAAGAGTGAGCTCTTTCATGCCAATAATGAACGCAATGGAAATTGGCTTCTTTCCATTCTAGCTGTAGCAGCAGGCGTAGGTTTTGCTGCCAGCACAAAGCTCCGTCACAGTTCAGAGTTGATACTGGTCAAATCAAAGGGCAGGGGGGCGGCATTTAGTGCAGACACTACATGTCAAATTGCCAATCTCATGCCCAAAGCTCTGCTCCCTGTGTCACAAACACCTCCTTTGAGATTGTTTATCTCCTTCCAGCCCTTCGATTAATTAATGAACTATCCATCAACACTCGGTAAGTGTTTTCCTCTTACATGATTTTATTTAATCCCTACAGCCACTCAGTCAGCTGGGTTTTTTACCTGAACAAAAATCAAATTCAGAGTTGCAACTTGGGTAACACACATAAACTGTGAAAATGAGAGTTGAGCCTTTTAAAAATGCAACATTGGATGGAGTTAGGTAAGATGCAGTTCTAGCCCTGAGGGAATTTATTATTTTGTAGCTGGGAAAATGAGGAATGCAGATAACGAATATTAAGCAGGTTGTTAGATGTGCTCAGTGGACAGTATATAACAAAAGTACCATGCAGGTGAAAGAAAGAAAAGTCCTTCATTTATTGGGGTGGTCAAGACTATTCATTTGTTCCTTTTCAAGGTATGGTTCTGTTATTCTGTCAACCTCTAGATGATATCATATGATCTTCCTGCATGTTCCACGCCCAAGGGTGGAATAAAGGGGCAGGCTCAACTTTCCAATTCAGATATCAGTATAAATACTGTGATCTAAGATAAACCTTAACTCTCCCAGTAATTAAATCCAGATATTCTTTTCAGTGATCGCCATGAGGGAGAATTAAGGTAAGTCATAGTAATTTAATTACTCAAGGAGAAAATAAAAATAGCCAGGTAACAAATACCATAAAAACATAAGCATTCAGAATCTAACTTTCAGAATCTTTCCTCTTTTAAGTGCAGATGATCTTCTGCCTCACGCTTGCCACATAAATATTTATAGAAACCGACCACTTGATCAATTAAAGGAGCCTTTCAGAGGGTGTGTTCCACTTTTATCAATATCAGCTTATAGTTTAGCACTAAAGTTATGAGGCTTTCCTCTGTGGAACAAGCCCACACACGATCTCTTCCTTCTGGTATTAACTCCTAGACCCTTGGTTTTATTTTTTAAATTATCTGTATAAAATTGAGGATCAGACTGATTCTTCAAGCTTGTTTTGGTCATTGGTAATCAGGTAATGAACAGACATGAATCCCTCACCATTGAAAAATCTGTAAGACTATGCCAAAATGCCCTTGGAATGCTAAAGAATTGGAATTACAGTAGCTGACCGAACTCACAACTATATTAATCATCCACCAACTTACTTCCGGAAGTGTTGCTCCCCGAGATGTGGCTTTCTAAGTATCTTTTATGTCTGTTGTGCAACCAAGACCCCATCTGCTGCACCACCTTCGGTTCTGAAGCCATTTATCTGCAATTCTGAGAGTGCTCAGCATACATGAGACTTTAAGAATAAGACTTTACCAGAACTACTAATCGAGTGAGCAAATACGTGATAAATTTGAATAAAAAAGCTTGTCATGTGTAAAATAGTCTTTAGCAATAGCCACACAGCCTACAAAAGTGCTCCAATTATTATTGGAAGAAATAGGTTTTCTAAATTTTCCTAAATTGTGTGTCTTTTTTAAAAAAGAAAAGTAACAAGAACAACAACAAAAACCTCTATTGACTAAAAAAAAAAAAATCTTAAGGTGTGACATTTTGTAGTTGTACCAGAGCTTTGATTTCAGGATTGGTGGTGATATATGAAAGCACTTTAAGCTCAGTTTAAATATTATTGATTTGTGCTTTGAAAGTAGCAGACTCAGGAACAATAGAACAGTAAATTGTCATTACAGTAATATTTTTTTCTTTGCATGTTTTCAAAGTCAAATAAGAGAAGAAAAACTTCAAATTAAATCTCAACTTGAGCTAAATTAATCCCCAGGGTATTCCTTTCAAGACCCTTAGGTAAATCAGCTGACTCTGTTTTTTTCCTGGTACTCAGATATGTAAGCCTTGAGCCCCTTTTACCCTTGGTCCCCTGAGGTTAAGGTCAACAGATGGCCTATGACTTATTTTAGAGTTTTCTGTACTAATAAAGAAACAGAAAAAGTGTAGAACAATAATTGTATAAGCTGAAGTCTTACACTATTGATGTTGCTTGTATGCATTTTAACATTTCTTATTATGTAAATTTGATTCCAGGGAGGAAAGAAGGAGGCTGGCAGGCACATCACTAGGATAATTGCACCCTAAAAAAGTGCCAGGCCAGGGACATCTGAGACTCCTTTCCAGGTAGGAGGCAGTGGTCAGTCTCCCAGTGTTAACAGAGTAGAGTAGATGAAGGGCAAGAAATAGATGTGTGGACAAAGAGGCTCAGGACTGGCAGAAGGTTTCAAATGTCATGGAGTCCATTTCTCCTTCAGCTAACACTCAACCCACTACTTATACACAGAGCAATGGATTCATGGAATCAATAGGGTCTTGATGTTCAAAATTTGTGTTGATAATCAGTGACTGCAACATCAATTACACCTTCTCCTTACACAGTAAAGTTGTCTGGAATCAGTGTTGGCGGTTGGGAAGAAACCATGAGAATAATGTAAATGCTTTCACACAATCCAATACTGTTTCCATCTCTTTTTCGTGTTAAATGGAACCCAAAAAGATACAGAGGCTGATGGAATTTCCCCCTCATCCTGGAGTTCTTCAAGATCTTTTACTCTCCTCATTACTAGAGACTTATATTTATAGATAGGAAAGGTGTTCCTCTTTAAGTCTCCTCCGTTCCCATTTTTCGTCAGAATTAAATTTTGCAAAGACAATAATAAATGACAGTGAAATGTGGTAGCAATAAAATAATAATCACTAAACAAGCTGACTCTGGCATTTTTTAAAGAAACAAATTCTTGTGAAGAGTATTATATTTGCAGAATGTCAAATAAAATGTAAATGCTATCTTTTGTAATAAAAGATGACAGGGAAGGAAATTTAAGACAAAGTGCCAATAAATATGGTGTGTGAAATTTAAGACTTAGTGATGTTATAATTCCACTCACACAAACACTCAGCATTCAGCTTTTGGTGGATGGTCTAATTAGCTCTTTTTGCTGCACTGTATTAAGGGTGAATATTTCCCTCCAGTGAACTGGAAGGGAAGTCTGAAATTTCACTTTGAAGTCCCTTCTTTCTCATATTTCCTATTCTATGTGTTCTTCTTTCACACCATTTCTTTTCCCATTTGTTTCCACTTTCTTTGCTTGGAACTTCTATTGTTCTAAATTCCTGAGTTTCTACCACATCCTGGACACTGGCTTTAATTAAGAGTTGGTGGTTCATCACACAAACATGTTTTCTTTTAGAACATGATATGCTTTAGTTGTTCTTAAGATCTCATCTCAACCTTCACTTCTTCAGAAAAGCCTTTCCTAATCTCCTGATCCAAGTCAAAGCCCCATTATCTATATTATGTACCTTTCATCCATATCACTTTTCACAGTTGTAACTTTACATTTAATGGTATCATTCCTTGTTTAATGACAGACTTCCAAACTAGACCAAAATTCAATGTATGGACAGAGTACATGTCTATTTTTGTTTTCCACTGTACATGCAGCACCTAGCTCACAGTAGGTGCTCAACCAATATTTATTTGAATGAATAAACTAGAAAAGTCTTGTTGTGCATAACATTTGCTGTCTAACAAGCAACTCAAGCATAAGTCCAAAAATGGCATCTGCATCTTCCCTTCCAAACTCTCTTCATAGTTGTCTCCATTTTGGCAAATGTAAACTCAGTTTTTCCTTTTCCTCAAGCCCAAATCCTTTGTGTCGTCTTTGATTCCTCTTATGCTCTTATACCACATGACCAATTCATCAGCAATGACAGTTAGTTGGCTCTCTTTTCAGAATTCAACCCCATTGCTCATGTCCACTGCTAACTTTCTACTCTAACCCACTATTGTCTTTGGCTAGATTAGTGCAATGGCCTCCTAACTGGTCTTGCTTCCCGCACCCTTGCTTCTCTATATTTATTTTCAACACAGCAGAGTATTCTTTTGAAACATAAATTCATATTACTCCTCTTTGAAACCCTCCAATTTTTTCCATCTCACTCATGGTAAAAGTCACTATGAAGGCCCACGGGGCCCCACACAATCTGCTCCATGACAATAGGGACTTTGTTACGTTCTTTGCTACATCTGCAGTGCACAGAGAAGTCAACGGCTCAAAGTAGATGACTGATAAATTTTTGTTGACTGAATCTGTACACCCACAAATCAGAGGCTATGTCATTTTAAAAAGTACTCTTCTCAATCTTAAAGCAAAAAAAAGACCCCATCTAATGGGTTCCAATGGATACATTTACCATTTAGTTAAGTCATACTAGGAGTGTTCAATACATAGCATGATGTTATGAACTTTTGTTCCAAGTCCTGCTCTTGAAAAACATGCATAACAATACTTGTACTGTACAACATATTTTGACTCATTAGGAAAATCATTATTGCAATCAATATTTGCTCAAAGAATCACTCAACGGCATATCATGTCATAAGGCTGACTATTGTAATTGACTGAATTTCGAATTAGAAAAAAAGAATTCCGCTTGGTAATTTAGTCTGTATTTGGGCACTAGTTCAACTGCTCAGTTTGGTGGTTATTTTGTGCCATTTTTCAGGAAGTAGAAATAATAATCGTTGAATATTTTTGGTGGGGAGTTTTCATTTGTTAAGGCATTTTGACAATCAGCGAATCACTAAATCTAAAACAATCTACAGAACATCATATATCAATTTCTTTAGCCTCTGCCTCCTTAACCTGCTTGTAGTATGAAAATATAGTATTGAATAACTTAAAATCTTAAAGGAAAGAAGGGTAAGGGGAATGAGGTCACAACAAACCTCTGAAAACAATTATACTTTGTTTTTTCTGCATATACTAACATATGCAAGTAAAGTGAACATAATAAATTGAGAGAATAGTGATGGCATTTCATATCATTCAAATGAAAAATAACGGTTAATGTACAATGAATTTCCACCTGTCTTTGATCTTAAGATGACTTCCTGAGATGATTATGATGATGAAATTGTTAATTAGGATGATGAAAGGGGCAGGGGGAAGGTGGTGGATTATTAGAAGTTAGATCTCTGAATTGTTCATACTTCCTCAAACCCATTACTTTCTATATGTCCAAAATTTCCTAGGAGTGTTTGAGAAAATTCAATTTTGTTCTCATGGCTGGAGAAGCTTCATTATTTTATCAATTACAACTCACTCATTCAACAAATATTTACTGAGCACCTATTTTGTACCAAACACTGTTCTAGGTATGTGAATGCCATTGCAACTGCTTCAGTATAGAGCCATTACATGTCATTTAGAACTGTGCCTGGAGAAAAGATTTGTCCTATGAGGAGAGTGAGCTATATTTGGAGGAAGAAATAAGGTTTTATTTAATTTGGATAAGAAAATAATAATTAGCATGGACTTTTCCTAAATTCACACTTTTATTTGCTTTAGAAATTAGGAGGTAGAAAGAAAGGAATTTGGGATAAATTTTTGCTATAAATATATTTTGCCACCATTTAATAAAATCAAAATGTTCTTGAATAAAATAAATTGAGATACATTCAACAATCAGGTCAAAAATTATATATGCAAAACGTTTTTTTTTACTAATCATCTTAATCATTGATTTTCATATGATGGATTTGTTATGGACACTTCCAATCTGAGATTGGCATTAAGATTGCTAAAACATAAACAAAAAGAAAAAAAATACAATAAGCAATGGATTGGCTTCTCTTTAGTAACTTTTGCCATGTAGACACGGGAAAATGTGACACAATAGATCATTAGATTTAGGTGCGGCCATTCAATCTCACTGAATCCAATCCAAGGAAACAAATACAAGGCCCTTCCTGCTTCTCATTTCTTTTACTGAAACAGTTGTTGTGGCAGGAAATTCAAAGAGATGATATACATTCAAGGGGAGGGGAGGGAGACACTCTAAAACAAAGAACAAAAAACCAAGCCAAATGAAAAGCAAGCAAACAAACAAGTTGAAGAGCCCTCAAGAAAGTTTTTCAACTATTAGGAAAAAAAACCCCAAAACTCTATGAACCCTCTAAAAACTAGGGCTCAGAGAAATACCACACCCATATTCAACACTCAGATAAGCACATTAGATCCTCAGGCATCTTTTAAAGACCCATATGTTTGGAGCAATTGCACTAAACAAAGATACATTTCCAAGACCTAAGAAAATTTCTTTTCTTTTATCCTAGGAAGGAGACTGCTCAAGCAATAAACACTTCTTTGGAAACCCTTTCTAGCCAAGAATGGCCTGGAGCCCACATTGCTCACCCATAGCAAATGCTATGCACATGAATGGACGCTTTTACACTATAGGAGACCGACTCTAAAATAATAAAATCACTTATCCTTAAAGAGGATTAAACATATCCTCAAAGCAGAGAACTTGAGACAGCTGGAATTCTGTACATTTGTATGCACACATCTAAGCAATGACAGTTAACCAAAATGCAAACTATCAAAAACACATCACTGAGCAACCTCGGAATTTTGCTGTCAGCTATGATGCTGCAGTGGGAACCTTATATTATATGTCACTCTGTCTTAACTCTGTTTATCCAAAGGACTTCACCAAGTACTGAACAATTCCTCAGGAAAATGTTAGCTGTTTTCTTTCGGAAAAGTAAAATTATGATTATACGTTAGACTTGAATTTGTAAGATTCCTCCTATGCCTCAACACATAAATGTCATAACGAATTTGAATTATTCTTCAAAGTAAATAGCTAAGCAAGTCATATTCTATGCAATGTTCCCCTGACCGACATTTCAACTAAGTGAATTATAGTGAAGTAACAGTGGGAACCTTAAAGGGAGAGTCACTGAATTCAGGGACTTGAAGGGAGGAGTCTGAAAAATGGAGAAGGGCAGTTCCAATCCATTTTTTTTTTTTTTTTTTTTTTTTGTCTGTGGGTTAATAATTATAGGCAGGACAATTCTAGTAAACCTAAAGAAGTTTCAAGTTTAAGTGACTGTGCTATGCTGGTGGTCCCTTGTAGTCTTTGTGTCTGTGATGTTTTACTTGGGGGCATTGTTTGCTGGTTGAAGGAGAAAGGAGGAATGGGAGTATGGGCACTTAGAGAGATGGAAAAGGCAAGGGGACATGGTGGCATCTTTTCTCTAAGTCTTCATGATCTGTGGAGCTTTCCTTTCTTATAAGCATTTGCTCCAAGAAGAGCAGAGTTTCAGCAAGAGCTGAAGAAGCGATCTTCATGAAGGAGAGAGACATATCACATTGATTAAGTAGCTGTAGGAAAGGGGAATCTCTTCTTTTCTGTACGGAACAAAACAGGACACCATCCTGGAATTCCAAAGACTGCTGGCTTCCCGTGACTTCTCCACAGCACGAGGAAGATTTGACCATTTGATTTTGCATTGACTGCAGTGTTCGGAGTCTCAGCCTGCCTCTCCAAGGCCCAACTAGCTGAAATCTTATTTCTGAGCCTTAATGAGGAGGCAGGAGTCTGCTCAGTGGACATTTGTTCCTTTCATGCCCACAACCTCACCAAAGTCTCCTGGCTGCCAGCCACAGGACACAGTTCGCTGTGAGTCAAGCACGAGTCTTCTAACAGGTTGGCAGAAGAGCAAGCTTGTGCTGCATTTCCTGGCTTCAGAAATTCTTCCCAGTACATATTTAAGTTTCCTTGATTTATTCTCCATATGGTCCATGTGGTTAACCATGGTTTTATTTTTCTTAATAGCAGTAAAGAAAGACTCATCATGACCCTTCTTCAGGCTCATCACTCTCTCTCTCAGACCTATGATTTACTAGGAACATCCTCTATGGGGATGAATGGCTCAACTATTTGGTAATAGGATATGGAACTTTTACACACTGTGAGCCGTGCTGCTTAATGCCAGATGACAGTTCTGGTAAGTTGCTGAGGGAAGTAAGAATCCATCTCCTTTCCTAATCCACTGAGCTGGTCAGGTGGGTCCCAGCCTAGGTCAAGAAGGGGCCAAGTCTTCCTCCTTTGCATACCCTCAGTGTAAGAGGAAGGGCATAGACACTTGAGCCAAGTAGACTTGCTTCTGAATTCAGGTCTATGACTCTACTGTAGAGGTTCACAACCAGGGTGGATTTGGTCCCCGAGGAGATACTTGGCAATGTCTGGAGGCATTTGTGATTGTCATGACTGGGGAGCGGCTTCTAGGAAGATGTCATCCTACCATGCACAGGAGAGCCTGTTCCCCCTCATCCCTCTACAGCAAAGAAGTATCCCACTCCGAGTGTTAGCAGTGCTGAGGCTGAGAAATCCTACCCTACTGTTTGATGCTAAGCAAATTTTAACCTTATTTAAAATGAGAGATAATTTTTGGTCCTATAGGGTTGTGATAAAGATTAAAATAAAAGAAACAATAAATATAAAATAGCTGTATTACGTACAGAACCAAGACAACTCCCTTCCTCTTTTCTTTGGTATCCCAGTACCCACAAGCTCTCTATTTGCCATTGCCCTCTACTCCCCATACAAGCCTGTGTCAGCTTAGCTTAGGCTAAGTTACGCTGAGTTATTCTAAATTATTCAGAGGTAAATACCAACTCTGAATCTCAGGGTTTATACCAACTAAGGTTAGTTTCTCACTCTTGTAAGTGTCTGTCAGGGCTGGCACCAACTCCTCAATCAGGCCCAGGGTGAAGGAGCAGCCTCTGTCTGGGACATTGTAATGTGCGATGAAAAAAGAAAGGGAGAAAAACCACAGGTTAACTTTTAAAGCTTCCACACAGATGTGTCTTATATGACTTTTTAAAATGCTTGCTATTCACCCCATTGTTGAAGGAGGGATTCCTGCCCTAAGGTTATGGGAATGGCTGAATACATGACACCTGACACTGGACAGATGCAATCACCTTGTTTGAATAATCCTATAGCTGGAATTCCATAATTGATAAATTAAGTAATTCTGTAATTGGCTAGTTAGAACATTTCGTTGCTAGGAGTTGAAACCTGCTACAAAAGGACTGCCCTGGTCCCTTTGATAAAGAAGGTTGTTTGGCTAGGGGACCTCATCCGAGGAAGCCGAGTGGGGAGAGGAACTTGGGATTAGGCCATTTGAAGGCCTACTGATTTTCCAATATTAGCACATTGAGCCTTAATTTTAGGCCTTAAACTATAATCACTTCTGCTTGCATTTCCTTGGCCCAAGTTACATAAAAAATTGAATCAAGTGACAGAAAGTAACTTAAAGATCATCTATCATTTTAAGCCAGTGGATTCTACAGTTCCTTCTTTGATTGTGGACACTTTCGTTGAAACGGATCTTATATAAACATCATCATCTACAACAACAATGATGGAATCAACAAAATCAGATCAAACAGGCTTGAAGCAGGATAAGGGTCTGGGCATCCCAGTGTCTTCCCATCCACTGATGTAGCCTGACTGACCCCATGTTTCACAAATGAAAAGACTGAGGCTCAGAGAGGGAGGAGTGACTTAACACAGTAGAGTTGGTGTCTTCCAGTGGGAACGAACACATTTCTAAGCTAGAAATAATTCCATGGTGAAAAAAATGTAGAGAAAAAATAAGAGGCCAGTAGATCCTAAAAATATGTATATATGACAGAAGAAGGGGCAAAGGAGAAGAGGGGAAGGTAGTAGAAGAAGGAAGGTCAGAGTTATTACGAAGATGAAAGGAAAGAAAGGAGAAAGGGCAAAAGCGGGAGGCAGCAAGGCCAATTCAAATGTGTGCCGTGCCGATGACTCCCAATCTCTTGGTCTAACCAGAGTCCTGAGCTTCCAACTGCCTGCTTAACATGTGACTTGAAGTCTGATATGCACTTAGTCTTAAAAGTTCAGGACACAACTCCTGATTCCCCACCCTCCTCACCCTGCTTCTCCTTAGTCTTCCTGACCTCAGTAGGTTGTACCATCTACCCAGTTTCTCAAGCCAAATATGTAGACACTAGTCATTGACTCTTTTCTTTCCCTTTCTTCCCGTATCCAATCCATTAGCAATCCATTAGCATTGGTCCACCTTCAAAATATATCCAGAATATGAGCCCTTCCTACCAGGTCTGCAACCTCCACCCTCTCCTGCAATGGCCTCTTGTCTAGTCTCTCTGCTTTTGCTTTTGGATCTCACAATCCATTTACCTCACAGCAGCCTGAGTGATCTCTAAAAACATAAATTAAACCATATCACCTCTCTGACTGAAACTCTCTGATAATATCCCATCAGTACACAGAATAAAGTCCAAACTCTTTGTCTTACAAAGCCCACTTCCTTGGGCCCCAATCTACCTCTCATAGCTTATGTGCTATCATGGGCCACCTAATTCACTCTGTGGATGCCTCTTCAGCCACTCTTACCTTCTTGCCTCTTCTAAGACATACCAAGATTATACTGCCCTACAGGCTCGTAACCTAGACTCTCATGAGGTCTTACCATTTTTGTCACTCATTCAACTATTTATTCAGGTTCAGAAAATATAGCAGGCACTGTTTTCAGCACTGGGATTCTCATCTGAAATGTCTCTTCCTCAGAAAGGCCTTCCTGAAACTGGCCATTTCTCCTATCACTTTTTATCCCCTTATCTAACTTTATTATTACTATTATTGCACTTAAGACTACATAAAATTACATCACATATATTTATTAATTTGTTTTTTTTCTTACTAGGATATAAGTCCCTCATTTATAAAATATGCTCTAGGAACATGAAATAATCTAACATTGAACAGCTCACAACTGGGGAAAAAGAATTAAATATTTTAATTATGCTTAAATATGCCATTATAACCAGATGAAAAGTGTATGTTTGAAATGTCAAAAAATGATGGCGGTATTGTGGATAATTAGGGAGTAGAGGGCAGTAATAAATTTACTGAGCTAGGAAATTTATTACTCACCACAATCTACTTACTTCCTGCACAGGCATATAAAATAAATAAACTAATTAAAATGTAAGGAAATATAAAAGCATTGAGGTAATTCCTCAACATCCTTGGGCCAGTAACTGAAGAGGAGTGGTTTACTTCTTTGGTCCTCAGAACTAGCTGCAAATCAGAATCTTTTGAGAATTATTTTTACACATGCAGATTCAACAGCCCCATCTCTGGAGATTCTGATTCTCCAAGGCTGGGGTGGAGCCTAGGAAACTGAATATGTTAGAAAACTTTCCCAAGGCATTTGATGATCAGCCTCGCTTGGAAACCTCTGGGCTAGTAACTTACCCCGTACTATGCTTTTACTAGACTAACCAGGTATTTGAATAAACTGGCCAAATGGATTGCTTTGGGCTTGAGCTTGGTCATTGTTGATCTGAAGCTTCATTTATTTTTCCCATGGCAATATAATGAACCTTGAATTCTGGGCTATAGAGAATCCCTAGGTTATGTTATATCCATGAAGGCAAAGTCAAGTCCTTGGTTATATCTTTGTTGGGAATGTTTGTCTTTTCCCAGAATAATTTTAAAAGCAAGAAAACCAAAGCAGCAGCTTCCCCCAATCGAGCCTGTGGCACTAGTGAAATGTGGAAAGCTGAGCACTGACACCGACCTTTCCATCTTCCACTACAAAAAACTAACCCCTTAAGGTACAGTGTGTCCTTGGTCAGTACCTACTAACTTTGGAACGCTAGTTTATTTGATTAGATGCTGAGATGTGTCAGCAACAACTGCCATGATTAAATGCATTTAATGGATTTAAACATCCCATGAGGAAATGAAATAGGACACAATTCTTATGCTAGTCTTCCTTTTCTAACTGGGAGTTTATTCTCCACTGGGAGGGAATAAACATGTGAAACAAAATTCTCTAGCCTACAGCATGCTGGTTTTTGTTGTCCCGGACTCTTTCATGCCCCACTGGCATTTGCTGATTACATTTACAGGGCAAAAGTGATTTTGAACTCACAGTACATTTGGGAAGTAAACCTAATGGGCATGCGAACAACCAAGTGCAGTGTCTAGGAAACTAACTCAGTACATTTCCAATCTTTAAAACTCAAGTTTTCTGAACTATGGATTGGCACAGCAGTACAAGGATTTGAGTTTTACGGGGCTGAATGAAAACTGTATATTATCGTAAAATGGAAAGAAATAAAGAGTTTTAAGTTACCTGGACATTTTATTCGAAGCCAGATCATTTACAGTTCTAAAGCTGCACTATAAATCCAGATCATGGCCATGAATCTAGGTGGAGGGGGAGTGGGGCTGTTTAATTGCAATAAGTCCTCTTTGACAATGTATTGATGTCCTAAGCCAGGGGTCCCCAACCCCCGGTCTGCAGATCCATACCGGTCCGCGGCTTGTTAGGAACCGGGCCACACATCAGGAGGTGAGCGGCGGGCAGCACGCGAAGCTTCGTCTGCGGCTCCCCATCGCTCGCATTACTGCCCGAACCATCCCATTACCGGCACCCTCCCACCCCCACCCCCGGCTGTGGAAAAACTGTCTTCCACGAAACCGGTCCCTGGTGCTAAAAAGGTTGGGGACCGCTGTCCTAAGCCATCAGCAATAGCTGACCAGCTGAAGGAGTTTGTATAGGCCTGCTGGTTAATCTGAAATGCAAATGCCACCACCAGACAGTCTGCTTTTCTAGGAATTCATTTTAGTTGGGAAGACGCTCTGCCAGAAGCTGGAAGCTCTCCTGCTTCTGTCTAATGTATGCAAATACTTTAAAACTCATTCCTCAGTTCAGAAGGCTGCAATTGAAAACCACCCCTGTGATTCTTCACTCTAGTCTTAGGCATGGGACAAGGGAAACTGTTTTTCCCTCCCAATCCTCCATTCCTCTTTGATATTCCATCACTCACCTCAACAGGATTCTCTGAGACAAAAATAAGCTTCCCAAAGAAATTTCAGCTGGCTCCATCCCACTGTTGCCTTTGATAGGTCAAAACCTGACACTCATTTCTGCGCTACTGCATAATTAATAAGAAGTACAGTACAACAACTGGCAGAAAATATGAATAAATACATAAAATGACAGAAGACATCCCTTCATAGAATAAACACAAATGAATGATCAGTGGGAGAACATTAGAAGTGACAGAACAATCTTGGCCAAAATAAAGCCCCTTAGCTACTACATCCATTATTGGGAACCGAGATATAAGAAATGGGATATAACAGACTGACAAATAATTATAAGAGATGGTGGCAAATGCCACCAAAAGATAGCAATAAAGTAGTGGAGTTGTTGAGAGATGAGAAAGTCCCTGCCCCAGTTAACATTTAAGATGAACTTTGAGGTGAAGATAAGACTTGGCTATATGGAGATCAGGGTCAGGCAAAGCCCTTCAAGCTAAGGGTCAGCATTGCCAAGGCATGAAATGAAGAAAGTGAGAGAATGTATAAAGAATAGTAAATAATCATAGTTCCTTAGTTCTTGGACTTAGAGAATGGGTGTGCAGGCTTGGCAATAGGGTGAACCTGGAGGCCTGACACCATGGGAGACAGCCTGGAGGTTGGGTCTGCGAGTGCCAGCCTGGTGCTGGGATGGGCCAGGAACCCAGATGAGTGGGAGCCAGCCTGGAGACTGGGGCCATAGGGACCGATCTGACATTGGGTTAGACCAGGAGCCTGGGTCCATGTGAGCAAATCTGGAGGTTAGATCCAGGCTGTGTTGGTCTGGCATTGGAGTGGGCTGGAGCCTGGGCTTACGGGAGCCTCTTGTGCCTGTGGGAGCTGGCCTGGTGCTTGGGGTCTGTGGTGAAGTTGGGTGCTTACTTTACTCTCCTTCCCACGTGGAGAGGGTATCTGTCTCTTCGCTGGGCTGCCTGGCCTTAAGGGAGGGGTGACAGAGATAATGTAAGACTAGCTTTCCTACCCTCTTAGCTATGTCTTTTCTATCCTCCTGTCAGGGACTGTAATCTTTACAGTACCTGATATCCTGGAATCCTTAGCTCTTGTGGAAGTATCTTTTGTGTGTGGATAGCTGTTCAAAATGATGTTTCTGGTTGGGGAAGAATGTTAGAAATTCCTTACCACCATCTTGCTTGAACATTTAAAATTTTGCTGGAGTCCAATTCATCTTTTTTTTTTTTCTTGTGCTTTTGCTGTTGGGTCTAAGAAGGCTTTGCCTTATCCAAGTTCATGAGGACTTACTTGATGTTTTCTTCTAAGTTTTACAGTGTTAGGTCTTGCATAGGTCTATAATTGATTTTGAGTTAATTTACATGCATGATGGGGTCGAGTTGCATTCTTTTGCATGTGGATATCCAGTTGTCCTAGCACTGTTTGTTGGAAAGACTATTTTTTCCTCATTGAATAATCTTGGCAGCACTGTTGAAGTCAATTGACCACAGATAGTCTTACATATGGACTCTTAATTCTGTCCATTGTCTATCCTTACACTGATGTCACTATGTCTTAATTACCATAGCTTGGCAATAAGTTTTAAAATTGAGAAGTGTGAGTCCTCTTACTCTGTTCTTCTTTTGCAAGATTGCTTGGCTATACTTGGTCCCTCACATTTCCATATCAATTTAGGATCATCTTGTTAATTTCTATGAAAAGTCCAGCTGAGATTTTCACTGAATACACTGAAGCTGTAGATGAAATGGGGAAGTATTGTTATTTTAACAATATTAAATTTTCTAATCCACAAACACAAGCTATCATTCCATTTATTTTATCTTCTTTCATTCTAGTTAACAATGTTTTGTAGTTTTCAGAGTTCAGGTTCAATGCTTTTATGTTAAATTTAATTCTAAGTATTTTATTCTTTTTGATACTACTATAAATTGAATTGTTTTCTTCATTTACTTTCAGAGCTTTTTTTTGCTGGAGATAGAAATACAATTGATTTTTGCATGTTGCTCTTGATTCCTGCAACCTTGCTGAATTTGTTTATTAGTTCTCATAGTTTTACAGTGGACTTCTAAAGGATTTTCTATATACATGTTCATATACAAGCGCACGTTATCTGTAAATAGGGATAGTTTCACGTCTTCATTTCCAATCTGGGTACCTTTTATATCTTTTTCATGCCTTACTGTCATGGCTAGAACTTGCAGTATAATATTTAACAGAAGTGGCAGGGGTGTCATGTTCTTGATCTTAGAGGGAAAACATTTGGTTTTTCAACATTAAATGTGATGTTAGCTGTGGGTTTCTCATAATATACTTTATTAGATTGAAGAAGTTCTAGCACATATTATTTTAAAAACAAATGCAAAAATGAATAAATACTTGATGAATTGACTTGAATTCCATGGCTCATTCTCAGAGCAGTTTTGAGTATACCGTTCTTGACCTCAAGAAAAGGAATCAAATTCAGAGTCTTTTGAGAAAGTAAGCTAAAAACTTTAAGCCATCCATTTAACCTGATTTTTAATGTTTCCTTCTAAGCAGCCCGTTACCTCTTTATTCCTCTGTTACCCTGATTTTCATTCTGGTTGTAATAATTTTTAATGATATAATCTTGTCTCTAATGATGATTCTAATGCTAATGCTTACCAGTTTTCTTCACATCATTCATTATCAAAGCCTGATAAGCTCCAGGTGAAGAATCAGGGCAGTTTCTTCAGAAAGTAGAAATAGTAGCCATTAATGAGGCTTAGCCATTTCAGGCAATGAGGAACACTTGATCAAATGGAAACCCCAAGGAGACTATTTTCTGGTAGTTTCTTACAGCTTCTACTAACAATGAGAGTTCAATTAAAGTTACACCAATGGATAATACTGAAACATCAGACAGCTCATTTTAAATAAAACTTATTGCTAAAAATTCATCTACTTTTATAAAGGGTGGGTGCTGGGAGAGCTGCTGCATCAACAAGATTGCTCAAGGTCAATTGGGTAATCAATATATATATATACACACATACGCACACACAGGAATATACACGTGAATATTCAGCTGTGTGTGTATATATATATATTCACATGAATTTTTTTCCTTAATATCATCTATTATCCAAAAACTAAATAGTCAATAAACACTAAAGGGGGCTCAAGCTTATTAGTACTTAGGGAAATACAAATTAATAAGACAAAAACATATATTGCACACATAACAAATTGATAGAAATTAAAAAGTCTGATATCAAGTGCTGGAAAGGATGCAGAACTCAAAAACTCTAATGCATTGCTATGGGGAAGAGAGATAACATCCTTCCGGAAAGACAGTTTGGCATTAAATAGTAATTGTGAAGATGCATAGACCTGATGCCCTCTACCACCATTTGCCCTCTATTCCCTTATAACTCATAATCTCTTCCATATTTCTACTCATTTAGCTGGCCTACTACTCAATAAAGACAAGCCACCATTTTTTGTACATAAAATCCTATTTGAAATGAGGTTTAAATATTTTGCAAAGTTCACTGGGATTCACTGAGAGGCCCCAAATGAAGTACTTTGGTAATGGAAGTTTAGGGAGAAGGGCAAGGGATAGCTATCTCCTTAGTATCATTTTTTTTTTCTTCTTAAACTAAATAGTAAAGAGTTTTGTGAAAGATCTCTACTAAATCATAAAATATGTGTTCTTGCTTTCTGGATTTTTAATTAAGCGTAGAGGGAAGCTATATGTGATTTTTAGGGAAATACATTTGAGGCTTGGGCCAATGAAATAGGAATTATGATTGTTAGGATGGGCATTCTAGCAGATAACAAATTTTACCTTCTTAATTTTGCCCTAGTCAAGGTTAGTAATACCACCTAGTCAGAGAGCTAATTTCCAAGCAAGAGTCATGTAACTTTTCAATTATTAGATGATACAGAAAATAGTTTTGAAAAATTGGAATTTTTCTTCCTGAATAACAAAGAAACTCTTTTTTAGTAGCTGTCTAGAAAATCCCCAACCAACATAATACTTAGTTAAGAAAAAGTAACCAGGAGATTTTTAAACGTAAATGTTCATAAATGTTTGAAATAAAAATACTTGAGATGGCAGCAATCTTTATTTACATTTGATGCAAGCATATACAGTTATGGTTCTAATATTATATTTGCAGGCTCAATTAGCAAAACAAAAAAGGCTGCCTTCAAGGTGGATTAGAATATTTAAAAAAAAAAAACACGAACAGGGGTTCCTAAGCAAGTAATCCTTGGATAAAATTCAGAGGGCCTATAAAATTGGATAATAAAATCCGTATATTATTATTTCACTAATTATAACTAAAATTTAGTATGTCCTTCAGTTATGAATTAAAGGCAATAATCCACAGAAGTATTAATAAAAACTGTGACCATGATGAACAGGAACTGTCGATTTTTTTATATCACTCTATACTTGCAGATAGCTTGAAATATTTTCATTTGCTACTTTGAAATTATAGTAGCTATTAGACTTGGCAGTAGACCTTTTATGTAAAACATTAATGAAGAAGCACATGTAACATACACCACAAATTTAGTTTTTTAAACATATTTTGATAACTATTGCAAATAATATATGTAAGTATATGTGTTTTCTTTTATTACTTTAAAAATATTTACCTGGAAGTGGTCTGTTGGTATTACAGTCTGCTAAGGGGTTGATAGAACCTGCATAAAAACCCCTAGTATAAAGGGAATAGGAAAGGAGGCTATTTAGGTGTGCCTCTTGCCTGGACAAAAGGAATCTGCACTCACCCCACCGTAGGTCATCTAGCATGACTCTACCTGCCCTTGTTCTCTCTTTGTATCTCTCCTTTGATTCTTCCAGGTGGTGGTAGATAGCTAATTGAGGATCACTTTTAAGATCTTGGGTCCGTTTTTATCAGAGAAGCAAGAAACAGGAAATTAACACTGGTATAAACAGAAATGAAAATGAATAGCCTGCATGGCAAGCCCAGAGGTACAGCAGCTTCAGAAGGGATCTGTGAAAGTGATTCCAGCCATCATGTGCAGATACTACAATGTCCAGGGGAAGCATAAAGGGAGTGTCTCCCTCCATGTTTACTACATAAAGCAAGAAAATATTTCTGAGAACTTCCCATGATGGTTTCCTTTGTGTCTCATTGGCCAAGACCAGATCGTATTCCGATTTCTGAACCGACCATTGACAAGGGGACTCTGAGCCTCATGATCGGCTTTTGAGGTTGGAATGGATATTGTAGACACAATCTCTGAGACCCGGAAGGTATCTTGCCAGAATGTGAGCCCTTCCAGGGGAAGCTTTATATCTTATTTATCTCTGTATCCAGCTTCCCACAGAGTGCCCAGCACATTTTAAGTGCCCAAATAATGTTTAATGTCATTAAACAGAGATTGCCAAAACAATAAAATGAAGTGGCTTTGTTTTCCCAGGAATGTCCTCAGAGCCCTCCCAACTTTCACTCTAAAAGGAGCATCAATCAAGATGTTTTGGTGACGTGTTTTAGTGGTTTGCCATAGGCACTTGTATGGAGTTTTCCGATAAAAATCCAGAAAAACCAAAAGAAAAATGTCTAATGTTTTAGCTCAAAATGTATCATCAAATCCATCAGGCTATTAATATGCAGCTAGCATGATAACCAGGCTTCACTATTAAATATCATTATAATTTTTATTCATTCTAAGGTCACTGGTATCAATCCCTCAATAAATCAAGTCAAATTTAATATATATCAAAGAGCGTGATTAATAGTAAGGAGACACTATCAACTAATAAATGCTCCAAATTTGGGTTTGAGAGAATCTGAGACTAAGAAAATCCAGTGAGAGGAAAGTTATTTGAAAGATATTTTTAACCTGATGGAAAAAAGGAAATGAACTAAAATTAAACCATCTATTATAATATTTCAAACTCAAACATTTGAATTCCTTTCGAAAGAAGGGAACTAAAAATGCAACAACCTCTTTGAAGAATGGAAGGCATGAGATCCTCTAATCCTCCCATGTCAATTAGTCTCCAGTCAAGCTTGAAGCGAAGACAGAATATAGAGCCATTAGGAGGTGCTGTGGTGGTATCAGGGAGGTGAAGGCAAAGGACTTTGATATGAATAGTCAGGAACTCTTGAAGCAACATTGGCTATTTTCTAGAATAGATGCCCACAGCATGCAGAGAAATCATGGTAGCTGCACTGAAGGGGAAGGACCGAGCTCAGGCAAGACACAGCTGTTTGATGCTCTTCAACATGTGAGCTTTTCATGCTCCTTCATTTACATCCTCTTGTATGAGAACCAAGGACAGAAGCCACCCAGGGTTTCCTGATAAAATAATCAGGCCCCCAAAACCTATCTTCTTTGGTTGTGGCTATTTAAAATCATATATTTGTGATGGATCTACCTTGTACAGAGGGTTGCTTTTAACGGGCAAAACAAACTCGTGAAGATAATATAGTAGCTTACACTTTTACTTATCTCAAGAGTAATATTTACATTGAGCCATAGATGCCAATAGCTTCTTAACCCAATGATATAGTTAATGATGGAACTGTCTAGAAAGCCAGAGGGAGTGTTATATCTGAGCAGAAAAGGATTCTTTACACCAGGGAACAGCAAACTAAAGTACATTCATCCAGGGGATTGCTCAACATGCTCCTTTGGGAAGAAAAACATTTAAATTTATATTTTTATTTATGTTATCCTTTTAAATTTGCTTGATAGTACATAATTTATTGGTTTAGTAGGACACATTTAAAATTTATAAATAAATAAATTTACGTATATTGGGGTTGCATGTGCTATATTTTTTGTTTGTTTGTTTTCCTGATAATGACGTACATTGTTCCACTCAGACCTTGCCATCTTGGTACGCTACCTACATTATCTAAGCCTGAAGAATATTCTCGCATTCTGATCCAACTGCTTTAGAGGGCGTGGGCCTGGCTGTTTCTGCTCCATTTCAATAAAAGTCTAAGGTATTGGGAACCTGGTTATAAGGGACATTTTCTTTTTTACATAGAAAAAACACACGACTGATTGAGCTAGGATATCTCTGTTGTCCATTAGTTATCAGTCCAGTACTATCGATCTGTATAGCCAGTCTGCACCAAGTTACAGGGTGAGCAATGGTGAAGTGCTTATGTTTCTAGATGCATTGCCTATGAGTGCTTGGTGTATTCCCTCTTTATGATGATGATCATTTTTTTCTACTCACTTAAAGCCAGCAGTTTGAAATGGTAATCTTTTTCTCCTGGTAAAGAATCTCTACCCTGTCTCAGTCTGCCTAGGGAATACAGTTAAAATCATTCAAAATATAACTTCAATATTATAAAAACACACATTTAAAAATTTTTAGAAAAACCCCAGCATCGAATTATAAAAGTCAACATGGAGATGAATGGAATCCGATTTCTAAAGGGCAGAAATGCATTCTGACAAAGCGAGAGGAAAGCTCACTGACTATTCAAAATAGAACCCATTAGAATGTTGAAATATTTCTCAAATTCAAGTCCTTGTACTGCCAGTGTTTTATAAAATATTTTCTATAGAATATATCAGCAGCTACTTGACCCATTTTTTTTCAGTAGCTTTGTACTGATCAGAGGCCTAGGATAACTTTAAAAAGGGAAAGGACTCATCTGGTTCACAAACTAACTGTCCAGCTGAACCTTGAGATGAGGACACGGGCACCTCTACCCTAGCTCCAAATCCACACTGTGAATTAGGCTTATAAAAAGATAGAGGGAAAATAACATCCTCTCCTTTGTGCTTCTTTTAGTGACAGAGAATGGAGTAAGTAGTGTCAGGAGAGAGGGGAGAAATCAGCCCGTGATTTTCCCCTTTATTTAAAGATGATTATCTTGGGAGATCCCTTTGTATATGCTCTTTTTATGTTCTTATCATCAAGGGAATTCAGCTTGGGTTCCTGGCTATGCCCAGCTTCAAGAAATTATATATATGTAGAAAATCCATAGATGTTACTAAAATTGGTATGGCCTGGTCCATGGGCTTGAGATTCAAATATGATCACAGCCCAGTTATTTTTTTCAATGATTAAAGTGCAGGCTGACTTTTTTGCACTGCTCACACATTAATTTTTTTTTTAAATGACCTAAATATACTTGCCCAAAGAAAAATGTGAGCATATCAACTTATTTAAATAGCATGGGCAGAATGCTGGTGATTGTTTTAGCTGGGTGATGACGGTTTCTTATACTATTTATGTACGTGTATGTTTTAAATTTCTCATAAGCGTATGTTTTTAAGAAGTAAATTCAGGGGCAATTCTGCAAGTCATTACACTCAATGAGCTGTGCCCCAGGAGAGGCATCTTCCCTCAGTGGGTTTCACTTCCTGTCTGCTTTCAGAGTGAAATCATCTTCCTGTGTGAAGAGTAAGTCCAGGATTCTATGCAACGTGTTTTTCATACAAAATGGATGCCAAATGAAAGCCAACTCATCTTCATCTGATGCTCAAGTGAAGACACTCAAATTTGTCCTAGTGTAGAGATAATGTCTGCACATGCTTAAGAGCTAGAGGGAAAAGAAACTTTAGTGTAGTAAATGAGAAAGGATTCCAAAGGTGGCATTCTCTAAAGAGACTTTCAAGGGAATTTCACTGTATGTAATTTTTGCCTTATGTATTGACTTGAGACCCTAAATCCTTTTTGAAGCATCACCTGCCACCCATGCCACTGTCCATGACATGCTTGGGGTCAGTTCTTCAGAAGCCAAAGATATCAGGAATCTCATTAATCTCTAATATTAGTCTGGCCTCTTAATGCCCTGCAATGTCACCGTTGTAAACTTGCTCTGTACACTCCACAGCTATTGTTTCCAGGGTCTTGAGGGGTTTCTGGTCTCCTTATTTTCCATATAAATTCAAATCCTTTCCTCCCAAGAAATTTCTTCACTCTAATCGAACAGTTTTAACCACTGAGCCTGCCTCCATTACTGATAGTTGGATCTAAGGAAGAGAAATGAAAGGGTGGGAGGCAACAGATCTGTGCTTTATCGTTTTCACAGTCTGGAAACAATCCCCTGTTTCTTTCCTGGAGTAGGCCCTAGGCCTGAGATAACTAACTAGACTCCAGGGTTTATTTGAATTAAGAGTAAACAAAATTATTCTTTAATCTTTTCAGTGAACCGAACCATTTCAAACCCAAATTGGCTGCAACTATTAAAAGAAGACAAAAGAAACAAGAGAATCAGAGAAGCAAAGACTTAGGGTCATCTAATGTGGGTCCCTAAGGATACAGCCTGAAGATGCCTGAGAGGCCTCTGGGAGGGAGAGAGGCTTGTCTTGAAGACTCATGACCAAAATATTAATATCTGTGCATAAATAGTTTATCCTAATGAAGTTTAAGACATCATTTTATATTGCACTTAGGAGAGTCTAAGGAGTGAAAGAAGGGCAGACTTGAGTGGGGAATGGTATTGGACACATCTTTTTCAGCAGGTTTATTTCCATGGGTATCCTTCTCTTTCCTAAGTCATTTCTACCATTGAGATATCTGAGGCTGGTAGTTACTATGAATCTCTTTAGAACCATTTTCATATTGATGAAATTGTGTGCCTATGTGTTTCTGTCTGGACAGACCTATTTTTTTTTTTTTAAGATTTTTTGTTTGATGTGGAACATTTTTAAAGTCTTTATTGAATTTGCTACAATATTGCTTCTGGTTTATGTTTTGGTTTTTTGGCCATGAGACATATGAGATCTTAGCTCCCCAACCAGGGATCGAACCTGCACTCCCTGCTTTGGAAGGCAAAGTCTTAACCACTGAACTGCCAGGGAAGTCCCTGGACAGACCTATTTTAAAATCTCAAAACCTCTGTCACTTACTAGGTGTCATCTTAATTCATTACTTAATCCCTCTTTATTTTTAAAACAGAAGCTGAAGTATATACCTCGAAGTTTGCTGGGAGACTTAATCTGGAGAATATTTGTAAAGCAATTTAATTCATGGTGAACACTCAGGAAATCTTCCCCATCCTACCTTTAACACTTTAATTCACAAGGCATCAGAATATACTCCATCCTTACCTCAATCCCTGCATTATTATTTATTTTTTTTGCAGTGTAAATTTGAAAACTGAGCAGTCTTCTCTCAGTAAAGATCTACTACAGGAAAAATGACTAAGAGAAACCTACATGGGCCTTAAAAAAATAAAGCTATGGAGATAAAAGAAACATGGGCTTTATTTCTCTGGGTCTAAAACAGCCAGGTAGTTGGATTAATTTAGCTAAGTATTAAGTCAATAAAAAAAATCATTAGCTAAGCAATTTGTTGAATGGTTCGTTGTGGTGATATCATCAAAAGAATTCCAAGCAGAAGGTTGTTTTGGTGAACATCTCACCTTTGTCTTTCCTGCTTCTCCTTTCTATACTGCTTGTTCTATTGTGTTTTGGGGGGAAGTTAGAAAATTGTAAAATAATATAAGCTCATTGTTAAACAAATAAGCAAAAGAAAAATATATAAATTCAAAAATGAAATTTCCGTCTTACTCAAGTATATCCTTTGGAAAGAGTCATGATAATATTTTGGTGCATATCTTACAATTCTTTGTATATATTGTTCTTTACTTTTTAACTTAGCAACATGTTTTGATCATCTTTCCACGTTAGTGTGTGAAGAACTACTTCATTTATTTTAACTGCAACTAGTATTAAATTTTTAAATATACCTTGACACATTTAACTGACCTCCTGATCGATGGACATCTTCTTACTTTTCTTTGATGAAGTTCTACTGAGTCATTCATTTCATGGGTTTCTGCGTCAGAGGAAAAGTAGGAATATCCCTGCCAAGCGTACGTCTTTGGGTCCCTGAAAACTAGGAGGCTCCAGTGACACGTGCAACCACTTAGAAAGGCAAAAAGTCTCACTGGGTAATGTGATTTTAGCCAAGCTACATTTTTGTGGGCTAACCAGCATTTTTGTGTGCTTGATAATTTTTGGAAACACCTCAAAATTCTGTTAAATTTACTATATATTATCTTTAGCTTTCGAAATGTTGTTGTTTGTGATCTGGCTCCTGTCCAGCCTCAGTTCTTACTCCTTCCTCACATGCTCTCCAAGCTCAGTCATCCAACTGCTGGCTGACATGCACAGAGGACAGACTGCATCCCACCTTACCTCTACAAATGGTGTGCTCTACGCCACAAATCCCCCTTTCCCTAGCCTCTCTATTGAAATATTCCACAGTCAAAGCCCTTGACTATTGTTTCCTCTGTAAATCTCTCCCTCTCCTCCTCTCGTACCACCTCAGGAAACACTCTATTATTTTCTTCTCGCCACTTCCATTGCACAATGTCTATTTTTCAGATAAAATACTTTTTGTATCCTATTGTAATAATGTGTTTAAGTCTGGCTTCTTTTCTGCAGAATAGGATTCTTGAGGGCACGGACCACTTTGCTAGTGTTTAGCCCAGAAAAGGAACTGCCTAGATATCAGGTGACTTGACTCAAAAGGGCAGCCACCTCGAGATCCTCTTCTCATCCTGTGTAAGCTCCAGATGAGAGAAACTGACATGACTACTATGGTCTGGAAGTGCATGTGGACATTTTTATATGATCGTTATTTCAAAAGTTGCCTTTTCCGCTCAAGCTGAGAATTATGTCATCCATCCTTTACTGTACACATTTCTCACTGCTAAGTAATGCTCAACAATGTACCGTAGCATCCAGTACAATCACAAGTTCCATATGGCTCCTCACACATTTACTTTTATGTTCATTGGCAATTTAGAATGGCACTGTTCATTATGTTTGAGATGTCAGCCCAGCTGGAGCCTATCCAAGGATGTGTACTTAGACTGTCAGAAAGTGAAAGGCTGACATTGGGCATGACTCATTACCGTGCAATAGATGTAAGAGAGCATTTCAGGGGAAAATCAGCTTTAATCAGTGTCAGTAGATGTCATGTGATTTTTTTCCCAGCACTGATAATGATGCATCAATTCAGAAATGACAGCTGCCGGACACCACATGTTGTGTCCTTTATGCTTCTTTGTATCACCAAGCTTCAAACTCTGGTCATTGGTCTAATTTGCTTCTGGTTTTGGAGGATCAACAGTAATACCAATTAAGACAAAAAAATAAGGATCCTTTCTACAGAAATTAGGTATGCAACCACAGTGATTATCATAACTGTAACTATATACAGGGAAGGCTCTCTGCTTACCTGAAGATTACATGGAAAAAGTAAGATATCCCCATTTCTGGAGATATTCCCAAGGGTAACACCTTCTGTACTCTCTAATAGCTTATCGTCTTTAAGTTTTGTACAAGCCCTGTGAGGTAGATCGATATTATCATCTCTATTTAGCAGCTGAGACATCTGAGGTTCAGTAAAGTTAATAATTAAGTGGTGTGTCCCACTAAAAATCAGTGGTTCAGGAGGACCCAAATCAAGGTGTTCTGCTTCCATGGATTTTCAGAGGAATATTCATGATGGAAAAATTCTAGATCAAATAATTCAAGAATCCAAACTACAAATAGTCCAAAAGAGCTCTAGATAAGAACAGCGATCAAAGTAAAGAAGCTAAAAGAAGACAACTTTCCCCAAGTTTCTCATTTTCCCAACACTGGCCCTATACTTCTGGCATCTTAAAATAAGCCCAATAAGTAGAAGCTATCTCTACCTTCCCACAAGTTGCACAGAAGCACCTTGACAAAGTATCAAGAGCTATACATTTCTCCAATTTGTTACTTCTATAGAAATACTGTCTGTTCAATTCTTAACAGATTAGTTCTACTGGTAGTTCCCCAGAAGAAAAGGACTCTGGATGTATCTTTTTATAATATGGCTTTGCAAATAGATAAGCCTTTTTTTCTGATGGTGCTATAAAATGTGAAAAAAGCTATTTTCTCCTCAAGGGATAGACCCTCTGAGGATGCCACTAGGTAGACCAAAACCTAAGGAATTATGGTACATGCTACCATATCCTTGCCCCTAGGATACCTAGTATGAGATCCTTTTTCTTCCCTTCTCTATTACTTTCTTTCTCTTGCCATGCCTTAATAACTCTGAGAATGAGAAATCTGAAAGCCATGGCTGTTCCAATTTATTGGACTTTTTAAAGACAGCTTCATGGGATCCCCAGTGATCTTCAACGGTGTGACTGATGGATTCTAGGATCTATCAGACTAGTAGAGCTTCTTGCTTTCTAGAATCATTTTTGAAATGCAATAAATAATTTCTGAGCACTTTGGAATAAAATTGATTCTCACTAGGAGACAGAATAGGTAAAAACCTACTCAGTAAATCACAAAAACAAGGCACACATTTTTTTTTGTTTGTATTAAAATAGGATCAGGAGTCAAGCACGTCAAGATAAAGTTATACATACAGTTGCTTCCCTTCAGGATATTCATTTTGCCAAACTGAATATCCTTGTCTTTAGAACAATATGGAAAATTATCCATTGGATGATAATATAGTTAGTGTATGCATAGCTTGTTAAATTATTTTGCCAAATATTTTGATTATAATATTAGAAGAAAGCTTTGTGTGTGCTGTTGTATCTCAGGGAAATATTAGAATATCCCTGGTTTTTGTTTTGTTTTGTTTTTTAAACCATTTGTTTCTGACAATAACAAATACCTCTGGGGTGATTAAATTTTCAGGAAGTCTTTTCATGAGTCTGATAATTATTAACAAATTATTTTGAAGTAACACTTTAAATTGTGTATTGGTGAGAATTGACTAATTAATGGTAATAGGGTAATAATTAAAAGAGGGAGTTTCTTTTGAGGAAATGAAATAATTGCTAGGTGCTGGGTAGATGGCTGGTATACTCCTCAGTTGATGATTTTTAAATATTTAAAGTGTTTTAATTAGTTGTTAGTGTTTAAAATATTAAAAATAACTGATAAAACTTGCGGCTGAAGTAAGACATCAAACCTTGAGCTTTGCCTTCCAGAGAACAGGGAAACAGCTGACCAGTGAGAAGGCACGGTGTGGTCACATGACTAATTTTATCCAATGGGATGTAAGCAGAAGTAATAAGTTTCACATCTAAGACAAAGGGGTTAAGAAGTGCATGTTCTTTCCTATGTTTTCTTTCTCCTTTCACCAGTCTGATGTAAATGAACATGAAGACCTTAGAAGCCATATTATTATGATGAGTGGAACTATGAATGCCACGTGGGTCCATGAATCATTAGGTAAAAATCTGCCCATTGACTCAGAACTGTTATCAGACTGTTACGTGAGTGATAAATTTTCATTATGTTAAGACATTGTAATTTTGTTTTGTTAAGCTTTGCTTTCATCAGAGCTGGTGTTACTCTAAGTAAAAAGGTTAAAGCTCGTAAAAGTCATTGTTTTGCCCATTAAAGTGGGGCATCTTGAGTTCTAGACTTAGTGGTCTGTATGTGACAAGCTCTGGCTGGTGGTAATTCTCTCACCTACTAGAAAATGGATGACCTAGTGTCTGGAAGGTAAAGAGTGCCAGGACTACTATCCTCCATTCTTTTTTTCCCCCTTATTTATTTATTTATTTTTTTACTAGCTGCATGGATATTAGGAGAGTGAAAACATTTCATGTTTTCTGTTGGGCTAAAAACAGAAAGTTTTAAGAGTCTGGGACCTAGAGATGGTAAGTTCTGGAAATATAGTTTATAAGTGTTAGAATGTCAATTTGTCCTACATGAATTATTTTCTTACCATACTATGGCATGCAAGAGCCAGTCTAGGTATATACTGAATATTTCATTAATAATGTGGATGTTGACATAGGGTGTGTTTTTCAAATTTGTGATAGAGACAAAGATGAATGGGAAAGCTAATAAAGTAGATGAGAGAATTTGTCATTTGCTTTCACGCTTCCAAGCTGTTGTCTGAGTCTTTCATTTGGCCTGAAATCCCCTTATTCTTTCTTTCTCATCTAGCTAACTCATATACATCTTTCAAAATTCATCTCAACTGTCACCTCCTACAGGAAGCCTTCTGTCCTCCCACCAATAGCTGATTTAGATGGCTTTTATCTATATTTTCTCAATGCCTTGCCCTCATATATAGTCTAGAAGTCATTGATTTTATTTATTTATTTTTTTGTCAAGTGGTCTATAATTTTTCTCATGGCAGGCATTTTATCTTATTTAACTCTCTATCTTCAAAGTCTAGCATTGAGCCTAGCAGTTTATTTTATATCCTGTCATGTTCTAAGACTAATTGGAATTGAGTGAATGAAAGACCAAATCAGGACTTCAAATAAATCAATAATATCAAATGATAAGCTCAAATAATCGAGACAAAATAAAAGTGTTATCAAAAAAAACAAAGTTTTTTTTTTTCTTAAATAAATAGAAACAGAAAAGAAACAAAAACACCCTCTATTGAAAATAAAGATCACAGAATTTATGGCTTCACAAAATTAAAGTAAAAGGTATCTGCAGTTTTAGAGAACCAGAGGCTCAGAAAAAATCAAAGAAGAGAGTTACATAAATACAAGCAGAGGATCTTGCTCAGTTCAGGGAAGAGTGCCATATGTTCTCTAGGATGAAGGTACATATGTGGTATTCTTTACAATGACAGGTGCCATTACTCAGGAGAAACCAGAGGACGCCCAAAAGACAATGACTAGAACAGTGACCAGGACAGATCTAGGATTCTTTAAAGGAAGACATTTCAAGTATCTGGGGGCTCTCATGTATAAAAAGGAGTTGAATTACTTTGTTACATGCTAAAGGTACAAAATGGGACAAACACATAAAAGTTGCAGAAGATAAGTTGTGCAATTTTGGAGAAAAATATTCTAATAATCAAGGCTTTTCAAAAATATCTAGGGCCATTTTGGACAAATTGTGAGGTTTGAGCAAAGGCTGAATGATTTTTCATCATAGTTGTGATAGAAGAGATTCCTGCATTAGGAGGAAGGTATCAGATACATTTCATTGTCCTTTACAAACTGAATATTCTACATTGGCTACCGTGAATCAGACCAATCAGATCTTACTCCAGTATGTGCATAAAACTGTTCCTTTTTTCCTGTCTCTCTTTACATCTTCTCCTTCCTTCTTTTCTACTTTTGCTCCCTTAGTCTCCCTTCCATCTTTTCTTTTTTCTTACTTCTCACTAATACTTAGTGAGCAACTACTCTCGGTTAGGCAATGTAGTAAGAACTGTGAATTCAACAATGAGCAAGTTAGACAAGGTTGCTGCTCTTACAGAGTTCACAGTCTACTGAAAGGTATAAACAGGTAAATAAGTAAATATTTAATAAATACACAATAAATATTGTAAAAGGCTATGACAGGGGATTTGGAGAGTTTGCTAAGAGCACTTAGGAGTGGTTACTAACCAAGGCATAGAGTATCCAGGAACTGACACTGAACTTGTATGCCTCTTAGAGGCAAGTTTAGCCCTGCTGGTAGCATTGACATGCAGACCCTGTGTAAGCTGCATTCACCTGGTTCTTTGTATTGACTTTTTTCCACGATGCTCCAAGCATTTTCCAAATTAATTTCTTTAATCATCAAATACCCCTGTGAGGGCAATACACATCATATCCTTTTACCTCCATCTGATAATCGCCAGTGCAGGTGTTCTGTACTGGGCAAGTAGGTGTGAGGGGGAGAAGGAAAGAGAGAGAGAGACAGAGACAATGAGGGAGGGAGAAAGAGAGGAGAATTATCTAAGTCTCTCAGGAGACACTGTCTCTTGTGAAGAGGCAGATTTTAATTTCAGGTCTGGATGCAAGCTAGCCTTGAATATGTAATGGCTAACATGATTGCCTACTGAGCTACCGTCAATCCAGACTTGAAACTCATTACTGTAAATTGCTTTGGGATACCTTGAGCATGAAAAATGCAATAAAAAACAAAATCTATTTTACAAAGAAGGTGATAAAACTGTAAGGACAAATTTTAGAGATCTCCTTACAGAAGTGAGGAGCCAAAGAGAATACAAGTGACCCTGACTCTTCCCAAGGGGAGCAGTGGTAGCTGTTGACAGAAGAGGAAAAACAAGATTAGTTTACTTTCTTCCTCAGAAACAACAAGGAACTAATTAACTGAGCTGGTCTCAATACACTGACCTTTATTATGTGTTGTCTATTAAGATGTTTCTACCAGAAGCCAGTGGTGACACATGATAATTGCATCCTATTTGTGTTGACTATCATGCCCTCTGTAATGACCATTTGTTTCTACAAAATTGCCACATGTCAACACTTCAACCAAAGAGCCCAGTTAAGCCACGTGTGACCTCAATAGGCATAATTTGGGTTGGTTTTCATTCTTTGTCAGTCTGTCAAGTAAAGGCAAGGAATCTGGCTAGCACAACTGAAAATGACATTAATTTAGTACTGAAAATGTATTACAGATGTTTTGCTCCTGCCACCCCCCAGAGCTTAACCTTTCTTATGTTGCTATGAAAGAGCTTATTCTAGCTAAATGGCATTACCACCTCACTGCAAAAAGACTGACTGAAATAATTTTCTTGAAGGTATTGATTTTAATTGGTCATGAGAGACAGATACTGTGTTTTCTGAGAAGAAAGTCTTTACTAGGAACCACGACTGGCCAAGGATCATTTCAAATCAAAATGCATAATGTCACCTAAGAGCACGATGTTTGGTATAATGGACAAAGCAGTAGGTAAGGATTCAAGGGTACTGGATTCCAGTTCTGATTCTGACATCAACTAGCTGAGAAATCTTGAGCAAGTCAGTCTCTTTGATATGGTTCCTCATCTATAAAATGCAGATAATCTTTTGCAGACTTCACATGTCCTTTATCTCATACCCTTTTAGCTCTGTGGACTTTATGACACTTATCCTAGTTGTATTTATAGTATTATCATGTGATTCTTTGATTAATGACTTTCCCCCCATCGATGGGTCCAGGAGAGCAGGGCTCATGTCTAATTTTGTTCAATATTTTATCTCGAGCTTTTAGCACAAGCTCTGGCACAGAGTAGGTACTCAATGAATAGTTCTTGAATAAATAAATTGATAGACAACATTGAGAGAGGATTCTACTATTTTATGAGTCTTAGAAATGGTATTGCCTCAAGAAGACTTACCTAACAGTCCAATCTACATTATGACTTCTCTGAATTTCCCATGTGACTTATCTATGTCTTTCTTAAAGGATTTATACCATTCTATCTTGCATTATAATTATTTAGGTTTCTGAAAGATGCTCTCAATAACTGTACATTGCCTTATACACAATAGGAACTCAATAAATGTGTGTTGAATTTGAGATAATGTCTGTGCCTTATTTATATTTATATAGATATGCAACAGTTGCTCAATAATATTTATTAAATTAAAGATGGTGATATTTCACTGGTTTGTCAAGGATATTTAGGTTTTGAGTAACAGAAAGATCAACTCAAGTAGGCTTAATCAAAAAAGCCATAATTTATGACTCATATAACTGAAAAGAACAGGGTTAGTCTTCAAAAGAGTTAATCTTACCACTGAAGTCTCAACTTTCTATCTCTTCTCTCTGCCTTCCATAATTTCTGCCCTCTTCCTAAGAATGGCTGCTCTTAAGATAGCTGCTAGCTTCTTAGAACTATATTTATTTTTTCTAATGGTGTTCACTATGTGCAGGCACTGTTTTCAGTGCTTCAGGAGTATTAGCTCATGTAACCCTCAAAAACAACTCTATAGATAGGAATGATTAATATTCCCATTTCACATATGAGAACACTGAGGGACAGAGAGATTAAATAACTTCCCCAAGGTCATATAAGTGGAGTAGCTATGATTTAAAGATTTGTCTCCAGATTATCTGCTCCAAACCACTATATTTTTTTATTCAGTACAACAGAAAGAAAGCATTAGAAAGAAAGCATAAGACCCAAGAAAATATCTCTTTGCATCTTATTGGCCTGATTGGGTTAAGTTCTCATTCCAGTCACACCTTGTAGCCAGTGGTAGGGACATGACAATTAGCTTAACTCTATTAGGACCAAATTCTGGAGGTAAGTGGCCTGAAAATATAGTATGATGGGAATAGGGCAGAGTAGATTTCCACATGAACTTGTTGATACTGTTACCGTGCATATGAGTGAGGATATGTTGACTAGTGACTAGTAAATCACTGTGACTAGTAAATCCCAAAAGACATTTTAAGAAGAGTTATATTTCAAAATTTATGTGTCTTTAAAGAATAAATAGAATTCTAGATAAGTCCATTGAAAAATAAGGATTTTAGTTTGTATATAATAGCTGTTGTTGAACAATTTTCTAACCCTGATCAGAGGAAGTCCACCGGCAGCCTGGCAAAATATAATTGATTACACTGGCTAGGTGGACCAAGAGAGTTATTTGATTACACGTAAAATTAGAATTGTTCTATAACTGTTTTATAATTGAGCTTGTAGAAAGAGCTGATGCCTGGTTTAAGAAAATTCAAAGGGTATGTTTGCTGAGCTTTGGTCTGCAATGATGTAAGGAGTAAATATTCAAATAAAACCAGCTACTGAGGCACTTTGCTGGGGCTAATGGCAGATTCCAGGACAGCTTATGCCAAGGAGTACTTCCCAGAACTTCTACTGCCAGAGTCCTTGTCCTCGTGGTGAGCCACAGCCATCCCCAGCTCTGCAGGAGACCCTCCAACACTAGCAGCCGTGTGGCTGACAGGATCATGGTGCTCCGGCCAGGTGTCAGGCCTGAGGCTTGGAGGTGGGAGAGCCGAGTTGAGGACACTGGCCCACATAATATCCATCAGCCAGAGCTCTCCCAGAGATGTCCATCTTAATGCTAAGACCCAGCTCCACTCAATGACCAGCAAACTCCAGTGCTGGACACCCCATGCCAAACAACGAGCAAGACAGGAACACAACCCCATCCATTAGCAGAGAGGCTGCCTAAAATCATAATAAGTTCACAGACACCCCAAAACACACCACCAGACACGGTCTTGCCCACCAGAAAGAAAAGATCCAGCCTCATCCACCAGAACACAGGCACCAGTCCCCTCCACCAGGAAGCCTACACAACCCACTGAACCAACCTTACCCACTGGGGGCAGACACCAGAAACAATGGGAACTATGAACCTGCAGCCTGTGAAAAGGAGACCCCAAACACAATAAGTTAAGCAAAATGAGAAGACAGAGAAATACACAGCAGATGAAGGAGCAAGGTAAAAACCCACCAGATCAAACAAATGAAGAGGAAATAGGCAGTCTACCTGAAAAAGAATTCAGAGTAATGACAGTAAAGATGATCCAAAATCTTGGAAATAGAATGGAGAAAATATAAGAAATGTTTAACAAGGACCTAGGAAAACTAAAGAGCAAACAAACAATGATGAACAACACAATAAATGAAATTTAAAATTCTCTAGAAGGAATCAATAGCAGAATAACTGAGGCAGAAGAACGGATAAGTGACCTGGAAGATAAAATAGTGGAAATAACTACTGCAGAGCAGAATAAGAAAAAAGAATGAAGAGAATTGAGGACAGTCTCAGAGACCTCTGGGACAACATTAAACGCACCAACATTCGAATTATAGGGGTCCCAGAAGAAGAAGAGAAAAAGAAAGAGACTGAGAAAATATTTGAAGAGATTATAGTTGAAAACTTCCCTAATATGGGAAAGGAAATAGTCAGTCAAGTACAGGAAGTGCAGAGAGACCCATACAGGATAAATCCAAGGAGAAACATGCCAAAAAACATATCAATCAAACGATAAAAATTAAATACAAAGAAAAAATATTAAAAGCAGCAAAGGAAAAGCAACAAATAACATACAAGGGAATCCCCATAAGGTTAACAGCTGATCTTTCAGCAGAAACTCTGCAAACCAGAAGGGAGTGGCAGGACATATTTAAAGTGATGAAAGGGAAAAATCTACAACCAAGATTACTCTACCCATCGAGGAGCTCATTCAGATTCGACGGAGAAATTAAAACCTTTACATAGAAGCAAAAGCTAAGAGAATTCAGCACCACCAAACCAACTTTACAACAAATGCTGAAGGAACTTCTCTAGGCAGGAAACACAAGAGAAGGAAAAGGCCTACAAAAACAAACCCCAAAGCAATTAAGAAAATGATAATAGGAACATACATATCAATAATTACCTTAAATATAAATGGATTAAATGCTCCAATGAAAAGACATAGACTTGTTGAATGGATACAAAAACAAGATCTGCATATATGCTGTCTACAAGAGACCCACTTCTGACCTTGGGACATATACAGAATGTAAGTCAGGGGATGGAAAAAGGTATTCCATGCAAATGGAAATCAAGAGAAAGCTGGAGTAGCAATTCTCATATCAGAAAAAATAGACTTTAAAATAAAGACTACTATAAGAGAAAAAGAAGGACACTACATAATGATCAAGGGATCAATCCAAGAAGAAGATATAAAATTTGTAAATATTTATGCACCCAACATAGGAGCACCCCAATACATAAGGCAAATGCTAACAGGATTAAAAGGGGAAATCAACAGTAACACAATAATAGTAGGTGACTTTAACACCCACTTTCACCAATGGACAGATCATCCAAAATGAAAATAAATAAGAAAACACAAGCTTTAAATGACGCATTAAATAAGACGGACTTAACTGATATTTATAGGACATTCCGTCCAAAAACAACAGAATACACTTTCTTCTCAAGTGCTCATGGGAAATTCTTCAGGACAGATCATATCTTGGGTCACAAATCAAGCCTTGGTAAATGTAAGAAAATTGAAATTGTATCAAGTATCTTTTCCAACCACAACGCTATGAGACTAGATATCAACTACAGGAAAAAAACTGTAAAAAATACAAACACATGGAGGCTAAACAATACACTACTAAATAACCAAGAGGTCACTGAAGAAATTAAAGAGGAAATAAAAAAATACTTAGAAACAAATGACAATGAAAACCTGACAACCCAAAGCCTATGGGATGCAGCAAAACACTTCTAAGAGGGAAGTTTATAGCAATACAATCCTACCTCAACAGACAAGAAAAGTCTCAAATAAACAACCTAAACTTACACCTAAAGCAATTAGAGAAAGAAGAACAAAAAAACCCCAAAGTTATCAGAAGGAAAGAAATCATAAAGATCAGAGCAGAAATAAATGAAACAGAAACAAAGAAAACAATAGCAAAGATCAATAAAACTAAAAGCTGATTCTTTGAGAAGATAAACAAAATTGATAAACCATTAGCCAGACTCATCAAGAAAAAAAAGGGAAAAGACTCAAATCAACAGAATCAGAAATGAACAAGAAGTAACAACTGACACTGCAGAAATACAAAGGATCATGACAGATTACTACAAGCAACTACATGCCAATAAAATGGACAACCTGGAAGAAATGGACAAATTCTCAGAAAAGCACAACTTTCCGAGACTGAACCAGGAAGAAATACAAAATATAAACAGACCAATCACAAGCACTGAAGTTGAAACTGTGATTAAAAATTTCCAACAAACAAAAGCCCAGGACCAGATGGCTTCACAGGGGAATTCTATCAAACATTTAGAGAAGATCTAACACCTATCCTTCTCAAACTCTTCCAAACTATAGCAGAGGGAGGAACATGCCCAAACTCATTCTACAAGGCCACCATCACCCTGATACCAAAACCAGACAAAGATGTCACAAAAAAAGAAAACTACAGGCCAATAACACTGATGAACATAGATGCGAAAATCCTCAACAAAATACTAGCAAACAGAATCCAACAGTACATTAAAAGGATCATACACCATGATCAAGTGGGATTTATCCCAGGAATGCAAGGATTCTTCTATATACACAAATCAATCAATGTGATACACCATATAAACAAACTGAAGGATACAAATCATATGATCATCTCAATAGATGCAGAAAAAGATGTCAACGAAATTCAACACCCATTTATGATAAAAACTCTCCAGAAAGTAGGCATAGAGGGAACTTACCTCAACATAATAAAGGCCATATGTGACAAACCCACAGTGAACATCGTTCTCAATGGTGAAAAACTGAAACCATTTCCACTAAGATCAGGAACAAGACAAGGTTGCCCACTCTCACCGCTATTATTCAACATAGTTTTGGAAGTTTTAGCCACAGCAATCAGAGATGAAAAAGAAATAAAAGGAATCCAAATCAGAAAAAAAGAAGTAAAACTATTACTGTTTGCAGATGACATGATAGTATACATAGAGAATCCTAAAGATGCTACCAGAAAACAACTAGAGCTAATCAATGAATTTGGTAAAGTAGCAGGATACAAAATTAATACACAGAAATCTCTTGCATTCCTATACACGAATGATGAAAAATCTGAAAGAGAAATTAAGGAAACACTCCCATTTACCACTGCAACAAAAAGAATAAAACACCTAGGAATAAATCTACATAAGGAGGCAAAAGACCTGTATGCAGAAAACTATAAGACACTGATGAAAGAATTTAAAGATGATACAAACAGATGGAGAGGTATACCACATTCTTGGATTGGAAGAATCAACATTGTGAAAATGACTCTACTACCCAAGGCAATCTACAGATTCAATGCAATCCCTATCAAACTACCACTGGCATTTTTCACAGAACTAGAACAAAAAATTTCACAATTTGTATAGAAACACAAAAGACTCCGAATAGCCAAAGCAATCTTGAGAAAGAAAAACGGAGCTGGAGGAATTAGCCTCCCTGACTTCAGACTATCCTACAAAGCTACAGTAATCAAGACAGTATGGTACTGACACAAAAACAGTAATATAGATCAATGGAACAGGATAGAAAGCCCAGAGATAAGCCCACACACATAAGGTCACCTTATCTTTGATAAAGGAGGCAAGAATATACAATGGAGAAAAGACGGCCTCTTCAATAAGTGGTGCTGGGAAAACTGGACAGCTACATGTAGAAGAATGAAATTAGAACACTCCTTAACACCATACACAAAAATAAACTCAAAATCGATTAAAGACCTAAATGTGAGGCCAGACACTATAAAACTCTTAGAGGAAAACATAGGCAGAATACTCTATGATGTAAATCACAGGAAGATCCTTTTTGACCCATCTCCTAGAGAAATGGAAATAAAAACAAAAAAAAAACAAATGGGACCTAATGAAACTTACAAGCTTTTGCACAGCAAAGGAAACCATAAACAAGACAAAAAGACAACCCTCAGAATGGGAGAAAATATTTGCAAATGAAGCAACTGACAAAGGATTAATCTCCAAAATATACAAACAGCTCATGCAGCTCAATATGAAAAAAACAAACAGCCCAATCCAAAAATGGGCAGAAGCCCTAAATAGACATTTCTCCAAAGAAGACATAGAGCTGGCCAAGAAGCATATGAAAATCTGTTCAACATCACTAATCATTAGAGAAATGCAAATCAAAACTACAGTGAGGTATCACCTCACACCGGTCAGAATGGCCATCATCAAAAAATCTACAAACAATACATGCTGGAGAGGGTGTGGAGAAAAGCAAACCCTCCTAACTATTGGTGGGAATGTAAATTGGTACAGCCACTATAAAGAACAGTATGGAGGTTCCTTAAAAAACTAAAAATAGAACTATCATATGACCCAGCAATCCCACTACTGGGCATATACCCTGAGAACACCATAATTCAAAAAGAGTCATGTACCACAATGTTCACTGCAGCTCAGCACTATTTACAATAGCCAGGACATGGAAGGAACCTAAGTGTCCATCGACAGATGAATGGATAAAGAACATGTGGCACATATATACAATGGAATATTACTCAGCCATAAAAAGAAATAAAACTAATTATTTGTAGTGAGGTGGATGGACCTAGAGTCTTTCATACAGAGTGAAGCAAGTCAGAAAGAGAAAAACAAATACCGTATGCTAACACATATATATGGAATCTAAAAAAAAAAAAAAAAAATGGTTCTGAAGAACCTAGGGGCAGGACAGGAATAAAGATGCAGAAGTAGAGAATGGACTTGAGGACACGGGGAGGGGGAAGGGTAAGCTGGGATGAAGTGAGAGAGTGGCATGGACATATATACACTACCAAATGTAAAATAGATAGCTAGTGGGAAGTAGCTGCATAGCACAGGGAGATCAGCTCGGTGGTTTGTGACCAGCTAGAGGGGTGGGATAGGGAGGGTGGGAGGGAGACGCAAGAGGGAGGGGATATAGGGATATATGCATAGGTAAAGCTGATTCACTTTATATACAGCAGAAACTAACACAACAATGTAAAGCAATTATACTCCAATAAAGATGTTAAGAAAAACAAAAACAAAAACCCAGCTAGTACCTAGTTGTAGGAAAACTGAAGAGGAGCATATCACTGAGGAATTAAATCAGCATAAAGCAGCACTTAAATAAAAGAAAAAAGAAGATCGTCTCCCAATCAGTTTATGGACTTATACCTCCAAATTGGCTCCTCTCCACACAATCTAGAATGCATTTGAACTTCCAGTATGCTTAACTGAAAAGATAAGAGATCTGGATTAGAAAACAGCTGACCTGAGCTGAAACCCAGATGCTTGCAACTCAGCTTAAATTTCTGGGATAAACAAATATGAACAGAAACAACATTTTAGAAACTCTGGTGTCAGTGAGCTAATGGGCAGCTCCAGATGAAGACTGTAGAAGAAAAACATTGTCATCTGAGGATGGTAATAGAAGTAATTATCTGTGTGCCCAGAGGCGGGGGGGGGGGGTGGTGGAAATAGCACTAAAAGGCCATGATGAATCCATAGAATCAGTCAACAAAAGAAATTTTCTAGAATTATTTGACCTAATTACAACTGAGGATTTGTCGGCTGTTTTTGTAAATGTCTTAAGGATGTAACACTCACCACAAAATGAGTTATATCATTAATAGGTCATGCAAATGTAAAATTCAGAGCCACAAAGAGCCTACGGACTATGGACAAAGAACAAACAAAGCAGTGGGAATAAAATGAGCAAATTACCCACACAGAATTAAGACACGTTGAAGAGAGAAAGAAAGAATCTGAGGCTCTGACTGTGCGAAAGTATAAATGTAATACAATAAATGCAGAACCAAAGATGCGTATTCAGTGAAAGGACATTCTAACTCTAAATTCAGTTTAGATTATCAGTTTCAGCATGCAATTATCTCTGATTTATTTAACATCTCTACAGACACACAAAAAAAGAGAATAAAACTATTGCTGAAGTGTAATTAGCAAGAGATATTATTCCTGACCCCAATGGATAATTTTAACTTAATCAACAATGATTTAAGAGCCTAAATATTTGAGAGTATATAACTACATTTAAGACATGACTTGTGGCAGGGACAATCATTCCAAAAACATGTTTAACCACGTGTGAATCAGAATCTTCCTTTGGTGAATGCACCTTTCCAGGAAGTCCCATAACCTGGAAACCCCCAAAGCATCTGTTTTCCCTGCCTCTGTTCTTGGGTTGCTGAATGTTGCCTGAGAAAATCATATTACCATGTAAGTTGGTTCCCTAACAAATTTGTAATTTCAAAACTCAACTTTTTCTTTAAAGCTGCTTAAGAATTGCTTACATATCTCTCTTTTGCTCTCTTATGCAATCCTAGTCTTTTACTGTTCCAAATTTTACTATCCTCCTTCAGGTCTGTTCCATTTATCATTTTCTATGTTCTTCCCCATTCCTCATGATAATTTAGCTTCCCACTTCCTAGCCATAAACTGCTGTAATACTCCCTCGTCTACCTCTTATCTATACCTACATTTTTGCCTGTTGTTTGTCTTCCTTCCTGTCTTAGAAGGGGAAAGGGAGTGGTGGAAATCCCTTCTGCTCTCCAAGTTTTATTCTTCAGTTATGCTTTGGAATATATTCTCTCTTATCTCCATCAAACATTATTTGACCAACTATTCTTTATTTATTTTTTCTTTCTCTCTCTGTCAACTTCTTCTTCCCCTTTCTCTTATGTTCAAATCTTCTAAGAAAACATTTGATTTTTCTCCATAACAAGCTACCATCTTTTTCTCTTCTTCTCTTCACAACCCGACTTTGAAGCCTTTGCCTAAAGCAGAATTTCTCCATCTTGGCACTACTGACATCTCAGGCCAGATAATTTTTGCTGTGCGATCTGTCCTGTGCACTGCAGGATGTTTAGCATCCCTAGCCTCTGCCTGCTAGATAGATGTCAGTAGCACTTCCCTAGTTGTGACAAATAAAAATGTCTCCAGACATTGTCAGAGGTCTCCTGGAGGGAAAAATCATCCCTAGTTGAGAACCCCTGTTCTAAAGCTACCATCTCCCTGTGTTTATGACCAAATTGCTATTCAGCTCAGTAAAATATGACTTCTACTCTGACAACTCTATGCAAACTGCTCAATTACAGAACAACAATATCCTAATGACCAAATCTGATGGTCTATTTTCGGTCTCATTTTTTGAGCATTTGACTTTGTCAGCAGTTTCTTCTTATTGAAACCTCCTTCTTCAGTGGTTTTCTTGGACCACTCTCCCACTGTTCTTCAATCTCTCTTGCTGGTTCCTCTTCCTCTACCCTACTTTTAAATTCCACAATGCTCATCTTTCCTCGAAAGTTTAAGTCTACTTCCATGACTCTAACTAACCAAATGCATATAGGCCAATCACTCCACAAACTTAACTCTTCTAAGACTGTTTTGCTGAACTCTATCAACACACTGATAGAAATCAAGGCATTTATTCCCAGTTATATCCCAAATGCACTTAAAAACTCAACATGCCACCTGGACTTCTCAGTTACATATTCTAAAATCAGGTCTTTCGTTGTTCACTATATCCATTTAGTGGACTACCATCCACCAGTCAGCTGTCAGCTAAGTTACCACTCTACAGTCAATATAAACTCTTCCTCCGTTCTGAATTCCCAAATCTGTCAGTTGTCAAATCCCTTGCATTCTAGCTCTGAAATCTCTTTAACTCTGTTTTTTCCTTTTCATTCCTATGGACATTACCCCGATTCAAATAATATTCCACTTTTACATGGACTCATGACTTTAAAATTGCCTCTGATCCATCCTATTCATTGTCAGTATCTTTCTAAAATACATATCTGATTTTTCCATATCCATGTTTATAAAGCTCTCAGTGTTTCTCATTGTCTATAGCTGTATCTTCCAAACTGTGGTACTCATAACTTTTGGTGACACCAAGGATGATTTTAGATGACGTGTACTTTTTTGCTGTTATTTTAAAAGTTTTGTGCTTATTGTAATTTGTATTAGGAAAAATACAGCTAGTACATCAAATCTGTGATTTCATAGGCATATTACTGAGAATGAAGCTAAGTAAAAACACCGAGTCTTTTTAAAATCAATCTAAGGAAAAAATATCAAGTAAATAATAGCATATAGTGGTGGCAAAAGTTATGCAGGTTGTGTATAAGTGTCTAAATTATGAACCTACTAGATAAAATGGTAATTATGAGCCTACTAAAATCCAAAGTCCTTAGTAGGCCATAAAGTTGCTTTCATAATCTGATCCAACCTCCCTACTGTGACTTCTCCCACAATTCCCCAATATCCAATCTATAGTCAAGCTACACAAGAACTTTCTATTACTGAACCTGCGATGTAATTTTATGCCTTCCTGTCTTTGTTCTTGCTGTTTCCTCTGTCTGGACTAGCACTGTGGCAGTTCCAGTGGATTGCTTCTCTTCGTATGCAGTCCAGTATCTTATTGGAAGAGATAATCAAGAGGATGTGACCTGTGGTTGACCCTTGACCGGGACCTGGACAATCAGAGCCTCCTCACCTCTTCCCCTGTCCTTAGAATGTACACTCTGTCTACTGTTTCCACAGTGGGAGCCTTTTTCAAGGCCATAGACTTGAGAGAGCAGTGTGTTATTGAGAACATCTAGGTGGTACACATACATGACTGAACCCCATTAAAGCCCCTATGTAAACTTTTAAGATTCTGGTGGGTAGATGTGGAGATCGATTCATCTTGCAGTTGGCAAGACAAGCCTCGAACATAAGTTCCCTTTCCTATTAAAATTTCCACCTGCCAACCTGGAGTAGCCTGCCTCCTTCTTCGGTATCTCCTCGCCCTCCGTGTTCAGGGGTCAATTTCAGGTTTCACCCAGGAAACTCCAGAGGTTGAAACTAAAATATCTTTCTAGTGTGCCTCTTGTGTGGCAAGTCTAGAGTTCCAGACTCTCTTGCAGCTGGAGTTCTAGATGTGGGTCTGGACCCACCAATCAGAAACACATGCATGAGATTTCAGAGTTGGAAAATGACTCCCGTGAGGCTGCACTTCCATTGCTTCTGCTCCTTTTTTTTTTTTTTGAATTTTTGAATTTTACTTATTTTTTTATACAGCAGGTTTTTATTAGTTATCCATTTTATACACATCAGTGTATACATGTCAATCCCAATCGCCCAATTCATCCCACCACCACCACACCCCACAGCCACTTTCCCCCCTTGGTGTCCATACATTTGTTCTCTACATCCGTGTCTCTATTTCTGCCCTGCAAACTGGTTCATCTGTACCATTTTTCTAGGTTCCACATACATGCGTTAATATACGATATTTGTTTTTCTCTTTCTGACTTACTTCACTCTGTATGACAGTCTCTAGATCCATCCACGTCTCTACAAATGACCCAATTTAGTTTCTTTTTATGGCTGAGTAATATTCCATTGTATATATGTGCCACATCTTCTTTATCCATTCGTCTGTCGATGGGCATTAAGGTTGCTTCCATGACCTGGCTATTGTAAATAGTGCTGCAATGAACATTGGGGTGCATGTGTCTTTTTGAATTATGGTTTTCTCTGGGTATATGCCCAGTAGTGGGATTGCTGGGTCGTATGGTAATTCTATTTTTAGTTTTTTAAGGAACCTCCGTACTGTTCTCCGTAGTGGCTGTATCAATTTACATTCCCACCAACAGTGCAAGAGGGTCCCCTTTCCTCCACACCCTCTCCAGCATTTGTGGTTTGTAGATTTTCTGATGCTTCTGCTCCTTCTGTAGCAGCAAAGTCATGAGATGTTGGGTTTTCTGAAGAAGCAGATGGTCTGGCATGGGGCTGAGACACAGGCCAGGAGTCAGGCATTTGTGGCAGGTTTATTGTAACAGAGGTGGTATAGTTCCAGAGTCAAGAGATGCGGTGGAGGATTTCAAACTCTCTAGCTTTTGGATCATTCTCTAGATTCTTAATGGTGACAAAGGTAGCTGCTCTTCTGTCAGCCAGTCCCGTGGTATTGCTTTGGAAGTTGTTCCTAGAAACTCAAACTTGAGCCTGGTTCTCCAGGTTCTGCAAGGTTTCTGTACCTAATTCTTTATAGTAAATTTGCATGTACGATTTGTAAATATTTATGTATATATGGATAAGTATAAATATATAAATATATATATATATACATATTTATATTCATTGACATACTCAGAAAAAAAAATGTGCCTGCAGAAGAACCTAAGACTCCTCACAGTAAAAAGTGTCAAATCCCTGTGTTTCTTTTACCATGTCTTGCACCAGAATTGCAGCTTGTTTTACAATCTCTGCTGCAACTCGATACCACAGCTCTGGTTATTTTAAATCCATAATTCACTGAGTCAGTGGGTGGCCTTTTATCTCCCACATATTATCAAAGTGTTTATTATGAACTCCCACCATCTCGAAAGAAGAAGTTGTATAAGAAACCAAAACCCCAGATGAGGTCCTCTGTCCCCACCCCAAGCCTCCTGCCTATTAAACAGGAGTCCTCCTTGCCACAGTGGGGTTATATTTGCATCCAGAGAGAGCAGAGAGTGAATTTCTATCTTTCTTGGCACATTGTGCTGGTTATTTCAAAGTCTTTAAAAGAAGATGTTGTTATTTATTTATGTCAGGTTTTCAGTACCTTTCCAGGCACTGCCTGTTTGAGTTCTGCCTCTTTCTTGATGTTTTAATTCACTGCTAGCAGAGATGTATTTCTTAGCATGCAGGTTGAAAGGCTGACCTCAGCCTAAATGCTGCTGTTAATCAGACTCCCTGGTTTGGTCCAGCATTTTAATTCATTTAATTAATTAATTAATTAATATGTTTGTTTATGTTTTCTCCCTGCTTAGAAGTTAACTATAGCTGTGCCTACCTATTTCCATGGCTTAGTAAGTCAAAATTCAAGCAATCGATGCCTGTTTACACACAAAACAGACAAATTTTCCTCCTCCAGAGTCTCCTTTGTTGTTTGGGATTAATTTAGGCATTCTATTACTCTAAGGCAAATAAAATATAATATTGGTAACTAACATTAATTGAATATTTAATAAGTTCTAAATGAATCATATGCAAAAAAATCACTTAATTCTTTAAAAAGTCCTATGAGTTTGATCCTAATTTCACAGTTGGAGAAACTGAGGCTTAGAAAAGCTAAATAAGGCTTCTAATGAATATAAAGGATTCCCAGGTGCACATCTATGAACAACACTGTTATTTCTCAGGCCACATCACTTTGGGGGTAAATTAGTCTGCTCAAAACCTTAGAAAAATCATAAACCTCTTGTTTTGACTCTATTCTTAGACTGGTGGCTACTTCAGACTTGAGCAAAGCACTAACAACCAGCTCTAAGAAGAGTGTTCTGAGGGTTTCCTGTGCTCATTCCCCTTTGGGAAACTAGATGGTCCTTCCATTTCCTTTCTCTCTTGTTATTTCTGGTGCACTTCTGCCTACCACACTTGCTGCTATTTCTTTCTAGTCTCTATTCTAGATGTATGAGTACTGAATCTAGGAGTATCCATTCTGCCAGCAGTGGTTGACATTAGAACCAGAGAACTGAGAGGGCAGAGCCCTGAGCAGTGCCAATTTTGAACTGATACCAGAACCAGTGGTGTAAAGCAAGTCAAAGTGGAAGGAGGGCCTAGTAGAAGACTAAATGATGGAATCAAAATTGGTGTGTGACTGGCAAGGCCAAAGCCATGGAGAAATTAGCTGGAAGAGCCAGGGCCAACATCCATGGAATCAAAGCTGGGTCACTGAAGAACCCCTTTACCTCAAACACCCTTTGAAAGTCCTCATTTTCTCAGTTAGCAGAATCTCAATGTTGACTCCGAGGATGTCCACATACAATCATCTTGTAACTAAAAATCATTCTTAATGTTTCCCTTTCTGATAGAATAATGCCTGGCACACAATAGACACTCAATAGATTTTAATTGGAAGAAAGTGCACGCATTCTGAAATGGAAGTGCTCATCTATTAAAATCAGGGATAGTTAAGCCAGGCTGAGAGATATGAATTGCACGGAACAAGCTCACTTGGTTTTCAACCATTCTGATTTTAGAGCTGCTTCTTTTGGTACTTCATTGCTGTTTATGCCTGGCTGGAAAAGATTTATCGGTTTAGAAGGAGAAGATGTGCATACCTCTGCACATGGAGACACTTAATGCTTCCCCAGACATCAAATAACTCTAATGATGTTTTGATGAGTTAAGGGAAAGTGAATCAGAAATTTATTGATTCAATTTCCTTTATAATACACAAGGGTTTAAAATTCTGGGAAGAGCTCAATTTGAAGATACCAAGTTTAAGACACAGGAAGCAAAATTTGCCAAACTACAGTACAATCATTTTCTCCCAATCCAAACTGAGGATATCTATAAAATGAATGGTAAATACATTTTTTCAAAGTTTGGTTTAATGTAAAAATAGTTGAACCTGGGTTATTGGTCCTGGTCTTCTATCTCTACTTCCATAAAATGAAGTGACAAAAATGATAGTATTTTTTCAGGACTTTAGTATCAGTCAGGTGCTGTTCTAGATGCCTTACATAGACTACCATATTTAATTCTCAGGATAGTCCTATAAAGTAGGCACTACTCCTGTTACTGTTTTATAGATTAGACTACTGAGGCACAGGGAGATTAAAGACTGTCCCAGCTCAAACAGCTAATAATTGAAAAGCCTAGCATACAAACCCAGACAGTTCCACTGCCATCTACTTTTAATTCCCTTAACTAGATATCCTCTAAGGTCCCTTCCAGGTTGCTGTTTTTTGACTGTTCATTCTCTTTCATTTTGATGTTAGACACACTGGAACCATATCCACACCTGTGGAGGACCAACAGAGGGAGACAAGACACTTAAATAATTAAATGAAATGTCTATGGATTCATGGGATATGTGTCATTTTGGAAAATGGGTCTGGGGAATCTAAGCTGAAAGCCGAGATATGTCTTCCAGGTACCTCAGGAATCCCAATGGCTAGAACATGGCTTATTGATGTGCCCTATGGTCTGAGAAAGTGGGTCAACAAAAGGTTTAATACTGTTTTGACTTAGCCCTGTCTGGGATGGTATGATATCCCTACTCAAATGCTCTGAACTCTACAGAGCACCAACCATTTCCACTAACTACAAGTTTGAATTTTGTTAGCCTGACACATAGGTTATAAATTAAGAAAAATATAATTAATGTTTGATTTTCATTTGGGGATGTAGTATCTATGGTCAGGAGAAGAGTAAAGTACAGTAATCAAAGGAAAACAAAAAAATCATAGAAATTACCAAAAATAGGAGACTGCTTAAAGTCTGATAGAGCCATAAAATGGAATATTTTACACATTAGAAATGTTGGTAAGCCCATGTTTCTCAAAATATGAATGTTCATGATAAAATATATGAAAAGAAGAGAATAAAATACTGAACACAAATATGACTATAACAATGTAAAACAAACAATAAATCAAGCACAAATAAAAGACTGGAAGGAAATTAACCAAAATATTAATCATGTTTGTCACTACATGGGAAAATTATACAATTTTTCTCTTTTTTAAGAACTTTCATTTTCCAAATTTTTTATAATGAGCATGTGTTTTTATTATCATGAAATAAAACCCAATGTAAAAATACATAAATATTTTTAAAAAGGCTCTCTAAAATTTTTGACAAAATCTTTACTAACACATGCAATTCTTGTGAAAGCCCTAATGATGGCATGACATCCAGCAGAAGAAATATATAAATGGTGGTATGAAAAAAATATGGAAAGAATAGTACATTATAAATCAGATGATGTGGTTTCTTGGATTTGCTATTCACTAGCTCTGTAACCTTGAAAAATCATTTAACCTCTCCAAGCCTCAATTTCTTCATCAGTATAGTAGAGATAATAATATTTTCCCTGTATACCACTGAGAGTTGTTGAGAAGATTGAATGTGTACAGAAATGCTTTGGAAAAGTTAAAATAACATACAATAGACATCATTCTTATTAAAGAGTAACAGTTAACTATTTCAATCTCTGTGAATAATACAGGGATTTCTATTTATGTGTTCCTTAATTAACTCTGAATATTTACTTTTCCAATTCCTTTGACCATTTGTGAACAGTTCTATTTTTGAGTGTAATAAATAAAGGCTAGAATTTACCACGTTCTAATATGAGTGGTGATAAAATGCAGAATGGAGTGCATGTGACAAATGATTGAGGGAGCATCACTGACCCCAACATCTCCATTGGAAATCCTGATAGGACCATGGAGGAAATTTTACAACTATTGAGTGAAACAGACATAGAAGATCCTCAGAGGCAGAACATGACTCGGTGATACAGGATGTCAGGAAAATGGAATTATTAAATTAAAGAACAAATGCCTTCTTTCCTTTCTTGTACAAACCTGCTTTTACAACCACTTTAAAAACAAATCATCTCAATACGATATGCTTAGTGTTATAGTGGTATGTGCAAAAGCCTTTAGGAACATGGCGAAGGATGGGCTCAACCTGCCTACAGAAGTTGGAGAAGACTTCATAAAGTAGGCGATGATGGATGGAACTGGATTATGTGGGATGTTGTATGAGGAAAGAAGGAAAAAGCGTTCCAGGAAGAGGGAAAAGGAAGTGCAATGACAGGGCCGTGCCAAGGAACATGGACAGTTGTTGAGACTATCCAAGGTTCTCTGTGTCTACAGTTAGTTGGGAAAGAAGTGGGAGAAGAAGATAATAGGCGGGACCTGTGCAAAGTGCCTTATGGGACTTTATGTAAAGTGTTTACTTCAGTTTAAAGATAATGGTAACAACTAGTGTCTTACAACATTGCAATTACATGGGGATATTAGGCTTTTCAAAAGTTAACACCAGCAGCAAGGCAGTGAATGGACAATGGGAAATTTTCTGGTCAGCAGAGACCAGACAGGGAGATATACTTTTTCGTAAGGGATGTTAAAAGCCTGAAGGCAATGATGGCAAAGTGGATAAAACAGATTTAAAAGACAATTGGGAGGAAAATAAACTAACTCACATTTATAGCTCACTACTATGTGCCAGTCACTGTGTGATGAGCTTTACATGGTGTGTCTTATTTTATCCCTAAAACATTATGGTTTAGGTATCATTATGATGCCTATTTTATGGGAGGTACTGGAGATGGGGTATGGATCCAGCCTGCCTAATTTTGGCATAGAGATGGGCTGCTGGAGAAAGGTTGTGAAAAAATGGGAGAGGTCTAGGTGATTTCCTGTGGTTTCAGATTGGGATGGTGACTGAATAGAAAATGAATGATAGAGAATATAAAAGAGGGGCATGTTTGAGGAGACTGATAATAGAACTAGTATTGGAATAGGTGAATATGAGATAGCTGGCTAGAGATTTGAAGAAACAAGTGGAAACACTGATTTAGCATCAAGGAGAGAGATCTGGGTTGGATATAGTAAATGCTTAATTAATTCAGTGGGTAGTTAAACTATTACTAAAAGAAAATGTTCATAAAAAGTCAGCTGGGTTAATTGAGAGACAGAAAAAAAGAAAGGAAGGAAGGGGGAAAGAGAGGGGAGGCAGGTGTGTGGGAGAAATATGAGGGAGGGATGGTGAGGGGGGGAGGGAGGGAGGGAAGGAAGGAAGGAAGGAAGGAAGGAAGGGGGGAAGGAGTCTGTATGAAGGGTACCAGACCATCAACCTCAGAGAAGCAGAACCCCAGAATGTACTGTCAAGTTGCACTGAGGGCTACTGGACTATAAGGACATGTTTTCTTTTCTTAAATCAGAAAAGAAGCCTAATGAAATGCAGGCTCTGTTGTGGGTATGCCAGGGTGATCTGGGGCTGACAAAGAAAATGTCTTGCTAACCTCTGTGCTTAGCATGGCCTCCAAAACCCTGAGATATTTGTTGTAATCCATTATTTTTCCCCACACGAAAGAACACTACAGTTCCCTTTGAACTCTGTGTTTGATCAGTTAATGAAGAAATCCAGTGTTTATGCTGAGATGCAGCTAAAGCCACATCTTGACTTATTGACTCTTCTGGCTTTGATGGAGCAAATTACATACCATCTCAGTGCAGTCAGAATATGCTTCTCTGAGAACACTTACCCGCCGCCACCACCCCCGACCAAGTTCCTGTCTATTGATTCTTTAAAAAAAAACAAACCACAGTATCTAAAACGAAACAATGAAACCAGTGCTCATTTACATGGGTGAAGTATTTCAAACTGTGTACTCCTTCTGAGTAATATTCTCCAATGTGACAGCTATTAATCCTTTCTGAATTTTAACAAACCCAAAGAGCCTCTCCATCAATTTCATGTGAGAAGGGCTGGTGAGGGCCACTTCCCACAAACTTTAATTTTATAATAGAGTTCTTCAGTTCAAATGGGCTTTTGACCTAGCTAATTTAATTGTCTTTGTTATTGATGGCTGCAGAGCTGTAAATAAAGTTAGTCTGAGAATGTGCTCCTGAGGTTTACTATCTTTTTTTTTTTTTTTTTTTTTTTTTTCCAGGCTTGCTGCCTTTATTAACAACATCAGGGATGCCAGGGCCCAGGGTTTACTCCAAACAACATTTTGGATGACCCTCCACATGGCAAAATTTCCTTTTGTTTCTACGAGGGTATACTGTTTTTCATCATAACCAGTGTAAGAGGGTGATATGAAGTGTTTATTATGGCAGAATATGAGGCATCAAAATGCTTTCCTTCCTCGGAACCATGCTTCCACCGGGATCATCCTGGGCTGGCTCCATAACCACTTTGCCAGGGGAAAACATACATAGTTAAATAAATTATAATATCCAGTTTGTTGTACCTTTCTGCTCCATCTGACTCATGCTTCTCCTAACTGAATAAGGAGGATGGATACAAAGTGGCCTGGAGGGGAATGGTCTTTGCTGAGGCTGGGTTAAGAAAGAGCATCAGGGGCTTCCCTGGTGGTGCAGTGGTTGAGAGTCTGCCTGCTAATGCAGGGGACATGGGTTCGAGCCCTGGTCTGGGAAGATCTCGCATGCCGCGGAGCAACTGGGCCCGTGAACCACAATTGCTGAGCCTGCGCATCTGGAGCCTGTGCTCCGCAACAAGAGAGGCCGCGATGGTGAGAGGCCCGCACACCGCGATGAAGAGTGGCCCCCACTTGCCGCAACTAGAGAAAGCTCTCGCACAGAAACGAAGACCCAACGCAGCCATAAATAAATAAATAAACAAATAAATAAAAATTAAAAAAAAAAAACCTAAAAAAAAAAAAGAAAGAGCATCGGGGAAGAGTAAGTTCCCTTCCTCCTTGTCATCCCCTGTGGAGGTTGGTTGAGTCACTGGAATTTCTGGAGTGTGGGAGAACCTTAGGGGAAAATGGCTAAATGGTAGTGCCTGGGGGAAGAAGAAAAGACCAATGCCCAAGATTTTTACATTTCTTGAGGGTTGTTGTTTTTGTTTTTGTTTGTTTGTGTGTGTTTTGTTTTTGTTTGCGTGTGTTTTGTTCTGTTTGTTTGCTTTAGTCTTTCCTGCAGAGAGCTGAAGAAATCATGAAATATCATCATCATGGGTCCATGCAAGGCCTGGCTCGTTTTCCCTCCCTCTTTTTCTTCCTACCTTTCTTCCCTGCTGACTCGAATCCTTGCTCCTATTTCCCACATCACCAACAAATAGGCAACTATTCAAACATGTTTGATATGTATTCTTTAAATATATATAACATATATATATATATGAGTTATATGTATTTTTAATGGATAAAAATAGAATTAGGCTCTAAATCTCATTGTTACTTCCTTGGTTCACTCAGCACTGTTTTTTAAGATCTATGTGTGTTGCCGGGGGTCCATCTAGTTGGTTGCTTTAAGTACTCCGTGGTATCCCGCTGAGTGAATCACCATGTTTTACTTATCCAGTCCCCCAGCTATAGACAACTTGATTGCCTCCAACTCCCCCCTATCTAAAAAAATGTCACACTTAAGTGTCCTTGTGTACACTGTCCACTTTTCCTTCTGATATATATCCAGGAGGTATATTCATAAGACATACTACCTGGCATTCGATTCATTTTGGCTAGAGCGGTTTACAGAAGGACTACACCAGGCTGCATTCCACTGGCAGTACATGGTGGTTCCCTTATTCCCATAGTTCCATCAAAGTTTGACATTGTCCAGAATGGTAAACTTAGTGCATCTTATTACTGATGAATTAGATTACCTCTTTGTACGCTTGCTAGCCTTTTGAGGTTTTTCTTTTGTATATGACCTGTTTATATCTTTTGCAGTTTTTCTATTTGGTTCTTATATTTTGTTATTGATTTTCAGGATTTTAAAAAATGATATACATAAGTTCCTTATAAACTTTAGACTTTACAAATAACTCCTTCAAATTTATTATTTACATATTAATTTTGTTCCTGATGTCCTTTATTGAACAGAAATCTTTTCGTGTGATAAAATCAATAATTTGTTTTGCTTCTAAAATTATCCTACGTTATCTTCTATGATCTTTATATATTATCTTTCACATTTACATCATAATCCTAAATCCTTAATCCTGGAGTTCCATATTAGTTTGAGAATACATATTTATTTTATTTATCTATTTTTCTATTTGTCATCTATCAAGAAACAGATGGCCAATTTTCTGAAAAGGCCCTCTTTTCCCATTGGTTTGTGGTACCACTTAATCATGTATTACATTTCTCTATGTATGGGATGTTATCACTTAGCTCTCTATTCTGTTCCAGAAATCTATTTGCCTGTCCTTGCACCACTGCATGAACAATTTTTACTATAAAGACTTTGTAATATGTTTTAATAAGACAAGTTTCCCCTTTACATTTTCAAAGGTGACATTTTTCCCCTTCCATACAAATTTAGAATACGACTTTATTAGATTGCTCTAAAAATATCAAGCTGAAATTTCTTTGGAATTACATGCAATTTACAGATTCATTAGAGTATCTAATATATTGTATATTATCAAGTTGTCCTATTCAGGAGTATGCAATGTCTCCTCTTAATCAGTTCTTCTATGTTCCTTAACAGAGGTACATTTTTCCTCCCCCAACAGAGAGCTTGTGTACTCTTGGTTAATTCCTAAACCTTTAAGGGTTTTATTTCTATTTTGAATGGTATTCTATTTTTGGTTATATTTTCTGTTTGTCTTGGTTCAGTTGTTCCTCATCTCTCCCCCACCTTTAGGCTTATGTCTGAAAAAAAAAAAATCACACATCAGCATTCTCCCTTCATAGAAGGGCTAGTATTTTCTTTATCTGGTGGATCTAAGATACACTGAAATCCCAAATCTGGCTGAGATTGAAACTTTTATACCTGTGTCTAGTCCAGGATTTATAACAACAACATTTTTATTACTAGAGAGATTTGAACTTTCTTTTAGGGAGTTTAAAGTACTTTGCAAATATCTCCCCCTTAAAATCCCACAGCACTTCTAAGAGATAATGACGTAGATGGCATGGGTAAGACACTGTCTTATCTGTCATCCAAGGCTAAATCTTGACTTCATTTGATGTACCAACCAGTGAGACTCAAGGATGAGCCCTACAGCAGTGAAGACAACTCCCTGACTAGCACAATAAACTTATGCACAAGCTCCGCGATGGGCTCCCTACATAGGCGCCAGTGGCTGAAGCCAGACCAATGTCCCCCTGAGGAAATATTTTGCTTTGCCTATATCTGCCTTTTCCTCCCACTCTCTTTCCAGCCTACTCTTCCCCCTTTTTTCTTTTTTCCAAATCCAGATATATAAAAAAGCAGTCAAAGTTAATCCAAAACAAACCGCCAAATATATTTTATAAGCTTCCATGTACGACTTAAAATGCCAGACTATTAAACACCAGACATCAAGTGCATTTTCAAGGGCAATGACTGTAGGTGGAATGTTTTTACTAGTCTTTAGCCAACAGCTTGTGATTTCTGTACCTGTAAGTATTATTCTACTCTTTTGGGAAAAAAGAAAAGGTCTCTCTCTCCTCTTCCTCCTTCTCCCACTTGTCTGTCTTCCCCTCCTCTGTGTTAATAACGGACCTTTTTAAAATGAGGCAAAATAGGCAAAAGAATGTTGTAAAAGCATAAACACATATTATGACCATTTTATCAGTGATATCCAAGGAGACTGATAGAAGAAATGAGAGGAAAATATGTCTTCAAATTTTGCCCAAGTAAAATTGGAATTTAATTAAAATAAAATGTATTAGTTTTCTTTTTTTTTTTTTCTTACGACGTAAATCAAGACATGGACCTGGGACAAATATAAATTTTTACAAAATTATTCTCACAAGTGCTTCTATGATATTTCCTCCAAAAGGTGAAGACAAATATGTTTTAGTCACTTTGATAAAAAATCCAACTCTAAAGATAATAATAATTCTTCCCCACACAGTAGCACTACTCATACCATATTCTAGTATATACATATTTACTTCTGGTGGCTTTTCCAGATTTATAACGATTTAGTTTCAAGTATTCCCTAATCACAAACCACCTGATCTGGGGATGATTTGAAAGAAGAAAGGATGAAAAGTAGGTGTGGTTTCTGTAACGCAGAATTGGAAGATGTGAAAGCATTGAGAATGATTTTGCTTTTAGAATTTAATCCAGCTGCCTATTTATATTGTTGGGATTGAACTTTATGGAGAAGGGGCAGATGGACAATTAGCCCAATCTGCGAAGTTTCACTGTTCTCTGGCTTGAAGTTATGATGAACAGAGCAAATATTATAAGTAACCCTGTCTTTGAGGACAGCATTTGAGAAATAAAAGTAAACTTATTAAAGAAAGATTCCATCAGTCTCTCTTCATCTCAGGTATACAAGTTACTCTGTGCCTCTGGTATAGACCTCAGAGAATAGAGTCAATAATTTCAAACCTTAAATAATAAAGTATCAAAATTGGAGAAAAATTACACCGACACATTTTAGTTTATGTATAGATCAGGTTAAAACACAGAAAGGATTTAATCCACTAAATTAGTTGCTTAAAAAAATGTGGGAGGGCTTGAGGAGTAGACTCTAGGCAGAGATTCCAAGAATAAATTTGAAAGCAACACTACAAAACTGACCCACCAAAGGAGCTGCTGCCACTGACACAATAAGAAAGGTGAGGGATAATCACAAAGTTCAGGAACAAGGAAGCCATTGCCTCAACTGTGGGCTCCAAACCATACTCCTTCTGCCACCATCTGAGGACCAAGAAGCTATTGCCAAAACAACTGGCTCCAAAACCACACCACCACAGTCACAAGCCATGCCAACAGGATGGATAGTCCATCAAACTCTCAATACCCACAAAATTATGAACTGGATACTTAAAGCCTTGTTTCTTCTATTGCTGAAAAATCAAATGCCCACTAGCAAATGTCTCCCATTTCATTTTTGCATGCCAGTTCTTTCATGGGTGCATCTGCTTGGTGGGAACCAAATAGTTACAGAATTCAGACTCTAAGGCAGTCTTGTAATAAGGTATAACACAAGGGGATTAGAACAGAGTTGAATGAGTTAATATCTATCACATACCACAGTATGCATATTATTTGCAACCAAGCAAAACAAATTTATGGGCATCTCATAAAAACTGTTGTGGTAGGAAGATCTTGTAAAGTTACCAGTGGACAAAAATGACAGTAGAAAATTAGTTGTAGTCCAAATTTGTATTAATTTTAGATGTATAAATATCACTGGACCATTTATTTAGTATTATTTTACTTGAGGTAAAAATATTTTCAAAATCATCATCAGTTTACTTACAACCTCAGTCCCCATTACTATATTTTTTTTCATAAGTTCTCATATTTTCATCTGTAATTCCTTTACTGTCAGAATTGTCAGAGACCTGACTGTCAAAGTTAGAGAGGGCTTATTCAATAAGAATCATTTCTATTAGTATAGAGGTTTATACTTCTAGTAATATATCATCTTAAAATCTCCATCTTCATGTTTTCCTTTTTCCTACTACACTGTAGGACTTTTATCCTAATCAGTCAGAGATATCCAGATTGTTTCAAATTGTATTTTTGAAAATGAAAAGTGAAGGCCTAATTACAGAAAGACACACAGACCATCTATGCATTACACGTGGCTTTAGAGAGACTAAAGTAGGGTAACCTGGGCTGGAGAGCGAGGGGTGTGGGCTGTGACCTCAGAGGGGATCTGGCCTGACAGGGGTAAGGGTGGGGCATTTGGAGAGAAGTAAGGTCAACATTGTCCAGCCATGAGTGTGGGCTATGCAGAAACCTGATTGGGAACTAAGCCAAAAATAAAAAATAAAAAACAAACTCTACTAATGTCTACAGAACTTATTACCACTCCAGGGAGTCCAACTCATCATTTGGGCAGCATTCCGTATGGTCTCTAAGGTGAGGGCTTTCTTCAGATCAGAAGTAAGAAGCTCATCAATGCCACAAGACTTTACTAAGCTCCACGTCGCCTGCCCTTTGAGAAAACTTTGCTCATTTTAAAGAGCCCAGAATACCCATAAGCCTTGGATAATAGAGTGTGCATGGACCCATTGTCAGGAAAGAGGTCGAATGCAAGGTAAATCTTAGCACTAGTACTAGGGTGGCCCCAGACATTGATGACACACTTGCTTATTACCCAGAATACTAGAGGTGTTCATTTACATAATCTCCTTTGAACCTCACAATATTCCCAGGCAGAAGACACAGAAGTTATTACCTTCATCTAACAGCTAAAACAATAATGCTCAGGGAGGTTTTAAAACTAGCCAAGAGTCACACTCTCATAAGTGACGAAATACAGAATTGGAACCAAATTTTTCTGACTCCAAGACCTGTGCTTTGTCAATGTATTGATTCTGTTGATGTATATCCACTGTAGAGGGGAAAAAACAAAGAAAACTGTACCACAAAGTTGAATTTAGTCAAAGTGTTATTCTAACTGCAGTAGATTGAAATCAGTAGGTAAATTGCTTTACTAAGAGGAATAGGATTCTTGAAACCTGAACTTAACTTGTTTGAGTAGAAATATATCCTGAAGCTATGTTATCATAAGAAAACAAATTTTTAGAAAATCATCAGTGTCAAAGCAATGACTGATTTGGTCAAAGCAATGACTGATTTGGTCAATTCAACTAAATTCCCAGTTAGTTACATGAAAAAAAGTTTAAAACTAGGAAAAGATGCAGTCAAGGTAGTTTTTGATGTGAAATCAGATCAACAATCATTACATTTTTTCCCACTTTTCAAATAATGGTGTTGGCAATGTAGGGAAAAAAACTATGGACTTATAGGATCCTATATTAATGTTTCTCATTACATTATGCATCATTTATTAAACTCTATATATTTCTACACAAAGGCTGAATTGCCAATCCTAATTTTACTACCATCTCCTCTACCTCCTGTGCTAGAAAATTAATTTAGATAATTTATTTGGTATTCTTTTTCTTCTTTATTCATTCCATACAATTTTAAGCACTACTAGGTGACAAGTACTGCATGACTGTTATAATGAAAATTTAATGGCATTTCTGCACGAGAGAGAAGCTGACCCTGAAAAACTGTGCTTGAACCAGAATAGATCTGGTGTTTCTAGCTCTAGGCAAAAGCTCTCAGGGAACCCAAGAGAGAATCCTTAAACAAAGATATCATTGATGACACTGGCTATAATAATTAGGCAAAATTTCTGGTTGAGTAAAGGCAGCATTTCGTCATGGTTAAGATACTGAGATCTGAAAAACTGGAAACAACCCAAATGTCCATCAATGGATGAATGGATAAACATACTGTGGTACATCCATGAAATGGAATAGTACTTTGCAATAAAAAGGGATGACTTGTTGATTTTCTCAACAACATGGATGAATCTCAGTGCATCTTACTACATGAAAGAAGCCAGACTCAAAAGCCTTTATGTTTTATGATTTCATGGATATGACATTCTGGAAAAGTGAAAACTATAAAGAAAGGAGACAGAGCAGTGGTTTCCAGGGACTGAGAAAAGGGGAGGGGTTGATTACAAAAGGGCATGAGGGGATTAGGGAAGATGATAAAACTGTTCTATATCTTGAGTGGGTGGCAGTTACATGATTGGGTACATGTACCAAAACTCATAGAACTATACACCAAATAAGATCCTCTCACTGTATAGAAATTAAATCGAAAAAATGATATTGGGTTCCAGAGTTTGATTTGTTGGGCTCAAATCAAATCCTACCTCTGCTGTATGTTATTTGTATACTTTGGGCAAATTACTTTGCTTATACATGTTTATTTTAGAGTCCTCATTTATAATACAAATATCAATAATATTGACCTCATTGAGTTGTCATGAGGATTAAGTGAAGTAATCTATGTGAACTGCCTAGCACAATGCTTGACATGGATTTACTTTCAGCAAAGAGAAAATCATAACTTCATGTAAATAACAGCTGTATACTTAACACTGCGGCCTCTTTTGTTATGCCTATCATCCCCCCAGTATTTCCTCACATTCATACAAATTCTTCCAGGACCACAATTCATGTCCTGGACTTTCCCATTTGCCCCCAAGCACCAGTAAGCCTACCGTGAGTACACCACCATTCCATCCTTCTCCTTTTGCCAGTCACTGGTGCTTAGAATAGCTGGTTCCACGACACATTTTCTCTAAATGGCAGCCACACACTGTGCTTGTCAAGGCTAGAAAGAAACAGATGACAACACACAATTCAATCATCTCTCTGTTGATTTATTCATGGTGACTGACTTTTCCTATTTTTTCTATCCAAAATATCAAAGAATGTCATTTATAAACAAAAATAAGGAATGCTTGCAATAATATATGCAACTCCTTCCTTGCAATTCGTTTCAAAGCACTACATTATTAGGTCCTGGAAACTCTTCTAGGCAGTATCATTTGGTACTGCAAAGAGTCTAGTTAGTTTGGAGGTCAAGAAAAAAATGGAAAGTACTTTCTTCCAATATCAATAGTGAGGAACCATGGCATGGATCCTCTAAAACAATGGATAGTGCCCAAATTCTCTACATGGTACAGTGCTTCATTTTGGAAAACATTATCATTTCTTTTTCCAACAGATTGCTTTTGTAATTATATTTTGCTTATGTCATTGCCATTACTTTGCATTCTCTGAAAACTCAACAAGGACAACTGGGGTGAGAGGAAACAAAATGACCTAGGGATATATGAGACATCTTCTGGAGGTCAAAAACCTGAATGTACAGTATTACTTCTTCAACTTGATACCCTAACCAAAAGAAATGATATCATAAGCCTTGGTCTTATGTTACATGCAAATTATTCTGGAGAGATAACATATTCAACCTTGTTAGTCATTAACATCTTAGTGAGAACAAGTTTATAACATGATTTGTTGATGGGGGTGAGGATGGAGAAGAGGAGTAAATAAATGAGAGCTTTTGGCAACCGTAGAGAGTGGGGGCGATACACTTCTAAGGGTTGTAATGATGCAGAAAGTAGACACTGGGGTTACTAAAGCCCAACTTTTCTTACTTAACAGTTATCAACTCTTTCAACCCTTGGATCATAAAGTGGCTTATTTTTTTAATGTACTTGGAAGCTGGTTGTACACTGAAATGTTTCTGAATTTTTTTCTACATAACTAAATAGTACTCCTTCTGATTCTGGCTGCAAAAGTGAAGTGCTGGCATCCAACTAGTCACATTAATGCAATATAGCCTTACGTGAGACTTTTTGGAGAGAACACACACACACACACACACACACACACACCTCCCACCTGCACAGACTCTTTTGCCTGTTTTATAAATAGAGCAAAGTTTAATTCCACTCATTATCTGTACCCTGTGCATGTATACAGTATATTACACTTTCCGGGGTAGTCTCAAAAGATAGCCAACAGCAATGTTTCCCTCCTCATACAAGCGTTCCATTCTATCCATCAAGAAGTAGAGTATATTTCCCCTCTTCTTTAGTCTAGATGGGAACTCTGATTTGTGACCAAAAGAGTGTGATGAAAATGATATTTGGGACTTCTGAGGTCAGACCTTAAGAAGATTGACAGTCCCCACTTCCTCCTCTTAGAAGCCAGCTGCCATGTAAAAGCTCCAGGCTACCATGTAAGAGACCACCACGTTGTGAGTAGCTGGTCACATGGACCATACAAGTGAGTGAATCCCAGTGAGTGACCCTAGTGGACCTCACATCAAACAGAAGAACCACCCAGCTGAATGTATTCAACTAACAGAATAAATAATAAATTGTTGTGTTTTAAGTCACAAAGTTTTGGAGTGGTTTGTTATTCAGTAATACATAACTGAAACATTTCCCTTCCCCATTCATTCACGTGTCACATCCCACAAGGATTAAAAAGAAGAGAGTCAATAAACATGCATGCCAAGAATTATAGTTGATCCTTAAACAACATGGGTTTGAACTGCATGGGTCTACTTACATGCAGGTTTTTTTTCAATAGTAGATACTACAGTACTACATGATCTGTGATCTGAGGTTGGTTGAATTTGCGGATGTGGAACTGAGTGTATGAAGGAACTGTAAATGCAGAGGAACTGTGGATATGGAGGGTCGACTATAAGTTATACTCAAATTTTCAACTGTACATAGTGTCGGTGCCCCTAACCCCCATGTTGTTCAAAGGTCAACTGTAATTAAGATGCATACACATTCATAAGTTATACTCTTTATGTCAAGACTCCAAGTAACCAAAAATTTTCAATTTAAATTAATCTTTCCATTTAAATTAAGCCATCATGATAGACAACTTTTTTTTTTTTTAAATTAAGAAATCAGCCTCCATATCCATTAAGTTTGCAGGATCCCTTTCCTATGTGGTATCCCATTCTTCTAATATAAGCTGAAGGCAGTAGTAAAACCAGAAATGCATGTAATTGAAAAGTACATCCATCTATTCATTCATGTTGTTTTCTCCGATGCACATTTAAAAAAATTTATGAGCTTGTTTGAAAAATGTGAAAGAAAAAAAATCAACAGAGTAACCATGATTTATAAAGGTGAAACCCTCATGTCATGAATATTTTATCAGGGAAATGTGGAAGCCATCAGATTTTATCCAAGCATACTCCTCAATCTGATGTGGTAAATTCATAAATGGACCAACACCCATTATTAATGGAAATGATCACTGGATACATAGGAACAGCACAAGGGCTACAAAACAAACAGTTTCAGGAGGCTTCCAGGAGTTTTGGAAATACTCTATATCAGAGGTGGTTAAAGGCCACTGCTGAGGAGAGAACAACAAGAAGAAGTCAAGATTTTCTGCATGCCTTGCAGATCAACATCAAAGTGAGTCAAAATCCCATAGTCTGCAGGAAAATTGGGCCAATAGCTCCCCGTTTTTCCTAGGACTAGATCAGATGCTTCCCTCAGAAGCCATTTCAGTGAGGAACCTAGTCACCTTTATTTTTCATGACTGTAGATCAATTTTCCCAAGTATCCAATAGTTTTTAAGCTCTTCCACACACGTTCTGAGAGCTCTGGAGACAATGATATACACAGTGGAGAAAGCAAAAGACATTTTATGAAGGAGAAACAACTGACCACATTCAAGAAGCTCATAGTCAAGCAATTAGTGATACAACTAGTGGCAAAATAAACACCCATTGATCCCCAGCAGAACAGGAGGCAGCACAAAGAACAGGGTAAATTAAAAGCAGATCAAAAGAGAAGCATATTCAGTAAAGAGCTCAGGCGGAATGCTGCCAACGCCAGCTGAGCACTGAGGTTTCAAATGGCAGTCATGATGGGTTGGATGGCCCAAGCTGTGCTTTGCCCTCAAAAGAGTTTTCAAAGATGGCCCATGGTGATGTGATTTCATTCTCAAGCTATTGATTTCATTGAAGAAATCTGAAACTTTCCAAGAGTCATTGGGAAGGACGCAGAAAGGGTCGGAAGTTAATTTAACAGCAGGGGCACTCACTGAGACTAACATGTTTCCTTGCAGAGGAAATTAATCATGGATTTGAAAGCAGTCTTTTCATGACTCTGAAAAACAAAGTCTGTACAGGTGTTTGTGCCTCCATTAATGAACTCCTTAACCTGGAGCTGAAAGTAGTCTGTTTACATTGACATCAGATCAGCGCAAAGCTGCAAGGTGGATGGAGAAATACAATTATTAAGGGACAGAGGACATAATGAGAAGGTGTGCTAGTGAGGAAGAAGCACATATATGTTGTGTATCAACATTCTTGATTCTAATTGGCTGTCCCTTGTTGGTAGGGAAAGTTGGTGGTTTTCCTTACTTACGAGATTAACCCCAGAACAGAGCATACATGTTCAAGAGTCAGATGTGGATAGCAGAGACATTTAAAAACCTTTTAGAATGCAAAAATGTTCCTTAGTCTTTCCCTTACTTACTATGAGTCATATTATACATATTACATATATGCACATACAAATAAATATATGTATTTTTTAATAAACTTTATATGGGGAAAATGGAATCTTTTTTATAGTCTTTTCTATCCCTGGTATCTAGAAAGTAGGTACTCAATATATTTTTTACTAAATAAATGAAAGGAATGAATGAATGAATAAAGTTCATGGAAGTGTTCTGGAAATATAGGGCACATTTATATTTTTACTTAAATATTTAGGTTTCCTTCTTTGATTTAGAGCCAAAGTGGTGCAGAAAAAAAAAAAAAAGTACAGCAAGGCAAAACAGAAAACAATGAGCTAGACAGATAGGAATTTAGATTCTCATTTATGGAGTTTCACCAACTTGCTGGGCCTTGAGAATTTCACCCCTCTGGATTTTAGTCTCCTCAGCATAAAAGGTAGGAAGGGCAGTGGGGGGAATGTTATTATGTACAAAGTGCTCTCCAGAGACAATATTCTATGATTCCATAAAGAAGATGTATTTTTAGAGCATGATATGTAACTTCTCAGTAACTTCATGAGATGAAAGAATCATAACATATGAGAGCTAAGGAATAATTTCAAAAAAGAAATAGAACAGTAAGAAAATATTTTAAAGGATCTGGTTCAACACCATACCTTAAGGAAGATAAATGATTAAAATACGCAGGATGAATGGTGGCCCCATCAGTCTTAAATATTTCCAGTCATGCCTATTTATCTAGAAGCTGATCTGGGAGTGCTTAACTGATTGATGCGAATGTGAAAGCTCCAATGGTATTCCCTCTCTCTCTCTCTCTCTCTCCCTCTCTCAGTCTTTCTGTGTCTCTGCTTGTCTATCAGTCTCTCTGTCTCTGTGTGTCTCTCTTTCACACACACACACACACACACACATACATGGCAGACCAAAAACATTCCCAGGGGCAACCTTCAAACAACCTAGCAAGTAATAGCACCATATTCTATCTTTTCCATGATTCTTTCTGGCCTAGTTGCTAGCCAACAAGGCTTGAGGAATATCTCCCTTTCTCTCACTAGCCATTTATGAAGCAGCAGGTTATTCTGATTTTACTCTAATGATAAAGAGATTTGTGAATTAAAAAATGCTATCTTCATGTCTAAGAGTCTCATATTTTTGTTATACATATGCCATTCTATAATCTTCCACAGAGTAACCTGCTTATTGGAAGATAGCTTCTACTGAATGAAGCTAAAATGGACTAAATCAAAACAAATCTGAATTCCTTTGGTTTCCTCATTTCCCTCAGCCTCACCCTTCCATCTCTTAATTAGCTGATGAAACAGCTCAACTTGTAAACATGCATGAAAAGTGTGCAAAATGTCCTCTGAAAAGAGATGTCGGCAGTTTAGAATATGCCATTTTAGACATATGATCTGTTATAACATTTGATTCACTTATCGAAAAGCAAAGGTCCATGCTAGTTTTTTTCCTCCTTCATTAGTAAAATCAATTTTAAGGTCTCCAGGAGGTAAATTATTTTTAGAATTAGTTTTTATTTTATTAGTCAGGTTGAAGAGTGTCAAAACTGCACTGAAGCCAGCGGCACTTCGCTGAGCTTATGAATATTGATACGATCACTCTGTTCTGTGCTGAGTGACACTGCTAACCTTCCGGGATGGTGAGGATTCTTTTTAAAGTGACCACACAATTAAAAAAGAAAATAGATCCTCAGGTCTTTTCTTCTGGTGTTTTTGAAAAGGGAAAGTAGAATGTCTGCATCCGTTTTCTATGATTCAATTTATTCAACTGATGTTTCCTGAGCACCAATTTTGAGCTAACACAATGCTAGATGTTGAGGCTTCAAAGACCTCCAATAGGTGATCCTACCCTTGAAGGGGTTCAGTCTACCCGGTAAAGACTTCTCTAGCACCTGATGTGCCAGGTGCTGTGTTGACAGCTTCAGATTTTAAATGGTTACAGTATGGTCTCTATATTCAAGAGTCACTAACTGAGGGGATAAAAGAATTATTCCAGTATAAAGAGCCCCAAGGGATCAGTGAAGTGAGAGATTATGTTCATGGGGAGGAAGTCCTCAAGGACAGATGATATTTGAACAGGGTTTGGAAAGATGGGTGGAGTCTGAGAGATGGAGATTAGGGATGCAAGAGAGGAGGAAAGGACTAAAGAGACGTTCAGAGGGAACAGCATGAGCAAAGAGAAGCAAATCTAACATAGAATATAGTTAGGGAATAGCAAGTAGTTCTGTTTAAACAGATAATGTGTTTGGGGATATAGTGGGTGATAGCAGAAATTGGGTTGCGGCCATGGTGCTGAAGCTGAAATGCCAGCTGGAGTAGTCTGAGCTAAATTTCCACAGGGTGAGTACCTAGCAAAAGTTTCCAAGAAAGGAACCAGATCCACTGCTTATAACAGTAGTTTTTAATGCAAGGTTACATTAATCCTTCCACAGGCAGGCATCATACTTGGGATAGCATTTTATCAAATAATTCTATTTTTTTTTTTGTAGCTGGAATACAGTTTGTTATTTCTGGTATAATCTATCAATCAAAATAATGCTCAGTAGTTATGGAAGGAGAGTCAACCTTCAATTTACCATAGAAGATAAGAGAACATTTTACAATTTATATTAAATGTACAATCAGGAATTTCTTAGACTGTAACTTCTTTCAGTGTGATCTCCGTCACTGTTGACAGCACACTGTATATTCACAACTGAGATTTCAGAAAAATAAGATTCTGAAAGCTTCTTTCATAGCATAGGGAAAAGAAAGTCTGAGGTCACCTGTCTTGAGTTGCTTGGGAATCAGTCTGGATCTAAGAAAGGACTTGGGAAAAATAGTCTTTAATCATAGCTTTGCCAGTCACTATGTTAAATGTAAAATGCATGCAGTGAATTATAGGGTCTTTTGTTTTCCCCAAAACTTTTTCTGAAAAATAAAATAAAGCACATTGAGTATTCAGAACAAACATTACAGGAATCAGCAGAACTGAACCTAATATAACCAATATTAGAAACAAAATTCCGTTACCTTGTAAAGCATAATATTATACCATGAGAGATAAGGAGATGTTGACAATTGACTTCATTTTCATTCACTCCTAAACACTATCTAATAAATAAATTAGCAATAGCATTGATGAAATAGACACAATTCAGCCAATTACACTGAGCTAATGGTTCCCCAGTCTAATTGGAAAGACAAATGTAAAGAAAAAATCATAGTATGAGTTGATAAATGTTTAGAAGCTAGGTATAAGGTGAAGGATCAGCTAACCAGTTGCATGTCTGATTGACAGGATACTCCCTTCATCAACAAGATGCTATTCTCTCCTGAGTGATTAGTTCAGAATTAATAAAACAATTTTAACAGTGTTTTCACTCTAGTGTGGAAGCCAGAATCTAAGTCAGCATTCTCTACCCTTATTTGCTTGAGTTATATCACTCTAATCTGTAGCAAAAGGAAAGCCTTCTGGCTTCCTTGAACTGGGAGTCCTTTCTGCCCTCTGAAGCACTCAGAGACCTCCAACTCTTTGTCCACGTTTTACATAATTGTCACCAAAAATGAGGACTTTATGAAGCCTCCAGGTGAGTGTGTCACCATGGTGACACTACACAAAGAGAACAGGAAGTACCCCTGTCCTTCAGTGAACCAGATATGCAAAGGCAAACAGATGCCAGCAATTATAAAAACTGAAGAACTGTATCAAGTCCAAAGCTAAGCAAAGAGAACAGTTAAGCATGTAGGATCCCAGAGCAAGGCGGCAGGGCAGCCAGGGACATGGTCTTCAGCAAATTCTGCACATCACCCAATCTTCAGACCCTAAGGTGGGACAGGGGCTGGGGGAGTCAAGTGGATGGGCTGGCCCTACCATTTTCCCATTCTCCTTACTTCTCTTTTTAGTCTCCTCTTATGGTTTTCCATCTAACAGATACCCAGACTAATCCAATCTGCCCTCAAATGAGAAAACATATATATATATATATATATATACATACACATACCTATGTATGCATATATATGGTATATAATTATAATTAATTTTCTCTATATAATCTCAATTATATCACTTATATTCTTAAAATGAGCTGAGAAATAACTTTAGCATTGTCATATGTGCAAAATTAAGCTTTTTGTGACTAAATTAGTTTTGACTCTCTCCAATGAAAGTTGTGAAGGCCCAACTCAGAAAGGGATTGGATCCTGTAGGACTGACTGATTATAGGAGCAAGTAAGTGATACTGAACAATAAGGCATGATTATAAAAGGAAATGGTATGATAGAGAATTCCCTTTTCTCTTGCAAACGTGTAATTTTTTTTCAGATTTTCCTAACTGAGAAGTGGTGTATTTGTCTCTGATTTGTTGAAAGGGAGCAAATATTAATATGGCAACAGATGCCAAATAGCATAGATTGAAAAGCTCCGACATGAGTTGATATAATGTAGATCTTATTTTTATGATGTAATTGTGAATTATGTACTTTATGCACTGGTAATTAGAGAGCTGAACAGATGGAGAAGGTTTAGCTTAAAGTGATGTGTCCATTAAAACAACCCACACTGCCAAGAGTCTATTCATGTTCATGAGTATAGCAAATTTGTTCTATTAAATATGATTGGAAGATAAGGACTTATTGTCATTGTGTTGGAGTCATCCATCTAATGATGGAAGAGAAAATTATCTGTAAATGTCAAATCCACCTATTATCCTATTTTGCTTTGCAGAGGGTCGTAACTGGACATTTTGGCTGCTGTGGAAATTCTGATGTTTGGCATCTCTTTCTCTCATTATTTAGACATTATCACTAAAGAAAATCAAACTAGCCACCAAATAAAAATAGCAATTTTAACTATTACTTTAAGAGCATATCTTTTAGTTTATTGCTGAAAGGATAGATGGCAACTAATTTTTTCAATGTGAATATTATATTTTTCTATTTTTACTAGACATGTTTGCTCTTACCCCCCACATCTTTTCCCCAACCTTTTTCGATGGCATCTAGGGCTGCTTTTCTGCTTAGTTTTAATCTGCTTTCACAGGGAGGAGAAAATGAGAGTCCAGATTTCTCATGTGCTCCATCTGGAGATAATGCCACAGGTAAAGCATCACAATTGAGGGTATAGAGGCACACCTTCTCATATATTGTTGGTGAGGGTATAAACTGATGTGCTCTTCTGGGAAGGAATCTGGCAATACGTATCAGACATCTTAGACAATTAATTACCAGAATTTCCAACCTTGAGAATCTATCTTGTGGAAATAACCACAAACATATAGACAAATACACACAGACCCAAGTATATCAGAAAAATGCAAACAGCTTTATACCTAAAAACAATCATTGCATTCAGTATATAATACCTAATAATAGGAATTAGACTAAATATACTGTAGAGGAGACGGTTAAGAAAATTATAGCACAGCCACATAAAGAACTGCTGGATAGAAATTTAAATTACATATGTGAAGAGCCTGTAATAACATAGCAAAATAGTTATAATATAGAATAGAAAAATAAGACATTTAAAATACTAATAAATAAAGATAGTAATCACTGAGTGTTTTTTATATACCAGGTACTTTTCTAAGCACTTTATAAGTAAAATACCATAAAATACTCTTGTAACCCACTGAGGTAAGTAGTAGCAGAGTTGATAGAGCTGGGAGGAGCTGGGATTAAAACTCAAGTACTCTGATTTCAAAGAATTTGCTTTTAGTTTTTATTCTGTAGTGTGTCTTCAGTGAATAGCAACTCGGTAAAAATTAATACTAAATACACACACACACACACACACACACACACACACGGCCTGAAGAAAAACATTTTGTAGTTTTTCCAATCAGAAGATGGATTCTATTTCCTCACCTGGAATCTGAGTGGCACATGACTTGCTTTGAAAATAAAATGCAGTGGAAGTGATTCTGTGCGGTTTTCAAGATGAGGCCTTAACAGGCTTTTCAGCTTCCACATTCACATTCTTTCAGTGCTGCCCTGAGATGGCCATGCAAGGAAGCCAGTCTACCCTACTGAAGAATGAGAGATCATGTAGAGGAGAACAGAGGTGCCCGAGCCCACGGCCAGTGTCAACTGCCAGACGTGTAAGTGAAGCCATCTTGAACTTTCCATCTCAGCCAACTCAACAGCTGAATGCAGTCATGTGAGCGAGTTCAAATGTACATAGAAAATACCAAACCAAACCTTTGATTCTTGATGAAAAATAATAATTCATTGTTTCAATCTAAGTTTTAAGATTGTTTGTTATATAGCAATAGATAACTGATATGGCCAAAATACTATGAGATGTTTCTAAAGCAATTATGGGAATATGTATCATATTTTTCTTTTTTTGTATGAAACTAATGAAATCTCAATATAGAAATTGTTTAATTTCTTTAGACTTTAGAACCTGACATTGACATTCTTTTGGAATAGACTCGACAGTTTTCCCAGGTTTGCCAGACAAGGGTGGAAGTCTTTCTGAAAGAACCAACCCTTGTGAGGCATGGTTAGTATGTCATTTCTTGGTCGCTGAAAATAAATCTTGGGCACAGAATGAGCAGCTGTTGGGCAGTTAAGTGTTGAGATGAGGAATCTGCAGTCTGGGAGTCTGAGAAGGTGCTATGAATATTTCTCCCCATCAGCAGAAAGAAGTGCTGAGCTAACTCTCAGAATAAACACTAAACTGGGGACCATTTCACATTGGACCGCGTCTCTCATATGCTGTCCCTTTAACTTTGTTGTTGGTGCCAGGCCACTCTCATATTAAAAAGAAGCTGCAGTTCAGTTAGTACTTGTTTATGCTCTGGAAATTCTGCCTCCCTTGTTGAGTCACAGAAAATCTGAAATTATAATCAGGGTGGGGCAAGGCAACTGTCAACAATCAAATTAGGAAGTCAGTATTTTATTAGAGAATTGTGATGAGGATTAAAATGTCAAACTGAAAGTCAATTTCCAGCCAAGTGACATTTGTTACTGTTGATCATTTCGTTCTCTCGGAGAACTCTCTACTCCCTTGGCCTCCATGAACATTTCTCATGACTCTCTTTCTGACTCTCTGGCCACTGTTTCTAATTATCTATCAAGTTTTCTTCTTGAAATGCTCATCCCAAAATTTTGGTCTCTACTCTTCTCATCCTACACAGTCTCTTTGAGTGGTTTAATACACTTCTGTGGCTTTAATTACCATTGACTCCCCAACTTGCATATTTAGCTCCCAGTTCCAGGAACAATATCTAACTCTCCACTGGATGTCTTCATCTGAACCTTTCCCAAGTACCACAGTGTTATCATAATCAAATAAAATTTATTCTTTCTCCCAGATCTCCTTAACCACCATCATTTCCATCCAGCCTTTTTCCAGGCTTTTAATGGAATATCCAACCAAATTGTGTTCTTTTGTACTCCTTAATATTCTGAGAACAGTATCGCATCCATTCCCAGGAGCATGGCACACATAGGGTTCATGATCTGACCCCTGCGTCACCCCCCAGCTATTTTCTTTACCCTGTTATGCCCTGAGCTGTAGTTGTAGCCAATGAATTTCACCCTGGAGTGTGCCCTCACGCCTTCCTGCGTTGGTATGTACAGTACTCCCTATGCAGAATACTCTTTCTTTCTGCTTTCCTCTGGCTAATACCCTCACTTTACAAAACTCAATCCAAAGGGACTTGTTTGAGGAGGCTTCTCTGACTTCTCTTCCCTGCAGCTGTGTGGATGAGTAGTCCTCCCACACTGTGTTATGCATCGCTCTATCATTGCATTCTATCATACTGCTTGTAACCGACTCTTTTCTTCTCTGTCTTGCCTGGTAGACCTGTTTCCTCAGGGCAGGGACTGTGTGTTTTATCTTAGTAACTCTATTACTTAATACAATGCTTGGCTCCTAGTAGGTGCACAAGGCACTGTTTGTGGAATGAGTGAATGTAATATAGCTGATCCAGAGGACAGGGATCCTTCTGGAAGGCTCAGTGTGAGTGTACAAGATGCGACAGAAAAATCACGAAGAGTTTGAATATAAGACTGAGTGACTCATGATGCTTAAGCATGTAATCATTCTGTGTCCTATCTAGGGTGCTTTGCCAAACAACCACATGACTATGATTTTGCTAGTCACATTCCCAGATATAACCAAGGGATCCTGCCTTAGCCACTGGTGATAGGGTCAAATGTCTTACTCCTTGCAACTTGCTGGTCTTGTAATTACCATGGTAATACATTACTACCACTTCCCACACAAGTTTATAGCTACCCACTAGCAGAACCACCTCTCCTCTAGGCTCCAGCACTAGTCACTCAAATCTGAGGGAACTTGCTGGTCTCCACTCCCCCCTTAGATCCCAGGAGATCCCCAGGTTTACACTCTGAGCATTCTGGGAGGGATTATTTGGCCAGTCTTCATTAACTTGAATAAATGAGAAAAATATGCACTTAAAACTGTTTCTCCAAGGCATACTAGACCCTTTTGTCTATGGCATTTGCCTGTTTTCACTTTAGAAAACTTCCCCCTCTGCCACAGTTGTGGCAAGAGCCATTCAAACTGCTGAAGTGTTCTTTCTCTCCGCTATATGCACCATACCATGGCCGCATATACCTACCAGAAGGAGCGTGCGTATGCTCGTAGGCTGCACCTACCTCTAGGACACAGCTCTCTTCTTTCTGCCAAGGCTAGTTACACCAGTTAAAACATCAAGGCATCAGTCTACTGTGCCTGGACAGCTAAAACTATTTTAGTGCTAAGCACTAAAATAGGTGGTAGAGGATATAAACACAAGTAAATAAGACACATGATCCTGATATGGAGCTTAGAATCTCCTTAAGATAAAGAACGTATGGGGGGGCTTCCCTGGTGGCGCAGTGGTTGAGAATCTGCCTGCCAATGCAGGGGACACGGGTTCGAGCCCTAGTCTGGGAAGATCCCACATGCCGCGGAGCGACTAGGCCCGTGAGCCACAACTGCTGAGCCTGCGCGTTTGGAGCCTGTGCTCCGCAACGAGAGAGGCCGCGATACTGAGAGGCCCGCGCACCGCGATGAAGAGTGGCCCCCACTTGCCGCAACTAGAGAAAGCCCTCGCACAGAAACGAAGACCCAACACAGCCATAAATAAATAAATAAATAAATAAATAATTTAAAAAAAGAACATATGAAACATAACAAGGTTATGTAAATAACAAGGTTATATAAATAACAAGGTTAAAGACAATATGATAAATTGCTTGAGAGATTATGGGTCAGGTCTTTACCCATGGCACTTTTAATTTAACCCTCATCACCACTCAATGAGGGAAAGTATTACTAGACGAGAATTATGGGTGAGGGAATCAGGGATCATAGGTGAGAGGTAACCTTCCCAACACCACGCGGCCAGTGCGAATCACAGCTGGAACTCAGGCTTATGCTATGATGTAATCACTATTATATACTTTCCTCCTAGAGCCAGAGGAGTTTGGAAGAGATGCAATTGCTGTGGGTTGGAGTGCTCAGGAAAAGCTTCACAGAGGAGGTGAAATAGAAGCTAGGCCTTAAAGTATTGCCAGGATTTAGAGAAATGGAAAGGAAATACAAGAATATTTGGGGCAGCAAATATTTTTAATAGCACCCTTTTGTAAAACAAAGGATGGAGATGAAGCTAAAGATTCCTTGGCAATCCAGTGAGCCCTAAGAATTTCCTTTTTCAAAATAATGATATTTATTCAACCTGTAGCCCAACTAACTTGCTTGTGCATTCTTCTCTCCACAGTAACACCAGGGTCACCGGCAGCTCTGAAGACCAGAAACAGAAGGGATATTTGCAACTTTACTCTGCTGTGATAACTCCTGTTTTCTCTCTGAGCCTGTCAATTTGATATCCCTCACTAACACTGAACAGGATTGAAAAGAAATGGGTCAGATAGCCATTACTTGCAGTTTATACGATACAAAAATGAAATCTTGAAATAACACCAGCTGAAGAGACTAGCCATTAAATAAATACAGATACTTCTTTCCTGATCAACGAGCATATCATTGAATTGTGAGAGGTCTTCACTAATGCGAGTCAAATATTGACCGATAGGGAAAAAACTATTTAGCTTATGAGGCTTTTATCCATCACTGAGGAGGTCTGAAAGAGTCACAGTGGTGTTTGAACTACAGCTTTGTTTGCTTGGTGAAATGAGTTCAGTGGCAATGTCTTCCTGGGTACACCTTGGCAGTGAATCTGAATTTCCTCCCCAAACAGGTTGTAGCCAAACAAACTCTACCACAAATATCTGATCTTCTGGGTAGCAGGAGAGAAAGTAGACCAGGTGACTAGGGAATCAAACAATCGGAGGCCTATGTTGGTCTAGGCCTTTGTCTCACAAGGAACTGAGATTCCCTCAATAAGCAGGTTCTCTTAAATGTGTCTTTCTTTAAAAACATTTCCTCTGATTTCTAATCTTCACTTCAGGAAGTAATTTCAACTAGTTTTTAGACCAGAAAACATGGATATCCTTTATTCCCTGTTCAGGGAAATAAGAAATCAAAAACCGGAACCATAAATATTTTATTTGCCTTTGGTCCTAACCCAGGTCACTACTGAACTCTGCCTTTATCAACAACTTCTACTACTGCATCCTAAGGCTTCTTGTCTTTTTCCATGTATAGTGTCACCAAGAGAAAGGCCACAGAGTATCTGTTCTCTCAAGTGTCTGTATTGACTCAAACCATGACATCAGTGTCACAGAGTTCTTCCCAACCAGCACAAGTACCACCCTGCTTTGTTCTCAGCTCAGTTTCTGAGGTCAAACAGGCAAATACAAGCACACATCCTTTTTCAAACCACCTCATGAGCAACTCCCTGTGAACCTGAGCGTAAAACACAGAATTGACTTAAATGAGACCACCTATATTGAACATTTAGCATCATGTTTAGTGCATAGATCCTACTCATGGAGTGTAGACGCTTCCCAGAACTTCTTGGAGAAATAACACATATGACCCTAACAGTGAATTCGAGGTTACATTTGTATCCACATGTAGCCGACACTTGACCATCTCATAATTTACTAGTTACCTACAGAAAGTCTTATAAAGTTCTCAGTCTCTCTACGGACGCTTTACTTCCAGAGGCACAGGGAAGGCAATCAGAATTAAACCACCCAAAATTCCTAAAAGAACAGAAGTACATCAAACTCAATTTACAAGATATCTGTGTCTTAAAGGAAGTTTAGTATCTATGGGCTACACTCCATTTGAGTCCACAAGGTATTCAAGTTTATATGCTGACAATTGATTGTGACTGGTGCATAAAGGAATAACTGGGCTCCTGGTCTCTCATGCTTTCCTTTTATGGGCACTTCCCAGTACAGGGTGGTAAACCAGTAATTGAAAACAGATCTCTGAAAAACACAGGGTAATGAGCACAGAAGTTGCAAGCCAAGTTTCATTTATACTCATCTCTCTTCCACAGACAGACTTTCATTTTTACCTCCCTTTCCCCTCCAACCTCTGAATTTCATTGAGTGTGTATGTGTGCATGGTGTTTGGGTAACTGATTTGAGAACTTTGCTGGATCTTTCTGTCTGAGGCATTTATGCAGTGTGCATGGAGATAAATGCAGTAGAGGTGAAATGTAGCTATTTTCAGGAAGTATCCCAAAGGGGGATAAAAGGTGGTGGGAAGGGAGTGGTGACCTGCATGCTTGTGGTATATTTTTCTCTCTTAATTGGCAAGCACTCATTCTGATTTGGCTCCAGTGGAATGTTTGCTCTGTGACCTAGGCCAAGCCACATGACCTCTTGAGCTTGTCTTCTCATCTGTAAAATGGGGTTAATACCTTGTAGGGTTAGAGCAAGAATTAAGTGACAAACCGTACATGAAAACATTTGTCAGTTTCTTGCTGCATATCAGGTACTCAATAAATATTAGCCTCATCCTTTCTGAAGTTCAAAAGCAAAGTTTGTGAGAGTAGTCCATTCTACTGAAGGAGACCAAAAGGCATATATCAAATTCCACTTCTTCCACTGGAATGTCAGCACGCTGGTAAATGTGCTGTATCTGTGCAAGGAGAATGAATTGAAACGGTTCATGCAAATTCTATTGAGAGAAAAAAAAAATCAAAACTGGAGGCAGGATTCACAAAGAAGATGATTTCCTTTAGATCTGAAGCCTGATTTTCTTTCAACATTCTCTGATTTCTTTTAAGCCCTGGGCCCACAGGCATATGCTTATGTTCTGGCTGCTTGGAAGCATAATTGGTTTCTTTGGTGACTTGGCAACCTTCTTTTCTCCTATTTCTCCTTTATTTTCATCTCACAGAAGAACTGCCATTCTTCTTCCAAGGGATAGGTGTTTGATACACACTCCCTAGCTATGGTCTGTGGTTAGGAACTTGGATTTGCCTCCTTTTCCTACCCATGGGTAGAATATGTTCTTTTTATGATACATGAACTTGAGATTGCAGAAATTTTGATCTGGTTCCTTTATGGCTTTACTGGGTAATGGGTGAAAGGATGTAAGTGAAGTTTGGGGGAAAAAGGAATGGGAACATTTCTCTCTAATTCCATGAAAGACTTGATTTAGAATATGTTCCTCTGGTCCTATCAGGAGAGGACTGCTATTATTATGGATTGCTTTGATAAAGCCTTTCTTTAAAATGCACAAAAGTGATTCAGAATCCCATTTTTTTTTAAAAAGTGAAGTAAGTACAAAGCATTTATATACTTTTCTGATTTACTTATTAGAAGAATTCATCATGATTTCAATGAAATAGTTTAGAGATAGTTAAAACCTAGGTTACACAGTCGGTATGTGCTTGGTACTGTATTTTACTTCACAAATTATTGATGCTTAGCCATTTGCAAGTCCAGCTAGAAATTTACTGATCTTCCCCATTCTTGTAATTTGCATCTTTGTTAATATTTTCCAATCAGTACTACTACTAATAAAATATCATACATTTATTAAATGACTGTATGTCAGGATATATATATTATTTAATACTCCCACCAACACTCTGTGAAGGTACTGTTATTCCCATTTTATAGATGAGACTATTTAGTAATTAGAAGACAAGATATTTTCTCAAGACTGCACAGATATTAAATTTTAGAGGCAGGATTCAAATCCAAGCAATCCAGGTCCCTGCAGGGGCATCCTGGAGCCCCCAGCACCTGGCTGACCTGCCACATGATTGCAGACATAAGCAGGTCTAGTAGAGATCCACTAAGCCCAGCCCAGTTCAACACCACATCCTTGCTGACTTCTAGAAACACCAGAATTAATAAAACGTTATTATTTTAAGCCACTGAGTTTTGGGATGGTTTGTTACACAGAAATAGCTAACCAATGCAGTGCTGATCTGATTGGAAGTTTGTTAGTAAGTTTACATCCTCAGTTGCAGAGTCATAGCATGTTCAAACCTATCTTAATCAACTTCCTCATTAAAACAAAAACAAAAACTAACACACACACACACAAAAACAGAATTCGAAAAACAAAAAGCAAGGCCAGAAAGATTAGTAACTCTCACTCTTATCTCCTTATTCCCTGTCTGAGGCCCTTCCTGTTGTTATTCTGTTTCTATAGGGAGAATTTATTAAAGGCTATATATAGTAAAGCAGCAGAATAGAAATAGTCTACATTTCTAGGCATACAAAAACCACACTAAATGGATTCACCAGAAATAATAGTTTAACACATTTCTTAATGCTGAGCATGTATACGCAACTTTTGTTCTATTTTTTTGGTGAGTGTCCAGACACATGACACTTGCTTTTTATTCTTCTATAGGGACCTTATGAATGGATTTGAAATGCGATTGCCAACTAGGCTTAGCAGACCTTATAAAAGAAAAGCATTGTGGGACTTATCCATCAACTTAACACTCCTATCCTCCTTAAATCATAGAAATTCTAAAACTAGTACTTATTAGCTTGTTCTTTCTGTACATCAATTACCTTAGACCCTATATGCTGCAGCTCCATCAAAAGCATTAAATAGTTCCCAGTGGCAAATTCCTGGTTATCTTTAGCTCATGCTGTTAAGTAAGTTTCCACAGTCTTTATAGCTCCAGATTTTATTGTATTTTTTAAATGACTTGGTTTCAGCTGTTAAAGCCTAAGACTTTGACTTAAACTACTTGCCAGCATGTCAGTGTCAAATTTGACTTTTCAGCTTCTCCAAGGCTGATGTGTTTGGGGTATCGCTGTTATGTTGGGGAGTTTTCAAAAGATACTTGCTTGGGTTTCTGACATTAATGTTTTACGTCTATATTTCTAATAAACTGATTGACCCTCCATCTTGCTAGGTCCTTGACCACTTTGCTGGCTTGCCTCAGCTTTCTCCATCTGGAGGACTTTATACTTCACAAGCAAACTTTCTGCCTCTTTTAATTTTGCTGTTTTCTGGATTGTGTGACTAGGGGTGAAAGCACATACTTAGCTCCCCTGATCCTCAAGGCCTTCTCTACCATGTCCCTGTTCCTCTTCCTTTCTTCTCTGTGCTATTAATATGACCAGAATGATGCTCCTATTTCACCTGCCTTTTTCTTGCAGGATGTTGCCCCTCCCTCTCTGCTTCCTCTACTCTTCTCAACCAGATGAGTTCTGCCTTTTGGATATGTAGTTACTCTTTTAGGGGCAGGCAGAAGGTGGGGACACAATTAAACTCAGTCACAATTGTGAGGTGGTATTAATGCCTACAAGGTCCTGCCTGGAGTTTTCAAGTTTGTTATAATGTTTATACTGAGTTCACTGTCAATGTAGCAAAACAAAGCAATTGACCAAGTATATTACAAGTTACTTTTAACAAATTCTGTAACCTTTTTCTTACAATGCCATTTCCATTAGGCAAGGAATTTTGAACTGCTCTAAACAGAAAAACAGGCCAATCAGCTTAATGATTCCCCTGTCTAAATTTTCAATTTTTTATTAGTATTGCATTTTCCTTCATTCATTTATTTTGGGAAAATCTCTGTCCTGCATTGATACAGCTTTTCTTCCATATGATATGTTTATTTTCTAAATATTTTTTTTACCTACTTAAAGGTAAATAATTTTTCTACCTACTTAAAGCCTGCTAGACTTTAAGACTTTTAGTGTGGCTAAACTATTTCTTTTCCTCTTCTGTGCATGTGTCTTATTTTCTTAGAGCAGTGGTTTACAAACTTAACCACCCTTGAACACACTATCCAAATATATTGGTATTTATTCTTAAAAATATATCTAATAAGTGAATACATCATGAACATTATAAAATATTATAAAAATGAGAATTGAATAACAAAGATATAAAAAGTAGCTATGTTTTCTAATATATCCTTCCTGAATATCTAATACATCGCATTTGGCTTGGAGATGCTACACTCTCTGCATGTTATTTATCTGGTGAAATATTTTAATATCATCCATCTCTGAAATGGTGATAGGTAAGAACTTGGAAAATAAAGTTATCTTTAGACTCCAGATTTATTATATGCATGTTGAATTAGAAAGAACTTTCTGTGTTTTTAGTCACCAGATAGTTATTGATACCCCACAAACTACTTGCTGCATAGACTTCCATTGTAATCTATAATTCCCTGTCCGAGAAGGAAGATACTTTTATGGCCATAATAAAGTTAAGAATTTCATTTCCTCACCAAAAGATGCTAGTTGGCTTGTTTTCAGTTGACAACCCTTTGAAATTGTTGAAGCCAAACACATTTTGCCAACAGGGAGTAGAGTGCCACAGAACATTTGCGTGGGCTCTGATTTGAAAGGGCTTAGCAAATACTATATAGGAGCAACTGAGGAAGACTGAAAACAAAATAGACTTAAAGACATTATAGATAGAACAAATATTATTTTCATACACATGTGTAGGAAGAAAAATGGGAGTGGTTTGTTACCACTTTAATACAATTGTACTTGGGAGTGGTTTGTTACCACTTTAATACAATTGTACTTATATAAATACTTAACTTCATTTTAAAAAGCCATGCTAGAAATATTTAACATGCTTTAATAAATTTTCCAAGCTGTGACTATCTTCAAAACCTATACATACACATTTTGCTCTGTTGATCTCTGATTTTAGTCTGGATAAGTATCACTTTAGGGAGAAATAGATATATATTTAGGAAGTTTAGTGTAACACCCAGGATCCCCCCGGTGAGTCTTTTGAAGACAGATCAGGGATTCATCTTTGAGAAAGATGTATAACTTGTTCCCTCTGATTCCAAAGGGAAGAAAGTATGAATGGAATTTTATTTAAAGGTTCCTTTTAGAGATGTGAGGAAACAATGTTATTTCAGAACTGATCTGTTTTATTCTTTTTCTGATGACTACTCGAGCTGTATGTGCTTTCCTGTATGTTAAACACACGTGTGCATGCTTGCGCACGTGCACACACACACATACAACTGTGTTTGCATCATCCCATCGTATTATACCATAGAGGCATACTTTTGTAACAATTTAGATACAGCATAAGTAACAGCTGTCAAATGAACCTAACCATTGAATCAATTAATTTGGGTATTTTTATTTTTGACTAGCAGCAAAAACAAAGTGAGAGATGCAAATGACTGAGAATTTATTTTTGGTTTCTGCTACTAAACTTCTTTCTTTATTTCTAACCTTTCTTTCTTCAGCCTTCTATTGTTGTTATAAACGTTTTTTCCACCTTATTGCAGTTGCGATTAGCTTGGAGGTACCTGTATTAGAGTAGAATCTACCAGAGGCTTCAGAGCAGCATGCCTGGGTTCAAGTCCCAGCTCAGCCAATTACTCTGACTTTGTCTAATCTTCTCATGATCCACCCACGCCCATTTTTGTGTGTGTTTTAATAAATATAAACATAAGTCATAAACCTAGAAAAAATTCAGAAAAGTATAAGGAAGATGACTAAAATGATCTAGAAACCTATTACTCAGATACAATCACTGCAAACATTTTCATGTATATACTTCCTGATTATATTTAGATATAAAGATTGCACACTTAAACATAAAATAACATCATACTTTACATACTGTTTTGTAACCTGTTTTACTTTGACAATGTATCATGGCCATGTACAAGTACATATGTTTTTATTTTAATTAATGACTACTTAATATTTTATTGTGTAGACAACCTCTTTCTACTGATTTTAATTTTGGGCATTTCAGAATAACTGGTAGAGAAAATCTATTTGCATAGTTGTGCTGCAAATGTAATTGGAGGAGTATATATTCTCTATACATGCCATTTTTATATATAGGGTAAGTTCAATCTATTAGTTTCTTCTACTTTTAAATATGAGACTTGGGAAGAGTGTAAGGTTTTAAAAGGAGGGAGACAGTAAGAAAGGTGTATAGCAATATGGAAGAGAATAAAGCAAACATAAGATACTTGTTTTCTCCTTGCCTCTCCATGAGTCCTTGGTATATCTGCTCATTCCTGAAAGGTACAGAAGCTTACTTTATAGACTCAGAGAGTGAATGCTGATGCATCACCTATTGCATATTTTCCTTCTCATAACCTGGTCTCTTAGAGGACGCTGAGAGTGTATCCATCAAAGTCCTTTCCAGGGAGAAATAACTCTTGGTGGAGACCAGAAAAATTGGCAAGAAGGAAGTGAGGAAAGAAAGAGAATATGGAAGCAGCAGAGAAAAGGAATTTAGTTCATTTCTTTCACTTTTACTTTAATTGAGCCAAAATCATATCATTATTCCAAAGTTTTCACTGTATATTTGCTTAATGTGTGCCATTTCCATTACTGCATACAATATTTTATTCATGTTAATGTTTACTATGACATGTGTACTCTCTATCCTATTTCTTTAGGAAGAACCATTTTACTTGCAGATATTTTCAGAATTGCTCACATTTGTAACAAGTTGAGTAAGAGGTGTCAAACTCCTTGCACAGGTCCTGGCACACAGCCCTCAGAGATGTTTATGGAAGCAGATGCCGAATCTTTCAAAGTGAGCCACCACCACAGTCTCAGCCCGTTCATTTTATATTTAGAAAACACAATTCAGGGAGCATAAACTGTTAGCTTGTTTTCCTGCTGAATGGATTACTAGCCTGGTGTCTACACTTATAGAAAGGAATGCCTTTAAGTCCTCATGTACTTTAACAGCTATAACATTTGCAGAAGCTTCTGAATCAATCTTCCATCTTTCTGGTTTATTGTCATTTAAGAACAGATGTGAATTCCTTTCCTGTGTGACATTTCATGGCTGGACTCAGCACTACTCTCTGGGCCTACAATTCGTCACTCTGTCGGACTGTGTTGAATTCCAATGTTGGGAAACTGCGGTATATTTCAGCAAGACAATTTTGCTTGCCATATTTCAGTTACCTTTAGGTATACAGGGGGGCACTCATGAAGAGGAAGATTTAGGTTGTATCAACATTTAGTGAACACCTCACTATATTTCCTCCTTGAGCCCCTCCCCATGACTCACTAAATAATAGTATAGCATCAGCTCCTTGTTTTTGTCTCTGCTAATCTTTCTCATTCTAATCAGGCACTGCTGTCAAAACTGTGGGCTCACAGTGATGAGTGCTCATGAAGTAAATAGATAGTCAGACTCTCCCAGCTTAAGTGCTCCTTTGCTGCAGGGTATAAGCATTTGCCCAAGTTTTAGTTTTTTTGCATTCTTTCTAAGCAGAGAATTATTTAGTTGCTTTATTCTTCTGCTTCTATTCACTAATCTCATATAGTTGGATCTGCTTCTCTTTCTAACCTAGCAAATTTAATTTTTATAGGAAGATATGTATGTATGACATTATAGGTAATATGGCTAAGTGTATCTAGCATTTATCTATAATCTATCAATCAATCTATCATCAACTATTTACCTAGTTTGAAAAGTACTGAGAGCTTGCGAACTTATTTTTTATATTTTTGATTTGTTTCTAGTGAATGTGGGTCTGATAAAATTTCTCATGTTCTTGTTGTTTTCTAGTTCAACTGAATGATTCATAAATGCCTTCAATTTAAAATAGAAAACCCATGGGCTTCCCTGGTGGCGCCGTGGTTAAGACTCCACTTGCCAATGCAGGGGACATGGGTTTGATCCCAGGTCCGGGAAGATCCCACATGCTGCAGAGCAACTAAGCCCGTGCACCACAACTATTGAGCCTGCGCTCTAGAGCCCACGAGCCACAACTACTGAGCCCACGTGCTACAACTACTGAAGCCTGCATGCCTAGAGCCCGTGCTCCACAACAAGAGAAGCCACTGCAGTGAGAAGCCCGTGCACCGCAACGAAGAGTAGCCCCCGCTCACCACAACTAGAGAAAGCCCACATGCAGCAATGAAGATCCAACTCAGCCAAAAATAAATAAATAAATAAATAAAATTTATTTTAAAAAATAAATAAATAAAATAAAATAGAAAACCCACTTTGAATCATTAGCTATATAGGGGGCAATAGCTTGATCCTTTTCATTTTATTTGGGAAAATAAACAAGCATACAAACATAAAAACACAAAAGATGGAGATGTACATCCAATCTGGTGTTTAAAAAGACAGATTTAATCAAAAATAAATAAATATCTCTTTCTCATTTCATATACTGAAGAAGACCATTGAATTCATTGCTGGGCAGCACAGTTTGAGAAGAATAGATATAAAGTGAAATGCCTTATGAGGAGGTTACATTGTGAGAGAAACCCCAACACATGTTATTGACGAATCTGGGATAATATATCTTTATAAAGAAAAAAACCTCAAAAACTGAGGCATGGCAGGCATCTTTAAATATCTGAGAGGCTGTCAGGTGGAAGTGGGTTTTTTCTTTTATGTCCAAAATGTATCATGAACACCAGAGACTATAATGACTTAGATGGCAGACTCTGTTTAATTATAAGTATTTGGAATTCTCTAAGGGGGTCCCTAATAAATAGCATCCTTCGGGCTTCCCTGGTGGCACAGTGGTTGAGAATCTGCCTGCTAATGCAGGGGACACGGGTTCGAGCCCTGGTCTGGGAAGATCCCACATGCCGCGGAGCAACTAGGCCCGTGAGCCACAACTGCTGAGCCTGCGCGTCTGGAGCCTGTGCTCCGCAACAAGAGAGGCCACGATAGTGAGAGGCCCGCGCACCGCGATGAAGAGTGGCCCCCACTTGCCGCAGCTAGAGAAAGCCCTCGCACAGAAACGAAGACCCAACACAGCACCCCCCCAAAAAATAATAATAATTTTAAAACAACAACAACAACAACAACAAAAAATAGCATCCTTCTTTCCCACTTGAGTTCTGAGGTTTTTGAGAACAACAGGAGTGCCAGATAAAGATCAAAGCACTGTACTTATTAATGATTGAGTTCAACTGGAAGGACGCTCTTAGTGTGAAAACCAACCGCAGAATTAGGCAGATTCCTGTCTCAGGCAGCATCAGGCAGGGAGGCTTCCCCACAGGGGTGGTGCTCCCAGAGGAAGGAGGGATGTGTATTCCCATGTGTTCCCAGCTCTCACTCCAAAGAGGAGGAACATCAGCGCTGAGCCAATCATGCCCTTTATTCATCTCTATCAACCAGAGAAGCCATCTGCTTCCTTGGTTATAGAGTGAGTAAACAGGGCCGAGAGTCCAGGGGTGTGTTTAGGGAAACCACCTTTACAAAGAAATCAGAAGTGAGGACAACATACCCCTCAAAAGGATACGGAAAGTCTTTTTTATTGAACAGTACTCCCCAAGTTTCATGTACTGCTTTTGGAGTGTATTGAAGATTTCCACTCATTCAATAATAATTGTTCAGTGCCCCCAAGTTCTCAGGCTCTGTGCTAAATGCTGGGGACATAATAGTGCAGGAAAATAGGCACAATTCCTCCCCTCTTGGAGCTTAAAGTGCAAGAACATGCAAGCTCAGGGTAGTTTATCATTTGGTGGGGATGTGGTACAGTGGTGACTCTTTACTTTGGCTGCCCTTGGAAATCACCTGGAGAACTATTAAAAATTACTGATGCTCAGGCCCCACCCAATTCTGATTCTGATTTAGTTGGTCTGAAGTTTAGTCTGGGCATGAGGATTTTCAAAAGTCCCCAGGTAATTCTAATGTGCAATCAGGGCTGAAAAACCACTGCGGTTAAGGGAATTCGAGGGTAGGATGGCGGATGAAATAGATGCCTATGCAGGTCTTGATCATGTTGATGCTCCCAGTGCTGGTACATTTATAGGTACTCAAAAATTAATTAATTGATTAAGATGATAAGCATTTACTGAAAGCTTCCTATGTACTAATTACTGTTCCAGGCGTATATGAGTCAGACGGTCATGGTGCCTGCTCTCAAGGACCTTACATTATGGAAAGTGGAAAATTATATTCAGTGAATAAACAGAAAAATTAAGAAGATAATTTCTAATAAGGAAATGTAAAGATAATAAAATAAGATGACAGGGGTACCTCAGTGATGGACCACTTTGGATAGAGTGGTCAGCAAGAGCCTCTGTGTTGAGAAAACATTGGAACTGAGACCTAAAATATGGTAAGAAGCCAGTTTCTGGGAAATAGGGCTCCAGGTAGAGAGAGTAGTAAAATGGGAAAGTGCTTGATGCAGCTGAGAAGTGTATGGAAGGCTAGTGGTTGCAACTTGGTAAAGTGGCAAACAAACTTGTTTCTCTTGGGAATCATAACCATTGACTTAGATAAATCTACAGGGACACTTACATTTCTGACAATATGGAAGACTTAAAAACCCTAAATAAAAATACAAGCACCTTTTCAAATTTAGAGCTAAGCTCACAAGAAAGGAAAGGAAAATCCCAGAGGCCAGAAATGAACAGGGAGCTGGAAATCAGAAATGTAAATGAAAGATGAAGCCTTTGCCTCCCTGTGGAGGGAGAAAGGGAGATGAAGATGGAGAGCGTGAATAACTATAAGGCTTGTATTTTAATGGCTCCAACAGTCCCATGAGACAAGGCAGACTTCCAGCCCACACACTGTGTAAAGCTGGAATGGATAACCCATTGTAAAGTCAGAACCCATGAAGCGTTCTACCCTCAATAAAAGGGTGGACCAGAAAAAAAAATTCTGCCCACTGGTAAGGGAAAACTACTAGGAATCCATTTTGGCCTGAGTGTTAAATAAAGGCTCTGAGAATTTGTAACCACAAGTCTGCTGCCAGAAAGGCCTGTGTTACAAGTTTTTCACTACAGTGTGATCTGAGAAAGAAAGCAAATAGAAAATGAAATTAAAATGTCACAGATTAGCTGTCTCTGATAGGGAGAAAAGAGAATAAGATAAGGAAGAGGCACCTGGAAGTCTTCAAGTGTACCACTTATGTTTTATTTCTTAAGTGGAGTGACAGTAGGAGTTCGTAATCTTAATTTTAATTGTATGTCTACTTTTAAAATAAAAATTTCAAATATTGATATAAGATATAAAACTTTTAAAATAATGTCAAATGGTAAACTATAGAAAAAAGAAACAATTGCTTAACTAATATTTGGTCACAGATTTTCATTATGTGAAACCCAATACTGCGAAGACAATTCTACACATCTACTACCCCATAATTTACTCCTAATTATCACCGTGCAAATATTCATGTAATGGGTTATCTATCCAAGGCAACCTTCAATCCTTCCCAACTCAACAGCACATAGTTTCTTTCCCATTTCCTTGATTCTCTTGTTAGTGGTCACCAATATCATCATCATCATCACCACCACCACCATCATCATCATACCTAAATTCTTAACTTTTATATTAGATTATGAGCTTCTTGAGGGCGAGATCCACATCAGATTCATCTCTGTATTTGCATACAGTAGACATCACCACCATCAATCAGCCTTAACAGAAACTAGGTTGTACTGAGGATTAGGAATACAAAAAAAAAAAAAAAGATGAGAAGGAGTCTGGTCTAGAAGAGCTAATAATGTAATTGGATAGGGAGGGCATGGGGCAGTGTGGAATAATGACATCTTAACAGCTGGCATGAGATTTCTCTTGAAAAGAAACTATCTTTGGGGGGAAAACATCTTGATATTTTGGGATAGAAGGTAAGACCCTGATGGCAGAAATATTCACAAGCCAAACAACCAAAGTGATGGCTTAGGTACTCTGCATGAGAAACTGAGAGAAAGTTTGTCCTACTGTGAAAAGGAAGGGGAGAAAAGAGTGACTGATGGGGGAAGAGATGTCCCAGACAGATGGTATGAGGCCTGGGGCATGACCTAGTCAATAAAAAGTCCCTCTAGGTGAGATGACTGAAGGAACAGGGATCTCCCACATTCAATTTACAGCTGTTTGTGTTGCCATGAAGTGGGTCCCTTCTCCATTATTCTCAATTCATCAGTAATAACTACTGCATTATGAATGCTTTCACTGAGGAAGAGAGACGCTGTGGAAACTGAGAAGGGGCTGAATTTTATATTTAGGTGTACCCCAAACAGAATAAAGGTAGTACTCTAGGGCATTAAGATGATCTATAACCTGAAATATTTCAAAAGGAGTATAAGCCCACAGTCAGAGGTGACCATATGAAAAGTAACCCCTAAAGGACTTTGAGGAAATCCTGAGGACGGCTTTGAATTTCCCCTAGGTGTTAAATAGAGTTTAAAATTGATGCTATTTAGCTCTAAAACTGCCAAGAGAGCCTTGCTAACATCTGGGATTCATTTTCAAAAGGCAAATAGCAATATAAAGTGGAAAATATTAAGGACCAAATGAACACTACTCAGTGTTAAAGCAACACAGACGTGGGACATACTGAAGTTTGTGAGAGTCAGGCATGGAATTCTAGAAGACAGACTTGAGCTAGATATCCAAGGAAGAATCAGATGGAGGGGAAGAGAGGAAAGCAGTGAGGAAAGTGATAAAGGGAATGATTGAGTACAGACATGGAAATGGGAAGGTTGGCCACCTGACAGCTAATAACGTGCTCAAGGAAAGCAAGCAATCTTTAACAGTAGTCCAAGCAAAATATAAATTATTAAAAAAATTTTTGTAATACATTCCCAATCTAAATATGAATGGTGTTAGGAGTTTTCTGGTTTTTTGGACTAACTACTCTATGGCTTCCCTCATTAGTACATGTAACTGTTTCTATGAGTTACAAGTAGCCAACTTGCACATTCTTGCCAGGCGTGGGAACTCTGTGTGTGAGTGTCTTGTGTGTGTGTGTGTGTGTGTGTGTGTGTACTGTGTACATGTCAATCACATATTTGGGAACAGATAGCAAACCAGCCTATTTCCTTGGAATTATCTCAGAGGAGGGCAGGTCTCTAGGAATGGATAAAAAGCCTAGTGGTGTTCCAACGGGCTGCTCTCTAGTGGCGGTCCTTGTCAGATGGAATATCTGACACTTTGCTTTCTGACAGTGGATATGTTTGGAAGAGTTGACATGAGACCTGAATTTCACATTGCTTCTGAGGCTACAGGTAGCTGAGCCCCGCCCTGGGAGTCTGAAAGCCAGGCTGTGGCCCAGGTGAGGTCAACAACAGAGACACCCAGGGAGGACTGAGTAACAAAAGGACACATGCAGCACCACCACCGAGCACACATCACTAATCTGCTGCAAGAATGGTAAGATTACTTAGCATTTATATGGAACTTTTCGATCACTAATTAGTTAATCCACAAAACTCCCCTGTGAGGAGAGTATTTTTAGTTCTTTTTTGTTTCCAGATGAGGAACCAAAGACACAGTGAGGTTAAACAACTTGCCCTAAGCTAAACATCAAGTCAATAAATAGCAGGAGTGTTGTGGGAATATAGAGTTTCTAAATTCTTATTTTGTCCACTTAGTCCATAAATACCCCTTGGTCTTTGGGGAAAGATGGTCAAGTTGATCCTCAGAGAGATGAGACCCTTCACTACAATAAATGGTATATTCTTTCTGCTAGTAAGACCTGCTTGGGGAGAGTTTCTGTTTCAGGAGTGGGTGCTTTTTGCCCACTCTGAAATAATGAAACCAAAATAACATCTACTGTAGCAGGGCATTTGGTTTTGTGAGCTGGGATGCAGGGACTGCTGGTGTGTTCCCAGCAGTATTTAGGCACGGGGATTTCCATGTTCTACTTTGTAAAGTAGTGAGTATTGGGAATAAGAAGAGGCTGAATGGAGAGGGGAAAAGGAAGGCAAAGAATGGAGCCCACTTCTTATCCAGCCTTTTGGACAGAGTCTGACTCTTTGTGGTTTGAGAGATGGGGACCAGAAATTGATGGAAGGATTCTTGAGAGGTTTTGAAATGGTAGCACAAAGATTACTGCATCCAGGTCCAGCTGAGCAGGTGTGGTTAAGAAAATGGAGGAGGCCCTTCTGTCTGTTCTGCAAAGATTAAAAACATTGGAACAGTCGGACACAGTGTCCTTGGCACATACTTTGATCACAGCACCATCAGCAGGGGCAATGACAAGGCTTCTCCAAGCTGCTTTGAAGACAGCGAGTGATGTCAAGGAGAGGGAGCAAGAGCAGTGGAGAAAAAAACAGGCAGAGTTTTTTAGGGACCCTCGTTGATGGACTGGTTTGTGAGACACCCTTCTGAAGATTTCCAGAAGTACTTGGCATGCATTTTGGAAATGTGCAAGTTGATCACTCAGAGTCACAGCATATGGAACCATGACTTTACATTTATGGGAACAGGCTAGTGAGGGCAGGGGCCATTTGGAGTTTATCACTGCAGTAGATCCTCTTCCCCTTTGCTGCACATCCTACCTTCCTTCTGTTCCAGTAAGTTAATCATGGTTTTTTTAAATATTAAAAATGAAAAGCAGTTCCATATGTTTGATGATGATGTCTTACAATTACATCTGAGAAGGTTGAAGAACAATCTGATGAGACTTTCTTGGTTAAAACACTTTTACAATGTAGTGCAGTAGGAAGAACATGGCTTTGGAATTAAGAATCCTGGGTTCAAATCTCAAATCTATTATTCGGAGCCATAAGCTTGGATAAGTCATTTAACTGAATTAGTTTCAATTTCCTTAACTATTAAGTGGGAACGTAATGCTATCCTCATGTCACACATGTCTGGGGCCCAAATGGCATGACGTATGCAAAAATGCTTTGCAAAGTGCAATTTATAATTTATAATTGCTACTTTTGCATGATTACTTGCTGTTACGCATGTTTCACGGATTACTCAATCAGGAACTCTATGAGGTAGGCACAATTACTATGTGGATTTGTATCAGTTAGGGTCCTGCAATAAACAAATAGCACCCTCAAGTGGGAATCACCTGAGGAGAGTTTAAAAAAGGAGCTGTTTACAAAGTCATGGGCATGGTGTATGGAAATTACAAATATAATGGTACCCTGGTGATGCTCACAGAAGGCACAGTTAACCATCCCTGGGCCTCAAGGGATGAGAGAAGGAAACAGTTACTGGAACCTGGAAATAACTGCCTGGAGAAATCCACCCAATAGCTCTTGTGGCCTTTGGTCAATGGCCTTAGCCAGTTGTTGGCTAATACCACAAAGAGTAAGTCAGGGAAATCAATACCCTGGCAACATTCTCTTCTCTTCTCCCATACTCTTGGCAGCCAATTAAAATGCAATGTCAGAGGGCAAATGAACCCACTCTCATAGTCCATTTAAGGGATGACCATATTTCTGGGTTTGCCTGGAAAAATATCAGTTTATACCCTTTCCTGATATGGATAGCCCCTTCCCTTTTACTTCCATGTGTCCCATTTTGGACAATAAATTAAATTTCCTTTCTATCTAGAATGGTTTACCTCCTAGTATTGGTACAAGATTGGAGAAGGGAGTTCAGTGGATCTGAAGGGGGGAAACAGAACAAATCCCACACATTATTTTCCAGAAGAAGAAATAAAGACTTAGAGCCCCAAACAACCTGCCCAAATTCACACAGCTAGTGAAGGCCAGAATGGGGTTGAAGGCAGGCAGTGCGAAAGCAGTTGAACTACAGAAGCTAAGCTCGTAACCACTGCTGCAGGAGGCCCCTGACATGCAGAGAATATTTACCTAGAGGGGGATTAAAAAGTTTAAGACTCAGTGGCTCAGGCAGTCAGTATTATGGGAAGAACTTTAGTTGCATTGGTGAATCTAGTATAGCTGAATATCATATTTTCTTATTATTACATTTGGCTGACAAGAGGCTAATTCCTTACAAGGGGAACAGACAGCCAAATCTGTAGTTCCCATGTCAGGAGGATTTCCTGGATGCTCCCCTTAAAGGAGTGTATCAAATCTGCTCATTTTCAAAGACCTCTTAGATGTACTAATTCAACACTCGTACAGATAGAAAACCATCCTATGATTTTGCTCTATTTCAGTCAATTCTCCACGGTCTTTTTGGTGGAGTGAATCTTCCTAATGACTTACACTTACGGCAATAAGTGAAAACAAAGGCAATAAAGAAAGCCCAAGGATGTTTTATGGCTTTGGTCTTTTTAAAATGATGTCTCCTGGAGATGAAAGTTGGGTCTTACAAGGTAATCAAAGAGCCTCCCACAACCTTTTTAAGATGCTCTGCTTCAGCCTGCCTGCTAGAGACTGGATGCAGGCAGTACATACTCAACCACAGCTCTTGGAAGGGAGCTGTGGCCTATTTGAGAACTTGTTTCCTTAAACCAAGTACAGTAAGACTGAGCCGACATAAAATCATTTTGGAAGCAACACATCACCATTGTCAGAAATAATTAACTGAGCTCTTAATACTCTTTGCTTGGAGAAAATTATGCAAACACATGATGCTTACCCTTTGAAAGCTTAAACTAATTTTGTCACAAGCGAAAGGAACACACAGACATAAAAATAAGATATTGAGGAAGGCGTGGATGGCATTGAACATAATATATACCTACCTACATACTTTTATATATGCATGTACATATGTATATAATACATATTTATGTACGTGCATATATGTACATACATATACAAGTATGTAGGTAGGTATATATTATCTTTGGTTCCATCCACATCTTCCTCAATAACATATATACACACACACACACATATATGTATATATATATGTTATTTCATATATGTGTGTACATATATATATACACACACGAAAGAGAGGGAGATAGAAGATAGAAAGTGAGAAAGTCCACCCCTAAGTCATATATGTATGTATGTATATATATTTGTAAATTAATTTTAAAGGTGGCTAATAGGGACAATTTTTATAATAGAGAAAAAATTTAAGCCTTATCTGAGCACCAACGGCACCAATGCCATATTTTCAACTATCTATACAACCTCTGTGCTTGGATGTTTCATGATCACATTAATCTCAATAGATTTGGAAGATAAACTCTTCCTCTAATCAGGTATTTTTCCTCTAATCAGATCTCTTTCCCCAAAGAACACCAGTATTTCGGAGTTGGAGAGATATTTTTGCCCATGGATCATCTAGCTTATGCTTGAACTCCTGAACAGTTCTCAAACAGTTCATTCCAGCGTTGACTCTTTGGGCTCTGCAATACCCTCCAAGACAAACTAGGCCCAGAGTGGGTTCATGGAGATCTTTGCTGGGCAAAGCAGGGGATGGGGAATTGGCTGGCATGAAGACTGTGGAGTTCAAGGTGATCTCAGTGGGGGGTTCAGGTATTAAAATAAAATTGAAAGCCAACCATACAGTCCAATAGACTGTCAAATAGACTGTTATTTGAGGGACAAAAGCCAAAGTCTGAGGCAATGGGGTCAACCAAGAAAATATGAAACTGAATTAATTGAGTTCAAACTGTGGATCACAGGCAGCATACAGCTATTGGCTCCCTAAACACAATTTATATAATTTTATCTAAGGGTAGGATAACCTTGTTAAAAAGTTAAATGAGCTTAGTCAAACAAAGTCTGAGAGGGAGAATAAATGTTTTTGCCTCTCCCCCTAGGCTAACACCTCAAGCTTGCTTTGATGGTATTCTTACCAATTTCTCCTTCATCAGTTATCCCCACATCTCTTCTTTATCTTCAGGCTTTGTTTTCCATTGATTCCCCTATTCATATAAAGTTACTTTGAGTTCTTCTTGCCAATTCTTTTGCCCCCACAAGTTAGCACGGTCCCCTTTCCCTTTTTCAATGCTGAACACTTTGAAAGAATAACTGTACCCTCAATGACTTTCTTTGTTTCCCATTTTTTTTGTCACCTGGTACAATCTGACTTCCCCCCTCACAAGTTTACTTAAAACTGCACTCCACTAAAATCACCATGGGCTTGCTGAATGCTAAATTCAATGGTACTTCTCAGTGTATATGACTAACTCTTCCTTCTAGAAAGCATCTCAACATCTGGCCTTAATAATGCCACTATCCTTGGTTATCTTCCTAATTCTTAACTCCTTCAATGATTTCTCCTCTTTTTTGTCCATTAAATGTTTTTATTCCCTAGGCTAAGAGCCAATCCTTAGCCCATATCTTCCATGTTTTCATTCTGAAGCAATCTCATTAAATGCCAGAGATTCAATGTTAACACACCTCTGTGGCTGAAACTTATTCTACAGGTATAGCCTTGACTTTTCCTCTAGGTTCCAAGCAAATATTTTATATTCCTTTTGGATATTAACATAACGATGACCTATTAGTACTTCAAACTCAGTATGTTCACACTAGAATTTTTTTTCACATGTCCCAAACCTGCTTTAGTTCCATATTCCTTATTTCAGTTAAGGATGTTATCATCCTCTCACTTACATAAACAAGAAATCTTAGTTAAATGGATGCCAATCAATTTTACATTCAATTAATAGGCTTTTAAGAGTCTACCTCTGCAGGTATTCCTAAATTGTTTCTTTTATTGTGACTATTTTCACAGCTCCCAGTCAACATTACTTCAAGCTGACCTCATCATCACCAACCTTTCCCCCAACTGCTTCCCATAATCCATCTTCAATGCATGGTCAGGGTTATCATTATCATGCATCGATTTGATCGGTTGACTTCTCTGCTGAAAAGCTTCTATGACCCCCTCATTGGCTTCTTGATAAAGTCTAAATTTTCTCCTTGGGATTCAGACCTTCCCTGATTTTATACCTCCCACGCTGCCTGTCTATCTATGTCCTTCCACCCTCCTCCCTGGACCATACACCTTAAATTCCAATTCTGCCTCCATTTCTCAAGAATGTCATGCCCTTCATGTTTCTAGCTTTTCCACATCTTCATTTTTCATAGTCTTAGTGAGTCTTTGTGAAACCTCACCTAATTACCTCAGATAAAATAAATACCTATCCTCTCTGAATGCTTCTACTACTCTTTTTAGAAGCTCGTATGGACCTGTATTGCTCAGTACTGAACTCACTGCTCTATATCTGCAACCCCCATTCCAGATTTTAAACTCATGAAACACAGCCTTGTCCTCTTACGGTTTCCTGCAATGCTTTTCATAGTTCGTTGTACAGAGATATATTCAATAAATGTTTACTCTATTGAATTAAATTCTTATTGCTGGTTCCTTTGAAATATGGACTAGATTTTCCATTCTTTTTATTCCAACAATGCTATCCCCAATCCAGGCCCTAGGCACAGTTCACCTTGTTTACTACCTTTATGAAATTTCCCTTTCAACTCATCTTGTGTAAGTCACCACTTTCATTATATTATTCCCTACTTCCAATCCCAAAATAGCCTTGATTGGTTTTGACACCAAATTCAAACCCTTCTGTCCACCTCTCCAGGTCATCTGAGATCTCCATTTCCTCCCTCTTCAACCCAAACTTGCTTTCTAATACTCATAAACTATATTCTTCATACCAGTCAGATCCACTTCACCCTAAATTCCATACATGCCATGCAATTCTCACCTTTGGGCCTCTGCTCACCCTGTATACTTTACCTGAAATATCCAACTTTCATGTCATGCAATGTCTAGCTCAAATTTCACTTTTTCTCTCAGGCAATTTCTCATTACCATTCTTCTATGCATGGCTATTGTACTTAAAATCAGTATCCCAGATGAACAATCAATTGTGTTCTCATTGCTATAGGTTGGTTAGTTCTCTCTCTCCAGCTGGCTCTGTGAGGCTAGGTGCTATCACGCATATCCTTCTCTATCCCTGCCAGCACTTTTAAGGACACTGCTGGTCACATAATGCTTACTAATTGATGAAGAATAATCATAAATGGGGGCTCCATTCCCTAATAAAATGGCATTATATAATTCATTTATCAATACAATTCCAGGAAATTGCACATGGTGAGTGGCTTTTAGAAGGGCTGCCATGCTCTGGATTGGGATGCCTCAAGTGGACACGATGCAGGACCAGAGAAGCAGCCAGCTGAGCCTGCCTTATTCAATGAGATGGTTTATTGTGCCAACCTCATCTGCCGATCCCATCAACCTTAATTATAATCAACTAATTCTATTAGCTTCTTAAACCTATTTCAGGAGAGAGTGCATTATACTAAGCAAGCATCAGTAGTAGAGTTATGCTCTTTCTACATCAGGCTTCATTCTAGTCAGTCAAGCAGAAAGAACATTTTGCATTAATGTTCTCATAGAAGTGTACAGTTTTCACTTCTAAAACTTTGTTTCTTTGGTCAATTATTTCAGTCTGCAAAAGTCCAAAACAGGTGTGATATTTATCTGCTGATTCTTAAGAGGGATAGGCAGAATGAAATAAAGGAACATTTTATTTCATGCCGTCAGGGAAGAACCAACCTTGATTCTACAAAGCTTATTAACTGGAGGTAATAGAGAAGGAAAGGTGTCGTAGGAATGCTGTAACTGCTGTCTTTATGGTGTTATGCAGAACACTGTGTCTTGGGGCTATTTAAAAATATTTCCCCAATCCAGAAAGACACCGTTATTCTCCACTCCCCAGAGTTCTGAAGCAGGTTAACATGAAATTTAATATAAGGTTAATATTAGGTTGAGATTCAGTTGTAGAAATAAGAAAGGCAAACACGTTGTCTATTTATCTACACCTTGGAAGGTGATGCCGGTGACAGAGGTGCTTGCCAGGAGTGAACTCGTAATCTGCAAACTAGAAGAAAGCATTAGGGATAATTTTCAAAAGCTATAAACCCATGACTCTTACATGGATGAAAAATGAACATGTGTTAAAGATTTTATTCAACTCCTTAATGAGGGAACTGGTCAGATGTTGCAACCAGTTCGAAGAAGAGTCCACAGAACACATGCATTTCTAGATTGGACACAGGGAAAGCAATGTGCCAATGGCGGCAAAACTAGCTCTTCTCAGGTGGGGAGAGAAGTCAGTGGATAGAATCTGCTTGTCTCTAGGCAAGAATGATTTTTCACCACTACCAGCTAGCTACAATTTATAGATTTGTAACATGGCTACACTAGAATCAGAATCACATAGCCTGAAATGGTGTGATCTAGATAATGCAGTTTTCCAGTAAATCATCAACGTTTCCCTACAAATACTTCTAGGGTAATATGTGAAATATAATGTGCTCTTTATGAATTGAAGGAATAGGCCTTTCTCTAAGAAACTCAGAAAGAAAATGTTATCAAATATGATCCTAGGTGTATTTTATTTACTTATTTATTTGGCCGTGCCGTATGGCACACAGGATCTTAGTTCCCTGACCAGGGATCGAACCCGTACCCTCTGTAGTGGAAGCACACAGTCTTAACCCCTGGACCACCAGAGAGGTCCCTCCTAGGTGTACTTTAGATGCTTGTTTAAATATGTCCAGATCCTGGCCAGACGTTTATCCTTGAGCATAAGCCCTGCACACCAGGTCTGAAAGAAACTTCTCATTGGATGGGGATGATTTTAAATGCTTTTTTCCCCTCTATTTCCTTTTCTTTTTTTGGTTGTTGTTGTTATTCATATTTTCTTCCACCTTAAAAAGAAAAGAGCGACCACTTTCACACACAAAACAATGGTTAAAATGATCAGTCAGCAGCAGGTAGGGGGAGAAGTAGGAAGCAGGTGGGGAGAAGTAACAGGACGGTACCAGCAGCTTCGGCCACTAATAACAGGCTTGGTTCTGCCCTTAGAACTAATCAGGCTTCTCCACCTCATCTAGGTCTTAATTTTATACAAGGACAGGAGCCACTAGCAAGAGGTTCCAATCTACACCAGAGAAAGGGAGGTGCTAGCCTAATATTTGGAAAACTTCTTGAAATTGTGAGCTCTTTGTGGACAAAAGCTCTCTCTCTATATTACGTAAAACTATCATAACACTTCAGTGCCTGTTGCAAGAACTTCATGAATGTCTCTTTCATGGTGATTAGAATGTCTTCATTTGCATCAATAAAAACAAGCAAGGATGAACAAACTTTTCGACTTAGTTTTTTATTGTTGATCAACTGTTTACTCAGACCTAAAAGCTATCTATTATCCCTCCTTTCCTCCTCCTCGGCCCCCGCAGCACAAGGTTAGGCTAAGTTAGATTTTTCAACTTGGCTGAGCGTCACACTCACCCAAGATGAGCACTCTTACGCAACGGAGTTAGTTTTTCTCCCATCCAACCTATGCCTTCATTTTGCATAACCAATGTGTCCATTAAAAGATCTCTCTAACCAAATAGCATCTCCATCACTAAATGAGACTTTAACTGTCTGGTAAAAAAACCCTTAAAATATTGAGGTTTTTATTTTCCCTCGAATTGCCCCTTCTCCTGCCCCTTCTTTATTATGGCAGATCCTGGAACTAAACAGAGTCTGGCCCACAAAACATAATGTAATTACTATCTGGTCCTTTATAGTGGAAGTTTTCTGACCCTTGGTTTAGGATCTTGTCTCTGCCACTTTTTCATCCCAGTGACTTCGTACAGGTTACTTAGTCTCCTGATGCCTCAGTTTCTTCATTTGTAAAAGGGGACTAGTAATGATAGAACTCTCTCATTCGTTTGTTATGAGGACTAAAGAGCTAAAATACAGAAAGTGCCGAGCAGAGTGTCTGGAATTTAGTCAACTCTATACGAACATTAGCTATTATCATCATTATTATTATTTCTATTTTTTCACTACTGCTAATATTTCTGTTATGCTCATATCTCCATTTATAGGGTGGCTTCTTTGTGTCAGGCACTGTGCTAATAATTTTTCATGGGATTTCTGTCCTCTCCATTTTTACGAATGAGGGAACAAAGGCCTGGTCAGCATAAATAACTTGCCAAAGTCACTTAGCAAATAGAGAAGCTAAGATCTGAATATAGTTCTGACTTCAAAACTGAAGTACATCCTACGATACCAGGGCTTTTTAACTTCTTTTCCTTTTTTCTGTAATGAACCCTTCATTTTCCCTCAACCAAATTTTACCCAACATCCTGATTCTTCTGGTGGCTCAAAATGTTTCTCCTCTGGTTGATCTGGTCTATAACTCTGCCTGCCCCTTGCTGCCCACTGGCCCCTGAGTCAAACCCCGGGGAACTCTGTGTCTCCTAGAATGCAGCATGACAATGGCTGCACGTGCTCTCATGTCTGCTTCAGCAGCATAGAAATCTCGGATCTTCTTGCAGGACCATTCTTTGAGGATGGTGAAGAATGAGGGTGAAAGGTCTTGCCAATATCAATATTAGCAGATTCCTTAAACTCAACTATAACAATAGCATAGCGTAAGGTGTTCAAATCACAGCTCTAGCACTTTCTTGCTCTGGGAAACTGAACACATCATTTAACTTCAATATGCTTCAATTTCCTCATTCATATGCCTACCTCTAGCATTTGTGCAGCCTGGGAAAAGAGTATGAATGGAGGCCCACTTATCATACATCCAATGAAAGATCATAAATCAAGCTAGTATACTGTTTTATCTTCTATCATTCTAGAAAGACAAAGTTCACATGTAGAATTCTCAGGGTACCATATCGGGACATGGTGTCACCAGGACAGCTGGCCAGTAGCTCACACTCCTTTCTTCCACCACGTTTTTCCTTTATGGTAAGGATACAATGTTTACACTACTCTGACCATGAATGTGAGCTCCCTCCATGACTCCCACAAGCAGCTACCACTTGGCTTTCTCTTGACCATCCAGTTGAACATGCACCCTTGGCCCCATAGACCCTTTGTCCACTGGGAGGGGTACAGCTGGAGAAGAGCCCAAAGCAGAGCCTACTGAAGCACAGGGGTCAGGACACAGATTCCTCTTGCCCTGCCCCAGGAGTGGTACTACTTATTTGTATACTGAAGATAATAATGGAGAATCCACTTATTAATAAGAATTAATAAGTTAATATATTTAAAGTGCTTAGAACAATGCCCAGTAAATGGTAAGAACCATATATATGTTTGTTATTACCATTAATTTTAACCCCATTGTCAATGACTAGAAATCTATGCTTTTGCAAACAACCAATGAAGAATGTGACTGGTTTGAGATAGATCTAGGAGTAAATACCAACTTGAAAAGAAATTACATAAGATGGAATGATCTTATATAAAGTCAATATAGATTCTTGGCCAAGTCTTCTTTTCAAAACAACTTTAAAAACATATGAGATGCTATATGAACAAAAGTTCAATACTATGCTATGGCAGTTGAGAATCTAGAGATCAACCTCAGTGTCGGTGAACTGATGACAATCAACTGGGATGCAAATCATACCTCTCCAACCAAATAACTATGAACGCTGGTACATTTTATGATTATCTACTGCTATTCTTAACGAAGGGAGGCCATCTCTTGATCCTGTTCTCTATTACCAGTTCATTAAGAGTATATATCTAAAAGCAACCTACTAACCTTTGCAATTATATGTAGAACAAGTGACCAGAGAAATAATCACTGAGAACAACAAAAAATAATGCTAATACAACCAATACAGAATCATTTTAGAGTTAAATAGTGACAATGATACCTGCAATTTACCAAGTGCTTTACATATTTACAAATTAGAACCATTATTTTCATTCTACAGGTGAGAAAACTGAGGCTCACGAAGGTTAAATGACTCTTCCAAGGCCACGCAGTTTGTGAGTAGCAGAGCTGGCATTTTAATCCAGAACTATCTCATGCCTAAGCCACCTTTTTGACTCCAAAACATGCAGTCTCTTAATGTACAATGCAATTGAAAAGAGTATATTGTTTTATGTACAACATAGTGCCTAATGAGTGTCAACCAATGTGATCATCCCTGTGTTCTAGTGAACTTAATTCAGGTTTATGTGCCTCTTGCACGTGGCTGTTGCCATTTTGGTTTAGTCCCTGGATTGTCAAAATCTTCATTAATGTAGCCGTCATGGTCCCTGAATTAAGTTTTTTACTAAAATATCATAGACATAAACATCAAGAATGCCTACTGACAAGCAAAGAAAAAGAAATCCCTAGCAGAAACCACATTGCTGACTATACATTCTATAGGGTTTGTTTACCCCAGTCTTGGCAGGCAGAGTTGTTTCTTTTTAATTTTAGTTCTGGGAAGGGATGGCCAGAGTCATCCCCTTGACACTCTTTGCACAGACCCTTTTCTCCTCTGCAAAGATGTTTCCTCTTTTTTTCCATGTCTGCAGTGTCCCTGCCACCTGGCTGCTCACGAAAAAGGAACAGATTCTAGAACGTCATTTCCCAAGGTGAGGTATATCCATTTCAATCTCTAAATGAGGAAACTGCTGGTGCAGAAAATCACTAAACAAAAAAGCATCTCCTTCAAACGCCCTCATGAAAGGACACATTCCCTGGCAGTGGGATGAGGAAGTGAGCAACCATTACAAAGGGGTACCAACACAAGGAATATCTGTTCATTCCAAAGTTCTGTGCCAGTCTCCCAGATCTGTTAGCCATTGAGTGCTATGCTAGGCCAGCATGGAAGCACTGACAGCAGAAGAAAGACCCCAGGCTTAATGTTAGGTGTTGGAATTGATGCCAAGGAAAGCCCTTGCTTTTAGCAATCACAGTCTCCGAGATCCAAAAATCAGTGCTTGACCAAGGCCAATGTCATCTCAACTCATTCACAAGGGCATCCCATTCCATCCTGATACGATTTTTCTAAATACAGAGCTTTGTTTACCTGGAGAAAGCTGTGTTATAATGGAAAGAATTTTCTAACCTGATGTAATATTAGCTTTCAGTTCCCAACTTCTGCCTCTTACTATCTTCATAAACTCCACCAAATTCCGTGAGCCTGTTTTCCCAATGACACAAAGGAAAAATAATATCTGCCCCTTGGTGTTCTTGTGAGAATCAAATGGTATACTGTATTGAATATATGAAACCTCCTTATAAAGTTAATAACATTATCCAAGTCTATGTTGGTACAGCCTAGTTACTTCTGTTCTATGGGTCGTCTCCATTTTAAATTGGCCTTTTAGTTTAGAAAGGAAGCAATTACCAAGAGCTGTGGAAGTCAAGAGTATAGGCTCTAAGTATCCTATCTTTTCTCCTAATCTTCTAGCAGTGTTTCATCATAAAGTGGTTGTCACCAACCCTCTCTTAAACAGCCAAGATCCCCCTGTGTAGGGGTTGTGTTAGGTGACAGTGAGATATGAGTAGGGATTGTTAAAGAGAAAGGGTAAGCGCCTTCCACTTCTGGCTTCTGTGATTAAAATTATACCTTCCCTTGACTCTTCAGTGTTGTCAAGGAATTTAGCTGTCATCCATCCACTGTATACTCCAGATTCCTTTTTTGGACTGCTGGCAGTATGATTATTGACAGACAAGCAAGTCTGAATACTGAGGCTGGTGAATGATTGGCATCCTGAAACATGGTAAACATGAAGACTTTTCATCTGTAAGACACTGATTTTGCTTCTGGCAATGATGAGGGATGGGCCATGTCAAAACCAAATGAGAATCTACAGTTCTGTGAAAAAACAGACTTCTCAGAAAGGAGAACTTGCTGCTGGATCTGACTTAATCAGTCTTTTCCCAAGTCTGCCTTCTTTGCTTTTTCTCTTCCTTTGCCTTTTTCTTTAGAGAATGACCTTTACTTGTTCTTCACCTCTCTTGTCTCACCTTCCATAATAAAATATACAATATATAATCAACACATAACATCCTAACTGGTTTACCTTCACAGTGTCTTCTCAGAATTGTGTCACTTAAATCTCAGTGCATTCGCCGATCTAGCTGCATAACCCTGAAAAGCTTATTTTATCATTCTCTGATATGGAGCTGCAATGCCATAGGCTTTCCCTGCTCAGTCCTCATGCACATATACTCACACCCTATTGGGGGCAAAATTAAGAAAAAGAAAACTAAAAACTGGTTATATACACAGGATGCAACTAGAATCTTGTGTCTCCCAAACAGGAAATAGTTGATCAAATCTAATTAGCTTTCAGCTCAACAAAAACAATGGAGCTACACAGATGGTCAAGGACAAATGATTTTGAAGAGAAACAGAAAATAGCTTGAACTCAAGAAAACTCCTTGGTATTTATTTATTTGTTTGTTTGCTTGTTTGTTTTCAAATGTGCAGATTCTGCAAACACTAAACATATTTTATGCCAGGCACTTCCTCCTCTACTTCAATTCATTGACATTTATATATAATTAGCTGGTTCACCAAGTTACACAGGCAAATGTTCTACAAAAATACAGTTATAAAGAGTCTTAGGCATCATCAATTCCAATCCTCGTTTTACAAATGAGTAAACTGACGTCTAGAGATGTAAACTGACTTGCAGAAAGTCACGTAGTCCACGGCAGAGATAAGCCTGGAAGCCATGTCTATGGCGTTCTAATTCATGATTCTTCCCGGTACACTAAGGCTGCCTGGCAAATCTCAGAGAAATAAGCCAAACATTCTGGTGGAAATCAGAGTGTTATGTCTTTTCCAAAGAACGAACAGAACGTGGGCCTCTCAGCAGCAATTGCTGAAACTTAGTATTCCTAAATTCTTGTAGAGCCCTGCAACTTGGCAAAAATCTCCTCCTTTCAGAAGACTTGTGCTATTATCAACAGGATAAATGGGTGGCTACTTACTCAAAACAACACTGGAAGAAAGAAACATAGAAGAGTGTGACATAGACGCCTTCCCATTGCATAGCTGTTATTCTCCAAGAATCTCATAGAGAAAACACTCTTCCAGGAAGGGCCAGCTGAGCAAAAGTGGAGACCTAAGAGCTTGCATAAAATTCACAGTTTGCAATCCACAGTGGAGCCTCTGAATTTTAAATTCTGTGGTGTGACAATGACATAAAGCAAGTTTGTTTCTTTTTTCTTAAAAGCCTAATAAAGACATTGTTCAGAATATATTATTAAATCTTGGCTGGAGCCTTTAATCTAAGGTCTGATGCCCTAAAAGTTCAATCACCACAAAATGCCCACCACAGCTGGTATGCTGACCTGAATGGCAAGTCACAGAGCCAGCAGCATTGGCAAAATGACAACAGCTACACACACACACACTATATTTTCATGTGTATATGTGTGTGTATATATATGCAAGCCCATACCACTCTCTTTGGTAATAAGAATCTTTTACCCTCTGAAGAGCTGCAGAAATCTCAGCTACTACTGTAGCCCTGTTAACAGCCAACTCTGTGACAAGGGCCTACTCAAAAGAGAGGAAAGTCAATAAAAGTAAAGTGTAAGTGTACTGTTAATGACAGGTTCTTGCAGGCACTTTCCCCCAAATTATACCATTCCTATTCAAATACCATCTCAAGAGTCTCAGACAGTGTCAAGTGCAATCATTGTTATTGCAGTTGCCAAGGTAATCAATTGAAATCATAATGAAGGGAACAGAAGGAAATCAATAGAGTCTGAAATTACAAATAAAGAGAAGCTATCGTTTAAGAGCATTTGGCTGAAATCTTCCATATTAATGGAGTCAGAAATGGCTGTGTCATTCAGAAGCAGTGTGGTGCATAATTCAGCCGAGTGCATTAGAACACCTAAAAGAGACTGCAATAATTAGGACTGCCTACCAAGAATCTGTCCACCTTAGAAGGCATATTGCTGAGTTGTTTATTATAGCTCCAGTGTGTTTTTGTATCTCAATATTTTCAATCATCTCCCCAGAACCCTGAGGTGGGAGGCAGGATTAGCTTGCTCAGAGACATTAAGAGCAGGTTGTTAGTCCAGTCTGACTCTGAGATTAGGAAGTAAGAGGGACTAATGCATTTTATTTTAGAAGTATGTTCTTTTACAAAAATTCTATTGATTTGGTAGAGCAATATATCTGGTAGAGAAAGCAAGGGATAAGTATGGAAATAGATTATAGGAAAATTGATTATTGCCTAGTCTTTAATCACATGCCTGAAAAGTTCATTGGGCTCCATTAGAGTGACAAAAAATTTTTCAATTTCACTGTTATTTGTAAAGGTAAAATGAACATTCTAGAAGTACCTAATACTCATGATCAACTACACCCTAAAGAGAGAACAGGAACCAAATGACAATAAAGGTTGAATAGCTATCCAGTTCTTTTAACAGAAAATAGTCCATAAAAAGGATAAGGAATTATGAAAAAATCATGTACTTTCCTATATTGGCTTATCTTTGGGAACTGAAAATGATAGGATTATGGATTTCAGCAGAAATACATTTATTTCATTTTCAGTAGTCTATGACAGGCTTTCCATATTCCACTCCACTGCTTTGCAGGCCTTGGCTTACGGGCTGTCTGTTTGAGAAATCCTGAACTTATAATCTCAATCTATAGATGGCAGGAATACATAAAAAGCTTACATGTGTTTGGCATCAATATCACGAGAATACTGGGACTACAAGAATATAATTTATACATATTTAACTATACCCTTTCGGTCAAAATTAGAAAAAGGAAGAGAGGAATACAACAATTAACGTAGCGTGAGTTCTTAGTGCCATTCTGCTCAGTGAACCTATACCCAAGAATGAACATGAGATGGGAGGTTAGAAGATATTTTTCCCACAGCAGGCTTAGTTCCCACATGCTTCTCAGAGAGTAAGCATTATAATTCTAGTGTTTTAAGATATTTATCTGTTTAACTATTTATTTATTTTTATGCCACATGATCTCTACCTGTAAATTGACTCCTTCACATGGTACTCAAACCAAAGAATTATCAAATTTCTGCAGACAAGACAGTGAATAAACTCTCCACACCATGTTGATCAAAATTGTTTTTCCGGTTTTAAATATTAGCCAGACATAGAGAATGTTGGACTGTAAGGCTTGGGTGCACAGTCTGGATAGAACCAGTTAATTATGTGCATTTCACTGATCCTTTGTCAGTTGTCAAACACTGAAGGATCAACCTAAAGATATACTGAACTTATTGAGAAAACTGTGCCCTTATTGTGCCCTTCACCACCACGGCAACTTCCTATGATATTTTCAAAGATAATTTTAACTATATGTAGTGTTGGCTGATTTTAGAACCCAAGCCTCATCTGAGATATAAATTCTTCATGTATAAATTTTCTGCCAGGCCTTAGCACTCACTTAATTCACAACAATGGACACATGTTTTTTAGGACTTAAAGGTCACTTGTGTTGGTCTCTTTGGGGAGCATATTAGAAATGCATACTCTCAGGATTCACTCCAGATCTACTGCATCAGAATCTGTACTTCAACTAAATACCCAGGTACTTAATATGCAAGTTCATGTTTGAGATCCACTGTGTTTGAGAGGGAAATGTATGGCATAATAGACCTTAGCGCATTATCCAAATGTTAATTAAGAAGAAAGCAAGAGAGAGAGAAAGCCTAAGCACATTTGTGCAGGCGTAATAGTTGGGGCAGAGTTCTATTGCTACATGTACTAGCATATTATAATCATCACATTAGCTTTGGCATTATGGTTATTAGTAATCATAAATAGATTCAGAATGTGTTCGTATTTTATAATATTGAATTATCTCCCCTCCCACCTCCAGGCCAGAAGAACGCATGTAAACAAATAATAAAAAGATAACATGATAACTGCTATAATAAAGATATAAATAAAATGCTTGGAAAGCTGAGAAAATTGAACCATCCATTTTGCGTGAAGAGATTGAAGAAAGACTTTTTCAAACAGACAGGTGGATACTGAGGAGACGGGTATTCCAGACAACAAGAACACAAGGGGTATTGAAAGGCTTTGCCATTTTGGAGTTGCTAAGTACTTGAGTGGGCCTAGAGCTTATGGTGTATGTGGTTTTGCAATCTCTTTAGGGGAGGTAGGAGAGGAAGGGATGGATAGGAAAAGATGAGGATGAAAAGATTGGAATAGGGTAGAGAGAGCTGGACTCTAATGCTGAGGCATCACCACAAGGCCTAAGATTAACATATTATCAGTGTTATTGAACCCAAGAATCAAACTTATTAAAGCTGATATGATATGGTCAGATTTTTAACGGTTTTATCAAAACCACTTATACAAAATTGCATTTGCATATTAAGACTAGGTTGCTGAAAAATCAATGGCTGGTCCATCCAATAAAATTGAAAACCTGGTTTTCAGGATATGAAACACATTATAGTGTTTGATATCATTTTTTGCAAAGGAATATACAATAAGTCGTATAATACTAAAATATATACTTTATCTTCCCAGTGTTAGGGGTGGCTGCTCATTTGTTTTCAAATATATAAGTAATCTTGCCTTTAAACCTCCAACTCTAACATCTATGGATATTTAAATCTTTCCCAAGATACACATGTAGTAACTTGGGTGATTTTGTCTTCATATCCTTCTCTGTGTCCGGGCTCTTGTACCCTCATGTACTATCTGTACCGGGTGCTGTACCGTGTGAAGCTAAACAAGAAACTCAGTTCCTCCACCAGTTGTTACAAAACGAAGCTGCTCAGGCATTCTTAAATGTTTGAAGGCTCAAGAGAGAATAATACCACACAGCACAGAGTTTTGTGCTACCCACAACTCCTCTTCCCTTTCCCCTCTCATCACTATGACCCTTCCCAAAGTCTCAAGAAAAGGACAAATACTTTCCCCTCTGTTAGGGAAAGCAGCTTCCTCCCCCCTCAGGAGGTCATCTTCTACTCCAAGCACTTACTAAAGTAGTTTTCAAAAGTAGGAACTATTCTATGCCTTAAAGGAATTGTGATAGCCACTGTTAAGAGAAAAACTGTTTAACTTGTTACTCAATATATACTATTCAGACACACAATACATTTGTGTGTGTATATGTGTGTATATATACATGTACGTACTTATATATATTATATATATACCTACACATACAGATATATATATATACATATATTTGTACATAGTGTATGAACATATATATTATATATATACACATATATTATGTACATATATAAGCATACGGTATGCGTGTATATTCATTAACATACATATGTGGACAGAAGGTTGGAAGGATATGTAAAACAATGTTAACGATGGTTATATATGGGTAATGAGATTATGGATAATTTTTACTTTCTTACTTTCCCCTATATGTATGTGTTACATACAGGAATATTTAATTTTAAAAAATCGGTTAGTAAAAGGGAATGTGATCATTTTATTCGAAGGAACAGTTTCATTTGAAGAGTGAGCAAAAGCTGACAAGCAAGGGCTTCCTGACTCAATAGGTGCTGATGGACTTGAGGCAATCTATGTACACTATGGTTTGGAGAAGTTGTGCCTTGAAAAGAAAGGTCAATTGAGATGGTAGTTCTAGAATAGTATTTTTTGCACTCCTCTTTTTTTCTTTTTTTTAAGTTTTATTGGAGTATAGTTGATTTACAATGTTGTGTTAGTTTCTGCTGTACAGCAAAGTGAATCAGATATACATATACATATATCCACTCTGTTTTAGATTCTATTCCCATATAGGTCATTACACAGCATTGAGGAGAGTCCCCTGTGCTCTACAGTAGGTCCTTATTAGTTATGCATTTTATATATAGTAGTGTGTATATGTCAATCCCAATCTCCCAATTTATCCCTTGCCCCCCACTTTCCCCCCGGTAATCACAAGTTTGTTTTCTCCATCTGTGACTCTATTTCTGTTTTGTAAATAAGTTCACTTGTACCATTTTTTTTAGATTCCACATATAAGTAATACCATATGACTGACAAGGGATTAATCCCCAAAATATACAAACAGCTCATGCAGCTCAATATCAAAAAAAGAAACAGCCCAATCAAAAAATGGGTGGAAGATCTAAATAGACATTTCTCCAAAGAAGACATACAGATGGCCAAAAAGCACATGAAAAGATGTTCAACATTACTAATTATTAGAGAAATGCAAATCAAAACTATAATGAGGTATCACCTCACACCAGTCAGAATAGTGATCATCAAAAACCTACAAACAATAAATGCTGCAGAGGGTGTAGAGAAAAGGGAACCCTCCTACACTGTTGGTGGGAATGTAAATTGGTATAACCATTATGGAGAACAGTATGGAGGGTTCCTTAAAAAACTAAATGTAGGGCTACCATATGATCCAGCAATCCCACTCCTAAGCATATATCTGGAGAAAACTGTAATTTGAAAAGATACCTGCACCCCAATGTTCAATGCAGCACTATTTACAATAGCCAAGACATGGAAGCAACCTAAATGTCCATCGACAGAGGAGTGGGTAAAGAAGATGTGGTACATATACACAATGGAATACTACTCAGCCGTAAAAAAGAAAGAAATAATGCCATTTGCAGCAAAATGGATGGACCTAGAGATTGTCATACTGAGTGAAGTAAGTCAGACAGAGTTCTAGAATCGTATTTACTAAACTAATTCCAGAGTTGGTGCTTAAGGAATTACATGTAGAAAACACTGTCTAAAGAAATTTTTGCACTATGTTTTATCTAGCATTTCCAAATGTATTTGACATAGAATCCACTTTTTTGCATGGAATACTATGAAATACTAATGAAAAATTATTGTTCCATAGAACACATTTTGAGAAATGCTACTTTAAGGAATAGTGGAGTTAATAAAAGTTTATATTTGCTAGACTTGACTATGCTTGTGGGTCTAGGGGAGGGAGATTGTGAAGAAGAAATTGAAGATGTAAGACAAAAGGAAAATAGTTTTTTGACCAAAGTTCCAGAGAAAGCATAAGTGGATGAAAACTAAGACATTCCTACTCAAAAGACTGGTTTCTAAACCAACAATTTCAGCATCAATTGTTGACATTTCATTTTAACAAGGTTCCCAGGAGATGCATTTGTACATTAATATTAAAGAAACACTGCTCTAAGAAATAGGAATCATGTCAGAGGCCTGAAAAATGTGGGAAAACGTTTGAAACAGCTAGTGTGGGGAATGTGACAGGGAATTGACAAGGGTCCATTTGATACTGATTCTAATCAGTGTCTTGGTTTGGTTGTTATTTAAGTTTCTCCAGTGAAGCTCAGAACTTAAGAGTAGAGAAACAGAATTATGGTTGTGGCCCAGGTTGGGGACGGACAGAAGGAGCATCACTGAAGAGCAAGGGAGTAGGAAGTCCTAAAGCAACTGAGAGAGTAGTATTGAAATAGCTGAGTTAGAGGGCATTTGAGGATCCAAAAAAGCCAGAAGGAACCTGATGCATGGAGGGGATCAGGAAAAACCTCAAGAGGTGTGAGGTGAGCAAAGTGATAGATAAGGAAGTCAGGTTTGGAAGCGCTAAGTTCTGGTATTTCATTTGTAGAGGAGAGAAGATGAGGAAAACAATGCGAACAGATAAAGGGGAAGAGATGATAGGAAAAGTCCAACGGGTACAGTTTTTCTGCTGTCTACAGAATTGTCATGCAGAGTGCTGGGTGGGTCAGAATCTCCTCCCTTCTGTGGTTCCAGATGGGGTTGGAATGAGCCAAGGTAATCCCCAAATAAGGACTGTTTTTATACTCTTCTAGATTTTATATGTGGCCTTAACCAGCTTATAGTTAAGACTCTTGGGTTATGCCTTTTTCCATGCTGGCTATCAAGGATCAGTGAACAGAAGTGGGATTACTAGGGTGAAACCAAGTTTCATTTTAGGAGAAACAGTAGAGAACACTCAAAGAAAAGTTTCAATGCAGAGAGGAGTTTTGTCACAACAGAAGTAAGATAATCAAAGGGAAACTTTATGCACAAGATATTACTACTACTACTACTGCTGCTGCTGCTGCTACTAGTAGAACACTGACTATTTACCAGGTACCTCTAAGCACCGTGTGTATTTATTACCTCATTCAATCTCCAGAATAGCTCTATAAGGTTGGTATCATTAACACATCCATATTGCTAATAAGGAAACTGAAAGATGTTAAGTAATTTATCTGAGGTCAGGCAGTTAATAGGAGGTACAGCCAGGATTTGGTCCTATTTAGCTAATTCCAGATTCCATGTTCTTATTCACCTCACTATACCCATCATCTTTATGCAGATGCAGTGACCATTTTCATCATTGGCATCATCATCACCCTAATCATCATCATCATCATCATCCTCATCACTAATAGGTTTTATATAGTGATTTAAAATTTATGAAGTACTACCTTCATATGATGAGAAGGCTTTTAGAGCTTAAATCAATATGTATGGTTTCAACATCCAATTCCTTGCTCTCTACAATCTTGCTCTAGACCAGCAACACCAGTATCACTTGGTAGCTAGTTACTGAATCTGAATCTGAATTTTAACAAACTTCCCTAGGGAATCTACATTGTTTGAGAAGTTCTAATCTACACTGTTCTATGTTGCAATGTATTGCCATGAAGGGTCATTTCTGGGAAAAATTGAAATAAGAGTTTTTATTATCAGGGCCTTCCTACTTTGCCCTCTTGTAACTCCACTTTCCTCTCCTAGGAACCTACATCAGTTTGAAAGTTTCAGCAGCAAATATCAGAACACCATAAGTGTGATGGGCTTCAGCTATGAGGAAATGAGTTATCTCGTATAACAGGATGTCAACAACTCAGAGTTCAAGGCTTACTGATTCAGTGGCTCATCCAGGCCATCACCAAATTCCTTCCATGAACTATGACCTCAAGTTAGTTTCTCTTGGTCATAAAATGGCTGCAGCAGTTCCATGTTTTACCTTCCTTCACAGAAACATTGAGAGGAAGAATTAGGGAAACTTCTTTGTGTCTACTTGATAGATGAGGCTCCAAGTAGATTTTTCTCTCATGTCTTACTTGCCAGAATTGGGTTGCTTGTTACTTCCTAAACAAATTACTGGGCAAGGGAAAGGGATTGCATGGACCAGTTTACACTAATCTCTGGGACGGACTGGATGATGGAGAATCAACAAACGTGGTTACTTCAGAATCCAAGTCACCCATGCTGCCACTGGCTTCCAGGAGATTACTGCTCCTATCTGCCATCCTGGTGTCCTGCTTTCTGCCCTCTTCCTCTACCTCCTCTCAGCTTGCTGTCAAGACACTCTTATAAACTCATTCATAAAATATTAATGACCAGTCAGATTTTGCCAGTGTAATCCATCTGAAAAGCTAACCCAATTCCAGGTGACTGTTCCCAGTTGTTTAGACAGCAACATCCCTTAAGTGGAAAGCTGAGTTCAAAAGGCAACTACAGTTAGATAGGAAAATAATATAAAAATAAAAGAGACTCCCATTGCTTTGATGAAGTTTGGAGTGCCAAGAACACTGGACTGAGAGACCAGCGATAAGGCTGCTAAATCTGGAGAGAGGTGGTGCTCTGCTGATGTACACAAGTCATTTCACTATCCGAGCCTTGGTTCATTCATCTGAAAAGTGATCATACTTTGGCCTGGTTCACCTCATACCATGAGGACAATTAATGATAATGCATAGGATGAATATTAGAAAGCAAATATAGAGTGTTATTATTCCTCCAGTACAAAGAACAGTACCTTGCTCTAGATGTTAAATATATATTTGTTGAATGAATGATTAACTGTATTTTCACCTTTCCAAGGAAAGGTATTTAAATTTAACCCAACAAAGCACATTTTACAGTGTCTATCATGCTTAAGTAGCAGGTGTCTAGCGGCCTTTCCAAAGCTCTACAAATCATCCTAGTCCATTTATAAAAACTTACCTCTACTCTAGTCATATATGAAGGGAAAGAGCAGCTTTACATTATCTTGAGTAAGGTAAAATACTTATGAAATTTCATAAAAAGTTACAGACATGCCCTTCAGTTATTTTTTGAAAGTAAAATATTTATTTCTTTGATTACAGAAAGCAGTACTCATTGCAAAAAGAAGATTAGAGAAAGTATAAGATACAAGTTTAAATCTGATAAAACCCTATCACTCAGGTGTAACCACTAATAAAATCTTGGCCCCTTTAAGGCTGTTGGCTTTGAATATTATTAATTTATATTCTTTTCTACCCATATATACACACACATTATTGTATAATAAAAATCATACTACATATGCTGTTTATCAATGAGCTTTTTAAACTAATCAATTGGAAATGTATATATTTTCAAATCAGTAAATATAGATAAACATTATCATATTTTATGGTGGCCTGGTAGTTCTTCATGTAGGTAACAGAAGATTAATTTAGTCAGTCCTCTGCAAATGGAATATTATGTTTCTCTCCATAGAGTTTGTTTTTTTCTTCCCAAGGAAGGCAGCACTTGTTGTCATTTTTTTAAGAAGCAGGTTTTGGAAAAAGAAATGAGCTTCAGAAATTCTGCTTCTTCCCACCTGAATGACAATGTGTGATGCTACGGAGATCAGATGTTTAGGAGCCAGGGAGATGAGTGGCATCTGACCAAATAACATCTGTGTAATGGCAATTACATCACAGCCATTATCTGAAGTGCTATTGTAGCTCTGAAGAGCAGTAGAGAAACAAACACACATAATGCAGGCAGCCATTAGCCCATCAAGGAAAGCATGCTTATTAGAGCACTACAGAAATAAAGTCATTTCAGAAGGAAAAAAACACACTATTTCCCCCTCTTTTGGAATCTTCTCTTTAAACACAAAACTTGCCACAGATAATTTTCAGACATCCTGCTTTACCCAACAGCACCATAATTTTAGCTAGAGAGCAGGAGATTAAATGTGGAGGTTCTCTAATCTATTAAATTCTTTTTGCCTCTGAACATGAAGTGTGAGTTACCAGTTCCAGAGTTTGCCTACATATTTCAAAGCCTCTGTCACTCCCAATTGTCTTTATACCAGAGGACGTTCATCTTTTGTCATAAAGGTCTCAAGGAAGCAACAAGTCACACAATAGGTCCCTGCTCTCTGACCCACCAGTCTCCAAAGACCTGATATGCATTTTGTCATTTTGGGGGCCTTCTTCTTCTGCTTTTTCCTACACTAATCATCTTCTCTGACTTTTTCTCCACTTCCTTTACCAGAAGACAGCCAGAATCCTGCTCTCTTTACTCTCTTTCCAACCAAAACTTTCCTTTAAACAGAACCCAATTCATTCATTCACATTACTATTTAACTATTGTGATGATAATGCTATATTACATCCCAAATCTCAGTGGCTTCCATTAAAAACCATTTATTCTGGGTCTATAGGCAGCTCTGCTTTAGGCTACAGTTTGGGTTCAGGTCTGCTCCACATTTCTCTCATGCTCTTTGGACCAGCAGAAATCCAGGCATGTTCTCCTTGTGGTGACAGGTAGGAGTACAACAGGACATATGGGAATATTCCATGCCTTTGATGGTCTTGGCCTAGAACTGGCACACTGTCACTTCTTCCACATTCCATTGGTCAAAGAAAGTTTCATGTCCAAACTTGACATCAAGCTTATGGAAAGAAACTCTACTTTTAAAGGGAAGAACTTCAAGGTCACATGGCAAAGGGTATGGATATACAATTCTACAGGGAGGGCATGAAGAAAAGGGGAACAATGATCTAATGTACCACACATCCTGAGGCTGATAGCAGATTGTTGGTCCTTCTTGGGGAATTTTTTAACAGAGGAAACCAGCTTTAAGCCAAATTCCAATGAAATTCTACACGTGTGTTTACAGAAAGCAATACACTCGAGATGAGAACATTCCAGAGTCCCTTTACAGGAACTCCTTTCCTACTCATAGAGTAAAACCGAAATGATAGTGAGCCGGTGGATAGATGAGAAGTCATCCATCTACTGGGAACCTGAAAGCATGCCCAGAAATAGTCTTGGGTTTGGGATTACAATGGAGACATAGGTTTAAATGCCACTATTTCAGCTGTGTGACTTATTTTCCTAAGCCTTAGTTCCTTCACCTGTGAATGAGACATTAGGAATAACCACATCTTAGGATTGCTGAGGGGACAGAATTAAATACTGTATACAAATTGCTTTGTTTCTAATAAAGTACCTGGCACATAGTAGGCATATTCATAATTTTCCCTTCATTTATAGTCATCTTTCAGAAAAGAATTACCATGTTTATTATACTCTGAAGAGGAAGTAAACTGCGTTTGTTAAATAATTGATCCAGAAGCACATTTCAGGCTATTCTTTACTTACTTTGTGCATTTCCTGCTGGTTCTGACATCCTTTCCATTGAAAATGACTCTAACACAGCCCTCTAACCTGTATAAACATAGCTGCTGGTAGGTGGCTTTTAGGTACATGCTAGATCTTGGGGGCTAGAGAGAATGTTGAAAATGCAGTGACACTTTACTATATTCCTAGCAACTAAACTGAGTTAATCCATGCACAGCATTTTTTCGTTTCCAAAGCTGCTATCCATGGCAAATACTGAAAGTGGGAAGCTATAGCAGGTTCCTCCTCAAAAGCAGTAACCCACTAACCATCACTTTCACTTTCACCAAGTTCTCATAAATTATTTTATATCAGTTCAATCTTTAATCTGGTTGCAGCTCTTCCGGATTAAATGAGAGGTTCTTAATGAAATTGACTAGCATAATGCCTAGCATGGAATAAGAGCTCAACAAATCCTTTGGAGCCTAGAAAAAATTCTGAAATGTCTGTCTAAAATCACAAAAGTAATAACCTCCAAAGGTATGATTACTTGTAGTATAGACATCTGTAGATTATCTCACTTTCAATATTGGGTTGGCCCAAAAGTTCGTTCGGGTTTTCCGAAAGATGTTATGGAAAAACCCGAACGAACTTTTTGGCCAGCCCAATACAACGACTCATGCCCTTTAAACTGGGTAAAGAGACTCAGAGAGGGAAACAATGTTCTTAAGGTCACAGAGCTAAAGAATGGTAGGAAAAAAAAAAAAAAAAAGAATGGTAGAGTTGGGACTTGAATGCAGGCATTCCCACTCTAAATCCAATAACCTCTCAAAGTCAGCCACTTCTTTACAGAAGTGAAGTTTCTGATTCAGTTGTGATAGATCACACAAAACTACAAAATGGCACAGAATGATTCATGTTCTACCATCACCCATTTTAAGAAGGATCAGCTCTTTTTCAAAAGCAAATGTGCTTTTTACTTATCAACATAGCTCACTGAGTAGTTAGGAGAGTGTGACACCAATAGAAAGAGACAAGCTTGACAGTATGCTGAATTTGATAAAAATTGTTTTAGATAATCTTGCAGAAGTTTGGGGATCTGGGAAATACCAACTATGATCTACTGATAAAGTTTCTATTTTAGTTTTAAAATATATGCATTTTGTGAGAAGCAGAATTCTCATCTTAGCATGCATGTAACTTTATGCAATGAATGGAGTACTAAAAATTGTGTAAAATAATTTTATAACACAAATTATTATATGCCTATACTGAGGTTGCTTAGTCCTTCATAGAATCAATAAATCTTAGAGCTAGCAGAAGTCCTCAGAACTTTATCCAAAGCTGCATTTTACAGATGAACACTCAGACCCAGAGAAGTTAAAGAAGTGCCCCAGTTATAGGTAGGTAGTGATAGACTAGAACCCAAGTGTTCTGTCTTCCAGCCAAATGCTTTTTCCATTGTAATACTAGGAAAACAAATAAAGGAACAAAAATCTTTGTGGTAAACTATTTTGAAAAGAAAATGCTATTTTTATAAATATTCAATTTTAATGTATCTCTTATTCTGACTCTTGATGTTGTATATTGAATTGCTTTTTAGTAGAATGCATATACATGTCTATACAAATGCATATATCTATATTTATTTTGGTTTCCATGGTAGCTATTTGCTTGCTTCAAATCATTCGATCCTCTGCAGCATGGGCTTATTTTTTTCTAATCCCCGACAGTCCCCGACACATTTATGATATTGCCATATGCACACTGGGTACTTGATAAATATTTGTGGTTGCTGATAGAACTGCCCCTGCTGATAAACTACTGTTGGAAAAGCCTGAGGTCTACATTAGAGAGAAGCTTTTCTCTTTTAAACTATCGATTGACTCTTGTGTGACATTTAATAAAACCTTTCCATTACCACTTACATAACAGCAATTAAAACCCTCATCAAATCTATCTTAACTGCTTAGAGTCTTCCACTGGGGAGCATTTTCCTTGGCAAACATCTGCAATAAAAGGCTATTTAATCTTTCTAACTGAAACAGCCAGTTATGGTAATTCGTCTCTTTTATTGTCAGTTTACATTGGAATCACACACAGCTCTAGTCCTTTCAAAAGGTACAGAAGAGAGCCTAGTTCCTCTAGCAAAAATAGCTAGTAGTGATGTCCCTGTCACTGGAAGCAGCCACATCTGGCCCAAGTGATCATTTGTTAATAGCACTATCCAAAGGATTTCTCAATGGGAGTGAGTTAGACTAATGAAGATCTATGATGCCTTCCAATTAGAGATTCTTTATTTCTAGGTTCTCCAAGCCTAAGAATGATGTTCTCAAACACTGAGACAGTGACTCCATATTAAAATTCTGAAACCAGGTTTCAAAGATGGAGAAAAGAATCTCCATTTATACTTCATTTTCCTTTTTAAAATTCCTTAATTTGTTTCACTTCATAATAAGATGGGGAAATACTCACTTTGGAGCATTTAAATAAAAATAAGGCAAGATGTAAAACTGTATATACAATATAATCTTGAAATAATAATAATAGTAGTAATTTGCATGTATCAAACACAGGCATGAGTCAAGCACCGTGTTAGGGGCTCTTGTTGCTTCACTGTCTGTTCATATATTGATCATACGTGTGTCACTGAGTCTTTTCAAATACAGCTTCCTGGGGTAAGTTACATTTAAGTGGAGTCTTTAAACACAAATAGGAGTTGGCCTAATCTAATTGGGGATTTAATTGATGATAAACATGTGTGATAAAATTTAGATTGCTGAGTAGTATTTTCATTTTACAGAGGAGGAAAAAGAGGCTCAGGGAAGTTCAACAAGTCACTCAAGATCCACAGATAGTAGTATTTGGGTTAGTATTCAAATCATGCATATCTTACTTCAAAGTCCACAAGGAGCATTAAAAAAAAAAGTGGGGAAGATAACACATTAAAATAATGGTAATGGTCATTTCTTTATACAGTTTGTTTTTATACTTTCTATATAATTTGTGTCTTCTAACCATTCTACAAAGAGCACCTATGATTTTTTTTTTTTAATTTTGACTTTATAGTGCGGTTTAAGGTTCAGAGCAAAACTAATGGGTAGGTACAGAGATTTCTCATATATACCCTGCCTTCACACATGCGTAGCCTCCTTTATTATCAACATTCCCAACCAGAGTGATATACATTTTTTTTACAATTAATGAACCTACACTGACACATCATAATCATCCAAAGTCCACAGTTTACATTACAGTTCACTCTTGGTGCTGTACATTCTAGGGCTTTGGACAAATATACAATGACATGTATTCATCATTATCGTCTCATACAGAGTATTTTTACTAACCTAAAAATCCTCTGTGCTCTACCTATTCATCCCTCCCTTTGCCCAGCCCCTGCCAAACACTGGTCTTTTGCCTTTTTCAGATGTCATACAGTAAAAAACATACAGTGTTTAACTTTTTCAGATTGGCTTCTTTTACATTTACTTTGTAAATGTAAATGGATAAAGTTCTCTAGTCAAAAGATATAGAATAGCTGAATGCATAAAAAAAAAGATTAAATAATATGCTGTCTACCAGAGAGTCACTTTAGCTTTAAAAACACACATAGACTGAGAATGAAGGGATGGAAAAAGATATTTTAAGCAACAGTAACAACAACAACAAAAAGCTGGGATAACTAAAACTCATATCAGAAAAAGACTTTAAACTAAAAATGGTACAAAAAATGAAAAAGAAAGTAATTATATAATGATAAAGAGGTCAATCCATCAAGAAGATAGTTGTATCAAATATTTATACACCAAACATCAAAGCACCTAAATATATTGAGCAAATACTAACTGAACTAAAAGAAGTATACAGCTATATAATAATAGTTAGGATCTGTAATATCAACAGTTAAAGTTGGTACCAAGCTACAATTGTTTCACTCTCAATAATGGACAGATCATCCAGACAGAAAATCAGGATGGAAACAGTGGATTTGAACAACATTATAGAGCAAATAAGCCTAACAGACATATAGAGAACACCCTATCCAATAACAGCAGAATACACATTCATCTCAAGTGCACATTAAATATTTTCTAGATAGATTATATATCAGGCCACAAAATAAGTCTTAGCATATTTAAGAAGACTTAAATCATACAGAGTATGTTTTTGGACCACAATGGTATGAAACTAGAAATCAATAAAAAAAGAAAACTAGAAAATTTACAAATACATGAAAATTAAACAATACACTCCTGAACAACCAATGCATCAAAGAAGAAAGGATAAGGAAATTAAAAAGTATCTTAGAATGAACAAAAATGGAAAAACAACATACTACAACTTACAGGATGCAGAAAGAATAGTTCTAAGAGGAAAACTCATAACAATGAAGGCATACATTAAGAAAATAGAAAGATCTCAAACAACTTAACTTTATACCTTAAGGAACAAGAAAAATAAATTAAGCCCAAAGTTAGCAGAAGGAAGGAAAAATAAACATTAAAGCAGAAATATGTGAAAGTTTGTACCCTTTTACCAATCTCTCCCTATTTCCCCCACCCCCTATCCCCTGGCAACCACTTTTCTACTCTCTGTTTCATTGAGTTCAACTTTCTTACTCTCTTTTTTTTTTTTTTCAGATTGCACATATAAGTGATACAATGCAGTATGCAGTATTTGTCTTTTTCTGTCAGGCTTATTTCACTTAGCTTAGTGCCCTCCAGATTCATCCATGTAGTTACAAATGGCAGGATTTCTTTCTTTTGTAAGGCTGAATTTTATATGTATATATAACAATTTATTGATCCATTCATCCACCAACAACACTTAGATTGGTTCTATAACTTGGCTATTGTGAATGATGCTGCAATGAACATGGGAGTACACATATTTTTTTAGGTAATGGTTTTGTTTCCTTTGAATATATACCAAAAAATGGAATTGCTGGGTCATATAGTAACTCTATATTTTTAAAATTTATTTATTTACAATCTTTAAAGGGGTAAATCTATTTTTAATTTCCTCCGGAACCTCCATACTGTTTTTCATAATGGGTATCAGTTTACATTCCCACCAACAGTGTCAAAGGGTTCCATTTTCTCCACATCCTTCTCAGCATTTGTTATCTCTTGTCTTTTTTGAGAATAGTCATCCTAACAGGTGTGAGGTGACATCTTATTGTGTTTTGGGGGGGGGAGGGTCTTCTATGTTATACTAAGTGAAATAAGTCATTGTGGCTTTGATTTGCAATCTCCTGATAACTAGTGATGTTGAGTACCTTTTTAGGCCTTTTGTGTGTCTTCTTTGGTAAAATGTTTATTCAGGTCCTTTGCCCATTTTTTAATTGGGTTATCTACCTACCTATCCATTTATTTATTTATTTATTTGCTATTGAGTTGTATGAGTTCCTTATACATTTTGGATATTAACCCCTTATCATATGGCTAATTTGCAAATTAGGTTACCATTTTATACTTTTGATTGTTTGCTGAGCAGAAGCTTTTTAATTTGATGTAGGCTCTCTTATTTATTTTGCTTCTGTTGCCTTTGCTTTGGGTATTTGAGTATCAAAACCCAAAGCATAATCGTTAAGACCAATGTCAAGGAGCTTTCCCCCACTAGGTTTTCTTCTAGGAATTTATGGTTTCAAGTCTGATATTCAAGATTCAAGCTGAATTGATTTTTGTGTATGATGTAAGGTAGAACTCTAGTTCCATTCTTTTGCATGTGACCCAGCACCATTTATTGAAGAGACTATCCTTTCCTCTTTGTATATTTTTGTCTCCTTTGTTTAAAATTTATTGACTACATATGCATGGGTTTATTTCTGATCCTTGATCCTGTTCCATTATTCTATATGTCTGTTTTTATGCCAATACTATACTGTTTTCATTACCATAGCTTTCTAATATAGTTTGAAAGCAGGAAGTGTGATTCCTCCACCTCTGTTCTCCTTTCTCAAGATTGCTTTGGCAATCTTGTACAGAGCTAGGTTAACTCTTACTATATTTCTCAACTTCCTCCTCTTCTTTCTCTCTTGCTGTAAAATGTACATTCCTAGAGTGTCTATTAGACCAGAATTTTTTAAAAAGTTTAATTTTTCAACTTTAGCTTTTATTTCTATTGATTTTTTACACTTACATAATTTAAATACAAATAATTCTACATCTTCTTCTTTATAAAACAGTTTTTTTAAAAGCAGTGCCCTGACCTACTGTCATCTCTTCCTGCTTCTGCAGATTAAAACATTCAATTATTCAATTGGTAATTCAATCATATGATCAGTCAATAATATGGTATTTGCTTTCATATTCCTAAATGTCATGCTGACACTGCAGCTTCTTGATTCTCGAGTTTAGGTATCATTTCTTAATTTCTCGCATTTGCCTTTCTCCTTGCAAAGGAAATTTTGCAATTCGATTACTTCAATATTTCATGTTTATATTATTATGATCATGTTATTCTCTTTTAAGAGCTGAGTCATATGGTCATTTATCATTAATTTTTTTTCTGATCAACAGTTAGTATTTCCTGCAGTTAGTATTTGGTTTTTTGTTTGCTTTCTATGTACTTATCATTCAAGGAACTCCAAACTCTCTACTATTTGTGTAAACCTCCCCTCAATACACTGAAACATATCTTCTATTACTTTGATATTCCTAATGATGCCTCATTGGGAGCTTTCTGACCTACTCCAATATGGACTGTTTATGATTTAGACCTGCTAAATCATAAGCATAGCTGTCTTCTTGAGATTTCCCTGCACCATCATCCTAAGGATTTTGCCCTCCTGTCTCTTTTGTTAGAGACAGGAATGTGAGAACATTGAGGAGGATATTTAGTTATGATAACCCCATCTCTGTCTCTCTCTTCCACAACTGATTTGTTGCCTATTCCTAGGCCTTTGAGGATTTCTGTGATATAATTTGCTTCTCTGCCTTCCCCTTTGTTGCCTTAGGATTTAGCTTCCTAGGACTGATAAATTAATTATCACTCACACACTATCTCGTTTTATAGCTACAAAATTGTGTTGCTATGTCTTCTTTTCCTTTCTCTTTGTCCTTATGGGTTGCTGCTTTAACTCTTTTTCAGCAAGGCCATATTACTGGAGTTTGGGGTGAGAGAAGATCTAAATATAAATTTTCAATCTATCTGGCTGAAATTATAGATGAAAATTGCCAAACTTTAAATATTTCCAAAATTTGTCAACTAATAAGAATCATTATTATTATTATTATTGGCCACGCCGTATGGCTTGTGAGATCTTAGTTCCCCAACCAGGGAGTGAACCCGGGCCCTCTGCAGTGGAAGCACAGAGTTCTAACCACTGGACCGCCGGGGAATTCCTAATAAGAATCTTTAGAGATTTTGTTAAAACACTTATTCCGGGGTTTTATCTAAGATTTACTAAATTGCAAGCTTCAGGGAAAATGCCAGGGAATTTGTATTGTTAACAAGTGCACAAAGAGATGATATGATAATCTGATTCGTGAAACACCATTTGTGAAAAGATGTGAAAAGAAGGAAATTTTCATGAATAATTTTAAGATGTCAGCATAGCCCTCATACCAAAAATATGTAAACATTTGCACACACACAGGCATACACACAAACTATAAGTCACTCTGAATTACAAACATACATTCAAAATTTCTAAATAAGTATTAGCAAATTGAATATAACATTATAATAAAAGAATAATAAATTATTACCAAGTTATGAATAGTCAAAAAATTGCTAGAATGTGTCAGGATTAGGGAGGTTTTTTTCATGTAAATCACAAAATGAACCTTTTAAAAAATATTTATGTAATGATCTCAGTACATGTTGAAAAGCATCAAGTAATAGTCAACATGCATTTCAGATAGTTATCAAACAACATCCTTCTAGGAATCACAAAAAAAAAAAAAAAAAAAGTCCTTGACCAGATTAAGTGCTAGAAACTCACAAACACCTTACTCAATGAGCTAATAATAGAACCATTTCCACAGAAAGCAGGAAAAAGGCAAAGACATCATTATCTCTACTATTGAATGTAGCTGGAAGCCTTCATCAATGCAATAAGATAAAATAATAGAGGTATAAATATTGCAAAAAAAGAAACTAGCCTGTCATTTTCTACTTAGAAAATCCAAGAGAATCATCTGAAAAATAATGAGAATTCATTTAAGTGGTGTCTGCATACAAAATTAACATTTAAAAATTCAACAGAATTCTTAAATACTTACAGTAGTTAACTAGAAAATAGACAACAGATTGATGAACAAATGAGTAGTCAGAAACAGTTCATGATAAAAGTAGCAGTTCAAATCAGCAGACAAATAATGGAATATTCATAAAATTATTTGGAAAATATGTTCTTTTAATTTAGGAAATTCACATCCAACAAAATAGAAAAATGTGCTAAGTCTATAACTAAGAAATTCTTGAAAGAGATATGTATGTGACTAATAAACATTTTAAAATTAAATCTCATTAAGCATATTTTAAAAGCATATTTTAAAATCTCCAAGATATATTAAAATTATATTTCCCTCATTGGGAAATACAAATTACAATACCAATCAATTTTTTTGTCATTCACATGGGCAAAAAAATTTTTTAATTTGACTCTATCCTGTGTTTGTGAGAATGGTGGGAACAGCACTGGGATATATTTTTCTGCTAACACAGAATTTAAAAACCCACTTGAAGGAATTTGGCACCATCTTCCAAAATTGAAAATACATAAAACATTTACTCAGGTGTTCCATTTCTAAGAATCTCTCACATAGAAACACTCTCATATAAGCACAGAAAACTACGTCCCAAAATGTTAATTGAATAATTATTTTTAATGGCAAAAATATGTGGAAAATAGACTAGACATTAATCACAAAGGAAGCCTGAAATTGATACGCACATAACTATGGCTGTGTAATTCTTTAGAGGAATGATATATGTACAATCATGGAAAAAGCTTTAAGACATTCTAAGTAAAAAGAGCAGATCACAAGGATACATAAAATGATACCATTTAAAACAGAACTAAAGGGTTATACATGGAATGATTAACAGAGGTTACCTCTAGTAAGAGGAGTGGGAGTTAGAAAGTGATATTTATCTCTGCATTTTTAATGTTTTACAACAAGATACAATATCCCTTATGTTACTTCAGAAATTATTTATCTACAAAAGTAGTCTTAGTTTCTGAAATTCATTAGATGCTGTTATGAGCGTTTTCTCTTAAAATACTGGCCATTGTAGTTCTTTTTTTTTTCTTCATCTTTATCTAAATGGGAATGTGGCATTTGAATTCTGCCTCAGCTCCTGTTGATTTGACAGAATAGAAGGAAAATAGTCTTCTTTTACCTCATGCCTTCTCAGATCTGCCAACTTGACTATCTTTTCTGTCCTATTGGTCCTTATTCACGCTCTCATTTCCTGAGAGATCTCTACCCTAGTTTTCTCTCTTGGCCAATTAAAGCTTTTATCAAACCGAGAGAATGAACACCTACATCTGTGTGACCTATGTGCTGTTTTTCTGAGTATTTCGAGATAAACCAGATTAGAGAAGGATACTTTTACTTTATAATGGGGTAGAGGGGAGGTGGTAAGAGAGCTCCCTGAAGAGGAGGTCTTCCTTGGCCTTGCTTCTTGGCATGAGCTGTGACGTTTTATTTCTTATGACAACTATAAATTTAGATGCATGTCCACTAGCCTTTCTTTTTCCTTTTATTTTTTATTTTTATCATTTTAGCCTTTAAAAATGAAACCCAAACAACTTCATAGGCCAGATCTGGCTGGGTATGGCTTGTGGCAAAACATAAAAAGGAGGAGAAGGGAAAAAGCCAAACAAAAGAGTAAAACAGTATTACAAATGTTTGGATATAGGTAAAAAATAAATCAAATAGGTATTCACACTTTAAAGAGTGCCCTGAATGTTTCTCTACTGTAAACCCTTCATAACAGATCAATACCGTTTACACCACTCACTCACAGCAAGCAGTAAATGTCTTTCATCTCACCTGTTTCTAACCATTTAACATCGTTAAAAAGATGGCTAGAAACGTCAATTGAGGTGATTTCTCCTAACCTGAAAATGGGTCAGTTAGTCTTGGTGACATTCATTGCATGAAACAGGACCTAGAGAAGGAACGGGGGAGGGAAAGTCACACAATGAATGTAAATGTATTAGTTTTCCAAGTTCATGAAAGTTAAGTTGGATTTCAGGGTTCAACAAAACAAGCCGAAAGAGGGAATGAAAATTCTGCTCTTATACTGTATCTCTAACTTGTTTGATACATTTGTACTATGGATTGCCTAAAATATTGATTATGCTGTAAGTATATCAAGTTAAACAATAACTCTGAACCTCCAGCCCTGGACATTTGTCATGTCAAATCTCCTCAGTGGCGGTGGAAATTGGTGATCAATGCCATTATAAAAGGAACAGATATTCATTATTAATAAACATGGCAAGGCTGAAACGAGGTAATTAAGTAGAAATAAATTAACTTCTGCTCTATTGCAAGGGAAAAACCCGCCAGGATTGATTGCTGCATTCATTTAATTAATGTTTTAGTGCAATTCAGAAATAGTAGAAAGATTAAGGAGTGGCACATGCTATATAACATTCCAAAAAGGGAATGGGGATATTTTAGGAGAAAAAAATTGCTTTTTATCAAGTCTCACATTGCCTAAATTAATTGCTTAATTCTGGCAACACGATGTTTGTTGGAGTGGGTTTTACACTCTGGAACCCCAAACCTATTTCTTCTATGTAACCTGGTTAAAGAAAGGAATGAAACATGAACTTTTGGCCTGGGCAAACTATGGCTAAGTTGATGCCTCTTTTAGTTTGTGAATGTGTTCAGTTTTCCTAAGGCCCAGTGGGAAATGTGCTGAGTACTCCCTCGGCAATTTGGTGTCACTGCTGGCTCCTTGGAATTCACTGCTGCATTGCAGTGCAGAAGCTGGGAACTACATTTCCTAGAATCCCCTTCCCCTTATTGTTCCAGGTTCCAGTCAGCCCATAAGAACACTTGTAGAAGAGCTGGAAGGTGTTAGAAAAAGAGAGGCCAGTATGCTGCAGGCAGATTTATGGGATTAAAGCAAATTTCCAGCTAATCCTGCAAAACCATCCATTTTACTCTTGTAGACTACATAAAAAATTTCCAAGAAATTCTTAAGATCTTCAGTGGCTTATAAGTAAGCTGTTGAGAATCGTCCGCTTCAGGACCAAGAGGCTCTCTGGTACTCCCTGTCCTTTATTCCTCTGTGTTTCTCAATAATTGATAAGACTAACCTCCTTTGTTAAAACCCTCACACTTGGAATACATAGAGTTGCTTCTGTTTCCCTTTTCAAACTCCCCTGACTGATATACCATTGTTGAAATCATCTTTGGATCATTGGAATGGATGTTTTTCCCAAGAGTGATACCTACTTCATCCAGAGTTGAGCATTCTCTTGGATGCAAAGCTAGAATTACAAATACCAGAAACGTTCTCAGTCTGTCACCTTGGTGAGTCTGACATGATATGACATTAATTTTGTGATTAATAAAGATCACATGATACCAATCAACATGAATATCTTTGTTACATATAAGAGATGCCTCTGTCTGAACAGTCAGAGTAAGGGGTGGAGAGCTGCGAGGGGCAGTGATATCCTGAGGGGAGATGCAAAGGAGTATTCAGGAAGAAGACTGAGGTTGTGGAGGGTGTGTTTACCATGTAACAAAGATTCTAGGTGTGACAGAAGAAAGATAAGAGAGGAGAGGAACCGTGAACACGTGGGTCAACAGAAAGGAGCAGAGCAGAAAGGAATAGGAGTAAGAGGCAACAACGGGATGTGAATCATGAAATAGCTGGTACAAAATGTTATCACTAAACATCAGTGTGGTTGACCCTCTTCTGTTAAAACAGTCTTACTAAATGAAATGGTAGAAAGATTTTATTTGTTTATTCAGGAAATACTGAGCATTTTCTAAGTTCTAGTAACTGTGTTAAATGGAAGGTGTATAAAGCTAAACAAAATAGTTATTATTCTTTTTGAAAGTGTTCTCCAAAGAGTGAGGGGTTATAAAGAAGAGCCAATGTAATTCCAACTGGATTGTACCACTTCAATTGAACCTAGAAATCATTTCCTGTTCAAAGGGAAATTTTTTTAAACATTCAGCATCCAAACACTCCAGGTGTTCTCAAAGTTCTTACACATCCCTGCTGATCATCTGTGTTGCCCACTGCATCAATACTGAATGTCTTAATTAACACTCTTGGTTGCAAGCAACAGAACCAACTCAATTTAGTTTAAGAATAAACAGGAAATTGTTGGTCATCTACTGAGTATTACAGGTTGGGTTCTCCAGAAGGAGATACTGAGGTGGAATTTGGCACATAGGAAATGTCTTAGGTATTCTAGCAAAGTGTGTGTGTGTGTGTGTGTGGCTGGGGTTGGGGGTGGGGGGATGAAAGGAGATATGGTTAGAAAGAGAAATTATCCACTCACTGTGATCAGAAAGGGATATGGGCCATCCTGGAAAGGGCAAACTTTGGGTGAGGCAGCTCTCTGCAGCCAAGGCAAATCCTGAAGGCACTGACAACATTCTCAGAAGTTAGGGGAGCAAGCCCTTTCTTGAAGGCGGATGTAGGTGGCACATCTTTATGGCCATCACACTAATTATCTCGTGTTGTCTAAGAAAAAGAAAAATAATCAGGTCTTCCAGAAGGCCGGGGACTCGGGCAACTCTGGACTATGGTAGTAGCATTTTGTGGACTTCGTTTCTACATCTCTGCTTTTAACTTTATTAAGCTTTCAATGTCTAATCCTTTTGTCTCCCAATTCCAGTTCCCAAAAAGAGACTTTGACTGGCTCCGATTTGATCAGGTAATCAACCATGGGCCAATTCTTTGCAGTCAAGGTCCTATAGTGCAAACATGGCTTCCAGGACCCTGTTAGTAGGTAAGTGGTGGTGTAGGTGGTGAATTAGTTCTCAGGAAAGAGAGAATGGCTCATGGATTAGGAAGACACCTCAAAAAGTAATCATGTAATCAGTAGCCATTGAAAGTGTTTTGTGATTAAGTCTCTTACATATCACTTATGCTGGGGACTACAATCATTCAATGCCCTAGGATCTTTGTTAAAGGGATGAAATTTGTAAAACTTGCTCTTGCCCAAGCTTATCAAAATGTGTTGGTAATATCTCTCACCCACCAACATTAAGCATAGTTAGCTTGGTATTTCTGGCACTAGCATATATTTCCTGGTACAGATTCCAGAACAAGATGCTTAGATTCTAGGCATGACAGCACATTTTCATGATGAATCATTGTGAGCAGTCCCTAGAAAATAATATAAGGTATCCATGATGATATCTAAGTGAGGCTAGAGAGAGGGAGAGAAATGTGAGCCAGGAACTTAGTGTTATATTCTTTCATTATTGCTTTAGACATTCATCACAGAAATGTAAGATGGGACTACTGCAAAAACAAAGGAAGAGCTATAAGCCTTCTTAGAGCTACTCAGTTTCTAAAATGTTTTACAAGTACATGAAATGCTACAATTACTGAAAAATTTCCTGCCCTACTAGATAAAGGCAAGAGATTGATCAGCAGAAATAGAGAAGAGTGAAGATTAAGTAGTCCTTGAAGTCTGAGTCTTTGCTAGAACGTATTGATGAATAGAAACCACTGCCTTTTTTTTTTAAGCCATGGATAATTCACTTTATAGTGTTGAGGCTGTGCTTCCCTATGAAAGGCCAGACGGCAGAGATACACCAATTATTTACTCCTCAAAAATAATGTCACTTATAGCATGAGAATACACGAAAAGCCCATCTATCAAAATTTATCACCTCCAGGCAGTAATGTATAGATTAAATACTCTGATGGTCCTTCCATTATAAAACTATACTAGATTTGGACAAAGTATGACTTTTAATGAATTGCTAGAGCTAAATAAGAATAATCTCTAAGTGACTAAAAAAGTGAGGTTAAATAAAGGTAGTAGTAATCTTTTCAAGCTTGTGCAAAAAGGGGTGAGATTACCCTAAAGGCAACTGCAAATATCAACATAGCAATGAGGGGTAAGGTTGGGGGCATAGGGAGAAGATTGTGCCTGAGGCCAGCAAAAGATGGAAAGTTGAGTCTGAGAATCCTATCTTAAGCCTGGACCCGAAGGGGCTAAAATGTTTCCCACATTCCCATATGTTTTACCATCAACATAATGCTAGATTTTTACGAGATAAATAGTCAGTTGGCCACACCACTAAATGATGCAAGCACCCTAAATTTTTTTTTCTTTTCTGTAGCCAGAGGAATAAAGCAAACTTTACCCTACAACCAATCACTTTTCAAAGCTTTGAAAAGACAGCAAAATGCAAAGGCCGAGAGCGTAAGCAGTGAAGTTTCCACTGATGGAAGGAAAAGGATGGAAGGAAAGTTTATTGGTTTTTGTAAGAACAAAAAAGACTAAGAAAGAAAATGTGATTCCATATAGTGATAACATATTTTGGCTGGAATTAAGCTATTGTCCCTCACCTTCAAATCCACCCTTCTCTCCCCTGCTTTGGTGATACTAGGACTGAAACTCTGAAAGTCATGTTTCTCCTTTGCCAGCTGGGTCGCTGTTACAGTTTATCAATAAAGAATGTAGATGGACACTTACAAGTAGGAGAAGAAAGAAGGGACTTGCGTTTTCCTGTTTGCTTTCTGTGAATTCCAGTAGAAGCTGTTGATCATGGTAGTGTTTCTAATACAAGCCAGTCTTATGCTCCTCAGAGACATCAACAGCAGCCAGCCACATATCTGGCTCAGAGATTTGAGTCCCAACTCTGTAGGATCCCTCCTGCAAGCTCAGACTCTCTACCACCAACTAAGTAGTACCACTTATAGTAGATTTGAGTCTCAGCTACATGGGGCTGATCCTCTAAGCTTCTAAGTTTTCATGATTCCAAACTCTCCTCTTTGTGCCTCCACCTCTAGGGAGTGGTAGCGCTTCCTGCAATTCCACTCTCATGAAACCTTATTATTCCATTTTTGTCTATTCAATTCTAATTAATGATTCTTTACATTAAATCCTCTCCATTGAAGTAACTGGTGTGGTTTCTGTCTCCTGACAAGATCCTGATGAATACATGTATGGGACTCCTTATTTCTTAAACCAACTATTTTCATCCTTATTTTACCTTAGTGAAAGGTGGCCAAACACCTCAAAGGTCAAGCAATTTGAGGAGTGAAATGATAGAGCGGGGAGCATGCAAGGAAGAGAAGGGAGTCACAGGCTTCTCTACTTCCTGGGCTGTGAGGTATGAAAGAACATGATATAGTTGACCTCAGCCCCTTCTCCCCCAGCAACCTGAAATAACAATTGCAATCTTGATTTTAATGAGCTCACCACTGAAAATCAATCAGCAGTTGAGATCAAATGTTGAAACAAAACAAAACAAAAAAACCCCAAGCTATCAGCTCTCACATAAAAATTCTGTCTTCTTTCCTGTTGATGTTTCCATTTGCCAACTATTTAAAAATGAGACTGCAATTGCTTTATATTCAGTGCACTTAAATGAATGTCTGATATAAAGGGAAATTAACTGCATATAGTCTTTTTCTGTCCATTGTATTAAGCGTGAGGGTTCAGTTCTGTACCGCATAGTGAGGGAAATGCACACACAGAACATTAGGACTGAAGAAAAGGCTATTCCATCTCTGAGAGCTGTTCAGGATGATGTGGCTTCCTTCTGCTCTATATGGAGAAGAGCTGTGCGCTTACGGGGAGGAGTGGGCTTAGGACAGGGTGTCAGTTCAGACTCTCTCGAAAAGCCTAAGGTATTGAGCTAGTCATCACTGCAGTATACTTCAAAGGCTACGTACACCAGACTGCACACCCAGATAAGAGGTTATAAGGACATCTGACATATTTTCAGGGCCTAATTGATGCCACAGCTGAGAGTGCCTCAGGGTAATTCTTGTGCTAAAGTAGGCTGGCCAAGTTGTAAAAAGATTTTTTTTTTTTAATGTATCACTAGTTGGTTTGCTTCACTGATAAATGTTTCTTTCTCTTGTGTTTTTATCTTCTTGTTCTGGCAATTGTCAGGTGAAACTTAGATGGCATCCAACTTGAGAAAAGAGAAAGGAGTTTTTAGTTCATAGGTAAGATGAGGATGAGCAGAGAGAAAGAGAACAAAGTAAGTCTGATAATAAGAAAAGTAAATGGATGTTGCTATGGATGCCATTGAGACTCTAAGAAATATTATTTAAGTAAATTGTATTTTGAGCATTACAAACATGAAACAGAAAATGCAAATGTGAGGGCACTACTCATTGCTGTTCAGTTGTTTTTTAAGGAACTCCTAGGCTGTTCTAGAAGATGATCAATACTGGCCTCTATCCAATCACCACACAGGCATGATAATGACACTGTCCCTTGTCCTGATGCTAGTGGTACATTTCTGGCTCTGGAGCAAATCACTTGCATCTTAATGTGCAAACATAGTTGTCTTTCAAAATACTGGATCTACTGGGCAGAAAAGTTACCTACCCACTTGATTCACAGAAAAGAAGGTCAGATTTGCTCTGACATAAACATCTATAGTGAATGAAAGAGAAAGAAAAACTAACTTGATAGACATTTTAATAAGTTTGCAGATTTATAATGGCTACATTGTTCCATATGATGGTCTGCTATGGGCTGCATGTTTGTGCCTCCCCCCACCCTGCCCCAAATATATATGTTGGAATCCTAATGCTCAGTATGATGGATTTAGAAGGTGGGGCCTTTGGGAGGTGATTAGGTCATGAGGGTGGAGCCCTCATGAATGGGATTAGGGCTCTTATAAAAGAGATCCCACAGAGCTCCCAAACCCTTTCCACCATGTGAGGATACAATGAGGAGTCAGGGATCCAGAAGAGGGCCCTCATCCAACCATGAACTGTTCTATTCTTTTAAAATAAGCATGTGTTAACTTTGTAATTTGACAAAACCATAAAGATTTTTAAAAGAAAGGCATAGATTCACAGTACTAAAAAAAAAAAAAAAAAAATCTGTGGCATTCATTTTTCTTCTACAAAAAATCATAGATGCCTAGAGCTGAAAGGGAGCCCAAGAGACCACCCAGCCCAGAGAGGGCTGTGTCTAGCCCATCCGGCAGATGGTTTCATATTCTTTTCTTTACGGTCTCTGGGAATGGAGAGATTCCCATGGTAGTCTATTCTTGGGTTCAATTATTCTTCCTCTTTTGAAATTTCCACTTCTGAAGAAATCGATTCCCAAAGGTAAAAGACAGTTAGTAAAGGATTATTTTTAGCTATTATTCTGAAGCATATGGGTTGAATGATGATGGGTAAAAATTTCAAATACCTGATACATGTGCCAAGAAGAAATTATCTGTTGAATGACTTCTGAGTGACCCAGTATAAGTCATAGCATCTGAGATATTAGCATGTCCTAGAGGGAAGAATCTGAGTAAACTGGACAGGTTTCTAACTATGACTTAAAGAAAGAGGTCTCCAGAGTCTTGACTTAGTTCTATCATATCCTGGATTCTTGAGTATTCTACCACCTCACAATGGGATTAAAACCAGCTGCTAATTCTAATCCAAGAAAATTTTACAGATAAATAATTTTAGATATGCAAAATCGTACAACTTGGGAAAGAAACAAGAAAACTCATCACCAAATTCCCTAACTGTATTCCTTAAGACTAGCTTCCAGGGTCTTTTTCTACTTCGCTCTATATCTAGAAAATATGAGAGCATTTTCTGCCCAGAACATAAATACTCCAAGAAAGCCATTTCTAGCATATTTGTTGCCATGTCCAAATAAGAAATAATGGTTTAAAGATGAAGAGAAATCAAATCATTGGGGTCACTTTAGAGTTGATCTTGATTAAGATTATACCCATTCTGAACATAGTCTTCTTTTTGGTTATTCTCATAAAAATGGCAGCATCAGAGATGTCTTGTTGAACTATTAATTTTGTAGCAAATAAAAACACCTCTCAACCATGTGGTGTCAGGAGTTGTAACTCACATATACTCTAAAGAATAAATTATTTGCTAATATTGTATGAAGACTGGAAAGCATTTCAGGAGGTTTACTGTTGGTATGCTTTGTTACTAGCTCTCTCCCACCCTAGTAACCTAACTCACATCTATGCACTTTAGATAAATATGCCAAATCTAAGCTGCAGGCAAACCTTTCACCATTGACCACACAAAAGAGTTAGCTATTTTCAATTAATTTTCAGGTAAAATGAATACAATGCTTACTTAAGGAGATACATCATGTGTTAACTTTTATTACTTTAAGGAAACACTTTCATTCTAAAAACTTATTATCCTATTAGGATTATAGTTCAATATTACATATTTCACATGATGAAACAAAAGCTACATAACATTGCTTCACATTCTGAGTAGATAAATAAAAACACAAGCCTTGGGGCTTAGTAGAATTGAAACTGACCCTTAAAGTTGGAGGCCTAGGAAGTTGCAGCTTCAATATTTTGCATGTTCAGTCATTATATTCTGGCCAGGAGGTGGACGGTGTGGTCAAATGATTAGTCAATAAAGTCTCAGAAGTGTTAGCTACAAAGAACTACCAAGATCTCTCCTATAACTTTTTATTCCATATAAAACTACTCTTCATTCACTAGCCCACAGGTTCTCCACAGGGAAGGGAGAAGGACAATTTTGCCCTTCAGGGGGACATGTGGTAACATCTGGAGATGTCTTTTGTTCTCACAATTTGAGGGGAGTGGGTGCTCCTGGCATGTGTTGGGTAGAGGCCAGGGATGATGCTGAACATCCTACCATGGATGGGATGGGACAGCCCTCACAACAAAGAATCAAGCCCAAGACGTCAATGATGCTGAGGTTGAAAAATTCCGCATTATAACGTTAATCTTTCTATTCCTTGAAAAATCCAAGGCCTTTCCACTTGCTCTTCTCTCTCCGTGGAAGGCTTATCCCCTGGATCCCACTGTTGCTTGGAGTCTCTCCTCTTCTCTGCTCAAATGTCACCCCTCAGAGGGTCTTCAATGCACCCCAATCCCAGTTCCCACACCCCAACTCCCCATTCCAGCCAGTCTCTACTACATCTCCCTCTTTGCTTTTCTTCATGGCATATTCTATTTATTACTTGTCTTGTCACCTCTATTTCTGTTGTGGAAAGAACCATGCTTGCCACATAAGCATTTGTAGTAAGAGTGAATATATACTTGTTTATATTTATTCACATTCACACTTGGGATTATTTAGCTAAGACATTATCTAGGAGTAATACAGCCACAATTTATTGTGCACTTGCTATGGGGTAGACACTCTTCTAAGAGCTTTGCATGGGTTATCTCATTTAATCTTCACAACAACTCAATCAGGTAAGTATTCTAACAATTTCTATCTTACCAGTGAGGAACCTGAGGGTGTGGTAACTTACCAAAGTTAAGCAGTTAATACGTGAATAGGCAGAGAGTCCACCTTGGCAATGACTGTGCTTTGAACCAGGGAGACTGCTCAAGCTCCTTCGTTATTAAATACGAGCCAAACTTTGTTTAAGAGACACAGCTGGCTTTCCACATTTTTCCATGTGGGTGACCAAAGCCATAATTTTATTCAATTCATTTCAATTCAAGAGAAATTTATTGACCATCTTCCAGGTGCCAATGCTGTGACTACTACTCAGCTACTGAGCACTCAAAGATGAATAATCTCTCCTGATAGTAAGCAGACAGATCTCAATCGTTCTTTGGCAAATGACAATCCACAATGCTGGGTGGTCTCAGAGTCCTCTTGCAAAGAAAAGTTGACCGAATGGAACTGTCCTGCTCTTTCACTTTATCTTAATGCCATTAACATATACAAAACGTACATATTGTGTATGGCTTGGTGAAACAGTTTATATATAATGGACCAATCTGAAGTGCTGAAAGAGCAGAGTTTGCACTTAAAAATGCTGCCCATGTCTTGGGTCCTTCACATGCTTTTTAAATTAAGAAAATTCTCTCTCTTAACCTTTTATAAATACAGTTCACAATTATATTGAATAAACCCACAGGCTGTTATTTGGAAACATAAAACAGGCACATGAACAAATTCACAGCAGGGTAACAATTTTCTTTTTCTTTTAACCTCTTGCAAATGTCAACTCGCCATTCCCCAAATTGCTCTTAGGAGAAAATAAAGGCGATATAGTTTTAAAACACACTCTAAGTGTGCTTGCTGTCAGGAGCAGAGCCATCTCGGCTTTCTCGGTTGTTTCTTTTCCCATTTCAGAATAACCTGCTTGGAAGGTCTTTGCCTTCAGCCAGAGAACCCAGGTGTGCAGGAAAGATCAAACTATTTTCCTGACCACATGAAAAATCTTCCAAAAATGGAAAAGAAAAAACACATGTGACCACCCCATCCTATACAATGACTCCTAGCAGTTATAAAGTATTTGAACCTAGTATTTACCAAACTTTCTTTCTCTTTCTCATTTCAAACAAAAGAAATTGATGAAACACAGTCATAGAATATCACACATGGATTTTGTTACTATCAGATATTCCTTATCAGAGATTATCTATTCCTTCTTCCTGCTTCAAAGAAAAAACTATACTATACATTTTGTCTTAAAATCCTCTGACAACATATTGCTTTAACATACCTTTATTGTACGCCCTTCCCATCCCTCCAAAATCTAATAGCTCTTATTATCGGAAGGGTGATTTTTTTTCTTTAGTCAAGATGAAATTCTTCTGTTTAATGCAATTTCTCTGTCTTGGGAAAAGATGGAGAACTGTAACAACCTCTCTCAGCAAAGTACCTTCAGTTAATAGCAGTGGATATTTTTGTAGTGCTTTAAATGTTTACAGAGGACTTTCACATACACTGTCTTATTTGAGAGCCAAAACATCTCGTCTCATTGTAGACATGAGGAAATTGATACTCACAGAGGAAAAGGCCACGTAGCTAGTATGCAACAGAACTGGAATTCAACTTGAGTTATTTCTGGCTTTTTTCTCTTGAAGAAAAATGGAACTTTCATTTGTTTTAGTGAGTAATATTATGACACCATTTTCTCATTTCCTAAGGTTCTTTTTGAAATTTTACCAAATATTCCACATTTCTTAAATTATGCAGAGGTGATTCTGGACATTGTTGAGGATAATGGGTGATGAATTCCTACAAATTTACACTCAATGTGTGTGTGTGTGTGTGTGTGTGTGTGTGTGTGTGTGGCGGGGAAGGGCAGTTAGCCCACAGTACATTCGTGGTATAAAATGACAGTTCGTAATAATGACCTGTCTTCTGTTATTATTTAGTCATGTAACCTTGGCAAAACACCTCACTCTTGGGACTCCAGGTCCTCATCTAAGAAGTGAAGCGAGAAGTTCAGAGTCCCTGGTTGTGAGAAGTGAGAAAGACTTCAAGACCAGGTGAGCCAACTTCTTGGACCTGATTTCCAGTCTATAAAGACCTGTTGAATTTCATTGAATTTGATTTTGCCTCTGAGGAAAAAGGAGCCTGGAGAAAGTGAAAAATTGACCCGTCACACAGCAAGAAGACTACAGGATTCTGACTCTTGGTTCTTGGTTTGTACCCTATAGTCTTACTTTCGGATCTCTAAGGACATTGCTCCCTTTAAAAACCTATGATTATTAAATGTTCTCTGTCTAGCTAGCCATTCTCTAAATTACATTCTGCATGTTATTTCTCTCCTTAAACGTCTTACTCATTACTCGTCTGCAATGAACTCTCAAGTGCTTGCTCAGATTACAACTTTATGTTGATATATACATTTATTTTTTTTAATTTCCAAGGTGTGAATCATTTATCCCTACTTAGGACTAACAATAAATCCCAGACATTGCTACTTCCCCAGAGACAAGACAGACATACTTTAAAGCCCTACCTAAATTATTTTAGAAGTTTATTATGAGAGGAGACCTAACAAAACATTTAAGAGAGCAGGCTTATCACAATTTCTAGTTTTATCAGAGAGTTAATCAACAGCAACATGCTGCCTTTTCCAATTCATTCATTCATCCAACAATTTACTGTAGTTTTTAAGAGACCAGTTCATATCTGCCACTTTCCTTCAGTTTAACTTTGGGCAAATTATTTACCAAATCTAAGCCTCAGTTTCCTGATCTGTAAAATTAGGAATATTTGTAGTGCCTAATCATGGGATAGGTTTTAAGGAAAAACAGAAATAATACATGTAACAGACTAGGCATAACAGAAGGTTTCATAGAAAATGCTCAGTAAATACTGACTCATGAATAAATGACAAATATTTATAAGGTATCACCTATAAGACTGGTGTGCTAGGCACTTAGGTCACAATTATGGACGATGTGGACAATATTTCTTTTCCACCCTGGAGGAACTCACAGTCTAGCAGTGAAGACAGACATGGAGTCATGTGGTTGCAACAAAGAGATATATGTCCTATGATAAAGGTAGCACCAGGACCCATGGTGACATAAAGAAAAATGTGACCATCTTGGCTCTGGGGAAGTCAGAGAAGAAGCCCTGAAGGGAGAGTGTGTTGGTCAGATAGAGAGGAAGGAAGCTATGATCAAAGAGCAATGAGAGGCCAAAGCATAGGACATATGGTAGGAAGTACTGGGTCATCAAACTTGAACTGGTGTTTTGGGACCAGATTGTGAAGGACCCTGAGGACCATGTTAATAAGGAGTTTGGACTTTTATTCTGGATAAGAGTCAGCCTGTTAAATAGAGAAGCAATGCAAAGAAATGTGTTTTTCGGAAGATGACTCTACTGGACATAAAGTGCACTGGAAAAGTAAAAGTCAGATGACAAGAAAACCGGTTCAGGGGCTTTTGTCATGGCTTGGGCAGGAGACACTGGGGCCTGGCCAGTGATGCTGGCTGTGAGTGTGGACTGGAGATTGTAATAACGAGCATAACGTTTACGGCCATCACCGTGCATGCCGCAGGTTAGAGGCCTCTGCAGATATATCCAAAGTATTAGAGCGTCACAAAAGATGCACTAATGTGCTTTAATTTAAGACTGCTTTCATGGTGGTAAAAGTAAAAAGCATAGATTATGTGGAATAGTTATTTTTTATTTCAATGAAAAGACTCAATTAGACGCTTTAACTTTCTCAGCCACTCCCAGGACTTTTCTAAAAGGTAAAAATATGTGGACCTACTCATTTCTTAATGACTGACTCCCACCTCTTCCCCAGGCTGGGTTAGGTTCTTCTTCCTTATACTGTAGCCTGAGCTTATCTCAAATTAGCCGTTATCACACCTATATCAGAACTGCCTTTTCACTGACTTCCATTCGTGTCCAAGTCACACGAGGGCGAGGGCAGGAAATGCCTGCTGCTCCTCATTGTATTCCCATGCCCGGCACATAGATGTGCTCTAGAAATGAAAGAATAAATGCAGGAAACAAAGTCTTGGCTAGGAAGATAGGAGAAAGAATCATGCCTGATATAGGTCTTGAATACAATAATACATTTTTCCTCTTTTGCATAAATCTGTGCATTTTCCATCCCTATATGAATGGCAGAGACATACTGGGTTTAGATTGCAGGCCCAAACAGTCTCAAGGTACCTTTTAGTATAGTGAAAACTATGTGGTTTCTGGAGTCAGTTATACCTGTGTTCAGATTCTGCCTTGGCCAGATATTATTAGTTAATTCCAAGACTCATCCATAACATATAGATAAAAAGTAATTAATATCAAAGGATTGAGAAAGGATTAAATTAGATAATATGGTAGGTGATAGATGATATATATATATATATGGTAACTGTTATTATTAGGCACTTCTTAATAGTTTCTAACAAGCTGAAAAGCTTCAAAACCTTAAAAACAACTAAGAGGCCACAATCGATGATGGCATCCTTCTGAGCAGTGAGAAAGCCTCACCAGTGAGAACAGAGATTTTCATGAAAGAGTAAATTTTTTCCTGCTATCAAAATGGCTCCACATAGTCACCTAATAAGCCAATTAACTTAAAAAAGAAAATATTTCTATACATTCACATTGTAAATCAACTATACTTCAAAAAAAAATTTAAAAAGAAAAAGAAAAAGAAAATATTTCTCAGCACTAACTACCTGAAACTTACAAGTTGGAACTGTTCAGAATAGAATTCTGTACTTGAAGAGGTAAAGCTTTAAGAAAATTATCAATGAATTTCCAAAAGTCAGAATTTGGGTAAAATCTAGCACTTCATATATAGCAGTTGTAAAAATAGTTCCATGACAGAAAAAAAATTACAAAGAGCTATTACGGGTTCAACAACACTCCTTAATGAGTTACAATTCATTAATTATAGCAGCATCACTGAATATGTTTCAATAATAAGGTGCTTATTCTGTCTGCAAACATTATTATGTAGGTATATGGAATTACAGATTCTACAATATCTGAGAATCTCTTATGCTCTTCTACTGATAAGTTGGGAACAACTAATATGAATTAAATAAATTAGTGAAAGAATTCAGGACACATTTGTAATGTAAATGTCTACTTCTTGTACATGCATCAAATATTTTAATCAAGGGAACACTTTTTAGATAATCTGAAAGAGGACAAAATAGTAATAAGACCATTTGAGTATATTTTCTTTCTTGAACTGTTATTGTTCTTAGTTTACTCTGTGCATCACACAATATTCCAAAATTTTATTGAACTTCCCCATGTAATTTCACATATTTAAAAAAAATCATAGATATAAATTTCATACTTTTGAATATAATGCTAACTTATCCATTATGTGTTCACTTCAACAACTAGGTTGAAAGCTCTTTGTGGATAAAAATAGTATCTTTTATTTCTTTTATACCCCTAAATACTTAAAAAAAATTTTTTTTATTGAGTTATAGTTGATTTACAATGTTGTGTTAGTTTCAGGTGTACAGCAAAGTGATTCAGTTGTATATATATATTTTTATTCTCTTTCAGATGCTTTTCCCTTATAGGTTTTTACAAAATATTGAGTATAGTTCCCTGTGCTATACAGTAGGTCTTTCTTGGTTATCTATTTTATATATAGTAATGTGTATATGTTAATCCCAAACTCCTAATTATTCCCCCACCCTTTCCCCTTTGGTAACCATAAGTTTGTTTTCTATGTCTGTGGGTCTATTTCTGTTTTGTATATATAAGTTCACTTGTATCATTAAAAATTTTTTTTCTCCTAACAATTTTTGACAGAGTGTGGGAATAATAAATAATTGTTAGTTAACAGGCTAGTTGGCTTGTTAACGTTCTTAAAGATCCTATGAGAGTTTTAGATCAGAATGCAGGTCTACTTTGGAACAAAAGGTAAGTGTGAGTAAAGACAAGGAGAAACTTTATTCATGAGCTGTGGCTGACCTTTGAGGTGTGGGAGAGAAAAAGAAGAGCTGATGGGTGTGGGGCCTTGGGTCCACGTGGCCTGCAGTCATCACGGTATCTCTGTCCTCCATGCTGACAGCTGCCAAATTAGTCTCCCTCCAATAATGATTCCCAAGTTAGCTTTAGTTAATGAACTGAAAGGAGCTGCAGGTACTTCTGGCCATTAACTGCCTTTCTTTGTGGCTCTGTGAGCTTGCAAGCTTTCTCTCATCCCAGAAGCCAATGGCAGCCATCTAAGGGGCCTGCTGTGAGGCAGATTGCAGGGAGACAAATCTGTGTGAGGCAGGTTCTCATTTGAGAGCCCTTGCCAGAGCCAAGAAGCTCATGCTTTAAGTTTTAATTAAAGACAAACTGAACCATTTTGGGGAAAAGTTTGGGCACTCCTTGCCGGGAAGACAGCCATATACTCTGTGTAGCTGGGGTTATTGTGGGCTCATCTCCATCTGCATAGTTGGATGCGGAGGGCAATACAACTACCAGGTGTTAGGAAATAAGATGTCACTCTGGTCCTCGAAGAGACTTAACATCACAAAATGGATAAAGGCATAGGAAAAACAGAGAAACACAGATGTATTTCCTATATAGATATAGACAAATACAAAAATAATTTTAGAGAGGAAAAAAAAAGTTACCATAATATTACCAATTGAGAGTTTTCCCTGTAAATAAATCTTATCGTATTGACTTAAGAGGCAGTTGGACTTTATAAACATAAAATAAGAAGAGCGTTTCAGAGGTCTTACTCTCCCACACTACATACTTCTGGAAATTAATTCTTATAAATTTGTTTTAGATGCTCCTATGGTATTTATATACTTGAAACACTTGTAGCTATGAGGCCCATTACACCTGGGGCTCTGGTTATTTTATAGATATGACTCATTTCTTTTCTTCCGTGCTCTTTCCCAAACCTGAAGAACGTTTGCCTCCAGACAATATATTGAACTGATACCCACCAATAAACATACCAGAATTTAACGTGAAACTTACATAGAAAGAAAAAAACAAGTCGAGCATGATATCGCACAAGAGTCAAATATTATTCCCTTGAAATCCCACTATGTCTCCCAAGACTGTCTTAATGTTTCTGGATGAAAAATTTGTTTCAGAGTGGGTCCTTTTTTTTTTTTTTTTAATATTTATTTATTTGGCTGTGCCGGGTCTTAGTTGCAGCATATGGAATCTAGTTCCCTGACCAGGGGTTGAACCCGGGCCCCCTGCATTGGCAGCACAGAGTCTTAACCACTGGACCACCAGGGAAATCCCCAGAGTGGGTCCTTATAATCATCTTAAACACATTTCTACCTTCTATGCTGTGTGGCTCATTGCTTTTGGTCTATTGCCATGACGACTTCGCTTCTTTTCTGATGGGTTAACCATTTCCCTAGCTGGGGTCTTCTCCCAGCTAGAGTTGTATTCCTTCATGAACATCCTCAGGGCTTCCTGGGCACTTGAGGAATTATAGAAGTGATATGGTTGGAGACCACAGGTCTTTCAGAAGAGTACACAGATTTTTTTCAAGAAAGCACACAGTCAGGAGTTCCCCACCTGCAGGTTGTTTTACCCAATGATACTTTAGATGCTGCTGAATGCCAAAAGCTGGCTCTCTGTGGAATTATTGTGTCTCCTGGCAGAGTAACAGAACAAGCGCCAACTTCTTTCTTTAGTTTCTAGGTCTTTATGTTAGCAGATAGCCCACTCTAACTAATAAGATTTGATTCTCTGAATCTCAGGTTTTCCTCTGAAGGATAAAGAGAATGCTTTCTATGGTGGTTGTAAAGATTAAAGGTAGGTTTAAGAGGCATCTGGGTTAGTTGTCGGCACATAGGTGTTAAAAATGGAATCGATCATAAAACTGGAGACTTAGAAATGTCTTAGGATCCTCAGTGGTGATGTTGCTCTCCACTCCCCGTTCAGGTGAAGGTATGTTAAGTCAGGGAGACAGGACATGAGGGCCTGCACTTATCTTTGAGAATGTGCATAAAGACCAAGCCCCTCATGCTTCTGAGTATCTGTCCCACTGCACTTCCACTCTTCCCTGGTTGATAAGATGGAGGAAAGGAGACAAAACATGCATTTTATTATGACTTTGGGGAATCAGACTCTAACCAGAAAACCCCCACTGAAGGGAAGAATCTGGGCACTCAGACATGTAGATGAGTAGAAGAAAAATATAGGATAGGCATTCAGAGTTGGGTTTTTAAGATAACAGTATCTCAATACCACTTCTTAGCCTCCAACTCCTAAAGCCACTAGGGTGTGGGAATATAGGGAATTTGAGATTTTCTCAGGTAAAAAAAAAATGTATGGGATTCATTTGCTTGAACTTCAGAGGCTGTGTGGCTCATTTAGCTTTGGCAGGTAGAGGGGCTGTTTATGTCTCCAGTGTCCACCAGTCACCAGTCTCACCATCGAGGATAATTCTCCTCTCTTCACAGTTCTGCAATTAATACCTATGCCTGGGTATAGTAAGCCTTCAATATGTGTTAACCAAATGAATGAGTTCATAAAAATGGTATAATGTGTGTGGATCATGATGGAGGACTCTCATCAGTTCCCCCCAAGAGAATAGAGAATGAAGAGGTCTAAGCTCAGACAAGTGCAATGACGTTTTATAAACAGCATTATGTGTTCTTGGCTAATGCAGGGGTAAATAGCACAGTTGAACTAATTCAAATTATAGAAAATCGTTTATTTCAAAATTTAGGCACTTATACCCAGTCTTTATAACTACTTCCAAACCAGGCTGGACACATAGTTTTATACTCTATTTAAAATATTTTCAAGGAAGAAGATTATTCAGTGAGTTTCCCCAATAAACATCTTCAATGTCTGACCAACTTATCTGATAATTTACTTTCCCTTGAAGCTATTTCTCCTTTGTTTCGTCCTTTGTGGTAACAGCAAATAGCTAATAGCCACCATCTACACATCCAAAGACCTTTTGAAGTAAATTATAGAAGACACAATTCCCACTTTCAAAGAGCATACAATCTACCACAGGAAAAGAAGAAATGTATTGGCTATGCTTGAGTGAGAGAGAGTTATTTGGGGTAAGACAAGTTAAATGACTCTTTATATATGGCAGCAGACTATGGTGTACTGTGAAAAGTTCAGTGTCAGTAAAACAATACTACTTCTCAGGATCTTTCAGGAGAGAGGATCACACAAGTATCCCAGTTAATAACTGGCAATAACAGGAAATGCGTACAATTTTGAGGCCTAATTTTTGAAAGAGGAAAACTTATTTAAGCCAAGGTTATTTGTCTCTGTTAGAGCAGAGCAGCTAAAGGTATATACAAACTAATTCATATATATATGTGTGAACTATATACATTTAATATATATAATATGAATTATATATCTGAATGTATATATGTGTATAAACATATGAATTTAAGTGAAGGAAGGAATGAGTTGACTCAAGGAATATGCATATGGAAAAGTGTCTAGCAGAATGTTTTGTACACAGCTGATACTCAGTTTTATTAAGTGTCTCTTCCCTTTCTAGTTTGTGTCCTGATGTAGACTTATATTTAAAGCAGTGGTAGTCTTTAGTAGGTAGTGTAGCCTACTCACCTTGAGATTGCCATTTTCAACTCACAAAGCTGATGTTAGGTGGGTAGGGCTGCTGGTTTCATTTCTAAGCCTGCAGCTCTAAGCTAGGACCACTAGTCCTAATTCAGTAGCGGCAAAGTAGGAACTCTGCAAAGATGAGGCACCACTAAATTCTCACTGGGCTCATACCAGGGGCAATGGGTAGTCATGCTCTAGGGTTAGGGAGCCAAGCCAGGAACCCAGAGGCCATTCCCTCAAGGTAAAACAGGTCAGTCCCAGAAAGCTGAGCCTGGAAGCTGATGATGGAGACCAAGTTGTGATAGGAGGCCAAAACCAACCTCCTAAAAAAACTGAAACAGAGAAAACAATTGTATCAAAATTCAGAAAGAGCAGCTGGAGAGCAGGATACTGAAACCATCAAAATTTGTAAATAAGAGGAGAGAGAACCAAGATGGAGTCTGGTGCCAGTTATCATTCAGTCTCAATCTAAGTAATACTGAGTTTGACATTGAACTTAGTCTTTGCTTTGGGCAGGAAACTTTCCTAAGTTTCATATTTGGTCAGGAGGGAAGTCTGGCTAACATTGGGATGAGGGGAAACACATGCTTATAGAAAGAAGTATTGAAACAGACCAGGAACAGGGTTGACAGCACTCCTGACCCAACCAGAGCTGACACACAATCCTGCCATGTTCATTAGTTTCAATCTTTCCTCTTCTAGATAAGATCTAATAAGGGATTTGAGTTTTCCATCTTCTTTTCCCTTTACTAGACCACTGATGGAGCTATTAATGAGTGTGAAATAGCCACAGGGCAGACAGCCTTAGAGAAGAATAGATGAAACAGATGGCAAGACTAATCCACAAACTGGATAAGGTCATTAAGAATCCACTCATCATCACTATTAAACATTCAAGAGGTGGTTTTTCTGCACATTAACTTGACAGTATAATATGAGTCACAGCCTTTCTGGGGCTTAGTTTCAGTATCTGTAGAATGTGAACCTTAGACTAGCTCAGCAGTTATTAAAACTGCTTGGAGGAATCCTAGGGTTCTAAGACAGTGCTTCAGGTTACCTCAAGAAACAAGAAGTCTCAGGCCTCTACTTTAAACCCATGCTGCATCTATATGTTTTATGCAGTGACACTGCAGTCGGATTTCTCCTGGTGGAAAAAAAAAAATGGTCCCACTGCTAAGATAAAGTTTGTGAATCACTGGGCAAGGAAAATCCTAAGGACATCCCTGGCTCTAACAATCTGGGACTCAGTACTGAACAATCATCACACCTCTTGTCTACAACTTCTTTTCTATCCAGATAATGTTGATATGGTTAAAAGGCAATGCCATATCCTATAGCCAATGTTTATCACAAAATGTAAATCTGCTGCCTAAATTCCCACTTCCCAAATAGACAGGATATAAGTAATAAATTAACATTTTAAAAAGTAACACATCTTTAAATTATGCAAAAATAGACCATGTTTATATTTTTCAATGATATCTCATTGTCAGAGCTATAGTTTAGAATAAGCCAAAGTACGTGGTGGTGGGCAGTCCACCAGGACAAAGGGCAGTGGTGCAAACTTGAATTTTGGGAAAAAAAGTGGAGAAACCACTGAGAATGTCCATGCCCTGGTCCATCTCTACCACACACACCCTCTTTTATCCCTTCCCCCATTTTTGTGTCTGGGAGAGTGGCTTGCTTTGAACATAGTTAAAAACAAGAAAATTTTCACTGAACCCTGGCACATGCTTGTGCTTAAAATGCACTTAAATACAAATAAAAAGTTTGTGCTTCAAACTTATGCCTCCTAATTCCTTTAATTCATTTTACATTTATTTATCTGGCACCTACAATGAGTCAAGTGTCAGGTTTCCCTCTCTCTCTCTCTTTCTCTCTAGATGTATCTAGATCTACATAAAATGACTAAGACACAATTCCTTTCTATCTAGGAGTGCCAAATATGTGAAAATGTTCTGGATTCTAAAAGTAACATAAGCTCATTTAAAAAGTCACAGTATTGACAGCAATGAAGTTCAACCAGTCATATTCTGCCTTTCAGAGATAAATATAACATTCGGTATATCTTTTCAGACTGTTGTATCTATCTATTAAGATATCTATATGAACATATTATTTAAAATGACGTTCTACTGCACGTTGCTCTTTTGCAATCTGATTTTTTTCAGGTTAGGTATAAATGGTAGATGCTACCAATTATGCAGCTGAGTCCAGTGGGGCCAATTTTGTCAGTGACACCAAAGACACATAAAGTCAAACAGCCAAAACAAATGCCTGCTTGAGACCCAAGTCAAACTGAGTTGAGAAGATGGGGCAGAGATAGCAGAGGGCAGAGGCACAGCCCTGGGGCAAGGTCAAGTGGTGGTGCTCCACTGTTAATTCAGGGCTGTGGTGGGTATAGGCTGGGCCTTCCTCCACACACACACCTGTCCCTTTTAAAGCTGTCATATTTTTGTGTTGCACCCTGACATACAGGGAATATTCTTATCTTTTGGGCAATCTATGGATTCACTCTGTCAAGTCAGAAATTGACAACTAGTAGCCCACAGGCTAAATTTGGTTCAGAGGTAGTTTCACTGGCTTGTAAGATTTATAAAGAAAAAAATGAAAAGACCTATATTTAAATTAAAGTTAAAAAAAACCAAACTGGATTGCTGACCATTCTTTAAAAGTTCACTGTAATCTTGTAATTCTATGTGAAATAATTGGCTGATGCCTTAGGGCAGGGGTTCCCACACTTTGCTGCATATTGGAGTTACCTGGGGAGATTTTGAAACTCCTGAGGCTCAGGTTGGACCTCAAGCTAATTAAATCAGAAGGTCTGGGAGTAGGAACCAGGTATCAGTGATTTTTAAAGATGCACAGGTGTTTCCAATGTCCAGAAAAACCTGAGAATAACTTCTTTAGGGCCCTTTGAACTCAGTATTCTCTCTGCCTGAAAGATTTATCCTTTCCTTTCAAATATCCTTGATGGCTACAGGTAATTCACTTCCTACCCTAACTGCAAATTTCCCTTCCCCAGCATCTGATATACCTTTACCCTACTTTGCTCAATTCCTCAGCACTTGTCATCATTTAGCTTATTACGTATTCACTTATTTGTTTGTTATCTGTCTCTTACTACTAAAAGATAAAACCCCAATAGGGCATGGAGTTTTGTCTGTTCACTGCTATATTCCCAGTACTTAGAACAGGGCCTGGTATACAGCAGGTGTAATTTGTTGCATAAGTGTGGAATGATACTGAGAAGCAGTTGCTTTCTTTAGAAAGGGCATGTGTTGTTCTGTTTGCCACAGCCTGCTTCACCCCACTAAGTTATCTTCCTGAGTCCTTTATGAATCTGTGACTCTGGATTTAGCTATTACCCTTAAGTTCAAATGGAAGTAAAAGGCATAGGAAATATTCAGTTAAGTTCATGGTTGGTTTAAGATGAGCTGCTAGAACGTTGAGAAAAAAATACCTGGGTAAAGAAGAACTTCCCAGTCATGATGTATTTGAGTGTTTCTTTATTTCTGAGTTAAAAGATGAATCATGACATTATCACACTCTCTGATCTCAGCTCAGTTTGGTACTCGACATACGGCAAATGAGGTGTAATCTGTTTAATAAGTTTTTTCTTTTCTCAGCAAGGGTCTGAACAAGTTGTTCTATAGCAGAGCACTGATCAAAAGTGGCAAACGTCATTACCCTTGGCAGATTACCAAGAGTTCTGCAATTAACAGCAACATGAATAAAACTATTTTATGGACTTTAAAGTAAAGTAGCTTGATGAAGGAAAAACATTCATCTTGCCACAAATTAACCTAGTGTTAAAACTCTTCACACTGAATACATTTCTAAGGTTACTGAGAATTGCGGTGGAAAGAAAAGTAAGTGGAAACAAGAAATAAAATAAACTGTCACCTTGCAAGCTCTACTTCTATGAATTCATTAGAGAATAGTATTTATTCAATACCCCCATGTGCAGAGCCCTGTGCTGGGTACTCAGGGGTATAAGTAAAGAAAGAGAGAATATTAGTCCATCAGCAATTACATAATACAGGGAATGAGTCCATGCAACAATTTAGACTAAAAGGAGTGAGTAAATATTGGATTATATTATGGAGAAAGTGAGATAACTACTAACTGATTCACAAGAATTATATAAAATTTTGAAATTCTGTTCCTCTTCTGAATTTACGTAGCAGATAAATACAAAGAAATATGAATAAAATATTTACACTTGCCTGGCAATATCTGACAGTATCTGGAGAAAAAGAATATATCTTCTCTATCTGAGCTCATATAATCTATAAGTCTGTTTTCATGTGTGAACTATATTTCTATGTTGACTGGTAAATGAACACATCTGTGTATGTGCCAGTTATCTACTTGCTCTGAGATATATCCCTTGACCTCTCCCTCTTAGCTTTATACAGGAGCCTGATTCCTGGAAACTACATTTCCCAGCTTCCCTCTCAACAAGTAGATTCAGAAGGAGGCCCTGGCAGGATATGAGAAGCTGAAACAAAGGGACTATCCAGGATGTTTCTTCCTCCCTCTCTTTGCTTTGGGTGGCTTCGTCAGCAGTGGCTTAATGTCCCGCCTCGTGCCAGCACCAGATGGGGTGTCTATCCCTTTGCAGGGAAGCTCCCCATCACAGTTCTCCAAGTAATTGGACTAGACACTTCCTTCTTGTTCCTTCAGCCTTACAGGGGCAGCAGTGATTTCCTGCTATTGTTGATGTGTGCTCTGGTCATGCAAGACCTGTATAATTAGTTCCTTGGTTTAAAATCCCTCTACTGACCTACTGAATTTTCTTGCTGCTTTCCTCAGGGACTCTAAACCGACATATACTGAGTTTGTATACATTTAAAATAAACTTATCTGGTACTACCCAAATTGGCATACAGTGGGGAAGGACTTACTTTTTCTACCTCTTTGTGAGGAAGTAGAGAAATGCTAAACTAGAAGGTGAGATTCAAGATGAGGTGGAGAAGTAAAAAACCGAACCACACACAAGCCCTCTTAGAAAAATATAAGTTCAGAGGTATATCTAGAAGTTGGTTTTCTAGGTTTTTAAGTTTAAAAAGATTAGCCATTCTAAACCGCTCTCTATTCTTCAAACTTTCTCCACCATCTGATTGGTCCTCAGTTCCATGTATTCTACCTCTCAAATGTTTCTTGCATCTGACCCTTTTAAAGTTTCCTTTGACACTTCATTGGTTCAGGTAGACTCATACTTATCTCCTTAAAGTGATTTCTTCAGTCCATCCTCCGCAAGACTGCTAGTGAGTGCTTTCTAAAAGTTAACCCGGCTCACGCAAATGCCTGACTACTTAAAACCACCTAATGAAACCCATTTCCTATACAATAAAATTTAGACTCCTTTGTTGGTCATATACAGTCCTTCATGATTTGACCACTACCTATCTCTTATCCTTATTTGTGTCTTCACACCTCTCTATTTTCTATCACTTCAGCTGTTCTGAAATACTTGCAGTTCCTTGTATTGTATAAGCCATACAACGTCTGTTTTTGCAGGTATGCGGTGTTGTGATAAGAGTGTATGCAATGTCCTCCCCTTCTTCGTGGCTGTGAAAAAACCTGATTCATCCTTCAAAATTCAGTTTGCCTATCAGCATTCCTAGGAAAATTTTCCTGGCCTCTGAAAGCAGAAGGAAAGACTCTTTGAGCTGGTAGAGTACCTTGTGTTTTAATTACTGCTCTTACTCACTACTGTTATTGGTTTGCATATGCTTCTCCCTATCATGACTCTAGTCTCTATTTACCATTCTGTCCCCAGCATTGAGCCCAATATAGTAGGGCAGTGTTATATTTGTATTAACTGACTGGAGACAGTTTTGGCTTAGTAACACCTATACTTTGTTGTGCATCTCCTCGGAACTTTTCTAAGACTCCCCTCAGAGAGGGTAGGGAAGTTCTGAGGCCATTGATTCAGCTACCTCCCATGCTTTTCTCTGTGGAGCACACTGGGCCACAGTCGTGAGCCCATTCTAGGTCACCCTTATCCACCTACTCATTTTTCTGTCCTTTCTACTTCTAGAAGCTCCAAAGATGAAGGGAAATATCTGCTGTGGTATAGAAAGTTGTAAGGAAAGAAGACTGTCCTGTGTGTGTGTGTGTGTGTGTGTGTGTGTGTGTCTACTGCTTTGTAACTTACTTGTTACGTATACTGTATCATTTTATGCGTAAAAACAACCAACAATTGTGGATTAAATGAATGATCTCTTCCACTACATCTTTCCATATACCCAAAACTGAAGCCATACCAGATAAAAGATCATTCTCAAGAGACTGCAGACTTTTAAACCTACAGTTCTTACCTCCATGTTGTTGCCTCAGCCTGGAATATACTTCCCCTCATTCTCTAACTACTAATCAATCAGAGCTGAAATCAAATGCCATCACTTCTGTGAGTGTCTTTCTGATCTGTCAAAGAAAAAACAGCTTTTTCCCCCTCCCCATAGCTTGCTGTCACTATCTCTATTTGGCATTTACTTTGGTCTGCCTTATAAGTTAATATTAGGTTTTTCGAATGTCTGTCTCTTCTATGTGTGATTTTCTTGTGGGCAGGATACCTGTCTCCCTTATCTTATCTTCTTAGAACTCAGCATGCTCACTGGCACATAGAATAAACCTAACAAATATTTAGAGAATTAAATCAAACTGAAATAAATGAATTAATCGAAGAATTCACATATGGATTATTTTTGAACCAGTAAATATATTAGTTTGTGTGAAGATACTGAAAGCTGGATGAGCTCTCAACAATTTCGTGAGGTGTCAAAACTTGAAAGTGGCACCTTTAAAACATGAATCTGGCACCTTCAAACTTCTGTTTCCACTACTCTTCTGCTGTTCACCCTCAGTCTCACATGACAAGGTTAGGTCTCAACCTCTCAAGGCCTTGGTAAGGTATCTAATATTAAAAACTTAACATCTAATCCTCCCAAGAGCAGTTGCATTTTAATTGGAAACTCTTGAAAACCAGTTAGCCAAAAAGGAACCAAAGGAACAAATCATGGTGGGACTTCAGACAACCTGACAACTGGGAGAGGAAAGATAATGAGTCAGGGATGAGCTTTCACAGTCTCTCTCAAAGCACAAATACCAGCAGTTTCTGCCTTATTTTTGGTCTGGATAACTGTATTTGGACTTGAGCATGAATAAAACAAAGATTTCTAAACATACGATGTTAAAGGGACTGTGCCACAGTTAGATTTCAACTCTTGTCAACAATCACCAGTATTTTCTCCCAAACAGAATAGAAATCAATCCTTAGAATAATTTAAGCATTTGAAAGTAGACTCCTATTATTTTAACCCTGCACAATGGATAGGGAAACAAATAGAAGCCCGGAGGTACCTTCAACATGAAAAAAGCTATCAGGTGAACATTAGTTTCTCCCTGACTTTGGTCCATTACACAGCTGCTTTGCAAGTGTCCCAACAGAGCGGTAAAACTGAAGGCATGAGTAGGGAATTGCTGGTATTTATCAGGCGGGAGCAAGTTAAAATGAAAAGAAGGTGAAGTCAAAGAAGTAAACCATGTGGAGCTTTCACCAGACATCTTTCTTCCAGAGAATGTAACACACTTTAAAAACCTCATCTCATTAACCTCTATTGGATGTTTGCCATGCTTTTGTAAATACATATAGTTTTAAATAGACATGTGTCAGACTGTATTAGTGAACTTTTTGAGCAATTAGTGTTATAGACTCAATTCTTTAGTGCTCACCTTAGAAAATAGCCATTGGCTAAGTCAAGGCTAAGAGAAGACTATGGAAGGCAGATAGGGAAAGTGGATGAACCAAGCAGGGGAGAGATTCAATTATTCTGCTTCTATGGGTTGTCAGGTAAGATTAGATCCTCTGATCTTTTATGTTCACCAAGTGACTTCTTCTTAGAGACTTGCTTTATAGTGTTGCCTTGTCAGGTTTTTCCTTTGTATTCTATATATACATATCAGAGAGATCAGACACAACATTTATATGTCTCTTACTCCAATCATCATCTGATTTGGGCAAAATAATGAAGAAATCAAAATCCACTTTAGTGGCATCCAATCTTCCCATTAAGTATCACCTCCCACACCCAAGGTCTCCTTTAAAGACTTGTGTGGTATGCTTTCCTACTATCATAGATGACCTGAAGAAAAGACTAGAAATACTAACGGTATCACTCCTACTCAGAGCAATGAAGCTAAAAGTCCTTAAAGGAAGAAATGAACATATTAGAGTAAGATTTCAGAGAGCATAAAGAAGGCAGGCAAATACCCTAGGAGCCACATAAACCATGGCTAGCTCTGTCAGTGAGTGAGACAGTCAAGCTGTCTAGACTGGATCAACCAAAATACAAATTTGGGAAGCCATAATGACTCACAAACCATAGTGTGTGTGACACCAGAAACATTTGCTTTGTCATTGACTTTGTTGTCAGCAAACCTCACTCTGGACTCTTGTCCCTTTGGTGTATTCGCATCAAAAGCTTAGGGAGAAAAAACACTACCACAAAGTATGTTACTAGTATAAGTGGGTTCTGCCTTAAAGGAGAAGGAGAAAACAGAAAAATTAACAAGTAATTATTCACACTGATAAAGGGAAAAATAAAAGAATAAAAACAACTATTTCCATGTGACTAGAGCATCAAATCCAGCATTTCTGAACATGAGACAAATATTTATTCACCATTGTCTTCTAAGCAAACAGTTGAATGGCCTGGGTAAGATTTAGATTTTATGATCAGGTCTTGTTTTACATAACAGAGGAAATAAAACTTTTCTAAATTCAAAAGAAGTTCCTGCTACTTTCTTTATATTTCTTATTGAAGAATGTTAAACATATTCATATTGATGACTAGAATTTCTGGATGTCATTGGTAATTTTTTTTTAATTCTTTTTTTTTTTAATTTATTCATTTATTTATTTTTGGCTGCATTGGGTCTTTGTTGCTGCACGTGGGCTTTCTCTAGTTGCAGCAAGCGGGGGCTACTCTTTGTTGCGGTGCGCGGGCTTCTCATTGCGGTAGCTTCTCTTGTTGTGGAGCACAGGCTCTAGGCACGCGGGCTTCAGTAGTTGTGGCACGTGGGCTCAGTAGTTGTGGCTCGTGGGCTCTAGAGCACAGGCTCAGTAGTTGTGGCACACGGGCTTAGCTGCTCCACGGCATGTAGGATCTTCCCGGACCAGGGCGCGAACCTGTGTCCCCTGCATTGGCAGGCGGATTCTCAACCACTGCGCCACCAGGGAAGCCCCTTGAATTCTTGATGAGCTATAATCTCCCGGTGGGGAGTAAACATACATCCAATACTGTGCCTAGAAAACAGTTCAAAAGGAGCTTGAAAATGGTCAAAGTTGTGAAAAAGTGCTTTCAAGTTATTGGGATGGCTCAAGTACTCAATTGTAGTCCTAACTGAATTCACCAATTCTTTTTTTTTTTTTTTCATGGAAAAAAAGTTTTTTTCTCATTGTTTGCTGTCATATGAATTCTTGTGTTTGCTGTCTGACTGGTTTATGAGTGAAAAGATTGACTGGTATAAGTGGAGGAAACATAAGTGGGCATGAAATTGTTCCCAGCAAACCCTCAGCAAGGCTGAAAGAGGCACACTCTTAATTCCACCCAACAGTTGCATGGAAGCAGTGTGTAAGAGAGGAGGAAATCCAGCAAACACACTAAACACAAATAAACTGAGAAAGAACCTCAAGTTAGAGAGTCTTCCAGGCTGCATGTATCCTGAAATATATCTTTTAAATACCTGAAGACAAGGAGGTCTATAAATATGCTTCCTGAGGCTGCAGTGGGCATGTTACAGAAGACTTTTCATAGCAGACAACAGAAAAGCATGTATGCAATGAAGTAGCATTTTGTGGGTTCATGATATAGCTGGCAGGAGCAGGGCAAAAGACCTACAATTGAATAACAGTCCCTCTGTAAAGCACGAAGACTATGTGCACTCAAAAATGAACTTCAAGCAACTGAAGACAAGTTGAGTGAGACATTTGAATTTTAATTAGCAGGTCATTCCTTTTTTTTTTTGAATTTTATTTTATTTTTTTATACAGCAGGTTCTTATTATTTACCCATTTTATACATATTAGTGTATATATGTCAATCCCAATCTCCCAGTTCATCCCCCTCCCCGCCTCTGCAGGAGAGCCTCCAACACTAGCAGGTAGGTCTGGTTCAGTCTCCTGTGGGGTCACTGCTCCTTCCCCTGGGTCCCCATGCGCACACTACTTTGTGTGTGCCCTCCAAGAGTGGAGTCTCTGTTTCCCCCAGTCCTGTTAAAGTCCTGCAATCAAATCCCGCTCGCCTTCAAAGTCTGATTCTCTAGGAATTCCTCTTCCCGTTGCCAGACCCCCAGGTTGGGAAGCCTGACGTGGGGCTCAGAACCTTCACTCCAGTGGGTGGACTTCTGTGGTGTAAGTGTTCTCCAGTTTGTGAGTCACCCAACCAGCAGTTATGGGATTTGATTTTATTGTGATTGTGCCCCTCCTACCGTCTCATTGTGGCTTCTCCTTTGTCTTTTGATGTGGGGTATCTTTTTTGGTGAGTTCCAGTGTCTTCCTGTCGATGATTGTTCAGCAGTTAGTTGTGATTCGGTGCTCTCGCAAGAGGGAGTGAGAGCATGTCCTTCTACTCTGCCATCTTGCAAACTGGACACCTAACAGGTCATTTCTGATATAAGAAAAATGCAGTACAATCTGAAGAAGTATTGGAAGTAGAAGCAGAGAATTATCCAGGATCCAAGTGCAAAAAATATATAATATACTGTGAATACTTATGATGGTATAAGGTACTGAGTTTCAGAATTGGAGACTAAGGCACACAGCTGAAACAGAAACCACTAAGTTGTGCACATTATAACTTCAGAAACCATCCTTTTTATGGGGCCAGCCCCCTCCTGACAGGGTTTGTTGATAGATGCCAGTTCACCAAAACTGCCACTGCTGTCCATCTCATCTTTCCTTCCTTCCTACTCTGGTAGATGGAAGAAGAGGGCTGAGTGAGAGATGTGGAGGTCCCGGGCAGGTAAGGAGAGGGGGCAGTGCAATGTTCATGAAGAAAGGATACTCCTTTCCCTAACTTCCCTGTGGGGGATGGAAAAGTGTGAGGAAGGTCCCAGGAAAATCACTCATGTAAGTGCAGGAACACTCATGTTTATCCAGCAGCCTGAACGTCTACTTAGCTTCTGGATCTTGTTTATCGCCTGTTTTCCATCAGAACACGGGAGAGATGGTGTAGAGTGGGCCAGGATTGACTTTCTCCATTCTATGTGCTCCAGAGGTATAGAAAATGGGATTCTCCAGTGCCTGCAGGCTCCAGGGTAGGGAGGTTGCTGAAAGTGCATAAGATGCGGGAAACATCATAGAGTCATAGAGAATAGCATAGACAATAGAGGAATGAGGCATGATGCTACCAGCTGGAAATTGGCTGGCAGATATGGACAAACATCTCAAGGGGCCACCAATACCTAGGGGTGTTGCTAAAATACTCAGAAAGGCAAGAGCAGGGTTAATTGGCAATGCCACTCTTTCTATCCAAAGCCCATGGGGGACAGCTAGGTCAGAGTTATGGCCAATCAAGGAAGTAACTGCAATATAACCCAGGGCAGTGTATTTGTTAGAAATGTGTTTGGCTGCAAGTAATGCAAAGCCTACTTTTCAGTGGTCTTAACAAATAGAGATTTATTTTTCTCATATAATAAGATATCAGATGGGAAGTTGCTGCTGGCCTGGATTCTGTGTTGTAACAATTCTGAAATTCTCTCAGCCTTTCCCTCATGGCTGCAAGGTGGCTGTCTCAACCCTAGGCATCCAGTCTGCATTTAAGGAAGGAAGAACTCTGGGGGTGAGAAAGAATCTAAGTCTGTTACTTTTATCAAGAAAATAAATGTGTTCTCAGAAGCTCCATAGCACACTTTTATCTCATTAGCCAAAACTGGATCACTTTGACATTGCAGCTGCAAGAGATGTAGGAAAGATTTTAGCTTCTTCAACCTTTATATTGGAAGAGTAGTTTTCCAATAGTATCTGACACTGGGAGTCATACTGAAGGAAGCACTGCCTTCTAAGTCCCTCATTCTGCACTCCTACTCCAAGCAGACCATGCAGGGGAGAGAAAGGTGAAGGGAAGCCCAGAATCTCACCCATGCAACAAGACACTGAGGCTTGCATTTGGCTTGTGCTGATGAGGAGATGGAGATGCGGAAGAGAAAGAGAAGAGTCCCAAACTGCATATGTCTTTTAATGAAGTATTAAAATGAACACAACAGAGTCTTAAAGATCTAAAATGAGGGTCCTCTACTAATTGAAAGAAACACAAAAAGAAAAAGAATTGGATGAGAGGTTGTTAAGGGAATCTTCCACCAGCTGGAAAGGAGGCTTTGACTGAATACAGTTAGTAGCTCTTATTAGCAGAATAAAATAATTTTATTCCTGTGTACCTAACAAATTCAGACTCCTCACTAAACTAGTTACACAAAAGTTAACTATTAATTTATTACAGGACCCCAGTGGGTAGATTCAGGCCTTCTTTAGCTAAACTTCTTTTGTTTTATGAAGTTCCAATTGAAAGGAACCCTTAAGAAGACACACTTCATTAAAATACACACAACTAATTTTTATGAGATCCTCAGATGGGTTGCTATGTAATCAAATATATGCTTGACAAAGTTGCATCTGAATAGAGCCTGGCTCTATTTGGGAATAATACGTGATTTGCAAGTGATAGATTAATTATTATTGCCAGTTCTTCAGTCTCCTCAAACTAACTTTTGGGGATTTGTACCCCCTCCACATACACACATCTGACATACTATTTAACTGTGTAGTATTCTATCATTTCTGTCATCCTAACACATCTTTGCTTATACTTCCTCAAAGAAACAAATATACTCTTTCAAGCTTGAAATCAAACTCAGTAAGTCATTTTCCAAAATCTGCTTTATTTAATTAAGGGAAGCCATTGGAGCCCTATGTTTGTCATAGCATTTTAGACATAAAAACTGGGAAATTTTAGATACCTCTAATACTGTTAAGGAGAAATAAACTGATTTGACCTAGTATGAGATTTCTGATATTCCACTCCACAAACATTTATAGAATTTCAACTATGTGCAGTCACAATTATATGCTGTGAACATACAAAGGAAAAATATATTCCTGGTCCTTGAGAAACTGAAAATTCAGCTGTGGATACATATACTAGTAGCAGCATAAGCTAATATCCATAACACATTGTGATAATTGCCATGCCAAAACTATTTATAAAGGGCTAGGGAAACACAATTGAGGGAATAACTATACCTGTGTAAAATTTATTATTAATTTATGAAGGAAAAATTAATTAAATGAGTTAATCAAGGTCTGAAAGTCAGCTAAATCCTTCCCTGTTGTTTGAGAGAGCAGTGTGTCCTTCTAGGCATGAAAGGAAGAAAACCATTTCTCACCCAACTAAAGAAAAGATTCTCAACCTAAGTGCTGGCTGCCTCTGAAGAAACCTGCAGAGAAATTTTCTTATACTGCATCAGGTATAACAGAAGGAAACAGCTGGAAGCTGAGGGGCAAATATCAGCAGCTCCCATGTGATTAAAAAGAATTGCCAAATGCAGTTGGTATATTCCTCCTCCCAGCAGTATCTTTTTCTCTTGGTTATGTGTTAAATTTAAAAATAATAAATAGTAACAGTTATTACTTATTGAGTGCCCACATATCACTTATGTTTAGTCTGGCACTGTAAAATGGAACTTACATATATTATTTCTAAACTATATAGCAATTCCACTATAAAGTAGACACTGTATTACCTCCATTTTACAGACAAGGAAACCATGAAATAGAGAGAAAATTATCCACAAGTGGAGGACTTAGGAGTTGAGTTCAGTTTTGTCTGACTTCAGTGCTTATGACCTTCCCACTGTGCCATGGAAGAAAAGACAGCACCATTATTGATGCCTCAGTTTCAGAGCAAGGGGAGGCCTTCCTCCATGTGCCTCTTTTTAGCTCTCCTTTAGAAATATACATGCAATGACCCCTCCCCTCTTGGAGGTGTGAATTCAGACCTCCTCAGCCCAGTGTAAAGTCAGTGTTAGAGTTTAAAAACTGTTCTAGATTACCAATACTCTTCTTTCCATTGCTGCCAATTGATTTTTTTTCCCTCCTCAAGTCTGATTTAGGTTTTGCTAGTAAATATTGTTTCTGTCTCCACCCTCACTAGCAAACACAGCTGGTTTCGGCTGTCAGAGATTCAAAGAACCTTCTGCAAAGATTTAAACTATATGAAAACAATCAGAATGAAAAAGGGAAAGAATGTTTAAGTGAAAGATAACATCTCAAAATACAGGTTTGGCTTGGCTTGCATTTTTTGGAAGTCAATCAGAGTTGAGGAAGAATTGATATTTTTATTGTCATTCTTGTCATGTGGTTCTGCTAATGATAAAGTCAACATTAAATTCCTGTGTTTTCCATTATCTTACCGCAAAGAAGCATGTCTTTAAGTCCTCACTTGGCTGACAATTGACCTCAGCCAGGTCCCTTTCTCTCTCTGCATGTGTGCAGTTTCCTCAAGTATATTATGAAAGGCTAGACTAGATGTTTCAGCTCTAGTTCTAACACCCCATTTTTACAGGTATAAATCATGGAAACACTATTTCTTAAGTGCAGTGATTCTATTTCCTCTAAATCCATGTTTCTTCTAGATTTTACATACACTTAGGGGCTTAAAACTTTATATCAAAGGTGAATGGGGTTACAGGCTATACATGACATAAATTTGGGGGAGGATCAATGCAACTCAATAATTTTGGGGGTAAGGCAATTTTTAAAACACCTGTTATTAAGGTATACTTGACATACAACAAATTGTACATATTTCAAGTGCACAATTTCTTGTTTTGGCAAATATATATACCTGTGAAATCATCACAAAATAGTGAACATAAGTTGCCTCATGCCCCTTGGAATCCCTCCATTCCCTTTCTCCACTCCCATCTCTACTGAACTGCTTTCTGTCACGACAGATCAGTTTGCATTTCCTAGAATTTTATGTAAATGAAATCACAGAATTTTTTTTCTTTTGCCTGTCTTTTTTAACTTAATATAATTATTTTGAGATCCAGCCATGTTGCTACATGTGTCAATAGATCCTTCCGTTTTATCAGTGAAAGTATTCCATTACATACGTGGATATACCTCCTCATATTCGTCTATTTATCTAATGGGCACTTGGGCTGTTTCTGGGGTTTGCCATACTTAGGTCCAAGTGATGTCAGCCTTCTCTAGCAGTCAAGCTGCTGGTTTTCATGTATTTGTCAATTCTGATAAAACTATCATGGTTGTAGAGTTAGAGATGGTGCCTCCAGGTTATAACATCACAGATTCCCGCTATTCTTATCTGAGGTTCAGTAGCTTTTCTTGAATAATGCTTCTAAATATGGTATATTCCTAGAGTCCTGAAATAGTTGTTTTTAGTAATCTTTTCCAGTTTATCACTGCTTTTTGGAGAGAGGATTTGCCAAGCTACTCACTCTGTCATTCCCAGAATCCCCTGATTTTTATCTTGGTGTAATTTTTCTGACAAGTTACATAAGAACAGGCTAATCCCTACTTTTGAGAAAAGTTTCAGCTAATAAAGAAAATAGAATTTGTGCCCATGAAACTAAAATACAAGACAAAGACAAAGGCACCGTGTGAATAAGCAACCACTGAGTTCTTTAGGTGTTCAGAGGAAGGAAATATCATTCCCTCTGGAAAGGATTAGGAAAAGCATCCAAAGAGGGGAAAGCATTTGAATAAGCCTTAAAGGGTTGGTAGGATTTCAACAGATATTGAAAGACTAAGCAGAGCAGTTGCATAAGTAGTTTGCTGACCTGGGAGTTGTTTAATTTCTCTGTTTGTAAATTTTAAAAGTACTGTAGTACATGAATACATTTTATTATAAAAATATTTAAATAATACAGTTGGTAATGTTAAAGCATTTCTATTTCCTTTGCCTCCCTCATCCTTTTCCCTCAGCTCTATCTCATTTCTTTCCCCACCACTATTTATAAGCTTTTTCCTATGCATTAACATACATATATATGTAACAATGGATTCCTGAAAATTTGAATGGAGTGATTTCATCCACAGTTAGATCAAGGAAAAAAAAAAGGAATCTTTCTAGGGCTAGGTTTATGGTGACACAGACAAATATTTATAGAGAATATCACCAGCAGTAGGAAATAGTTTACTATCTGAGTAAGCCTAAGCAAGCTACTCAGTAGCTAGGGACTTCAGTTTATTTATTAAGATAAGCTAGGCTATGCTAACCCCCATGATCCCAAAGGCTTAATGCAATAAGAGCTGGTTTCTCATTCACTTCCAATGTTCTCTGAAATGGAGGAGCCCTCCCCTTCCAGCTGCACAGACTGGGAAGAAAGAGAGAGTAAAAGATTGTGCAAGACATTCCATGTCAGGCCTGGAAGTGATGTACATCATTTCGGCCTACATCCTACTGGACAGAATTCAGTACCAAGTATGTTCAAGGTGGGCTGGCAAATTAGTCTTTTTGTGTGCCCAAGAAAAGTTTAAAATAGTTCAGTGAATTCATATTTTCTCTGCCACAAGTTTCCTTATCTGTGAGGTGTGTGGTCAACTAGATGATGATAACAGCCTTCCCAATTCTATTCTTTTATGAGTATTGCATTCAATGAGAGAATCTGACCTCACTTTGGCATTCAAGTGGATTGAGTTTATTTTAACTTTAGTAATTTAAGATTTTTGTCTACCTGTCATTGTGTTGTGCATCGTATCAAGAGACTGTTGGATATGAGAGTAATCTGGTTGCAACATGTGTCACTCCACTGAGCACCAGTGTTGATTTGGCTGATCTGGCTGACTAGGCGGATGTCCTCTTTCTCCCTCACCACTCCATGTGTGTTCCACCTGAAGGTGTGCACTCAGTTGATGGGAATGACCTTCCCCAATAGAGGAGGACCGTTTTTCAGTCAAGGGTATGTGAATAGCTGAGCTCTGCTGCTGGAACCTCCAAACAAGCTCTCAAGGTCCATTTGTAGAAGAAATGTAGGGTGGTCAAACTTTCAAGACTCCAGGCACATCTAACTGAGGTGCTGCATGGGCAGTCTGCCTTTCAAAAAAATTTTAGATTATCTGAGTCATTTTTTTCCTTGCAAAATTCTCCCAAACTTCAGAAAGTAGTGGGAAAATGCAGAAGCAGAAATAAAATCATTAGTTATCTTCTAGGCAATGTGATATAATTGAAGGAGTCAAGATTTCTGAATTTAAGTCCCAACTCTGCTGTTGATGATGGATGATTTTGGGCCAATCACTTACATCATTTAGCCTCTCTGGACCTACATTATTTTCATTTCCATTTGTTAATAATTATGACTAACTCACTGGGATGTTATGAGGATCAAATGACAGAGTACATGGGAAGCTGCTTTGGAAACTATAAAAACCTATACAATTTATTTATACAATTTATAAACAATAAACAAGAGAGAATACAAAAAGGCAAGCAAACAAGAAAAAGAGGGCTAGAACTGCAGTATGCAGGAGAAACAGACCCTCAGAAGGGAATCGACGTTGGGTTTTGAGACTTCTGCAGCAATCCAAGATGGAAAACAGGTAGAGCTGGAATTCTAGAAAGAAGAGGAAACTGGGGAGCAGGGTGGAGACTGGGGGACGAGTGAGAAGAGGAAGGGATGAGGCACTGCGAGTAAAAGGAATAAGTTTAGAGAGTATTTTTTAAAATAATTTCTTCTATTTTAGATCAAATTTAGATTTATAGAAAGGTTTCAAATACAGCACAGAGTCCTTGTCTACGCCTCATCCAACTTGCCCCATTGTTAACGCCTTATATCACTATAATATATTTGCCAAAAATATAACATGTAAAACACCAAACTGAAACAGTATGTCACAGAAATAACAATGTACTGATTTATACACACCACTAGCACTATAAGAAACTGACACTGGTACATTATTATTAACTAAATGCCAGGCTTTATTGGAAAACCTAAATTTTTGCTAGTTGTCAATTCGGTTTGCTGAGCTGAGCTGAGCTTAAACTGATCCCTGTCTCCATGTGTCCCGTAGTTAACTTCTGGCTTGCTGACTCAGTTTCCAAAAACACCTTGGGAAGTAGAGTCATCACATTAGCCTTTCTTTGTCCTCAGGACAACATATATCTGTGTCCTGATGAATAGATATTCTGGGAATAACTCTTCAATCTTACTCTTCCTAGGGAAGTCCTTTGGAGGTAGCAAGGTAAGATGATTCAGCCAGCTGGGTCAGTAAAGATAGTGCTATTGTTTTGCTTTTCTTTAACTTAGTCATAACCCACCAGGCAAAGAGCAATTACTTTTTAAAAATATAAGGCATATTGCATAAGGCCCTAGGGAGAGGAGGCATTCTGAGTTTTCCACCTTCTACATAATTATTAGAGATAATGAAATATTACTCAGCCATAAAAAAGAATGAAATATTGCCATTTGCAGTGACATGGATGTACCTAGAGAATATTATGCTTAGTGAAATAAGTCAGACAAAGAAAGACAAATACTATATGATATCACTTATATGTGGAATCTAAAAAATAATACAAATGGATATAATACATGCAAAACAGAAACAAACTCACAGATACAGAAAACAAATTTGTGGTTACCAAAGGGGAGAGGGAAGGTGGGAGAGACAAATTAGGGATATGGGATTAACAGATACAAACTACTATATATAAAATAGATAAACAACAAGGATATACTGTATAGCACAGGGAATTATACCTATTATCTTGTGATAACCTATAATGGAACATAATCTGCAAAAATACTGAATCACTACGCTGTATACAATATGCTGAAACTTACACAGTATTGTAAATCAACTATGCTTCCATTGAAAAAGAGAGAGCTTAGTATAGCAGCCCTTCTCCAGACCACCCCAGGATAACCTGAGAGTCATTCTTAAAGTTTCATCTATTTGAAGTGATCTTCAAATGGAGATTTATAAAAAGTGTTTAGATATGGAGCCACAACGACTCTTAGCATTTAGTAGGTCTGGAGTGAGAGATGGGAAGCAGCTTAGGACAGTCTCACACAGTGAAGAATTGTCCTGCTTAGCCACCAAGCAAACGCTGGTGAATACTGCCAAGGAAAAACTACATCTTTGGGATATCCATAAGGTAGGTGCTAAGAATTCACTATCAGCTTTCCTAGGAATTAGCATCTCCTATTTAGGCTAGCTCTTCAGGAGAATACCAATTGTAAGAAATGCAATGCCATGTGGGTATACTTCCTTCTCCATCATGGAGGAAGAAAGGAGGCAAATTTCTGGGAACTGTAAAGCACAATAACATAAATAAGAATAGCCATAAATGCATACACACATTCCATGAATGATTTTCTTTCTTTTGTGTGTGTCAGTACTATAGCAGAAATAATTATACCCTAGTGCTTGCCAAGTTTCTTAATGCAGTAACAGTTGCAAGTCATTCTCTTAAATTAATAGAATTCTGAGAGCAAATATCACTAAATATCATGAAAATGATTCTCATTATTCTACATATTTTCTCTCTGTATCTGTGTGTCTCAAAAAGGCCCTAAAAGCTTCACCAGGGGCAGGAGTTCAGCACTTCAACACAGGTGCTTTTAAAAATGTTGGAAAATTCACAAATTAATTTGCCAGCTAAACTATGTAATCAGATCATGATTTATTCTCCTAGAGTACAGCTAGTAGGTTGCTTTTTTCTTTCCTTTTTCAAAAGGGGCAAAAAGATGTCATGGTTCCAAGAAGAGTTTTGCCAATATGTAGAGCTTTTTATTTTTAATCAATTTTTTAAATTGAAGTATAGTTGATTTACAATGTTGTGTTAATTTCTGCTATACAGCAAAGTGATAGAGCTTGCTTAAGGTAGAAATATCAGTCTTCCTTGGCTTAAGTTCATGGTATGGGGGTTATGGAACTGTGCAGAAATGGTCACTAAAAGTGTCATTAAAAAATCTATTCATTCCCTTTCCCATTACAGGCTTTGTAAATGCAGCCCTGCTTGCAATTTCCAGAAAGCTAGCTACTTATTTTCTAGCCAGTATACCATTCAGAGAATTATACTAGACTTGCTTCTTACAACAAACACAAACTGATTATCTCAGTCAGTCCCTTTACCACTCAAACCTTAGCTAACTTCATTTTGGCTCTGATATTTACTAGCTTTGAAGGGGAGGGCTAGGGATGGTATCCCTTCTGACCCCATGAACACATGCTAACTGTGCTATAGGAGGTAGAGCCAATTTAGAATCTTCAAAGAATTTCAACAAAAAGGAAAAAAATCATGCAATGAAAATTAGTCTTGGCTGAAATCTCTGCACATTCTCAGCATGATTTTATATGCAGTTAGTATGTTGATAAGTATTCCAAATACAGAGTAATCTAAGTTTTAATTCAGGATACTAAGTGTCACTGAAACAAAACCATCCTTAGTTTAGCCTATGAATGCAGAACCAGTTCCTAGACCATTGACTTTTTACCAAAAGATAGATTTGATACCTACTTCTGACAAAGAATAACTACCTATACCAAACTCTGTTTTATTTACCAAGGATAAATAATTGAATTTAAAGATAGCCTTAAGAGATTCCATTTTCTGTCACAGGAAGTAGCAATTAGAAGTATCTATGATACACACGCAGAATGCCATGTATCCACCGTCAGAGACAATGGCTAAGTCACAAGGAGATAAAGCATTAGTATTATTTTAATATCTTATATGTGCTTATTGTTTTCTCTGCAGTATGATACTATATTGGAAATTTGGAATCAACGGCTTGGAATCAAGGGCTCTCCATGCTAAAAGGAAACTCAGAGACAAACTGGAAAATTTCTTTTGCTTTATAGATATGGAAGTTGAGGTCCAGTGAGGTAAGGTGCTTTGCTCAAGACCGCCCAAAGTAATAGAAGACCTTCATCATAAAATGTCCTCTTTTACAAAATACCTTTCTATTTTTTCTGGGGAAAAAAAGTAAATTTAACAGGGAGCAGTTATAATGTTTATCGCTACCAAGACGTTCTCTGTTGCTGGATTTTGTTATACACCCTTAAGGTAGTGTAGAGGATGAATTTCACTTACCTTATTCCTACTGTATGTGTTGCAACTGAGCCAACTTTGCTAGTTAGTCTTATATAAGAAACCATAAATGTTTTCATATTTTGATCAGACTCCAAGATCCTTTTTCTTATTAGAGGTTTATATATTCCAAAACGTCATACATAAGATTCAAGATACAAGTCAAAATAAGGCCTCCCCAATCTTATTTCCCTTTATATTTTTCTCCATTCACCATATATTATTAAAAAACATGATGATACGAATTATATAGTGTTGAATCAGAGAGAAATTGTTTTGCTCTAATCTGATCAGGTATCTTATCTAAGTAAGCATCTATAATCCATCGATTAGATCACAAGCTTAAATATACAAAGTTCAAGGAATTACAGCAAATGTGTCTTCTCAGGTGGTTAATGCTGCTTACAGATTAAAAGAGACCACATTTGTTAAAACAGTGACTGGCAGCAAAAATAAGTCTATTGTAGGAAAGTGTATATTTTAAGGGTATAGTTAAAACTCTTCATTGAGAAGATAGTTATTGCCCTGAGATGAATTCAGAGATAGGAACTCTTTCCACTGGCAGCCCAGTGGAATTTCATGACTTTTTTGACTTCAGCCATCAATATTATGGCTTCTAGCCATCCCGCCTGTTTTGGTCTGAGTGCACAGGTGGCAAAATGACAAATCAAACAGTTGGGACACAGGTTAAAATGTCAGTGGCGGAATTTGAGCCACTATAACCTAGGGAGTTGAGTAATCATAACAGTACCACAGCATCTGTGAATTCAGACCCATGGCTCTATTCCAGACAGTGAAAATTCAACTTACCTTCGCAGAATGAGTTAGTTCTGACTTTCCCTCATGGATTTCCCACTTGTAATAGAGGCTCAGGTTCATCCACTTAATTCTGTTGTAATGACAGACAGAATCTGGGAGTCACACTTTCTGAGATCAGCTGACCTAGGAAAAGTTAGATAATCAATACTACTTTGGATTATAGCCATTTTCTCAAATTACCCTAAAGCAGTGAACACATTATCTCAACAATTTGTTTCATTTTTTAACCTACCTATAAATAAATAATGTCTCTGAAGTGCATACTGAATAACTATAATGTCTTATAGATTAATGATTAGTTAACATAATTCTAGCACTACCAAGTTTCCTATAGAAATTTGTCATTAAAATGGGTCTTACCATTGGATATCTTGTAAACATTGCTACTGTCCTACTATTTATAAAAATAAGTTTATTTATCTTCAGAGTTTTGTTTTACCAGTCCATAATAGGACACTTGACTTAGTTTCACAATTTAAAAAGGAAGTAATAATTGGTGCAGTCTTTAAAAAGCAGGAGTACATGTGTCTCATTTGCTTTGGGTTGTATCCTACCATACTGCCACAGATCTCAGGGGAAATACTGCTAGAGAATGATGATTTTGAGCTGTTCCTTTGGGTAGCTTCTCACTGAAATGTTTTGAAATCTGAAATTCTACTTTGCCATTTTCACGAGTTATTTAAAGCATTCCTTCTGCACACTTGAGAATGATGCAGATTTAAGGGTGCCAAGAACCAGCTTAAGCTGACTGTGAGTGAATTCTTGTTTTGGAGTCCTCTTATCTCCCTACCAACACCACACTCTCTTGAGGAATGCTAAGAAATCGTGTGGACTTTAGAGATTTTTCACATTGCCTTTTTATTTTCTTAAATATCCTGTTTGATTTAATTTTCTCCTCATTTTGGAAAGTAATATTTAAATAAAATTTCATGCTTTTGTATTCTTTGGAATCAATGAAAGATATTCTCTGTCTCTGTCTCTCTCTCTCTTGCTGTCTCTCTCTCTTTTCACTCCATCTTACTGGGACTAGCTGTGACAATACAAAAAAAAAAGTAAGAGCACTAGCCAATAACCTGAAAGGCTGGCATTCGTAATATAAATCAGAAAATATTTCTAGCTATGTGTATTTCTTCACCAAAATCTGTCCATTTGCACTGCCCCTCTGATGGTCGCTCCTAATGTTATCTCTTTACCTGTATACCTAAGAACTGTTTTCAGATGGATCTCTTTCTATTTACATGGTACCGTTTGCTGTCTACCTTCTTTATCTAGCTAATAGCAGATGTTTACCTACATGCAAGGAATATTTCTCTCAGGTATGTTATGAAGCCCCTCACTGGGGTGGGAAAAGGATCCCTGACACCTTTCGTCCTGAATATCCAGTACTTTCTCTTCTTTTGAAATATATCACTGCATATGCATTTTAATTAAACCCAAACTGCATTCACAGAGGGGTTTATGTGTTACCAATTATTCCTAATGAGGTTTTTTCCTCTCCCTTTGGAATGTTAAATCATCATCTGTCTTTCAACATGTGTGGAAAATGCAGTATAATTATTGTAAATAATATCTTTTCCTAAGCATGAATTTGGGATTCGGGCAGTTTTCGTTTCTTTTTCTTCCAGCAGCTCAAAACAAACAAACAAACAAACAAAAAAACACTTCAGTTGTCTTACTGTGGGTGTTTTCTAAAGTATAGTCACAAAAGAGATTGTGAAAATGACAATGTTGTGTTTGATATTTATTCTCTCACACTGACTTCCATATCAAAACCGCTAAGTTGGGAAGACAAAAGATGCTTTCCCAACTGCTGGTAACACGAAGCTCCTTTGTATTCTGACTCTTCTCTTTCTCTTACATCAACATCAACAAGAATTTTGTGGGAAAGACTGAAATGTCACTCTTTCCGAGGAGCAAGCAAGTCCAGTTTATTCTTCGCTCTGTAATTAAAGCCTGTTTTTGTGAGAAAAGTAAACCAATACCCAGCAACCCAAGATAAACTGCCATGCTATTTTTAATCTACAGCAACCCTTTCAACAGTATGAACTCTTGGAGACTTGCTACAGTTTTTCTTTCTTGAGCCAATAGAAGAAAGATTCACAGAAGACAATAGTGGGTAATAGTCTTACAGTATTAAAATGGGATGTCTTCTTTTAAATGCTTGTTTCTAAACAAACAGCATTACAAAGGAGGAGGATGAAAGTGGAGGATTTGATACATGTGCTTCACCCACCCAAAATATGGATGCAGTCCTTCCTTCCATTTCCCTGAGGAAGAGCCTAACCAACTCCGATGTCTGACTTTGTTACAGACTTGAGAATAAAAAAAAAAAAAAAAAGAAGTTCCAAGACAGAAAGGGAGAAGATCTTAAAATTGGTTATTAGACATTACTTCTCCTCAAATTCCACCATAAGGGGTCTCCTAGAGCCAGCTTCCCCCTTAGCTTTCAGATGACAGCCACATTCTAATTCTAGGCCACCCTCATCCTCAGAAATATAGATACTGTGCTCAGCTAACTCTTTCCTGAATCCCAGGCTCCTCTTCTCATGTTTGGTCTCTAGCTTATCTCTCTAGAAAAGAGAAAAATCTTAACCCCACAATAATTTCATCAATTCAGGAAAGCAACTCTTTCAGTTTTTAATACCAGTTAGGGATTCCTCCATTCAATCCCCTTATTCTATTATTTGATATTTATATAATCTAAAGGTACCTTAAAAGGATTTCCTAAACTGAAATGCAGCCTCTCCCCAAAGATATGCAGAGCCAATCCTATGAAATTTTTAAATAGTAAGATTTTGAACAGGTGAGTCTTTTCTCCTTAGCTCCTGAGTCCAAAAAGGGCCTTCTCACTACAAACTGCTTTGTCCTGGTTATGGAAAATGTATACTATGTGAGCATTTGTAAAGGATTTCTCAGGGACAACATCACCCTCACTCCTGAGACTTTAATATGTCAACCCTCTATTCCAGTGCTGTCCAAGAGGAATACAATGGAAGCCACAAATGTGACCCACATATGAAATTACAAATTTTTCTCCTGGCACTATAAAAAAAAGTAAAAAGAAAGAGGCAAAATTAATCTTAGTAATATATTTCATTCAACCTAATATATCCCCAATATTATCATTTAACACATGCTCAATATTAAAATATCACTGTTATTTTTCTCTTTTTTTTTTTTCATAAGGAGGCTCTGAAATTCAGTGTGCATTGTACATTTACAGCACATCTCATTTCAAATTAGCTACATTTCAAATGCACAATAGCCATACAAAAGTAGAGGCTACTGTACTGGACAGTGCAGCTCTACACCTTCACTGTCAGGTGAGTCCATTATCTAGACTGAGAAAGTGAATACACAGATAGACAATGGCCAAATCATATATGACATAAACTCTGACCCAAATAAGAAGCCCAGGAAGTCAACCCACAATGTCTGCAGCAATTGGCCCAGAATAATAAGGACTTGGCCAAGGACTGCCAACTTTGCTTTCCCTCTCCCACCCCATCCCTACATCTCAGGATCAACCAAAGAAAATATGCTCCCCAATCAACCACATAAGATACCCACTTCTAGTTAGCTGCCTCCAGTTTTGCATATCAACAAACTCCAATCAGAGCATACCTGAAACCTCCTTTTTCACTAGAAAGCTTTCCCACTCCCTTGCCTGCCATTGAGTCATTGTCGAACACAAATGGTCGCAGCTGACTGCTTCAGAGAGTTCTGAATTAATAGCCTCCGGTTGTTATCATTTGGGTGGTCTTAGGTTATTTCTATAAGACTTGAGCTTCACTTTTGATTATGTAGAAATGCTCCCTTACATTTGAAAATCCAAATATGTGAACTCAGTGAGGAAGGGGAGGAGGGTGGTACAGGGAAGATGCTTTTGACCCAAAGCAACATGAAGTAGAGCAGCTATATTTTGCTGAAAACACACACATTGTGGTGTTTTGTTGTTGTTGTTGCTGTTGAAGATATTACTTTCAGGTAGTGGCAGACAAATGTTCACCAAGATTTAGGCATAATGTGGTATGATGCTGGTAGGGAGCTGAGAAAAGGGTGCTTCCTCATCTCTGCTTAAAAGACATGTACTTTCAAATATGGAGAGGAAAACAGTCCTTGATATTCCTGGATTTTTCACAGTCCATTTTCTACTCTGTAGCCTGTGCCTGTAGAGACACATTTTAAAACCTCTCTGATAATACAGGCTGGCGGTTGAGGATTCTAGGAGCAGGCAAGATGTCTGCCCAAAATGTGGGATTAGCACTTCATTTTTGGCTGAAGCTAAAGTAGGGAGAAAGCCCAAAGGAAAATCACATTACTTCTGTGGCTGCACAAACAGTGGAATAATATATATAAATGGTACTAAGACAATCTAGAAAAATCTTTGCAAGCCCAGCAATATAAATGCTGTTTTTAAGACTTGAATTAAAGGAAAATTTAATCAAGGGAAACAGATAATGCCTTTTTTTTCAGAGTTAAGTGAAAACTGGATCCATCTCTTGTTAAAGAAGTTTAAGGAATTTTTTTCCAAATAGTGCCTCTCTGCTTAGAATTCTGACCCATTAAAATGGGTTTAAGGTGGACAAAATGAAAGCCTTTGAGTTTTGAAGTTGCCTTTAAATAGAAATACTTTATTTTAGGGAAAAAATTAAATGAAATCCATTTAAGGAAATTATGAGGCTCTACAGAGAAAGAATATCTAATTATTTGCAAAGCATTTATGACCTGAGAGTCCAGGGCTCCCTGTTACTGTATTTACCACGTTATAGCCACAGCTCAACGCAAGGAACCTTGGGGACTTGAAAGGGCCCGCAAAGTTAATCACTTCCCACTCCTGCAGTAACTAGTTATCTGGCAGTGTCCCACTCAATCTGTTTTAAAATGTTATATGAAATGCACTATTTCTCAGATTCTATTAAAAAAAAAAACTTCCTCTCACTATAGGCCCACTTTGAGATACTATTACATGGAGAGAATGTAGCATTCCTGCCCTCTAAAAGATTTACAATATAAATATCATCTAAAGAGGGAGAATTACATCACCTCACTAAGAAGATGAGCTCTAGTTCATCAATCACTAATTGGGAAACTTAGCCAAATATTAATATAAATGTCATATCTCTGTCAGACAGGACACAGAGAAGTGGTTTTGATTTGGTCATAACTTACATCGTCTGTGAGCCTTGATGTCTGCTATCTTGCCTGTGCAGCAAGGGTCTTATCTAGGATGTGAATTTCACTGGAAAGCTGGCTGTCTTGAAAAGGAAAGAAGAGATGAGAAAGAAAAACTAGACTCAGAGGACCAACAGCATTTTCATTCATGAACAGTTCAGATTAACTCATAAACAACAAACATTTCATGGCTGGGCCATGGCACTCTGTCTGCTGTTCACATTCTTCATCCTTTGGAGGAAACTGGCCCAGCCAGGGTGACCTCTCTCACTAGTAATATGGAGACTTAAACTGCTTCTAGGACATGGTTCTTACCACAGTGTAGCTACATATGCTGTAAGACATTAGAGAGCCAGTGAAGAAATTTAGTAATGACAATTCCCTCCTTTTTCTGTTTCAGACCTTTGGTGTCTGTTGATATTTATTGAAATAGAAAATGTCACAAGGTGATATAAGAGTAAGAGAAATCCCTCCCTACTGCCAAGTGCACACACAATGGGAAAGGTAGCAACTGGGCCCTCTGCTAAAAACCACATCATATGTGATTTGAAAGCTTCCAGAGATTAAGTCTATTAAGGTATCCATTTTGTGTCATAATTATGTGATCCACAACCATCGCTGCTAAACCTGAGTTTGGTGTTTAATTTGCCATTCAAAGTGTGTCACTCCAGACTTCAGGAATTTGGCTTCAACCCCCTCATGTTAAAGTCGTCTTGTAACATATGTCTTCCCTACCAGATTATACCTGTCTAAGAATATTTATGTATTGTTTATATGTTGTTAGCATTTTACTCTAAGTCACTTTTATGTATTAACTCACATTAATGCTCACAGGAAATTTTTGTAGTAAGCAATAGAACTATTTAATCATACAGATGAGGAAACAGGCACAGAGTGATTAAGTAACTAGCCTAAGATTTCTCAGCCAGAAAGTGGCCAAGCCAAGTTTGGAACCAGCCTCTCATCTCTTAACCACCTACATACACCACTGCTTTTTGAGGAACAAGCCTATGTTTTCCTTATCTCTTTGTTCTCAGCCCCTAGTACGAGGCTTGGAACAAATGTTCAATGAATTGGGCATGACACTGAAAGCAGAATCTCTATGTAGTACTCATCACACTGAGGTGTAGGTGCTCAGCTAACATGATCCTTGAAGCTTACTACTAAGTGCTGCATCCTCTATCAAGCTGACCTTGCTGTCATCTCTATTACTCAATCTGGACTCCTCTTTCTTGCCTGGGATTATTAATAAAGCCAAGGTGATAATAGCACTGTGATCATATCTCTGCCTTCTAACCTGTTCCTTCCTCTAACACTAGTTTACCTCTTTCAGTCCCTCTTTCTATTTCTAAATGAAATGTGAAACCTCTATGTACTAAACAATGGAAAAAAAATGACCAGATATTGATTTGCTAATTATATAGCAAAAGGGACTTATTTAGTAAAGTCTGCCTTGTATAGTCACTTTAACTTTTGGTCAGTCATAATCTTCAGGAATATCACTGGTTAAAGAAGTCGATATGGGCTTCCCTGGTGGTGCAGTGGTTAAGAATCTGCCTGCCGATGCAGGGGACATGGGTTCAAGCCCTGGTCCAGGAGGCTCCCACGTGTCGTGGAGCAACTAAGCCCGTGAGCCACAACTACTGAGCCTACATGCCACAACTACTGAAGCCTGCGCACCTAGAGCCTGTACTCTGCAATGAGAGAAGCCACTGCAATGAGAAGCCCACACAGCACAATGAAGAGTAGCCCCCACTTGCCGCAGCTAGAGAAAGCCCATGCGTGGCCACAAAGACCCAACACAGCCAAAAATAAATAAATAAAATAAATTAAAAAAAAAATGTCGATATGATCATATCACAATCCTATCCCTGAACCAAATCCCCACCTAGTAGAATAAGTCAGTTCCTTTTGCTTCATAACATTCTCACCTCATCTATGCAACTAAAATGTTTCCTATTCTCCTCAGTATATGTATTTTGGAAACCAATCAAAGCAGGAGAAATAGGCACATGCCTTCTATGTGTTTCTGGAATATGAGTGCTAATAGTTTCAACATTGGGAAGGTAAGGATCCACATCCTGGAGTGGATATTCAGACTGCCTAGAGGCCAAGCACTTCCCTAGACGTCAAACACTTTCTCCCAGTTAGGAGAGTATTATGGAATGGGGAGGAGGGCATTACTGAGCCTTGGACTTCATCACTGGTACATTAGTACTGAGGATACAATGATGAATAAGACAAGTCCCTGGCTTCAAGGAGCTCAAAATCCATCAGAGGAGACAAGTTATTTCTCAATGTGTTACCTACTATAATAGTCATCTATATAACATATCACAGAATAAACACACGCAGGAGTGGCTACATAAGTTTCAGGGTCCATTGCAAAATGAAAATGCAGGGCCCTTAGCCACAGCAATCAGTCAAGCAAGAAAAAGAAATAAAAGAAATCCAAATTGGAAAGGAAGAAGTAAAACTGTCACTGTTTGCAGATGGCATGGTACTATATATAGAAAATCCCAAAGATACTACCAAAAAACTATTAGAACTCATCAATGAATTCAGTAAAGTTGCAGGATAAAAAATTAATATACAGAAATCTATTGCATTTCTATATACTAACTGAACTAGCAGAAAGAGAAATTAAGAAAATAATCCCATTTACAATTAAATAAAAAATAATAAAATACCTAGGAATAAATCTAACCAAGGAGGTAAAAGATTTGTCCTGGAAAATCTCTAAGACACTGATGAAAGAAAATGAAGACAACAAAAACAAGTGGAAAACTATACCATGCTCACAGATTGGAAGAATTAATACTGTTAAAATGTCCATACTACTTGAGAAAATCTAAGAAGTCAATGAAATTCCTATCAAAAAACTCCCTGATTTCAAGCTGTACTACAAAGCTACAGTAATCAAAACAATATGGAATAAAAAAGACACATTTTTATTAGAATAGAATAGAATAGGGAGTCCAGAAATACGCCCACACTTACAAGGTCAATCAATCTATGACAAAGGAGTCAAGAATATACAGTGGGGAAAAGACAGTATCTTCAATAAATGATGTTGGGAAAACTGGACAGCTACATGCAAAAGAATCAAACTGGACTACTTTCTCATACCACACACAAAAATAAACTCAAAATGGATCAAAGACTTAAATGTAAGACTGGAAAACATAAAACTCCTGGAAGAAAATATAGACAGTATGCTCTTTGACATTGGCCTTAGCAATATTTTTTTGGTTATGTCTTTTCAAACAAACAAAAGCTAAAATAAACCAATGGTACTACATCAAACTAAAAAGCTTTTGCACAGCTAAGTAAATATCAACAAAACAAAAAGATCACCTACTGAATGGGAGAAGATATTTGCAAATGGTATATCTGATAAAGGGTTAATAACCAAAATATGCAAAGAACTCATGTAACAACATCAAAAACACAAACCGCCCAATTAAAAACTGAGGAGGACCTGAATAGACATTCTTCCAAAGAAGACACAGAGATGGCCAACAGACACATGAAAAGATGTGCAACATTGCTAATCATCAGAGAAATGCAAATCAAAACCACAATGAGATATCACCTCACACCTGTTAGAATGGTTATTATTATCAAAAAGACTACAAATAACAAGTGTTGGCGAGGATGTGGAGAAAAGGGAACCCTTGTGCATTGTTGGTGGAAATGTAAATTGGTGCAACCACTATGGAAAACAGTGTGGAGATTCCTCAAAAATTTAAAAAGAGAACTACCATACAATCCAGCAATTCCACTGCTGGGTATTTTTCCTAAGAAAACAAAAACACTACTTTGAAAAGATATATTCACCCCTATGTTCATTGCAGAATTATTTAAATAGCCAAGATAGAAAAATATAGAAGCAAACCAAGTGTCCATCAATAGATGAATGGATAAAGAAGATGTGGTGTGTATACACACACACACACACACACACACACACACACATACACAAGAAATATTAGCTGGCCAAAAAAAAAAAGAATGAAATCTTACCATTTCAAACAACACAGATGGACCTAGAGGGTATATGCTAAGTGAAATAACTCCGAGGAAGACAAATACTGTATGATTTCACTTACATGTAGAATCTAAAAAACAAAACAAATGAACAAACATAACTAAACAGAAACAGGCACGTAGATACAGAGAATAAATAGGTGGCTGCCAGAGTGGAGGCGGGAGTAGGAGGATGGGTGAAATAGGTGAGGGAGATTAAGAGCTACAAACTTCTAGTTACAAAATAAATGAGTTAGGGGGATGAAATGTATAGCATGGTGAATATAGGCAATTATATTGTAATATCTTTGAATGGTGACAGATGGTAACTAGACTTATCATGGTGATCATTTTGTAATGTATAGAAATGTCAAATCACTGTTTTGTGTGCCTGGAACTAACATAGTGTTGTAGGAAAATTATACTTCAGTTAAAAAAAAAATATGGAGACACTGGGAGGAAATGCGTCAAAATGCTAATGGATTATCTCTGTGGGGGGGATTATTGGGTGAATGTTATTTTTTACTTTATGTTTTTATGCATTTCCAGTTGTCTGTTATGAAAATGTATTGCTTATAAAATTAGAAAGAAAACAATAAATACTATTAAAAATAGAAAAAAGAAAAGAAAATGCAGGGTTCTTGTTCATAAATTCTTAAGAATTTCAAAAGGCATTAAACTAAGCTCAGGTCCCTTGGACTGCACATCCATGAAGCTGGCCTTAAACACATGGAAGAGGTAATGGGATCAGGGTATGGAGCATTGAAAAGGCTTCGAAAGAAAGTGATATTTGTGCTGGTTCTTGCAGGATGACTAGGAGCTTGGCACATGGAGAAGGAGGAAAGCACATTCTGGGCAAGAAAAGAGGTTAACAAAATAAAAAGGAAGAGTGTGTGAGAGCAGGTTGCCAGTCTATTTGGGGGATAACAAACTGAGACCAGAGAGTCTTGGACTGCAGGATGCCCGGAATACATTTATAGAGGAAAGTTGAGGCCAGCGAGTCAGGAGCTTAGAGAAATAAACACAGGAAAGAATGAGGCAAATCATAATTTAATTGTAGTTTCACCACTAACTGCCTGTGAGCTCTTTAATAAGTGACAACATCCCTGAGCTTCAATTTTTTCATTTGAAAATTGGAGTTCTAGCCTTGGCTCAGCCATTAATTAGTTGTGAGACCTTAAATAAGTCACTTTCCCTATCTGAATCTTAGCATATCCACATATAAAATGAAAAGCTAAGGCTAGATGAGTGGTTTTCAAACTGAGCTCTGAGGAGGTACCTCAGGAGATGTGGGGAAGGTGGGTGAGGACGAAGGGACAGCCCAGCAGGATTTAGCCGCCAAACATGTAAACTAGAGCGGCAACATCTTTATCAATGTTATATATGTATATGTGTACATATGCATTTGTTTTTATATATGCATATATGTGCATATTTACACACGCATAAATATATATTTATGTGTATTATGTATAGCATATGCTATATGTTATATGCTATAGTATGCATTTATGTATATGTATGTTACATCACTTAATAAATATGTGCTATATATTATGGTATAATAAAATATATTATAACATATTTGTTACATACGTATTATTTATTCAACAAAGCATCTCAGTTGCCACATCTGAAAACTGGGGATATTTAATAGTACCTCACTTATAGGTTAGTATGAAGATTAAATGTCAAAAATGTATGTAATGTTCCTAAAAAAGTATCAGGAACAGAGTAAGCATTGCTTAGTCTTAGCCCTTACTCTTTTATAAGTCACAATCTAAGCCCAAGTAGTCAGGAATATGTGCATCTTTTGTTCACTACTATCTTCCCAACACCTTGACAAGTGCTAGCACTTAGTGGATATTCACTGTATTTGCTGAATATATGAATATACAGTGTCTACAACACACTAGTTTCTAGGCTAATGTTTGAGATGCAAAGGTAAACAAAAAACATGGGCCCAGCCCTTGTGGCTGTTAAACATATAAACACACAATTAAAGAACAACTGGAATTTGTGTTTAGTGCTTTATCAGGATTACAGATAAGAATTAGTTTGAAGAAATAGCTCCCTCTCTGCTAACAGTTGGAAACCTCCAAGAGTGAATAGTCCCAAATGCCTGTCAAAGTCGTAAATTTTTCTAATATGTGAGGAAATAGGCAGAGAGATGGAGGAAATACTTCTCATCGAATAGCAGGGAGCAACCTGGCTAAGCCTTTGGGCAACTAGAAATAGAAAGTAGGAATGATTGTCTTAGGAAAACAACTTTTCCCTACTAGGCTATATTCTCTATATTCCTGCTGTGTCATCCTGGGAAGTGAAGAAGGAGAAGAGATGGGCCCTGTCCTTAAGGAATTTCCCATCCCCTGGAAAAGAAAGCATTACGATACATTCATAAAATAGTAGCAAGACCTTTCCTCCACCCACTGCTGCCATAAGCAAAGATATTCCCAGGGAACGATGCTGAATGGATTGGACGTGCTCTGGGAAGGTTTAAGAAACAGATGAATTTACAGCAGAGAAAAGAGAAGAGGTGACTGAAAATCTGGCACGGAGCAACTGGTTAAGTGATGAGCCTTCTATCTTGGGGCCAAGGACTTAAACAGGTGCTAGTGTGAGGTAAACGGGTTAGCAGAGATCAGCGTCTTGGGGGTGATGAATGAGTTAGCAAACGCCCCTATGGACACTTCCTGTTACTCAGATGGCTGAGTATTTTCACAGCAATAGAATTTCTTTGAACCCAGAGGCCTGACTGGACTGCTATAGCCGTTTGTCAATTAGCTATGTCGCAAAAATTATTTAATCCTACAAGAACAAGGGAAAGTAAAACTAGGACCCCCCAGGGCAATCATAACTCACCCACATGGCTCATACATGTTCATTTGGTTTCTAAGTGGATTGCTTAGTTTATGGCATGCTCAGTATGTAAGAGTTTTCTTAGAATTAGTTTAAATTGTCCTTAATTGGAAATATGTCATGCAACAGTCTTTTTCTCCAAATGAGTATTTTACTACTGGCACACAGCCTGTGGTCATTAAGCCCAAAATTAAAGAACATGAAACAATTAACATTTTTCATTCCTACTGTTTCTTTTTTTTTCTGTGCCTACGTTTGCGGAAATGGGAATGTTTTAGTTTCTCACAGAATCATTTGAGTAATGTTATTCTAACAATTTGAAATTCTTATCTTCTTTAAACCATGTAGTTGTGTACTAAACAAGGTAGGAGAAAATGCCTTTTCACTCACATTTTTCCCAATGCAGAGACTGTGATGAAAATCAGATAGTAGAGACTTATGTCTGCTGGGCTGGCAGTCATTTCATATTTACTTGGACTATGAGATTGAAATCACATTGGAGGCTCCCTATCCAGGAATGTGTTATTTGCTATCTAAATAACTATATGTGAGCAAATCAGATGTGGATAAGATGTTTCCATCATCACTGTGTGTGTTAGCTCTGATTCTTGAAGTCCTAGCTCCATCTATGCTAGTTTTATCAAAGCTGCTCTTTTTGGTTTTATGTATTTGCTATGGTTGGACGGGAGAGTCTGTTCTCATTAATTTCTCAACTGGTAATAACAAAGGAAAAATTTAATGAAAGGAACCAAGGGAATACATTTTGTACATGAAAGTGGTTAATAGACAAACCCACTGCTGGATAAGGAATTAAGGGGGAAATTGTTCGAAGAATTTGTGGAAGCAGCAGGAGTTTGTTTTGTTCACACTATACAAGCCTCAAATTCCAAAATGCCAGATCGGAGACTATTTATATTTCCATTCTTCTATCTGAGGTCTTTTGCCTACTTCTTACTAACAATCTTACCTTTAGTTTGCAAGTAGGAAAAAAAATATGATGCAAACCTATTTTTGTCATACAACTTTATAAACTCTATTTGACCTTAACTTTGTGAGCAGAAATATGCTTATTTACCAACAGTTACGCTATCAGTCAAGGGTCTTGTTTGCAAACCTACAGATGATTTTGGATATTTTAAACAAAAAAAGGAATTTTTTCTTTCTTTTTTTTTTTTTTTTGGAAAGAACACAACAAACACAGGAACTCTCTGGCAAGGAAAGCCTTTCACGGCTGCAGATCCCCACTGCTCCTGGTCACTCTCACAGCTACCAGGAATACTTCCTACGCCTCTTTTCGTTAAGGAACTCAAGGCCCCAGGTAAGAAGGTCCAGCTGGCAGAGACAAGGTCTTGTGGCTGCTTGTGCCCTGCTATGAAGCCATAGAGAGACGGAGCATGTTTCCTGTTCAGGTTCTACAATGGAGGAAAGACACCATCCCCTTCAATGCTATATCCGTGGGCTGTTACCTCCAAATGGGAGAAGGGATTATATATTAGAATCCCCCGAAATGACAAAGGTTTGCTACTTCCTCTTTATTAATCATTTTATTTAAAGTAACAGATGATAAACATATTGATACTTTTAAAAAAAGTAAAATTGAACATTTCTGCACTCTTGGTATTTGATATGCTTTACAGTAAACCTTTTGGGACTCATTTTGTGTTTAATGGGAATATAAAATTAGAGGGAGCTTTCATCTTTAACTGATATCAGTATTATCTCTCAGATCTATAAGTAGTTTAAATGTCTAACTCTCCTTCTTAATTCCCAGCTCCATGAATAGCATGTTTATTTCAAAATGACTACTATGCCCTTACTACCTAAGGAATCTAGTGTGGATGGTCCCCAAAACCATTGTCAGCCCCCTTCTCCCTTGAACATTCCAATATAGAGACTGGAAATGCACATACTTTCCCAGCCTTTTTTGCAGAGAGGGGCTTGTATGTAAGCCACTTCCAGATCATGACATATATGCAAAATTCAATCAGGGAAGCTTCTAGGAAAGTTATTGTTTACTGAAATTAAAGGATAGATGCAGCCTAAGCAATGCCCCTCACTTCCTCTACTTTCTACGTTGAGCGTGGTCAGTGATACCTAGAGCTAAAATGAAACGGCCAAAGAACTGAGAGATGTTAGTGCTGACATCTCAAGTCTCACACTGTTGGGTCTGCGACAATCTACATCCAACCCCTCCCTTCCTTGGGGACAATGTAAGTCAAGTTTGCAGTGACTTGCAGCTGAGAGCATTCCTAAGTGATATGATGGTTTCAACAACTGACATCCATTCATAACTGGACATTTCAAATAACCTACTCCTACTATTTATTGAGCATTGATTTCAGGCGAGCACCATGGGAAGTGAGGTACAATCCAGACTCTCAAGGAGAAAAATAGTATATATAAGAAGATACATAAATAATACAATGTAGTAAATGCTAAAATGGAGTCATGTTCCCTGAGCTGTGAGAACACAGGTCAATTTTGGTATGAGCTATTAGGACTATCTCCAGTAAAGTGGAATAATCTGGTAATACAGCAAGTTGTGGCCTATTTACCATGTTGGCAGGGATACTTAGTATTTGACAATGAATATTATTATAGTAAATTATTATTTACAATGAATAATGAGAATAGAATATATTTGTTATTTATTATTATGGACACTTTTACATCATTATCTCATTTTATCTTAGAAAAACTGGTGTGAGGTGGGACACATATGTAGATGGGGGAAATTGAACTCCAAAAATATCTAAATCAGGTTTTGTCAGCCTTAGCACTGTTGACATTGTAGGCTAGATAATTTGTTTTTATTTCACTGTGGTTATTAGAAGAGTTAACATGAGATCTACCTTCTTAGCAGATTTTAAAGTGTACAACATGGTATTGTTATTTACAGGCACAGTGTTGTACAACAGATCTCTAGAACTTATTCATCTTGCATAACTTAAATTTAATACCCGTTAATTAGCAACTCTCCATTTCCCCCCTTCCCCTAGCTCCTGGAAACCACCATTCTATTCTTTGCTTCTGTGAGTTCGACTAGTTTAGATAATCCATATAAGCGGAATCATGCAGTATTTGTCTTTGTATGACTGGCTTATTTCCCTTAGCATCATGTCATCAAGTTTCATCCATGTTGTTGCATATTGAAGGATTTCCTTCTTTTATAAGGCTGAATGATATTCTATGTATATACCATATATTTTAATCCATTCATCCATCAATAGACATTTAAGTAGTTTCCATATCCTGGCTATGGTGAATAGTGTTTCAGTGAGTATGGGAGTGCTACTGTCACTTTGAGGTCCTGACTTAGGATAAGACTTCATTTGTCTGGGGCTATCCTGCGCTCTGTAGGATGCTTAGCAGCATCTTTGGTCTCTATCCACCTAGAGTACCATCTGCCTAAATCCTGCTTATAATACCAGCCTCCCCCCAGTGGTGAAAACCAAAAATGTCTCCCGATATATAGCCAAACGTCCCCTGGGATGGAGGAACAAATTATCGCCTCCCCTCCAGTGAAAACACTGGTTTAGGGGACTTGAACAAAGTCACTCAGAAAGTGTGACAAAACCAAAACCAAAACCTACTCCACCTGATTTCCTGGTCTGTCCTTTCATCTTTGGAGAAGTGGAATTCAGGGGATAAGATTACCCAGCTACTATAACCACTTATATACAGATATATGCCCAAGGATAACTCAGAACATACACTTTCCAGATATAAAATCAAATCATCAAGTATAAATAGACACCCAACACATGAAAAGGATTACATGAGGCACTCTGAGGGCAACTGTAATAATGTGCCACCTATTTCATGTGCCTATTTCTCATATTTCTCATAACCTCTGCAACTGGGCCAACCACCCTAGATTTTGAGGCCAAGCTTATTCCCAGTAGGAGAAATTTAAACAACTGCATGTCAGTGGACCACAATCACAAGATTAATTTAGCCTTTGTTGAGACTGTACTCTAATTCAGGGCAAACTTTCTTTGTCAAGGGCCAGAGAGTAAATATTTGAGTCTTTGTTGGACACATAGTCTCTATCACAGCTATTCAACTCTGCCTTTGTAGCTAGAAATCAACCATAAATAATATGTATATGAATGGATGCAGTTCTGTTCCAACAAAACTTTATTTACAGAAACATGTTGGACTTGGCCCATGGGGTATAAAGTTTGCCAACCTCTGCTCTAGTTGGATGAATTCCATTTTTTCTTTATTTCTATATCAAATCCTTCTTCTATCCATCCCAGTATCCAAATTGCAGTCTATAAGCTCAAAGGTACATGATTTATAACTTCCTTTACTTTTCTATAACTTAAATTGATTTCTGTTTCAGGCCTGCTTTCTGGTAGGTGGTAAAAACTAAATCACAGCCAATTCAGATTCATTGCAGCTTATTCATAATACATTCAGGATTATATCATTGATTTTAGAGCTTTCTCCATCAAATCAGGATGTTTCCCTCCATTCCCAGGTTGTGTCTCTGTTTAGGAAGCCTCCTGTAGTGTCATGTATCAGGGGAGAAAGTAACAGGTCCCTGGTCTTGATCCGTCCACTGGCCTTAACATTCCTTCTGGTTTCTGCTTATTGATCTCAATGTACTTCCCGTTTTAATATAGGTTTTATTATTATTTAGCTATGGTCAGGCCAACAGATCAGGATATAACTGCCATTGTAAAGATAGTTTGTTTACTCACAGATTCCAAAAGGAAGAGGCACACCACATGCCATGGGGGCCACATGAGGAAGCACTAGGGTCTCCAGGAGGCAGAGGGAGAGGCGAAAACCATGGACGAGAGATCTTACTCTGGTTTCTGTAGGAAGAAATGAGTGAAGCAGGTTAAGCAGGCTTAGGATTGGCTGGTTTGAATAATTTCAGCCGGCTCTGGGACACAGGAACTCTCCCTAGTTGTCTGGTACCTGGCCATGGGGTGATTAGGGTAGGTGGATAGTGGCGTAGAATATAAGAGTTTAAAAAGGAAGGTGGTTGGGAGCGCGGGCTCTGGATTGGTTGGTCTGCACTTGAAAACCTGGCTATCTAGACTAGCAAGTTGCTTACTATCTCTAGGAATTGGCTAAACCTGGGAGGGACAGTCCCTCCAGGATCCACAAGGACCCTGGTATTAAAGTACCGTAATACATAAAATAAAAGACACTGTTAATACACGTCCCTCTTCAGACTACAAGGCCTTATAGACCAATGCTCTTTGGGCTGAATTTATACCACTCTCAGGCATGTGGTGAAAGTTCTGAGGATCCTAACACCATGCTCAGGACACAGGAATTTCATAAGGTTACCTTACAGTGAACCAGAATCTTTCTGGCCATCTCTACTCCTCTGCATGGCACAGAAGAAACAGCCAAAGCCGGCTGCCTCCTCCAAGTCCAGTTAGGAAGTAAGGCACTGATCTATCCTACCATCAGTCCTCCCAGACTTATTTGGGTTTCTAAAGTTTCAATAGGATGGAAAAACAGAGGCACAGGACCCTTCCTCATGTGTCTAAAACCTTCCTTTCCTCTGGTTTAACTCTCTCATCCAGCCTAAAGAAATATAACCTTGCTGGAGGCAGAGGAGAGATGAGGTGGGAAAAACTAGCTCTTGCCAGCTTTGTATTTTTCCCCCATCTACTGCTTAGTGCATAAACGTTATGCCCGGTATTCCTCGGGGCTGTGGATTTTGAAAAGAAAAACCAAGGCTTTTGAAACTCATGTCTCTTTTTCTCTCACACCACTCTCTACCACACTATTTAAAAAGTTTATTTTGACACTTAAAAGCTGAGCTTTGATTCTTTTTTTCTTTTGTAATATATCATAGGAAGAGCCCTGAGAAGGAGAAACATATTGGTAAATATACCAAAATATTATCTTGCAATACCAGTTATATGCACTGGGTACCTGTCTTATTCCCCTTGCTTAACTTCCACCTTGAATGCCTGACTCTTCCGTCCTGGACTTTCTCATCCTGCTCCTTTTCCGGCAATCCTTATACCCTTCCCTTCCCTGGTGGAGCTGTGCTCCTACTGCTGAATAATTTTCCCAGACATACAGACATAAAAAAGGAGTTTCTGCCCTTGAGGAAATTATGGGAATTACATATTCTGCAATTTCACCTAGTATAACTTTTCTCTTCTTTTTCTTTCTTTCTTTTCTATTCTTTTTTTTGGGGGGGGGGTCTCACAAACCTGGATACCAGAACATCTGGATAAAAAGGGAAAAGTTTAATATGTCAATTCTCTACCTTAGAAACATTGGGGGACTTTTAAATTTAAAATGTGAAGATAGGTGAGAAATTAAAACTAAGTTTAATGCTTTTGTGTGCAGCCAAATATGGTTTAACTATAGATTCTCATCCCTGTACACAAAAAGGACCAGTTCCATTTCCATGCATTTTTCCATTGTTCCTTCAGTTCTTCAATAAATATTTATTGAGCACTTACTATGAGCCAGAAACGAATCTATTTGCTGAGGATACATTAGTAAACAAAAGAGAGAAAATCAGCCACCTTCATGGAATATACATTCTAATTTCAGGAAAAAAATGTTTAATTACTAACATTTATATGGTGATTATTATCTCTAGGCATTGATCTAATCCCCACAGTAGCATGATGAGTTAGCTTTATTACCATACCTGTTTTATAGATAATAGTAAGTAATTTGCTCAAGATTTCAGCGCTAGTAAGAGGTGGAGCCATAACTTGAACGCAGGTAGACTAGCTCCAGTGTCTGTTCATGTTCTCAATCCCTCTAGTCTACCACCACTAGCTTGTAAGTAAATTATAGAGTTTGTTAGAATTCAATGATTTCTATGGGAAAAATTAAGTACAAAAAGGGAGTAGAGAATGCTAGGGAAGGTTAGAATCTTAGACAGGGTAGTTAGGAGAGACTTAACTAAGACATGTGATTTGAGTAAAAACTTGAAGGAAGTGAGGGAGCAAGAGAGATAAATATCTACAGTAAAGATGTTTAGGAAGAAGGAATAGCAATTGCAAAGTCCCTGAGGCAGAACCATGCCTGGAAATCCACAGGTGCAATTTTGCATTGTACCTCATCAAAATAGATCACATATGTTTAACACAAAATGCCCATCTTTGAGTTCTTCTATTATTTTGGCAAAATGCAAAACTTTCGAAAATAATTTATCATGTCTTCTAATAATTTCAAAACAGCATTTTTATAACTTGGATGAGACTAAGAAGAGTTAAAAACAAAGAGTAAGAAATAAAAGAAAGGCATTATTACTCCTTGATATTGCTGAGGTACATTATAAGGGATTGATAAAATGTTGGGCAAACAAAAATAAAAACAAGCTCTGATTTTACTGTATGTTTCTTTCAAGGTGAGAATGATCATTCTTATTCTTACTAATTAAAGAAAAAAAAAACTAAATGGCATGAATACTGTTCTTGGTAATACATGCATCATGCTAAGGGTAAACCTTCAAGGATCTGCCCCCAAAAGAGAAAGAATGCAGAGAGCTGGTCTTGGCTAGCGCTAAGTTGGAGTTTGTTGTTGCATTTACTTTGCCCTAGATGTCTCCAAACTCGTCATCAACCAGTTGATATTGTTCCTGATTCACAGGAATTAGAGATTAAACAGCTTGCAACAGAGGCTGCCCAGCCAGACTCTGGCAGAACTTATGTGAGGCTCACAAGTGCCTAGCTGTTTTGCTCTGCTCTGTAACAGATGGCTTGTTTCTAAGGACAAAGTTCTTTATTTTCTTTCAAGTTTTCTGTGGGTTGTAAAAAGAATGGGGGTCCTGGCAGCTCAGTATTCACCCTCCTCAGTCCTAGATGACATTCATCAAGGTCTAATGGGTAGAAGAGACCTTAGGCTCAGACTCAAAAGAATGGGACACAGATCTCAGCCTGTTCTCTAACTAGAGGTTCAATTTATTAAAATGGACTTTTTATCCTCTCTAAACCTCAGTATCCTCATTAAAAATGAACACAAAAATTACTTCTCTACTGTTTTCATAGCATATTGTAAGAAAAAAGTCAGATAGCAGGTTGAAGTGCACTAAAAATTAAAGTCTTTAGCAACAAAAGTTTTTCTGTTATCCTGTCTTATTTTTCTACCTTTTTATTTGTTAATAATTCTTAACATTTTCCCAATCTGTTTATTCTGTTGTCTAATTTCTTAATCTTTCCTAGCCTCCTCTGTCTTTTTTCCCCTATATTTACTACTTAAGCTATTTTCCTTCAAACCTGACTTATTTTTAAATTATTTTGAATCAGTTCACTAACCTAAACATTCCTTAGTACTACAGTTTTGCTGATTCTTCTCCTCTGATATGTCCTCATGTCTGCACTTAATTTGTATGTATTCTTAGCTGACATTGGCCAGCATTCACTTTGATATAACACAAGGGTCCCAGCAGTAAACTAGATTTCATCCAAGTCTCTGACTGTACTGGTTTGGCCACACTGCTCCCACCTGCCTGAACCAAAGAGACAAAATGCAAACGGATGGTTCTCCCGAACAGAAGGAATGCTAATGCATTTGGGTGGAAGTATGGAATCCATGCTGAGTAAGGTTAAAAAAAAAGGGAGGGGAACCTAAAAAAGACACAGCAAATGAGGAGACACAGGAAAATGGTGTTTGAATTAGATGGAAAGTTACTCACAGACCCTTTAAGGAGACTGAAGAGGTTTTTTCCTCCCTATTTTCCACATTTTCCCCACTTTTATATGCAATATTTAATGACTTTCATTAGAAATATAACTTAGTCTCAAAACACTAATATGAAGATTGAGTCAGAAAAAAAAATTTCTCCTCTAATGAATTATCTGATGTCTTTGGAGGCTAAGCTGATGTTAATTTCTCTTTCTCCTCTGCCACCCATTCTCCACTATGTCTCCCTGTCTTTATCCTGTCTACTGTATTTCCTTCAATCCTATACTCTTCACTTTTTTTTCCAGAGAAAAAAGACCAGTGTCTGGTCTTTTATGATCTCCTAGACTGTGCTCCTCTTGAAGTCAGGGGTTGCCTGGTTTATAGAGTATTTATATTCCCAACTCCATATACTAAGGTGAGTCCTCAGTAGGCTGATAAATGAACAGCCCTCACTTAATCTTGTATGGACTCACACTGCCATCCCTAAATTAACCTTGCACACTAACGAAATGGTTGGAGATTCCATACTACTTCTACTTCTGATCTTTGTGCAGTGGTGGTCTCAAACTCTGTACCTTAGAGTCCTAGGGGCTCCTTAGATTCTGGATAAAAGAAAACAAAAAACAGTGCTCCAGTGAGAAAACCCAACCATGTCTAGTTGCAGCTTGGAATCTCCAGAAAAAGATGCTGAGACATTTTGGGGTGCGAGGTGTTTATTAGGGATCAACATCTATGAAAGTTAGGAGGAAGAAGCACATTTGGGAAGAGAAAGATTGCAAACTCTCACGTAGGTCCAAAAAGCTTGAGCCAACCTAAGCCAGAGTGGGGGTAGGGGACATCTAGAGTAAATATTGCTTGGTAGAGACGGTCTTATACATTATGGGCCAAAAATGGCTGGATATTTATACTCCCCCACCCCCAACACACACACACACACACACTCAGTCACTGTGTGGGCGGTGACCTCGGATGAAGAGGCTCTTTGCAGCTGAGGTTCACCCTGAAGGAGCTTCCAGCTGGAGGCTATTGGCTGACCACACTGCCCACAGCTGGGCAGCTAGTCTCTCCTTGAAGAGAAATGTGTGTGGCACATCTCTTCATCTACCACTTGACAGGTCATAATTATAATTGTGTGTACAGATTAAACAGGACATATGTGCAAGGTTAGCTTTTAGGAATTTAGTTCCACGAGGCCTGTCATTGAGCAATCTTGAGTCTACTATAAAAGAAAACTATGAAACATCTCTGTGCTTTCTTCTTTCAGAGTTCATGCTTCCTCCTTTGTCCATAGCTAGCTGTCCTTTCCTTAGAGTGGGTTATAAACAGACTAGCTGATCTCTTGCAACCACAGTTGCAGAAAAGGTGGACATTATTTTGGGTGATAAAGTTGCTAGACAAGAACTTCTATGCTTGGTGCCACTGTCCTCATATATCAGATACTAACAAAGGAGCAGAGGTCATATGCCAGCCCGAAATATGCTTCAATGAGCATCTGCTGTTAGCTGTATTAGCAAGAAATGAATGGGAACTGTAAAAACTAATCAGAGACTTTGCACTTGCTGAAATATTTATGAGAAAGCAGTTATAAACCACTGCAATATGGTTTCCTCTTGTTTTTCTTTCCTCTCCCCTGATCCTCTGTCTCCTCTCCATGCTATCATGTCTTCCCTCTCTTGTTTGGACACTTCTGACTTTTACAAGCATATTCCCCTTTAGGGAATAAAAGGGGTCAGGGAGAAGGGGGCTGAAATTGATTGTATGAACTACATAGAAAGTCACCATTCTGAAGCAGTTGCATCTGTGAAAGTCTGCACCTATTCTCAGTGGTCCATGAGGATTGTGTGGTTTCCTGGCAAGGCCTGACCAAAGCTCCAGTGTTGTCTGAGGGTTCTTTCCTCCTGGGGTTTCACGTATGTACAGATGTACTTCATTATAGCTTGAGCAGAGGTGTCACCAATAGCAATTACATCCTAACTTAATGGTTTTCCAGAGCAACTGAGCAAAAAGAAGTCATCAAGAGTTTCCCCTTTTCTTCCTTTTTCAGACATGGGTAAATTAACATACAGCTGGGATTTCAAGAATCTCAAGGAGGGGTTTCAAATGAATCTATTAATTAGTGTTTGTTTGGGCAGTAGGCTGCTAAAATTTGACAGAAAATAAGAAGAGTACTATTTGACTTCTTTAGGCACAAATGTTTGCTGAGGGAGGTCTTCTAAGGGCAATGTTCATTACTCTAGGTTAAAGTTCTAGGGAACAGTTTTGATTCACCCTAAGTTCAATGACTGAAATCACGACCATGGCCTGTTACTTATAGGTATAATCCATGTATCTGTAGCTCTGCTATAAAGGTTCAAATTCCTTATGTGTGTGTGTGCACATGCATGGCGTGTGTATGTGTGTGTGTGTGTGTGTGTGAGAGAGAGAGAGAGAGAGAGAAAGAAAGAGAGAGACAGGGAGGGAGGGAGAGGGAGAGGGAGAGAGAACGTTCATGTGTGTGCTATGGGGCATGGAGGAAAGAGGTATCACACTTCATTTTACATAGTAACTACCAAGTGTCACTCAGAATAAATAAAGTACTAGATGGCAAATTTTCTCCCCAGGCGTGCATGCATAGTTAAACTCATAGAATGTTAATGTTTACTGAGCATTTATCGTATATAAGCCTCAGTTCTGAAAGTTCTCTAAGTATACATGTGTTATTTAATTAAATCTTTACCACAGCCCTACTATTAGGTACTATTGTTATCTCCATTTTGCAGATGAAGAAATTGATACTTAGGAAGTTTTAAGCAGCTTGCTTAGGGTCACACAACTAGTAAGTGGCAGAGCCAGGACTGAAGTCAGCTCTCTGTGGCTCTAGAATGGATGGTCATCCAGACAGTAAGTGGCAGAGTTGAAATTCAAACCCAGGTCTTTTGACTCCAAAACTCATGCTTTTAACCAGATTTTACAGCCTTGGTATTTAGAAAACAACTTAAGAAATATTACATCTGCAGATGATATGTGGAAGCTGAACCCAAGAGCAAATACACATATATACCTATGCAATAAAACAAACAAAAAACAAAATAAATGTCTTCCTCCTAATTTATGATGCTCAAAAGGCAAGAAAGTGTCTTGTTCCATAGGTTTTCTCTCCCTTTCTCTACCTTAGCTCAACGGGACCCATGCTCCAGATTCTTGGGTCCCTCCGGAAGATTCACCTTTGTGTTTTGTTTCCTCAAAAGCTGAAACAACAGGAGTGTTCTCCTGCCTCCTTCACAATCTCAAATCTGATCTACCAAATAATCCAAAGTCAGCAGAAGGAAGGAGAGAAGAGAAGGAGGCCTCTGTCTCCCAATCTTTTCCAAGGGCTGCTGTTTTTTTTCTCCTCAAGAGGAACAACAGTAAAAACGAAGCAAACAAATACAACTCCCACTTCTGCAAAACCCCAGAAAATTCCTTTTTCCAGAGTTCTCAGTCACTAATTTGGCTAACATTCCTGCTGGTAACAGACCCAATGAATCCTCCATAACTGATGTGAGTTGCATAGGGAAAAGACTGGGAGGAAATCTTCACTTCTCTTCTGTAACAGCAAACAGCAGAAATGAAAGAGGCAGGGGATTTTGCAAAATGCCAACTGCCTAGAATTAAGAACAAGAGCTTTTCTTGCCAGACCTAACCTATGCTGGCCATCATGAAATGGTATATACTGTCATTTTATAGCAATTTGATAATCAACAGCTTATTATAATTCTTAAGATCCCATATTTTGCTGTGTGTGTGTTAGTGTGTGTGTGTGTGTGTGTGTGTGTGTGTGTGTGTGTGTAGTAGAAGGAGTGAAAGACAGCTAGACAGCCACAAATGAGAACAAAATAGTTGTTGTTATTGTTAGTTCTCCTCAGAATGACCCTTCCCTCTGGAAGAACAATGTCCTATGATCTCTGGCTACCCAGGCTTTACATCATCCATATTACCCTGCAGCAGCAACAGACTGATGTGTATTTTCACTGCCCCCAGAGCTGTCCTCTAATCCTTCATTTGCCACTCCAGCACAACTGCATAGAAGCAATAGCAGGGATAGTTAGAGTGCATACAATTGATTCCAATCTATCAATCACTTAAACTACAGCCTAGGACATCAAAAGGTCAAAAAAAAACACAAAAACTTTTAAATCAAGAATTGCTTTTGTCCATTCCAGGTCAAGGAAAATCATCATACAATTTGGCTTTATTCTTTGCCTTTAGTATAGTTTCCCACTTTTCAGTAGATAAAATTTAATGTCTGTGTGTGAACATTCAGTAATGAAGTAGTAGTGGACGTGATGGTAAGCATTTTTAAGCTGCATTTGAGGAAGAGCAGCTTCTACCTACCACAAACTTTGGATTCTATTATTAACTCTTCTGATTGGACATCATGGAAATAAGGCTTAGTCTAATTAACTTTAATGGATTTGGGGGATTTTAACCTTAGTTCATGGGCTCTCAAATATATACTTAAGGATAAGTGAGTAAACAGAAAAAATATTTAGGGACTCAAGTACTTTTGATGCAAGCTAATGAACATTCATCATGTAAGGGACTGGTCCTATTCCTTTAAAAGATCAAAGATGACAGAGCCAAAGATCCCACCCTCAAGCTGCTTATAATCTAGGATAGAAGGGTAAAAGGCTACACATATGACAGAGTCACCTATAATTCTGTATTTGAGGCCATTGTTCCTAAGTTTAAATTCTCCAATCCCACATTTATCGCCACTAGAATCAAAAGAGTCAATGCTAGAAATTGAAAGGCCACTATACCTTGGAATTATAGGAACAGGAAGGAGACAGGAAGGACACTACAGGCAGAGAAATCATACTGGAGTCAAAGGGATTACTAAAATGCTCCATATGAGGCATTAAGAGGGTGCACCTGGTACTTAGGTTTGTGGCTTCTTCAATAACTGTCTACAGTTAAATATAACCTAAAAGGAACAATGAAAAACAAAGGGAAAAGCTATCTCTACAAAAGAATAATGCACTCTAAAAATTCTTAGGCATTTTCTCCTCATACTTCTAAGAAACAAGTCTTTGCAGTTACAATTTGAGTTTAACTTTTTGAATGTGAAAAGCAATTCCATATGTGTATATACTTTTTGCAGCCTGTGTGATTTAGCAAAAAACAGGCAAATCTATTGCTTTCATACTTATATTAGAAATGCCAGATGCATAACCACAATTTAGATTTGATTTTTTTCAGCTCAAACAATAGTGTTCCTTTAAGCAAAATTGGCTTGACTTTGAGAGTGAATGCGAAAACTTAATGTTTTGAAATCTTGCAGAATAATTTGTTGGCAGCTCAAGATCTTGTTTTGCCAAGTTTTACTCCAAAATAATTTTCTTACTCAGAGCTGATACAGGGAATGGCAATTCTCACTTGACTATATGGCAGTTACACAACTGAGCCAACTGGCACGCTGGAAGAGGGAGGACATCTTAGACTCAGGGAAGAGGCCTGGTTATTTCAGTGATGGGGACTCAGAGGCCCAAAGAGTACAAACTTGCACTATTAACTAGTAGAAAAGGTAGGACTAGTAATATGTTCGAGATGATGAGCTTTCAAAAATACTGCCCGAAAAAGACAAAATTAAAAGAGAACTCTGGGAAAATGGTGGCTTGAGACATTCCACACACTTCCATTCAGTGCTCCAACTCCAACTCAGCCTCTTCTTGTGGGCCAATAGGCAGGGATGAGCCAAGACCTATTACCCTACTCTCTCCCCTTTGCGTCAGTACTCTAGGGCTCAGTACAAAAGCCCAAGGAAAGGATCTGAAAGCAGCCCTCCCTAAGGAGAAAGTCCATTTCAGCTCTCCTGGACTCCAGGGTCTCCCTGACCCTAAGAATCTGCAGAGGAGGTGAACATTTGGGTTTACTCATCTCTACCTCTGAGATTCAGAGAACACAAAGAGATCACAGAGCAAAGATGCTCTGTCTTCACTCACTGAGAGAGTAGAGATGGACAGTCTGCTGTATGTTCAGCAAGCCATAGTGCAGAGATGGATGCTCCCCCCATTTACTCTCTGAAGCACTCCCATGGAAGCTGTCCTGATTAGCAGACACAGAAAAATGGCATCCCATTAAGAGGGCAAATAAGCCAGAGAGCAGAATAAACAAAAATCAGAATAGACTACCAAAGAAATAGAGGTGCTTCTTTCAAAACTACATTTAAAAGAAGTAAAAGAACATGTACAGAAATCCAAATATAGCACCCAGCACAGTTCCTGGCACTAAAACCACGATTTTTTTTTAATTTAAAAATTGAATAGATGAAGTGAAAGAGAAAGTTAGTATTATAGATGCTTAAGCTGGTGCCTTAGGAGATCAGGTTGAAGATTATATTAAATCAAAAAGGGAAAAAAAGAGAAAAACTATATAGAAAATGAAGGAAAATATACACATTTTGGAAAAGAGATTCATGAGAAAAATAGACGTTCTAGAATAAGAAAAAGGTGCAAATGGAGACAAAAATTAACCAAATGATTGATGAAATTTTCTGTGAGCTGAAGAAGACCTGGGCCAGCAGATTTAAAAAGCTCATCAATTTCGAGATAGTACCTACACCTAGGTGTGTCCTTATCAAATAACTGAACTCCAGTGATGAAGACAAATAAATATTTAATGCAGCCAGATAGAAACAAGTAACTTACAACAACAACAACAAAAAGAATTAGATTGGTAATGAATTTGCGCAATTCCAAAACCTTGAGGTGGTGAGATAATATCTACAGATGCTTTCAAATAAAGGACTAGATATGTGATAAGACATTATTCCCCAACAGTCTATAAGAATGTTATTCAAAGAGATTTTTTTCACTCATATACTCCATCTGAGGAAACACTTAAGAAAAGACTCAAACCAGAGAATAATAAATCTGAACCTCATGATAGCTGGAACGGAAGAAGAGGTAAAGCTGCTGAGCAAAGAATTTTGTAATAGATTTATAATTAAATATAATTGAATAATAATAGCCTATCTGGGAATTTGTACACTAAGGGATAAACAAGAATTTGTAAAATAAAACAGGCAAAATGCGTGGAAAATTCTGATGATTGTTTGAAACTCTAAGTATTAAATTGTTTTAGAAGGAGTTCAGATGGAGAAAGAAGAGTAAAATAACAGCATTCCAGAAGTCTCATACGATGTGCAGATGGGGGGAAGTTAGTGAGCAAGTGAAAATATTCTAGAGGTCTTGCCTTATTGGGAGGAGGGAGAGAAGCAGTAGAGGAATAAAGAACCTTAATAGGGAGTTATGACCTTGTTTTCATATAGTTTAAAATAAATATGCATATGAATATGAGTAGGAGGACAAATAAGGTAACCATTAATGAAAGTTAAATTATAGTAGAACTCCTTAGGTAAAAAGGGGAAAGAAGCAATTAATAGTTAATAAAACCATACAAACATAAGGAAAAAGAAAAAAAACAGAAAACAGAAAATAAAGTAATAAAGTATCAATATCAATAGTATGGTATAAAATCAACTATATCATGATGCAAACATAAAAGACTTAATTCTTCCAATAAAGACTAGGGAATATTAGACTGGAGTAAGAAATCAAATCCAAGCTATCTACTATTTATCACAAACACAGTTAAAAATGAAGTGATGAAGTTTGAAAATAAAGGGATAGACAAAGACTAGCTGAATATAAATAAAAACAAAGTAGAAGGGGCAATATCAAACTAAGACTAACTTTAAAATCCCTAAATAGAAAAAAAAAGGAGAGAAATTACATAATATTAAAAGGTATAATTTATGAGGCAAGAAAAACAACCATAACCCTGTAAATAACAAACAACACTAAAGTTAAAGAAATAAAACAAAACCTATAGCAATTCTAGGAGAATTGATTAAAAGATAAATGATGGTAGTTTATTTCTATGTCATTTTTCAAACTCAGACAGATCTAGTAGAGGAAATATTAATAAGAACATAGAAAAGTTAATAATACATTCAATCAATTTTTTTAATAGGCCTATTGAATCTTCTATTTTGGGAATAGAGAATACTTTTGTTACATTCAGTAGAAATATATAAAAATCAATCACATATTTGGATATGAATAAGACTTCAATATAATTTTTCTATCATAAAGACCACACTGAAAATAACATAATAAAATAAGAAAAAATGCTTAATTGTAATATCTTATACTATTTGAAATAATGAATCACTTTTTTATATAACCTTTGGTTTAAGAGGGAAGTAAAAGTTAAATTACATCTATCTGGAAAGAATGAAAGTAAAAAACACTTTGTACTAAAACTTTTTGAACATTTTTTTAGTTGTTAGGAAACAACAAAACCAATATTCATGACAAAAGCGATGACTTTAAATGCCTTCATATTAAGTAAGAATGAAATGAAGGGAAGTTAACATTCATCTTAAAAAACGTGAAACAGGCCTGTGCGGCTCTTCGGTGGGGCTAATGGTGGATTCTGGGAGGGCTCACACCAAGGAGTACTTCCCAGAACTTCTGCTGCCAATGTCCTTGTCCACATGGTGAGCCACAGCCACCTTCTCACCTCTGCTGGAGACCCTCCAACACTAGCTAGCAGCCGTGGGGCTGACAGGGTCTTGGTGCTCCAGCTGGTGTCAGGCCTGAGCTTCTGAGGTGGGAGAGCCGAGTTCAGGATACTGGTCCACCAGAGACCTCCCGGCCCCACATAATATCAAATGGTGAGAGCTCTCCCAGAGATCTCCATCTCAACGCTAAGACCCAGCTCCAATCAATGACCAGCAAGCTCCAGTGCTGGACATCCTATGCCAAATAACTAGCAAGACAGGAACACAACCGCACCCATTAGCAGAGAGCCTGCCTAAAATCATAATAAGTTCACAGACACCTCAAAATACACCACCAGATGCGGTCCTGCCCACCAGAAGGACAAGATCCAGCCTCATCCACCAGAACACAGGCACCAGTCCCCTCCACCAGGAAGCCTACACAACACACTGAACCAAACTTACCCACTGGGGGCAGACACCAAAAACAATGGGAACTACAAATCTGGAGCCTGCGAAAAGGAGACCCCAAACACAGTAAGTTAAGCAAAATGGGAAGACAGAGAAATATATATCAGATGAAGGAGCAAGGTAAAAACACACCAGACCAAACAATTGAAGAGGAAATAGGCATTCTACCTGAAAAAGAATTCAGAGTAATGACAGTAAAGATGATCCAAAATCTTGGAAACAGAATGGAGAAAATATAAGAAACGTTTAAACAAGGACCTAGAAGAACTAAAGAGCAAACAAATAATGATGAACAACAAAATAAATGAAATTAAACATTCTCTAGAAGGACTCAATAGCAGAATAATGGAGGGAGAAGAACAGAAAACTGACCTGGAAGATAAAACTGTGGAAATAACTACCGCAGAGCATAATAAAGAAAAAGGAATGAAAACAATTGAGGACAGTCTCAGAGACCTCTGGGACAACATTAAAAGCACCAATATTCAAATTATAGGGGTCCCAGAAGAAGAAGAGAAAAAGAAAGGGACTGAGAAAATACTTGAAGAGATTATAGTTGAAAACTTCCCTAATATGGGAAACGAAATAGTCAATCAAGTCCAGGAAGCATAGAGAGTCCCATACAGGATAAATACAAGGAGGAACATGCCAAGACACATATTAATCAAAAATTAATTAAATTAATTAAAATTAATTAATTAAAATTAATTAAATAAAAATTTTAAAAAAATTAAATAAAAAATTAATTAAAAACAATCAAAAATTAAATACAAAGAAAAAATATTAAAAGCAGCAAGAGAAAAGCAACAAATAACATACAAAGAAATCCCCATAAGGTTAACAGCTGATCTTTTAGCAGAAACTGTGCAAGCCAGAAGGGAGTGGCAGGACATATTTAAAGTGATGAAAGGGAAAAACCTACAACCAAGATTACCCAGCAAGGATCTCATTCAGATTCGATGGAGAAATTAAAACCTTTACACACAATCAAAAGGTAAGAGAATTCAGCACCAACAAACCAGCTTTACAACAAATGCTAAAGGAACTTCTCTAGGCAGGAAACACAAGAGAAGGAAAAGACCTACAAAAACAAACCCAAAACAATTAAGAAAATGGTAATAGGAACATACATATTGATAATTACCTTAAATATAAATGGATTAAATGCTCCAACAAAAAGACATAGACTGGCTGAATGGATACAACAACAAGACCCATATATATGCTCTCTACAAGAGAACCCACTTTAGACCTAGGGACACATACAGACTGAAAGTGAGAGGATGGAAAAAGATATTCCATGCAAATGGAAGTCAACAGAAAGCTGGAGGAGCAATTCTCATTTCAGAAAAAATAGATTTTAAAATAAAGACTATTGATGCTGCAAAAGCAGTTCTAAGAGGGAAGTTTATAGCTATACAAGCCTACCTAAAGAAACAAGAAAAATCTCAAGTAAACAATCTAACCTTACACCTAAAGAAACTAGAGAAAGAAGAACAAACAAAACCCAAAGTTAGCAGAAGGAAAGAAATCATAAAGATCAGAGCAGAAATAAATGAAATAGAAACAAAGAAAACAATAGCAAAGATCAATAAAACTAAAAGTGGGTTCTTTGAGAAGATAAACAAAATTGATAAGCCATTAGCCAGACTCATCAAGAAAAAGAGGGAGAGGACTCAAATCAATAAAATCAGAAATGAAAAAGGAGAAGTTACAACAGACACCGCAGAAATACAAAGCATCCTAAGAGACTACTACAAGCAACTTTATGCCAATAAAATGGACAACCTGGAAGAAATGGACAAATTCTTAGAAAGGTATAACCTTCCAAGACTGAACCAGGAAGAAGCAGAAAATATGAACAGACCAATCACAAGTAATGAAATTGAAACTGTGATTAAAAATCTTCCAACAAACAAAAGTCCAGGACCAGATGGCTTCACAGGTGAATTCTATCAAACATTTAGAGAAGAGCTAACACCTATCCTTCTCAAACTCTTCCAAAAAATTGCAGAGGAAGGAACACTCCCAAACTCATTCTATGAGGCCACCATCACCCTGATACCAAAACCAGACAAAGACACTACAAAAAAAGAAAATTACAGACCAATATCACTGATGAATATAGATGCAAAAATCCTCAACAAAATACTAGCAAACAGAATCCAACAACACATTAAAAGGATCATACACCACGATCAAGTGGGATTTATCCCAGGGATGCAAGGATTCTTCAATATATGCAAATCAATCAATGTGATACACCATATTAACAAATTGAAGAATAAAAACCATATGATCATCTCAATAGATGCAGAAAAAGCTTTTGACAAAATTCAACACCCATTTATGATAAAAACTCTCCAGAAAATAGGCATAGAGGGAACCTACCTCAACATAATAAAGGCCATATATGACAAACCCACAGCAAACATCATTCTCAACGGTGAAAAACTGAAAGCATTTCCTCTAAGATCAGGAATGAGACAAGGATGTCCACTCTCACCACTATTATTCAACATAGTTCTGGAAGTCCTAGCCACGGCAATCAGAGAAGAAAAAGAAATAAAAGGAATACAAATTGGAAAAGAAGAAGTAAAACTGTCACTGTTTGCAGATGACATGATACTATACATAGAGAATCCTAAAACTGCCACCAGAAAACTGCTAGAGCTAATTAATGAATATGGTAAAGTTGCAGGATACAAAATTAATGCACAGAAATCTCTTGCATTCCTATACACTAATGATGAAAAATCTGAATGAGAAATTATGGAAACACTCCCATTTACCATGGCAACAAAAAGAATAAAATACCTAGGAATAAACCTACCTAGGGAGACAAAAGACCTGTATGCAGAAAACTATAAGACACTGATGAAAGAAATTAAAGATGATACCAACAGATGGAGAGATATACCATGTTCTTGGATTGGAAGAATCAACATTGTGAAAATGACTATACTACCCAAAGCAATCTACAGATTCAATGCAATCCCTATCAAACTACCAATGGCATTTTTTACGGAGCTAGAAAAAATCATCTTAAAATTTGTATGGAGACACAAAAGACCCCGAATAGCCAAAGCAGTCTTGAGGGAAAAAAACGGAGCTGGAGGAATCAGACTCCCTGACTTCAGACTATACTACAAAGCTACAGTAATCAAGACAATATGGTACTGGCACAAAAACAGAAACATAGATCAATGGAACAAGATAGAAAGCCCAGAGATAAACCCACGCACCTATGGTCAACTAATCTATGACAAAGGAGGCAAAGATATACGATGGAGAAAAGACAGTCTCTTCAATAAGTGGTGCTGGGAAAACTGGACAGCTACATGTAAAAGAATGAAATTAGAATACTCCCTAACACCATACACAAAAATAAACTCAAAATGGATTACAGACCTAAATGTAAGACTGGACACTATAAAACTCTTAGAGGAAAACATGGGAAGAACACTCTTTGACATAAATCACAGCAAGATCTTTTTTGATCCACCTCCTAGAGTAATGGAAATAAAAACAAAAATAAACAAATGGGACCTAATGAAACTTCAAAGCTTTTGCACAGCAAAGGAAACCATAAACAAGACGAAAAGACAACCCTCAGAATGGGAGAAAATATTTGCAAACGAATCAACGGACAAAGGATTAATCTCCAAAATATATAAACAGCTCATTCAGCTCAATATTAAAGAAACAAACACCCCAATCCAAAAATGGGCAGAAGACCTAAATAGACATTTCTCCAAAGAAGACATACAGATGGCCAAGAAGCACATGAAAAGATGCTCAACATCACTAATTATTAGAGAAATGCAAATCAAAACTACAATAAGGTATCACCTCACACCAATTAGAATGGGCATCATCAGAAAATCTACAAACAACAAATGCTGGAGAGGGTGTGGAGAAAAGGGAACCCTCTTGCACTGTTGGTGGGAATGTAAATTGATACAGCCACTATGGAGAACAATATGGAGGTTCCTTAAAAAACTAAAAATAGAATTACCATATGACCCAGCAATCCCACTACTGGGCATATACCCAGAGAAAACTGTAATTCAAAAAGACACATGCACCCGAATGTTCATTGCAGCACTATTTACAATAGCCAGGTCATGGAAGCAACCTAAATGCCCATCAACAGACGAATGGATAAAGAAGTTGTGGTACATATATACAATGGAATATTACTCAGCCATAAAAAGGAACGAAATTGAGTCATTTGTTGAGACGTGGATGAATCTAGAGACTGTCATAGAGAGTGAAGTAAGTCAGAAAGAGAAAAACAAATATCGTATATTAACGCATGTATGTGGAACCTAGAAAAATGGTACAGATGAGCCGGTTTGCAGGGCAGAAGTTGAGACACAGATGTAGAGAACAGACATATGGACACCAAGGGGGGAAAACTGCGGTCGGGTGGGGATAGTGGTGTGCTGAATTGGGCGATTGGGATTGACATGTATACACTGATGTGTATAAAATTGATGACTAATAAGAACCTGCAGTATAAACAAACAAACAAAACAACTAATACTAAACTTTCATTGGGTTATTTGTATGGAAATATGTTAATATAAATGTTTCAGACATTACATGAAATTTCTAAAAATCTTATATGTTCTGGTAGAATGTTATAAGTCATAATCCTAGTTATTACTTTAAAATGTATATCTCAGAAATAATTAATTTTCTTGGCAACTGCATTATTATGAACTTTCATCCAATCTTTAACTGTGGTCATTTTTAAGTCTTTTGTCATTTACAGACAGTTCTGGGTGTACTCTGATGCTTTTGTAAATATGTTCCTATAAAAGGGTTTCATCTTCAGGAAATTCATGGAAAAGACTCTGACGAGTACAGGTTTCTGGTACCTGACTGTACTGCTGAACTGAATGAATAAGCATTTTCAGAACTCTAATGAAAAACTGATGAGCTCATAAAAGTGCTAACAAAAGATCAAGATGAAAAAAAAGAAATTAATTACATGGGACTGAGTGAACTGATGAGGATGAGTATAATTTTTGTGACTTTCTGGTTGAATTTAAAAAAAGAAAAAATCCCACAAGAACTCAGAGGCAAAGAATATACAAACCAATTTTCACTGCAAAGTAAAGGAGCTGTTGCAGTGGAGGATTACTGGACTGAATGTCAATATTATGACATAGTATGAGTGTGTTTCATGTTTGGTAATTGCAATCATTGTTGCTTTTGTTGTGGTCATCCATGTACAATGCTTGGTGTCAGTCTATTTATCTCTTGTAAAAATAAAATACAGTGTGTGTGAAAAAAAAAATTATTTATCATTTTTTCTAAATGTGCCTCTAAATGTACTTAAAAAGGACTTGAGTTATCCCATCATGTCTTTCAGTAAGAGTAATAAAAATTTTTGAAGACCCCAAAAAAAAAAAATAAATAAATAAATAAAGACTATTACCAGAGACAAACAAGGACACTACATAATGATCAAGGGATCAATCCAAGAAGAAGATATAACAATTGTAAATATTTATGCACCCAACATAGGAGCACCTCAATACATAAGGCAAATGCTAACAGCCATAAAAGGGGAAATCGATAGTAAAAAAAATAATAGTAGGGGACTTTAACACCCCACTTTCACCAATGGACAGATCATCCAAAATGAAAATAAATAAGGAAACACAAGCTTTAAATGATACATTAAACAAGATGGACTTAATTGATATTTATAGGACATTCCATCCAAAAAAAACAGAATACAGTTTCTTCTCAAGTGCTCATGGAACATTCTCCAGGATAGATCATATCTTGGATCACAAATCAAGCCTTGGTAAATGTAAGAAAACTGAAATTGTATCAAGTACCTTTTCCAACCACAACGCTATGAGACTAGATATCAATTACAAGAAAAAAACTGTAAAAAATACAAACACATGGAGGTTAAACAATACACTACTAAATAACCAAGAGATCACTGAAGACATCAAAGAGGAAATCAAAAAATACCTACAAACAAATGACAATGAAAACCTGACAACCCAAAACCTATGGGATGCAGCAAAAGCAGTTTTAAGAGGGAAGTTTATACCTATACAATCTTAACTCAAGATACAAGAAACATCTCAGATGAACAACCTAACTTTACACCTAAAGCAATTAGAGAAAGAAGAACAAAAAAACCCCAAAGTTAGCAGAAGGAAAGAAATCATAAAGATCAGATCAAAAATAAATGAAAAAGAAATGAAGGAAATGACAGCAAAGATCAATAAAACTAAAAGCTGGTTCTTTAAGAAGAAAAACAAAATTGATAAACCATTAGCCAGACTCATCAAGAAAAAAAAGGAGAAGACTCACATCAATAGAATTATAAATGAAAAAGGAGAAGTAACAAACTGACACTGCAGAAATACAAAGGATCATGAGAGATGACTACAAGCAACTCTATACCAATAAAATGGACAACCTGGAAGAAATGGACAAATTCTTAGAAAAGCACAACCTTCTGAGACTGAGCCAGGAAGAAATAGAAAATATAAACCGATGAATCAGAAGCACTGAAATTGAGACTGTGATTAAAAATCTTCTAACAAACAAAAGCGCAGGACCAGATGGCTTCACAGGCGAATTCTATCAAATATTTAGAGAACAGCTAACACCTATCCTTCTCAAACTCTTCCAAAATATAGCAGAGGGAGGAACACTCCCAAACTCATTCTACAAGGCCACCATCACCTTGATACCAAAACAAGACAAAGATGTCACAAAAAAAGAAAACTACAGGCCAATATCACTGATGAACACAGATGAAAAAAATCCTTAACAAGAGACTAGCAAACAGAATCCAACAGCACATTAAAAGGATCATACACCATGATCAAGTGGGGTTTATCCCAGGAATGCAAGGATTCCTCAATATACACAAATCAATCAATGTGATACACCATATTAACAAACTGAAGGAGAAAAACCATATGATCATCTCAATAGATGCAGAAAAAGCTTTCGACAAAATTCAACACCCAATTTTGATAAAAACCCTCCAGAAAATAGGCATAGAGGGATCTTACCTCATCATAATAAAGGCTATATATGACAAATCCACAGCCAACATCGTTCTCAATGGTGAAAAACTGAAAACTTTTCCACTAAGATCAGGAACAAGACAAGGTTGCCCACCCTCACCACTATTATTCAACATAGTTTTGGCAGTTTTAGCCACAGCAATCAGAGAAGAGAAAGAAATAAAAGGAAACCAAATCAGAAAAGAAAAAGTAAAACTGTCACTGTCTGAAGATGACATGATACTATACATAGAGAATCCTAAAGATGCTACCAGAAAACTACTAGAGTTGATCAATGAATCTGGTAAAGTCGCAGGATACAAAATTAATGCACAGAAATCTCTTGCATTCCTATACACTAATGATTAAAAATCTGAAAGAGAAATTAAGGAAACACTCCTAGTTACCACTGCAACAAAAAGAATAAAATACCTAGGAATAAACCTACCAAAGGAGGCAAAAGACCTGTATGCAGAAAACTATAAGACACTGATGAAAGAAATTAAAGATGATACAAACAGATGGAGAGATATACCATGTTCTTGGATTGGAAGAATCAAAATTGTGAAAATGACTACACTACCCAAAGCAATCTACAGATTCCATGCAATCCCTATTAAACTACCACTGGCATTTTTCACCGAACTAGAACAAAAAATTTCACAATTTGTATGGAAACACAAATAGACAAATAGACCCTGAATAGACAAAGCAATCTTGAGAAAGAAAAACGGAGCTGGAGAAATCAGGCTCCCTGACTTCAGACTATACTACAAAGCTGCAGTAATCAACACTGCAGTAATCAACACCAGTATGGTACTGGTACAAAAACAGAAATATAGATCAATGGAACAGGATAGAAAGCCCAGAGATAAACCCATGCACATATGGTCACCTTATCTTTCATAAAGGACACAAGAATATACAATGGAGAAAAGACAGTCTCTTCAGTAAGTGGTGCTGGGAAAACTGGACAGCTACATGTAAAAGAATGAAATTAGAACACTCCTTAACACCATACACAAAAATAAACTCAAAATCGATTAAAGACCTAAATGTAAGGCCAGACACTATAAAACTCTTAGAGGAAAATAGGCAGAACACTCTATGACATAAATCACAGCAAGATCCTTTTTGACCCATCTCCTAGAGAAATGGAAATAAAAACAAAAATAAACAAATGGGAGCTAATGAAACTTAAAAGCTTTTACACAGCAAAGGAAACCATAAACAAGACAAAGAGACAACCCTCAGAATGGGAGAAAATATTTGCAAATGAAGCAACTGACAAAGGATTAATCTCCAAAATATACAAACAGCTCATGAAGCTCAATATCAAAAAAACAAACAATCCAATCTGAAAATGGGCAGAAGACCTAAACAGACATTTCTCCAAAGAAGATATACAGATTGCCAACAAACACATGAAAGGATGCTCAACAGCACTAATCATTAGAGAAATGCAAATCAAAACTACAGTGAGGTATCACTTCACACCAATCAGAATGGCCATCATCAAAAAATCTACAAACAATAAATGCTGGAGAGGGTGTGGAGAAAATGGAACCCTGTTGCACTGTTGGTGGAATGTAAATTGATACAGCCACTATGGAGAACAGTATGGAGGTTCTTTAAAAAACTAAAAACAGAACTACCATATGACCCAGTAATCCCACTACTAGGCATATACCCAGAGAAAACTATAATTCAAAAAGAGTCACGTACCACAATGTTCATTGCAGCACTATTTACAATAGCCAGGACATGGAAGCAACCTAAGTGTCCATCGACAGATGAATGGATAAAGAAGATGTGGCACATATATACAATGGAATATTACTCAGCCATAAAAAGAAACGAAATTGGGTTATTTGTAGTGAGGTGGATGGACCTAGAATCTGTCATACAGAGTGAAGTAAGTCAGAAAGAGAAAAACAAATACCATATGCTAACACATATATATGGAATCTAAAAAAAAAAGGTTCTGAAGAACGTAGGGGCAGGACAGGAATTAAGACACAGATGTAGAGAATGGACTTGAGGACACACGGAGGGGAAACGGTAAGCTGGAAAGAAGCGAGAGAATGGCATGACATATATCCACTACCAAATGTAAAATAGATAGCTAGTGGGAAGCAGCTGCATAGCACAGGGAGATCAGCTTGGTACTTTGTGACCACCTAGAGGGGTGGGATAGGGAGGGTGGGAGGGAGATGCAAGAGGGAGGGAATATGGGATATATGTATATGTATAGCTGATTCACTTTGTTATTCAGCAGAAACTAACACAACAATGTAAGGTAATTATACTCCAATAAAGATGTTTAAAAAAAAAGGTGAAAATCTTCATGGTGACTGTAAATAAACTATTAGAAGTTTTGGATTAAAAAAAAAAAAGTGAAACAACAAACCTACCAAAACAGAGTAGGGAAAGAGAATTAATTTAATGCAATCTGACAGTAATAGACTAGAAAACAAAACAAAATTTAAAAAAGAGATAAATACAAAAGCTAGTTTTTTGACAAGCCCCAAAGAAATAAACATTTTATATTCCAAATTAAGGAGGAAAGAGAGAAAAAGGACAAAAATCTACAAGGTAATGGATAAGAATATAACCACATCTAGAAACAGAATAAATTCAAAGAACGTAAGAAATATTACATGCAACTCTATGGCAACAAATTTATAAACCTAGAGAAAATGGGTAATATAAATAACTCAGTTAAACGAAGAAGTATCAGAAAACTTGAGTAGATGAGGTGATACAGGACAGGGTGAAAAAGCATACATATTTTCTATCAAAAATAGCAACTGGTAACATTATAGTTGATTTTCACCAAGGTTTTAAAAATACAGACCCTTGCATTTTTCCGTCCCATTCTTTGTGCCTTTCTTCCTTTGTACCTTAGACAAACATTTATCTAGCGTTTAGTATGTCAGTCACTGTTTTAGGCTCTAGAATGTAACATTAAATAAAGCAAGGTTGGGCTTCCCTGGTGGCACAGTGGTTAAGAATCCACCTGCCAATGCAGGGGACATGGGTTCGATCCCTGGACCAGGAAGATCCCATGTGCCACGGAGCAACTAAGCCCGTGTGCCACAACTACTGAGCCCACGTGCCACAACTACTGAAGCCCGCGTGCCTAGAGCCCATGCTCCACAACAAGAGAAGCCACCGCAATGAGAAGCCCGTGCACCGCAATGAAGAGTAGCCCCAGCTCGCCACAACTAGAGAAGCCCAAGTGAAGCAACGAAGACCCAACGCAGCCAAAGATAAGTAAGTAAATAAATAAATAAATAGATTAATTAAATAAATAAAAATAAAAAAGTAAAAAAAAAAAAAGGCAAGGTCCTTGTCCCCAAAGAGTTTACCTTCTATTTTACAGTTCTTAGATAAAGATGGTAGACTGCTCAATTCATTTTACAACACATAAATTGTAAAACTTGTAACACATAGTATCAAAAAACAAATCCACAGACCAATCTCACTAACGAATATAAGTATAAAAATTATAAATGAGACATAATCAAATAGAATGTAGATAGTGTTGAAAGCCAAAGCTAGACTGACTAAAAATGTCTGTTCCAGGATTTTAATCATGGCCGTAAATCAGGAAATCCATCAATATAATTCACTGTATCAACAAATTAAAGCAAGAAACAGTATTTAAACATACAAACAGAAAAAGTATCATAAAATTCAACAATTCCTGAAATAATACTCAAACAAATTAGGAATAGAGGAAAAGTATTAACTACATAAAGAGGTAAGATATTGGTCCTGTTATTAAGTAAACTCTTTTCCTAAAACACAGAGCCTCTTCCCTACATTTGAAGTAGTTCTATGGAATTAAAGTTTTAATACTAGTTTTTACATTTTATCAGAACAATTATAGCCATACCAGTTACAATGCAAATTCAGGATTTAGACATAGGCAAATCTAAGCATCCCCTGCAAAATGAAAGGCCAAAAGCCCAATGAGTTTCCTGTGGAATTTCCAGTCACTTGACCTTTGCACAGGAAAAGTGCTTAATAAATATTTGTTCAAGGTGAGCGAACCATTTAACCTCCATGAGCCCCAGTTTTCTCATAGAATAGGAAGGCATGCCCTGCCTGTCTCATCGAGATGCTAAGACAATGCAATCAATAATGCAAGTGAAATTGTTTTGTGAACTGAAATGCCAAACAATTGTAAGTTCTTTTGGTTAATATAAAAGAGAATATGCTTAGATGTCAAATGAGTAATGAAGACAAATTCTAAGGGTTTTCAGAAGTCTGAATGAGGTCATTCTAGGCATGCATCCTCAAGAAAGACTTCTTGAAGGACACTATCCTGGGCTATATACTTATCCTTACCTCCTCGGGCCATCACTATCTGATATTACAATTGTTCATGTTTTGATTGTTCTTGATTACTCTGAGGCTTATCTGGAATTCTACCCATTTAGTTGACAAATATTTAATGAGCATATTCTATGTGCTAAACATAGACATTGTTTTAGACAAAAATGGCCAGTCTAGTTTCTTTCCTCAAAGAACTTACAATATGTGAAGAAATATTTCCAAAACTTCAAACATATGTATACTAATATCATTATTTATATTGTATCAACCATCTTAATTTTGTTTATTCAATGTTTTTCTTTAACTTCATTCAGTTTCTAAATTTATATCTTATGTTAGCTTTGACTTAAGCAATCCTATTCCTGAAACACCCAACTTTATATGCTAGTTTCACATTTTTCAAATACATGTTAAAGATTGCACATACACACACAAATTGTTTGCTTATTTGTGCGCCAGCAAAATGATCCCCCAAACCACCAGTAATACATGCATCTTACTCTTGAAAACAGAGAAGGAACACAGAGTAGTTCATAGTAAATTGAGATGCACACATTGTGCTCTAGGGTTAGTTTAATGTTGAGGCAAGTCTTGTGTCAGGACTAAATTTTGGCAGGTAAGAGGAAAAAGCTATATTCTCTTCCCTGCAGTCCCTTATTAGGAAGGTCACTTGTCAACAAATACAGAGGCAGACCCCCACCAGAGTACCTGAAACAAGTTGAATTTGTTGCTTGCTAGGGAAGGAGAGGCTATGCTTGTAGAACATAATTTATCAAAACAAGCAAGTATAGAGTGTTGGGAAGTGTGGAGTTCAGGATTGGCAGGCTTTCAGAAGGGACTGGTTACAGGTTTGTTGGTCCTTAATGCAGAAGCCTAGAGAGGTGTTGCTAATGGGCTCTCAGAAGCTGAGGCTACCCTTGATTGGCTCTCAAAAGCTGGGACTGTTACTGACTGACTGACTCTCAGAAGCTGGGTTCTGATGCACAGGAGCAAAGGCTCATTTGGAAAGGGTTTAACATCAGTGCTCGTGTGGCTAAAAAAATATTCAGTACCTTCCCCGGAAGACAGGAAAATTTTATTCTTGCAACCAAAAAGAAGAGACAGATAAGTAACAACATGATTCTAAAGTGGACAATAAATTGATTTAACCAACTAGCTTCAAAACTGTATCTACTGAAGAATTATTTTAAATTTTTATTTATTTTTTACAAATAGCAAAACCTGTTAGAGCAGCAATATCAGTTTAATCACAACTGCCCAGACTACCAATCAAGGCTTAGAAGGAAAAGTGCCTGCCTGTCCATAAATAAATAAATCTCTTCTGCTACTTGCTCTGGAGCCCACCATACAGAGTTGCCTATGTGAAAATCAGCTTCCTTTGAGTATGTGCTCTTGGAACTTTGCATGATGTCTTATTACTTATGGTCCATCTCAGCTTTAGCCACCTGTAGAAGGTGACTGCCTGTTTTGGAGGTGCACCTCAGAATTCCCAAAATGAATTTTGTATAGGCCACACAGCCTTTATTTTAACTTTTATTATCCAAAATATCCCCACTCAATTTAGCGAAACACTGGCTACTCTATTTTTTCAGACACAGTGACTAATAGACAGATATATATGTGTATAGTGCACATGCGGACTCAGGAATCCTCAGGTGCACAGATGGCTTACTTCCTTGTTAGAAACACATTTTTGCTGATACCTTAAATATGGAAGTTATGCTTTTCTGTCTCCTTACTCCCCCACCCCTCTGAACTACATAGAGTAGATCCAGGCAACAGATTCATGATTTTAAAAATACGTGAAATATAATTTCTTTTATATATGTATAAATACACACACATGCACATATATACACACACATATGTGCCCTTCCATTAACTTGTGTGTGTGTCTGTGTGTGTGTGTACTTCTACTAAATGCCCTAAACATTGGGTAATTTTTTTCTTTAAAATGTATTTGAAATTTAGTTTATAAATAATTCCCAGAATTTAGTGTCATGGGACAAGGTTCACAACTAATTTAGGCATAACAACAAGTATGTAAGCCTCTTAATATCACTAATTCATATTCTGTAAAATGTTCTAAAGTATTATACTGCAAAGTTATCATTTATGCCATGGGAGGACAGGATTCATTGTTTTAATTAATCCTGAGTGATCAAGTTTTAGAACATTTATATTGGGACTGCTCTGTGGCAAATTCAATAACATCTTCTTGGAGTGTGACACTGCTATTATCTTTCCATGTAGACCCCTACTGTGCTTTTTCTCTTTATTTTGGAAAAATAATGTGACAGTTAATTAATATTCTCTAGGTTTATATATCATGATATATAATTCACCACAGTTGCTAGGGAATGTGGCCTTTCCTATTATATTATTAATAAACAGATATTAATAACGATAACAGTAACAATAACTTTCTTATCTGTTCTTTCATTCATATTTATGAATCATAAAACTTGCTGAGTTCCTACTAGGTGCCAAATTTCTGTGCGATGCTTCAGGAGATACAAACATGAATAGTTTGCAATCTAATGAGAGGCTTATATTGTTACTCACAGAATCTCGATAATTTATAAAGTGAACATGAGCTATGAATGTACATAAAGTGGTTCTGACTTGACCACTTACAACCAGGGTGGGTTGTGACAAGTTACCTGATTATTCTAAGCTTCAATTTCTACATCTGTAAAATGAAGACAGTGGTAATAAGACCCTCACAGAGACTGTGGAGCATCACAGAAAGTATGTGAGCAATATGCCTACACAGTGCCCAGAACACTGTAAAGACATACTTAATTTTAAAAACTAATTTAATTTTTAAAATTCTAGAATATATGTATAATTTTTTTCAAAGAGCAGGAATGATTATTTCCCATTATACAGAGAGGTATAGAAAAGGGAAATGACTTATTCAGGGTCACCCAGCAAGTCACTGGCAAGTCAATACCAGAAGTATCCTCAAGAAAAAGCATGTCTAAAGGTGGCTGGCATCAGTCACCCACAGCTTTTCTTTAACTCAGAATAAAGCTTCTCGAGTGAAATCGTCAGATTAAGGATGACTTACAACTACTGTGGAGAAGCAAAGGACATATTTATTAGTTTTAAACCATGCACTTGCTTCCAATCCACCAAAGGATGGGATATGGCTTGCAAAGTTCTGAACATGAATTAGAATCATATACTGTATGCATGGTAGGGCTTACTTTTGCTTTTCTACCTACAGCCTTAGGTCTGATTGTGCTGCATCTCTCAAACAGTCTTTACTCCTGGCCAAAAGAAAATAGCCCTTGCTCTAAAATGCCCTCCTGAGTAGGTCTGTCTATTATGTTCCTTGAGACTCATTAGCTTATCCTCTATGCTACAGATTGCATTTGGCAAATCCCCAGTGGGCAGGATTCCATTTAAAAACAAAAACTTAAGGATTGAAAGTAGAAAAGAAATTGATCTCATTTGGTATTTCCAATGTACCACTTCTGGTAGTTTGTTTGGTTCATCCCTCCAGAGAGGGAAGGATGGCAAAGGCACAAGGTGTGTCTTTTCCAGAGGACTTTCTCAAGTACTATGTAGAAACAAACTAAATCAACAAACAAGAAAATACAACAGTGGGGGTTTTGGTGGTCTACCTTCCCTACCAGGCTGTGCACGTTCATCTTGTGACACACCTTGCATAGTGCCTGGCACAAAGAAAAGCTGCCAGGCAGAGTAGAAAGAAAATTATATATATTTGGAGTCAACCGGATAGCAGTTCAAATCTTGTTCCAGCTCCTTGCTAACTGTACTATGTTAACTAAATTATGTAAATTATTTAAGCATCAGTTTCTTAATCTGTAAAATAGGAATAATGCTACTTTCTCTATAGAGTTTTTTTGAAGATTAGAAGTAGCAAATGCAAAGCATCTGTCACACAGTAGAAATTTAATAAATAATTTATTATTACAGTAGATGCCTAATGAATGTTTGCTGACTAAGAGAGATTATGAATTATGATAATGCTTATTGTGAGCCTCAGAACTCTGTACCTATTTAAAAACATGCATCGTTTTTTCCTCCATTTCAGAAGTACTTTTCCCCATACAGAATTATAGAATAGGGGGTGGGGAGGGATTTTATGTAATTGAGGTACAGTGGAACCCTTATATATAAAAATCCTCTTAAATGAATGAGCCAACATTTTCTCACTGTACATATATTTTATATATATGTAAAATATATAGTATAGACCAAACTATACATACTATATACGTGTGTGCGTATATATATATATATATATATATATATATATATATATAAAATGCAGTATAGTATATATATATATATATATATATATATATATATATATATATATAAAATACAGTATAGTATATAATAACATGCTCACTAAATGGGAAGAGAAGTATAAAAAGACTCCATGCTGTCCCTTTGCAAGAGCACTGCGTTAATGCCCATGTGCAGAGGACGGACAGCAGCAGGCTAGCCAAACAGCCACCATATGGTCAGCTGGAAGAGGAAAAACCTCCAGGTAGGAGAGCAGAACTGTTCCAAGGACATAGTGAAGTACAGTTTGCAAGAACACGGCATCAAATGACCTGGGGTGCTTAGGGCAGGAAGGTGATGAGGGTCAGGCCTACACTACAGCAGTCAATAGACTACGGACAAGACTTACTTATTCATTTTTTTTGTTACTATCGCTATTTTTAAGCAAAGTGATTGATATTGTTATTATTTTTAAACAAGATTTTGTTCTGCAATGGGTAGGGGAAAGGATTGGAAAAGTTAATTAAATATTAGAGGGCACACCAGCTGGGGTTGAAAATGGGATCATGTTATTGTCTACAGCACATAGTTTACTAGCTCTGACTCCTGCCTGCGAGTGCAAATCCAAGAGACAGACATCATCATGCAGGTGCTGTAATGCAGGTGTCTCTTTGGAATCACACATACCTGGGTTGGTTCAAATCTATTTCCTAACTGAGTAACCTTGGAGATATATATTTTATTTCATATATTATACATACATATGTGTAACTGAGCTGTACTGAAGATTAAATACAGTATTAGGTACTTGGTAAATGATAGCTATATTATTTTTATTCAAAATGGCACTTTCCTTGTACACACGTACACACACACACACACACACCCCACATGTGGCCCTGACAAGGAGAGGATATGTGGTGGATTAACTTGACTCCTGTCCTTAGGTCGACTTCCTTTCAGAGGGCTCCTACTCCTGTTCTATAAATAAACCACATAGAGCTTCCCACCATCTCACCAGTCTTTTCCATCGTCCTTGCCTCATGTGTCATCTCTCACCAAAATATACTCCCCAAATTAAATATAAGTCAAGGGTTGAGGGGGCAAAAAAATCCTTGTTATTGATCCACATATGCAAACAGACTCTTCTCTTTACTCTTCACCAGAACAAACCCCTATCCAGAAAGCCTCATTAACAGCGAACTTACCAATAGTATGAGGATTTATTTCCAGAACTGTAAACATTTAAAATTAAATATTACACATCCATATTTTTAAAAGTCCTTTAGTTGTTTTAGCCTAGTTAGCCTTCAGCTTCCCTCCATGTTTCTCAGTCCTTGCCCTCTTTTTTCTCCTCCCCATTCTGGTCCTCTCTAATCTGCTTTCCACCTGTCTCCCATCAAATTCCCTTCCTCTAAGTTTCTAAGATTTAGAATTCCAATCTCTACCATTGTCCTCTCAATTCTAGTGATAGAAACTACTTCCTGGAGTTGCTATTTCCGTGATATCTTAGTTACTTGGTTAACAAATTTATACCTTATTAATGATTCTTTATTTTAATTCTCCAGGTTCCCATAAGTGGTGTGGAATCAATCTCCTAACTGGGCCCTGTAGATACAGAGCTAACCCTTGTTGAGCATCTCCTATGTTCCAAATATTGTGCCTGTCCTCTACATTTCTTATCTCAGGTAAGTGACAGATTATGTGGAAGAGTATCAGATATGTTTAGCAGCAAAGAACTAGTCTTTTTCTTGTTCTCACCCATGTAAGGCCCCAAAGTCTAGAAGGATCATTATCACCCTGATCTTCCCATCTTCAAGTAGAACTGTGCCTGCAGAGGACTCTTAATCACGTGGAGAATAATGTCACCAGCTACTGCCTCTTGGAACAGTCCCTGCCTAATAGAATTTTCTGCAATGGTGGAAATATTTCATATCTGTGCTGTACAATATGGTAGCCACTGGTCAGGTAAAGCTACTGAGCACTTGAAATGTAACCACTGTGACTGAGGAACCAAATTTTTAATTTTAATTAATTTTAATTAAAATTTCTATATATGGTCAGTGATATTATAATGGACAGCAGAGTTAGACTTTTCAGGGCAGGAACAAACTTGGGTAGGGTAGAGGAAGCACCTTTTGGTCTGCTGGAGGTACAATTTCACAGGCAACACAAATAGCAATTGGGACTGTTGAATTGTGTGCCTAGGTGACTTGTCAATGAGCTTTCATGTATAAAAAGACTGTCAAAAACAGATCATTCATGCTGGGGCTCACCTCCACAGGTGCCAGGGAGCATCTTGACTCAGGGAAGAAAGCAAATCTATACTCCATGATTAGCATGTGATTATATTTTACAGACAGGCATCAATGCCTGGTGATTTTGATGCACTTGGCTTTTATCTTGTGAGATTTATTTAAAGAAGCATATGCATGGCTTAGAGCCTTAGGGAATGGTAACACATAAAAATAAGAAAGCAAAAGAAAACCTGCTTCATTTGTAAAAAGGCTTGTTCCTCTTTCAGTACCTGCAAATTCTACACCTGCACCTCTTTTCTTAACAAGTCCTTGGCTAACTCAACCCTTACAGAATGTCTTTCAGAATCCACCCATCAGAGAAAGCTCTTGCCCACACTCCATTCCCCAACACCCAGCTTTTAGTAGAAGAGGCCAAAAAGGGCAAGGGAAAAATAGTGCTGACTAGGAGGTTGAGAAGAGGGAGTTAGAATGAGTTTTCATTGTATTTGTAATGCTTTATTTCTTTAAAAAAAACTGGAACTATATATAAATAAAATTTTAACTTATTTCAAGATGATGGAAATTGTTTATTCTTATTCTTCTTACTTTCCTTGATTCAATTTTTTAAAACATTAAAAATGAAAAGAAAAGCAATTGTGAAAAAACCAGTAACTCCAGACAGTATCCTACTCTACGTTTCTATGTTGGTATTTTCAACTATTATCACTCTGGAAGAGATGGATCTTTATACTGTCCATGTTGTTAACTTAATGTTGTCCAGTAACTATTTACGTTTAACTTTTTTCAAGTTCATTTGGTATATATTTGGAAATGTCCCCGAACAAGACTGTTTCCATTAAATAGCCACAGGATGGGATAAGGCACTTAGAACATATTGCAAAATTGCCCCCAGCTTAACCTTCAGCTTTACATATATACATTTCCTTACGTAAGTTTGCATAGTACTTTATAGGCTGTTAAAAGTAAGACACTTCACTAAAGTGCTCTCCATTTAAATAAAGGATAGTGAGTAGGTTAAAAGTTCAGATCTAAAAGAACAAGACTAGAACTCAATAACAAAGCTACACTCTAACCAGAGTATTTAAAGCCACTTGCTTTTTCAAGTTGGTTTCAGCTTCAAATTTTTTCCGTATGGGCTCTTGAGTTCATTTATATTTATCAGATTATGTATGCCAATTTTGGTTTGGAAATGATCATTTTTGATATCTAAATATTAAATAGAGCACACCTACTCTTTTCTGAGTGATCCTGTTTCTATGGCTGTTGGCCTTCTGAATGCTGGACTAGTTCCAAAGGTGAGAAGGGTAAAGGCTCTTTTCCAAGGATATCTCAAATTCTTAGCTGAAATATGTTACTTGTGATAATAACTTTTTCTGACTGTCTCCTGTTTTGCTGGCATTGGCTATGTCACCCATACTATGAAGGCTGCACTGGAAGTGCTAGAATTGTGTTTCAAAGAGAAGAATAATTTTAATGTTCTTTCGAATTTCTCATATAGGAACATACAAAAGCTTTATGGATGTTGATGGGCAATGATACTCTTATTTGATATGGAAATTTTTGAAGTAAGTATCAGGATCCTGAAGTAGGATCAAAGAGAACTGTAACACTAGACATCATTGCTACACAAATTCTCTACAGAAACAGCAGAGAAATATTGAATTTTATATAAAATACTCCCATATTTTTACTCATTATAATGTACTTTCTCATCGGACATCTTTTTATACTATGTCTCTAAACAGATGGTATGCTAGTCTTTTAGCAAGTCATTTATTTTGGGCAGCCTTGTATAGATTTTATTAACAACATGCAGATTTTGGTTTTTTTCAATGTTAATTTAATACATACAGTTATGTACAGATAACAGTGTTTTTTGACTCAGTACTGAGAGTCTTTTATTATTATTGCACATTCTATTTTGGCTATTATACTTGTTTAATCAAAAACTATAATCTGTAATATTTCTTGGTTTCAACATAACAAGTGATACGATACCTCACTATTAGAAACAGTGACTCACGGTGGTAATGACTGGGGGGCTGTGTGATAAGTGATAAGACAAATACAACTGGGAGGCTGCCCTTACCACACCAATTATTAAGAATCTCTTCTTATAAGTAACAAGTGGAGTTAATGTTGTCATTCCGAGGCCATTTTAAATGATAAATTTCTTCGTATCCAAATGAATGCAATCCAATATTTTGAAAAATCTAAGTTTGCACAATGATTTTTCCTAAAATTTTATTTATTTTTTTTAAGCTTTTTTTTGCCACGCAGCTTGTGGGATCTTAGTTCCCCAACCAGGGATTGAACCCGTATCCTCAGCAGTGAAAGCGTGGTGTCCTAACCACTGGACCACCAGGGAATCCCCTTTCCCAACATTTTAGAAAATGATACACAACATATAAGAACTATACTAGTTCATAATCAGTTTCTTAAATTGTGAATGTTGCATTGACTCACATCTGTTTTTGTGAGTCCAGTGCTTCAGTGAAGGAGCAATATATTATGGTGGCCTTAATCAAACCATGTAATTTCTCTGAGTCTACAATGAGTTTCTTCATTTATAAGGCAATTTAGCCAAGACAAAAATTTCCCAAAGTTTCCATGGAATGCTTCCATGGAATGCAATGTTTTCCATCGTCAAAAACGTTTGAGAAATATTACACACAAAACTCTCCTTCTGATTCATATTAAATATCAACATATTACAAGCTCATTAATTTGACCCCATAATTTCTTTTTTAGTATGAATTATCTAGTAATAACCCATAGTGCTCATGGTAAAACAGCAAACGGACTCAATGTGATATATCATATTGAACATTTCTTACATAGCAGAGGTAAGTTTTAGCAAGTGATCAAGAAACAAAGAAAAGTCATAAATAAGTAATCCTAGGGCTGAAAAAATAGAAATAGCTATAGTTACAACATAGATGATCAAAAGAGAACACTATAAACATTTTATCCCAACAAACTTGAAAGCCAAGATGAATTTTCTATAATTTTCTGAAATTGCTTTCTAGAAATATTATCAAAAATCACTCAAGAAAAAAATTCTACATATCGATTATCATTATTAAAATTGAAATCAGTAATCAAAAATTTACTCCAAACCATTTCTGTACCAATTGATTATACATTCCTCTCCTAAAAATTTCTTCTAAAAGTTTTTAGTAGGGACTTCCCTGGTGGTCCAGTGGTTAAGAATCCGTGCTTCCACTGCAGGGGGCATGGGTTCAATCCCTGGTCACTGAACTAAGATCCTACATGCCACGCGGTGTGGCCAAAAAAATAAATAATAATAATAATAAAATAAATAAATAAATACAAGTTTTTAGTAAATGCCTTACTAAATCTTCCTTCAACAGAAAATCCCCAACCTATAAAATTGTATTAGACATAGAAAATTAGGGAAAGCTATCTATCTGTTTTGTTTTATGGGACCAGTATAACTTTATAACAAAACCAGATAATTCAGTATACCAAAAATAAAATAAAATTAAAAAACAATATTAAACAAACCAAAAAACCTGAGACCAATCTCAATTATAAACAAAAAATTAATTAAAATATTAGCAAATAGAATGTAGCAGTGTATTAAATACTACCCTACCAACCATAGATTTTTCCTAATTACAAAAATATAATACAACTTCAAAAATATAATAGAACTTAAAAGAAAATGTTCATATATTTACCATAATAAATGAATACATGACATTCAATCCAATTCAACATCCACGCTTGATTAAAAAAAAAAACTCTAAGAAAGCTAAAAATAGAAGAGAATTTCTTTAATAAATATTTACAAAAGAATTTCCTCAAATCCTCTACTCAATATTAAAACTCTACATGCAGTCCCAACATGAGGGTTTTCACTATTGATTATTTTATTCAATATCACATAGGAGGTCCTAGGCAATTCAGTAAGACAAAGTAAAGAAGTAGGAGGTATGAGAATTGGAAAGAGGCATGCTTTATAGTCACGTGACCCTAAACTAATATGGAAGAACAAAGGATCAAGAACAAATAGAAAAGGTTAAGATAATTTTGAGAAACAAGGTTGGGGAGACTTTCTGTGCCATATATTAAGCCTTATTAAGGCTCTAATAATGAAGACAGTGTGGTCTTGGAACATGAATAGATAGTGAACCAGTAGAACAGAGTAAAGAGCTCTGACAGGGGAACTTAATATAAGACAGAGATGGTATCACAGATCAGAGAGTAATAGATAATGTGAAATTGATTATCTACATGAAAAGCTAAAATATGATCAGATACCTGTATCACACTTGACATAAAATTGAGTTCCAGGTGGATTAAAGATCTGTATGTGAAAACTAACACTTTAAACTTTTAAAATAAATTAAAAGAAAACGTTTTTTAACTGATCTCAGGTTAGAGAGAAAGTTTCTTGAAATCATTAAAACACAGGCATAATAAAAAAAAAACCTGCTAAAATTGATGACTTCAGAATTTCTGTTCAAAGTCTCTCTATAAGTTTAAAAACAAGGAACAGACAAAAAGAAGATGATTGATAAAGATTAATATTCAATTTAAGAACTCTTATTAATAATTATAAAAACATCAAACAACCTAATGGAAAGGAAGAAAAAGGATATAAACAGGTACTTCACAGAAGAAGAAATCAGAATTAATAATAAACTTATGAAAAGATGCTCAGCCTTACTAGTAAACAGGGAAATGCTGATAAATCAAAAGGAAATACCATTTCACATCAGTCATACCAGCAAAGATTGAAAAGTTTGCTAATGCCAAGAATTGATGAGGATGTAAAGGAATACAGGCTGGAGAGCAATTTGTCATTAAATTGCTTCAACACTGCAATGCTAGGTCATACAATTTCACAAGGAAATATACACAGCAATATTAACTATAACATTGTGGTGAATAGAAAACCTTAAGAAGAACATAACTGTCCGTCCAAAAGAAAAATGAATAGACTAGGGTATATTTATATAGTAGAATACTACACGACAGTTAAAATTAATGAATCATAGATACAAGATTAAATATCAAAACAAAGTACAGCAAAAGGAGCAAGTTGCAGAAGGACAAAAACTGTATAATATTCTTTGTATATGTTATCAAATTTGTAAGCAATATATTGTTTAGATACATACATGCTATGCTCTAAAACATGGATGGGAAAGATAGTAACTTCCAAACAGAAATTATTTCTGGATGGGAGGGAGGTAAATGGGATTGGGGAGGAGCACACAGGTGGATTCAACTATATCTATAATGTTTTAGTCCTTAAACATATCTCAAGCAAAAATATCAGCATTTAAAAATTTGATGAGGCTGAGTGGTAAGTAGTACATGGGTGTGTGTTTTACTGTTTTTATATTTTTGAATGTTTTTAATATTTTAAAATAAAAATATTTTAATAAGAAACAAGAGTACAGCGAGCTTGGGAAACTCAAACATAACTAAAACCAGTAACGTATGACTGTCCTAGCTTGTCATGATTTGCCTGGATCTCAAGGCTAAGGAATCACTGCATTAACTTTTTCCCAGCTCTAACTGGGACAAAACACTTCCTTTTTCCCCAGCATCCATCTTTGGCTTGCAACCTGGATTGCTTACTGGGTGCTCCTTTTGTTTCCCTCCTCAACTCTACAGCAACACCCTTGTACAAAGCTTTCAGACTCCAGGAGCCGATTCTTAATCCAGATGCTGCATACTGAATCATTTCCCTTGGCAGACCGGTCTCTACCCATCTGTTTAGATTCATCCCTGAACATGGGGACGCTGTGGTATATTCATACTATGAACCATTTCACAGCAGTTAAAATGAAGGAACTATTGCCACATTTCTCACCATGGATACATCAAAACATAATAGGAAACAAAAGAAGCAAGTGCTCCTCCCAAGAGCCATTTATTTTGCCCTCCTTGGATTCTACCCACAGCATGGCCTCAGCTGGAAGTAGGCACTGCCATTTCGTGGCTGCAGCAGTTGAAGATTCTGAAACAACATGAAAAAAGCTTCTGCTCTACCGTTTATTGAAAAAACATGAGTAGAATACAAAATTATACCTCTGATAGGTTTTAACATTGTAAAAATTATATATACAGACCAGGACTGGAAGGGAATGGAGAAAAATGGAAATAGAATTTTTTTTTTTTAATGTGCCAGGATTGTGGGTAATTTTCTTCCCTTTCTTTTTCAATCTATCAATACTGTTATGTGTTCGTGTAACAAGTTATTTTAAAATGTTAAAATGTAGGTTGTAGGACAGATAGACTCAATCTGTAATCTTTCTGGTAATGAAGAGCGAGTTTTCTCAGAGTTGATAATGGGCTTCAGTTCTGCTCTCAGAAGCAGTTTATCTACAGTTCCAGGACAGCCATTTTCCACTGATCACATGCTCTGGAATAAGAATGACAGGACACCACTGTACTACATGGTGTCCGAAATTTTAATTACAACTTGCTTTTCAAAGCCTTTTACAGATTAATCACTTCATTTGCATTGCAGAAATGGTGAACAAAGGTTACACGTATTTCAAAGGCAGTTGGTGGAGCTGGTGTGAACAAACTGCTTGACCAATGCTATTGGAATGTTAAGATCTGCTGGTGGAATGACCATAGTCCAGTAAATGCCACACTGGGAAGGTGATGAAGCGCTTCTGGGGGCAGAAGTATAACATCTGATCAAAATGATAGGCTTTGGTGTTCAGGAGTCCTTGGTTCCAATCCCAGCTCTGCCACTGGGTAGCCTTGAGCACCATATTTGGCTCATCTAAATTTCAGTTTCCTCTTTGGAGAAACGGGGATAATAATGACCTGACAGAATGAACACGAGCATGAATTGAGGTATTAGACATACAACAGCTAGCCAGGGACCTGGCCCATAGCAGATGCTCAATACATAGCTGCTTTTATTTTTCACTCAGCTCCTTTTCCCTGAGTTTTACTATAGATCGCACTGAACTAAGTAATATAGGTGGGCCATTTCTGAGCAGGCCCATAGGTAGAGTAGCAATTTATGTGAACAGGAATTGCCAAGGATGTTGTAAGTCTGGTAAATGCTGTTTGAAGAGTACTCACACCTATGGATTTACAGTACACTCCAAGTCTCCGTCCCATGAATCTCTCCACCTAGGACGAATCCATAGATATGTATCCATATTACATAGAGCTGAACACACACTTTTCAGCCTGCAGATCCAAAGTAATCTTGTGAGTAATAGTGTTTCAGGACCCCACGTGCTTGGGTTGGTAAATCATTCCTAAACTGGCAGTTTGCTAAATATTCTTATTAACAGTAAAAGAATAAAAAGAAAGCAAAGCAGAAACAAAAGTAAGTCTGGGCTTTCAGACTTACTTAGGCAAGTCACTTTACACCCTCCCTATCACCCCTTAATAGGTAACAAAAGGGAAGAGGAATCTATTGCAAACTCCAATCCATTGTTACAGGGCAGAATCTGTAGAGCTGTGACATAGGATCTGGCAACTAGAAGAAATCCCTTTGCCACAAGCATCCAGAAAACCACTGGTTTATCTCGCTCATTTTCTTTTTTCCAGAGTCCATACATTCATCTACAACTACTGCTCAATGATCAAGGAAGGAAAGGGGAGGGGAGGAAGAAGGATGGACCAATGATGTTGATTTGAGCTTAGGAAAAAACTCTGAAAGCAGCTGTTTTCACAGATGCATCTCCTATAAAATCCCAGAGAGGATGCACCTTGTCCTTGGGAATATTCCAAACCATATCCTATTGGCATCAGTCCTGGTGGGATACCAATCATCTAAAGACTCTATATAAGAAACTGTCCTGGGAATTCCCTGGCAGTCCAGTGGTTAGGGCTCCACGCTTTCACTGCTGAGGACCCGGGTTCGATCCCTGGTCAGGGAACTGAGATCCTGCAAGCCATGTGGCCAAAAAAAAAAAAAAAGAAAGAAAAAAAAAGGAAAACCTTCCCACCTCACCCCAGGTACTCAATTTTTCTCTTTCTGTCTGAATTTTGCTCATTTTTACTGAAAAAAAATACAATAGATCTCACACTAAAGTTTTTACATTCCTCCAGGGTATTTTTCCTCCATTTATTTCAGGAACCATGCCCAGAAAATATTTTGAGAATGAAATTACACCAAGAATGAAATAACTTACAGAACCTCAACCTTTTGGGGCATGACTTCATATCACTTATTTTAAATAACTGCTGGTGTCTGGGATTGCTATAGATATTTGTCCTGTTGCATCATTGCAGGATATCTGACAAATGTTTTATTGGCAGCTTGCGAAGGAAAGACAAGTGATGAAGACAAGGCTATGGAACATAATATGGCAGGGTCTGTATGGAGATCCCAGCTCCTCTGAGCTCTCAGACTTATTTAGGCAAGTCACTTTACACCCTCCCTATCACTCCCTAAGGTTTCTTGCCTGGCAAGCAGGGATAATAATATTTTTCCAATTTACCTCTCATGGTTGTCATAAAAATAAAATTTAAAAAGTCTATATGACGGTCCGTTGAGAAAAACATAAACGTACACGTAAGCCATTGCTATTTTTTGGCCTTCAAATTCCATTTGGGGACTTATTCCACTGGAATTAAGTTATAGTTTCCCACAGCTGTCATCTCTCACCTACCTCTGCAAAAACAAAATCATTTAGAGAGTGTTAATAGACTGAATTGTGCTGTATGTTGAAGCCCTAACACCCAACATGACTGTTTTTGAAGACAGAGCCTTTAAGAGGTAATTAAGGTTAAAAGAGGTAATAAGGGTAGAGCCCTAATCTGATAGCACTGGTGTCCTTATGAGAAGAGGAAGAGACACCTGAGGTCCTTCTCCATATGCACAGAGAGGAAAGGCCACACGAGGACACAGCGAGAAGACAGCTGTCTGCAAGCCAGGAAGAGAGCTTTCACCAGGAACTAAATTTGACAGCACCTTGACCTAGGACTTCCAGCCTTCAGAACTGTGAGAAAATAAATGTATGTTGTTGAAGCCACCCAGATGGTGGCTCCTTGTCAGCCTGAGCTGACTGATACAGAGAGAAAGAAAATAGGGGTACCTGTTTACCCCACTCTGGACTCAGGATGCTATACTCCTAGCCTCAGGCCACTTATGCCCCAATACCTTAGAGGGCACTAGAAAAAGACTATACAGACCCATTTCTCCCTCTTGCCTTAACCCTTTCCCTCCCAAAGGTAGCCTTAGTATCTGAGGTTTCCACCATTAAGCACACTTTCCAGCCACAGTTCGGAATCAACTAAAATACAAACATCCTTATATCTGTATTCCTTATATCTGTATTCATTGGGCATCCTTATATCTGTATTCACTGGTTCCATTAAAGTAGCTTCCCAGCTTGTGAAACGTCCCCAAGAGCCTTACTGGGGATGCCCTCATCTGCCACACATATCCCAAAGCCCCAGGATATAGATGCCTAAGATTTGAGCTAAACCATAAGGTGACTAGTCTTGTACCTCAGTTGTCCTTACATGATGGAAAAATTTTCCCTGCTGCATCTAAATTGTGGGCTATTTATTGTGGTTGAGATTTAAAGCCATGTTAATGTACAATGACAGAAGTCAATGTTAAGGTTTAAAATTTAATTTTATTCCTAGATGTTTATTAATTTGTTGTACCTTGTCCAGCTGAATCCAGCTATATTTCAGACTCTACTAAACTAATACATGATCTGCTGTAACTGCCTGCCACTTGGTCATCCTTCCAGACACTGTGGGCACGTCTTGGGTCAGAAATAAAATAATAGTTTTTAAAAAACCCTCTGCATTCTATATTTTTCTTTTCCTTTGTTTTTTTTTTAAGGAGGGAGACACATTGACATAAATCCCTAGCAGGTGATTTTGCAAGTCTCAGTGTAGCCTGTGCTGTTACCCAGACTGAAGAAAACATCGTTCCATTTCACTGCCAACTCTCTGGCCATGCAACTGCCCTCAAATGGACTTTACTAAAAGAGCACTTCAAATCAGCACCACAGAAAGGATGCCATTCTGTGTCTGTCAAAGCCATTTTCCCTCTCCCTTTTCAGCTGTGCTTTTCCACCTGCAGAAAACCCCACCTACTTCCTGAACCAAAGCAGGCATTATGTGAGGAGTCCTGGCTTTACTAGCAGAAGGGGTCCAAAAATAGCTGTTTAGCCACAAATTCAGAATCTGGTTTGCCTGGTGTGAGTGCTGGGTACCTGGGGCCTGACCAAATGGTAATCCTCTCCTTCCCTCTGTATTCTGGGCCTGGTCCACATGGCCTGGCCTTCTGCCTCAGCTTCCCGCTAGGACTTCAGCCCTTTGCTGAGTCACAGCACTCTGGACTAAGGCCCTACACATCGCCTGGCTCCCCAGAGACATTTCCCCTGGGGAGAAAAAACATGCTGTCTCTCCTTTCTTCCTTCTTCCTCATTACTGACAATCACTGTCTTTCCAACAACTGGCTAGGCTCCTGTCTGAATACAGATACCCAGATGAATACCACTGTATTATAAAGATTGAGTATTTGGTGCCAGATTTAAATACATCCTGGTGGGGGATAGTGGCTTGACCAATTGTCCCCTTTTCATCTGTCACTTGTGGGACAGGAGCAGAGAACTTTCTCAGCCCCCCAAAACTTTGTATAACTCTGATCTGGTCTAATCTCCATACAGATAAGGAACCTAGGACTCAAGAGAAAAGCTGGGCAAGACTCTATGGACCATTCATTATTCATTAGTCTATTCAGTAAATATTCACTGAATATCTAGAATGTGAAAAATATACACTGCTGTGGTTTCACTCTCATTTGAAGGCTTTTTCCCACTTCAACATAAGTCCCACCACTCCTCTATAACAAATCTTCGCATATTGAAAAATGAAAGGGTCACGACACTGAGTTCTCCCTCTATCAAACCGCAGGCTGTACATGTAGACAGTCGAAGAGGATCAGGGAGACTAGCCTTTCCTTCTGCAATCTACAGGAACCACTTTTGGTACATGATTAAAGGAGTGAGTCCTTTCCCCAGCCTTCTTGTGAATAGTTTCTACAGTCCACAGTTTGTGGATTTTTCTGTAGGCAAGGCGGCGGGGGGGCAAACTCATGACTGAAGAAGAGACAGAAAAAGTCCATGAGAAAAAATTATGCTATATCATGAAAACTTTGGGGAAAAACAAGTTCCTTGAATTTTAGCTAGTGAAATCTTTGATGACAATATTTTAAAAGCTCTGGTATTGTCCAGGATCCTAGGAAATGACCCTTTGGCAGTTCTTTAATTTGGAGTTTTCTTGTTAATCCACATGCCATAGACTTGGCAGAGTATTCCATGGAGCCATAAAACAATAATCCTCAAACAATGCTGTGAAAGATTATGTCATCATGAGAAAATGGGGTCTGGCCAAATGTACGTTACTCAAACAGCACTTACACTTTCCTATAATAAAATAGCCTCTGCACTCTTTGGTGTATATTTGTCCAGTTCTCCCTCTGAAGGTCCCCAGAAGCCCCTTTTATTTGTGAAGTGATTGCTACAGAATGGAGGCAGAGTCCAGAGGCCTCACTCGGTCTCCTCTGTGAGGCTTAGAACTATTTTCTCATCTATCTCTAGTCTCTGTGCAGACATTATATAAATTACTTTCTCTGTATTATTTAAATTTTACTGCAATGACCACTTATTAGAAGCAACAATAAAGTTACTTTCATTTTAAAAAGTATACATATACGTGTACGTGTGCATATGTAGACATATATACACAGGTATATATGTATATTTATCTACCTTTGAGGATATAAAAGGTAAATAAATATTGCAATTCATTTTTGTATTATTTTGCACTTAGCTATACAAATTTTAATACTTATAATAAACATTTTGAGCATATTGATGCTAGGTGCCTTGCTAATTGCTTAATCACAGTAACACTGTAAGGCACATACTATTATTATTCCCATTTTACGTATAAGGACATTAAAGCTAAGAACATTAAATAACATACCCAAACTAATGCAATTAGTAAGTGTCAGGGCCTGAGAATTCATGAAACCCAGGCCTTTCTAACTCCAGACCCTGGTTCTTAATAATTGAGCTACACTTTCTCTCTTGGAGGGACAGAGATGTGGGTAGGAAGAGAGGACAGACCTGTTCTATGAGGGTATACCAGGAAGCAATCAGAACATACACTTCTTGAACAGGACGTCCTATTCTCCACTACCCCCCACCCCCCAACAAATGGCCTTTGGATTTGAGGAACTTATCCAGCTCGCTTGCATGAAAGTAAGCCATTTTTATGGTTATTTGGTGCTCTTCTTAGCTTGGAGAAGGGGATATTGGGTGGGGAGGCTCTCTGCTTGTGTTTAAACAGTACCATACATAATAAGATAAAATATGATGGTTATGAATGTCACGTTGGGAGGTACAAATGGATCTATTTTCCCAACTAACTGGATGTTCATCCAATACATTCCATGGTACCAGAGAATGGCCTGAAAATAGCAATAGAGAGACCCTGACATTGTCAACCTCCAAACAGCAGATTTCTAACTAATAATTTTAAGAATTAAACCAAGTCAGACCTTTTCATTTGCAAAATAGCAGTATTCTAACTTTAATAACTGTAAGTACCAGGTACAGTTGAATGAATGAATGAAAAAATGAAAGAATGAGCAAATTCTACATTATCATACTTTCTACTAGTCTTGCTATGGCCTTAGTCACCATTCTGATAACCAGGTCCTTGTCTTGTTCCAGAGTCTGCATTTTTTCCTTTTACTCCAGTTTTACATTATGGTAACAATGCAGGAAGACAGAAGAAAGCATACATTAGACAAACTTCACTCTGGCTGTACCCTAAGCGAGTAAAATATACTTGGGTCACTAACAAAATTTGGAATTAAAAATAAAAGAAGGAGTTAATGTTATTGACAGGACTTTCCCCTACATATAGTTAAAAACTGGGGGACAAAAAATTATTTCAGAACTCAGAGCAACTACATTGCAAACAACCTTCCTCCCTGGAGTCTACCGTGTTCTACATTTTGCTCAAACAAATTCTTTATTTTTAGGCACATGAATTCTCAGGGTTTATAATTATTTTCAAACATGAACTCTTACTGAATAATCTGCCTGAAGAACATTCTGGAAGATATAAAAAAGGATCCTAAACCATCAACCCTCATGAAATTTTAAGTTTTCCTCTGGATGTTTTTTAAACCATATTTCACAAAGATAAGAAAAAGGAACATCTGCTCAGTGAAACTTCAGGCAGGAAAAGATGAACTCTTAGATTAAGCCAATTGTCCATAGGCAGTTTCTCTTGGCTTTTTTTTTTTTTTTAAGGATTTAGAAAGTGTTTCCTCTTCTCATCATGTGATTTTGGCACTTTTGATTTGTATTACTTTTGGAAAGAGCAAAGTTAGTTAATTAAAATCATAAACCTAGATGAGTTGGGTTAGGTTTCCACTCTGCTAATAGCACTGATATGTCACAGCATTTTAGACTATATAATAGTGTAGAAGTCCCTATTTTACCTTCTTTGAAATACTCTCAATTGCTTTCTTGTAAGGAGCTCAAATAAAATTTTTGTTTTTGTTTTCTAAATGGTAAAGAAGTGTTCATGCCAATAAGAAAAGTAATCGTGTTTCTGGATATGTAAACGTGAAATCTATAAAACAAATGTTTTGATAAAATATGTCTTTTTGGCACTGATTTATTTGGCAATCAAAAGTGTTTTCCTGAGGAACAAAAGTTTTGTGGAACCCTCTGTATCCTAAAACTGACTGATTACAGAAACTAAGTTATAGAGCCAAAAATGAGAATTTATTCCTCTATCCAAATCAGAAGATGCTTAGATTTATATACCCTCATTGAAGTTGTCTTCATGTGTGTAGTTGCATTACCCACTATTCCTACTCCTTTGTCAATAATTCACACTCACAAAACAGTCAAGTTTCTGTTGGATCTAGAATACTGACATTTTGGCCAGTGGAATCAAAACAAGGTCAAACCAATTTCATTGTCTTTATGCACCTCAGTCTTCAGATTTTAGTGAATTTGATGGAGCTGGTCCAAAAATATTTGTAAGCTGTAACAGGCTGCATTTCATTTTCCCCACCTTCAAACTAGGAGCAACACAGGGAAAGTGTTAATAAAAATTACAACCAAATCTCTGAAAAATAAAAAACCTTTTTCCCTTCTTTCAATCTAGAAGAGGAAGCATCCAGGAATGATAACCTGGAGATAAAAAAAAGGGGATATTTTAAAATTCATTGAGGCAAATAATGAAAGTAACACTTCAGGAATCCTGGACTTGCATGGTAGTTCTGTCTTTTAAGTGTGTGATGATTCTCCCAAGCCTCAGTGTCTTTATTTGAAAAATAGGTCTATTATGCTTCTCCTATGTATCTCACAGGATTGTTATATCGCAATGGTTATTTTGCATAAAAGTGTTTTATACATATTTAAGTACCAAACCATTTTATTATTAATATTATCACTCTTTTTAGATGATTTTTGTTGGTGATTTTAGTTGATGTTGTGTTGTTTTGAATGATAGCCTCCCAGGAGAATCATCTCTGTTTTCATTGGGATTCCAGAGACAACAGTCAATGCTATTCAAGTAATCTTTGTCATACAAGCAGGTCGGCATAGAACACTAGGCAATTAATAGTCCCTATTTTTTGATCCTGACAAAATGAATGATCAAAGCATTCTAAACAGTCAATGAACCTGACTCTTTTTAAAGATATCAACTATTTTATTACTTTTCTCTGGAGTGACTGCCCAAATCAGGAAGGGGCAGGGGCAGATATGCCAACAAAACCAAGAAGACATTCTCAGGTTAAATCATTCAAAGCAAAATTGTTATAATGCTAGGAGATTGCAAGCACACTTTATAAAATTATACATCCATCTACCTGTTACTGCAGTTCTATATAATGGTAACAATTTAGGAAGGTAAAAGATGGTGGATGGAAGGAAGGATGGATGGATGGATGGATGGATGGATGGATGGATGGAAGGACAGGGGACAGATGGGTAGATAGATGGATGAATAGATAACTACTGTATACAGATTTATAAAATTTAAAATATAATACATGCTTCCAGTAGGGATTTAACAATGCAGTCAAGTAGGAGAAAGAAAAATTTACTCTTAATTCCATACCTACAGATAATGAATGTAAATGTTTTAACACATATAAATATTCTTCATAGTATTTTCCTATGCGTAGTTTTTTGTTTGTTTTACATAATTGAATTATACTTATATTAGTTTTTAAATCAGCTTAAAGGTTAGGATATTATTATACTTATCCTAACTTAAAGGTTAGGATATTATTACATGATTAAAATGAATAAATTTTAAGTATACAATTTGATAATTTTTGACAAATAAATACTCCCATGTAACAACTTCCCTATCAAGATACAGAGCATTTATATCACTCCAAAATAGTCCCTTGTTCTCCTCTGCAGTGAATACCTCTTAACCCATGCCTCAGGCTACCACTGATCTGCTTTTTGTTACCATAGATTAGTTTTACCTATTCTAGAAATTCATATATGGAGACATAGAGTATATAATTTTTGTGTCTGGCTTTTATTCACTCAAAAATAGTATTTTTGAGATTTATTCATGTATAGTCAGTTTCTTCTTTTTATTTTTGTTTATCCACCACAATTTTGTTTATCCACTTACATTCCAAGGAACATTTGGATTGTTTTCAGTTTTTTGGTATTAAGAATAAAGCTATTATGAACATTCATATATTGTACACATAATATACATATTGTATATATCTTAATAGAGATGTTGTTACATAGAAGTATATATTCATCAAAAATCATCAAATTATCAAATGCTTTTGTCATTTAATATAAAATGAGAGTAATATTTTAATTTTTTCCAGAAATATCATTTTAAATGTCTGCCTAATTTTTATTTTGTGGCTATACCATAATTTACATAAACATCCTCTATATTTATATATTTAAATTGTTTCTAATTGTTTTCTTTTATAAATAACAATGCAAGGAACATCCTTGCTTTTTCTCTACTTTGGGTGTCAGCAAAGTTTTTCAGAGCAGTTCAAACTCAAGCTGACACACAAAAAAAATTAAAGAAAACGCTCAATAATGTTCTTTTCATTCTTTGATTTATAATATACATGAAAACACTAGACACCTTACCAGTATAATTAAAAATGCAGTCTAAATTCTAAATGCTTTCTAAAGAATTTCTTCTCTTCTTGCCTTTTTTTCCTAAGAACTTCTGAGGAATGTGAGCTTCACTTATTATTTTCCCCCATTTTCAATTGACAATCGCCTTGATGAATAGAGGAAGCAACAAGCATCTCAACTCTCTTTGGATTAATTGTTAATTGTAAGGAAAGAAACTGTTCAATGAGGCCAAATGTGCAGGTGTTGAGCACTGTTTGTTGTTGTTTTTTTTAAAGCTTGGGAAATGTGTTTTTGCAACATGGCAGTCAAGCCTGCATAAAGAAGCAAAATATAGAATAACAGAACAAAAAAGAAAATCCTTTTTGGAGCCAAAAAATGATCAAAACAAAGCATCAAAGGTAGAGGCTATAGTGACAGAACTGCTGGGGACTGAAGTATTTAAAATACACCTGTGTTTGTGCTAATTGAAAAACTCATATTCACAACCTTCGCAGTCCTTAAACAAGCAATATACTTAATGTTTCTGTTCTAAATGTTCTCCCAATATTATTTTAGTGAGAAAGAGAACACTGGGTCCATTTCTACACTTTATCTTAAAAAACAAGGCATATTCAAGGTTTTTAAAAATTTAACTCATGCAGGTAGGTAATTTCTCCAATGTATCCCTCTGCTTTCTACACCAAAACATGGATTCTTTAAATATCCCAGTTCCCTCAATTCTTCTATGCAATTCTTATGATTGTACTCAAATATTCTTGATAATTGTGTGTTTGCATATCTTGTCTTTCTCTCTGGGATTTTATATCACGTCATGGATTTTGTCTATCCAATCCACATTTCTCTTCTTTTGGACTTTCAGGGCACTGTTTCTCACTGATATCAGGTATGTGAGTCTGGTGCAGCTGCCACTCTCAATGTCTACTTCTATGGACTGAATGTTTTGTGTCCCAACAAAATTTGTATGTTAAAGTCTAATCCTCAATGTGATGGTGTTTAGAAGTGAGGCCTGGAGGAGGTAATTAGGTCATGAGGGTGGAGCTCTCATGAATTGGATTAGTGGCCCTATAAGAAGTAACAGGAGAGAAATGATCTCTCTCTCTCTCTCCACTAGGTGAGGATACAGTGAGAAGACAGCTGTCCGTAAGCCAGAAGAGGGCCCTTGCTGGAACCCAATGATGCTGGTACCCTAATCTCGAACCTTCAGGCCTCAGCCTGTAGAAATAAATTTCTGTTGTTTAAGCCACCTAGTCTATGTTTTTTGTTTGTTTGTTTGTTTGGTTGGTTGTTTATGTTGCTGTTGTTATAGCAGCCCAGGCAGACTCAGACACATATTTAGCCAATAGTAGAGGGGGAGTTCATAAGACCCAAGATGGGTAACTGTAGTTACCTACACACCTATCTACGATGATTGGTCTAAAGTGATAGCAAATCACACAAATCAAGCCAGATCCCTTGCCTATGACTTTTTTTTTTTTTTTTTAATGTAAGCCCGATTCCAGGAGTTGATCAGCATTCTTATACTGATTCACAAGAGCTGAGTGCTAAATTTTCAGGAATTTTGTAAGCCAATCAATAAACAGCTGATAGCTTGAACTCTACTGTGATGTGAGTATTCACAGTACAGAACCTAGAAAGTGCTTAATCAATATACACCACATTAACAAAATGAAGGATGAAATCATATGATTGTATCAACAAATTCAGAAAAAGAATTTGACAAAATTCAACAAACATCCTTTCATGATAAAACTTTCAAGAAGTTATGAAAAGTACTTCAAAATAATACAGACAATATGTGACAAGCCCACAGCTAACATCATGCTTAATAGTGAAAAGCTGAAAGCTTTTCCTTTAAGATCATAAATAATACAATGATGCCTACTTTCACCACTTTTATTCAATGTAGTATCAAAACTCCTAGCCAGAGCAATTTGACAAGAAAAAGAAATAGAAGGTAACCAAATCAGAAAGAAAAGTAAAATTGTCTCTGTTTGCAGATGACATGATATTATATATAGAAAACCCTCAAGATGCCACCAAAAAACTGTTAGAACTTTAGAACTAATAAAAGAATTCAGTAAATTTGCAGGATACAAAATCAATACATAAGGGAGACGCAAGAGGGAAGAGATATGGGGACATATGCATATGTATAACTGATTCACTTTGTTATAAAGCAGAAACTAACACACCATTGTAAAGCAATTATACTCCAATAAAGATGTTTAAAAAAAAATCAATACATAAAAATCAGGTGCATTTTTATATACCAGCAATGAACTATCAAAAAGAAAAGTTAAAAAAACACTCCCACTTACAATAACACCAAAATGAATAAAACACTTAGGAAAAATTTAACCAAGGAGGTAAAAGATCTGTACACTGAAAACTATAAAACATTGATGAAAGAAGACAAATAAATGGAAAGATATTCTGTGTTCATGGTTGGAAAAATTAATATTGTTTAAATGTCCACACTACCCAAAGTGATGTACAAATTCAGTGTAATCCCTATCAAAATTCCAATGGCATTTTTTACAGAAATAGAACAAACAATCCTAAGATTTGTATGGAACCATAAAAGACCACAAATAGCCAAAGAAGAAAGAAGAACAAAGCAGGAGGCAGCATACTCCCTGATTTCAAAGCTGTATTTCAAAACTATATTATAAAGCTATTAATCAAAACAGTATGGTATTAGCATAAAAACAGACACATAGTCAATGGAACAGAATAGAGAGCCCAGAAATAAATCCACACATATAAGGTCCATTAATTTTAAACAAAGGAGCCAAGAATATAAAATGGGGAAAGGCTAGTCTCTTCCATAAATGGTGTTGTGAAAACAAGATATCCACATGCAAAATATGAACCTGGCCTACTCTCTCATATCATACACGAAAATCAAGTCAAAATGGGTTAAACACTTGAACATAATACCTGAAATCATAAAATGCCTAGAAGAAAACATAGGGGGTAAATTCCATGACACTGTTCTTGGCAATGACGTTTTGAATTTGATACCAAAAGCAAAGTCAACAAAAGCACAAATAAACTAGAGACACTACATCAAAATAAAAAGCTTCTGCACAGTTGAGGAAACCATCAGCAAAATGAAAAGGCAACCTATTAAAATATATATCCAATAAGGGGTTAACAAACAAAATATACAAGGGACACATACAATTCATTAGCAAAAAATAAATAACCCAATTAAAAATGGTAATAGACCTGAAGAGACATTTTTCCGAAGAAGAATGGCCAACAGGTACATGAAAAGGAGCTCAACATCACTAATCATAAGAGGAAGGCAAACCAAAACCATAAGGAGATATCATCTCACACCTGTTATTATCAACAAGACAAGCAATAACAAATGCTGGTGAGGATGTGGAGAAAAGGTAACCCCTGTGCACTTTTGAAGAGCATGCAAAGTTGTGTAGCCACTATGGAAACCAGTATATAAGTTCCTCAAGAAATTAAAAATAGAACTACCATATGATCCAACAATCCTACTTCAAGATATATATCCAAAAGAAATAAATTCTAAAATCCTATCTTTAAGAGAGATCTGTACCCCATGTTCACTGTAGCATTATTTACAATAGCCAAGATATGGAAACAACCTAAGGGTCTGTCAATGTGATATATATATATATATATATATATAGAATATATATAATGGAATATTACTCAGCCTTCAAAAAGAAATTCTGCCTTTTACAACAACATGAATGAACCTGGAGGGCATTATGGTAAGTGAAATAAACCAGAGAAAGACAAATACAGCATGATTTCAGTTATAAGTGGGATCTAAAAACAAACAAACAAAAACAAAAATGCAAATAAAAAAAAAACCAAAACACCTCATAGAAACAAAGTAGAATGGTATTGCCATGGAGTAGGGGATGGGGAAATAGAGAGAGGCTGGTCAAAGGGTACAAACTTTCAGTTATAAGATGAATAAGGTCTGTAGATCTAATGTATAACATGGTGACTATAGTTGATAATGCTGTATTGTATAATTGAAATTTGCTAAGTAGAACTTAAGTGCTTTCACCAAAAAAACAGTAAATATGTGAGGTGACAAATGTACTAATTAACTCAATTATGGGAATCCTTTCACAATGTATACATATATCAAATCATAATGTTGTAAACTTTAAATATAGTATATATTTATCAATTACACTTCAATGAAACTGGGGGAAAAAAGAAATTGAAAAGTATTACAAATTAGGTTTTTGCTTTTTTTTCTTAATTGCAGGGAGTTTCTTTACCTATTAATATCATGAGTTAGATATAAAAGGGCAGGGACAATATCCTGTATTTATCATTTTTCTACCTAGAAGGTATTCTGTAGGTGTCTAACAAATCCTTGTTGAGTCACATCATCAGGCTTTGATCATCATGACAGTATTATAATGAGATGTGGTGGTGTCAAGATGGGAACCAAGAGTTAGGATGTTGGGTGTTTGAGAACTAAGATCTCACTTCTGTAGTACAGCATTGAGTATTCAGGCTTTGGAACAAGAGAGAACTCAATTCAAATCCTACTTCTGGCCCTCACAATCTTACTTGGACATGTTCCTCAAGCCTGCCTTTAGGATGGTTGTGAGTAACAATACTTGGTAGAGAGGCACAACCTTTCCCAAAAAGGGAATTTCCTCTCCGCTTATCGCCATGTGCTTCCCAGAATCCATGGAATGCCTTGATATACATTTTTTTAATTCCAAAATTCTTGGCAATGATTTCTAGACCACACTGTCTGCTGATAAATACTTTGTGTTTGTGTAGCATTTTTTTACTTTATGAATAATTTTCCCCACTCCTTATTGCATTTGATCAGATTCTGGAAATGTATACTATGACTGACCGACATGGCTTTCATCTCAAGGTATATGACAGGGAAGAGCAGGTCCAATTTGAACATTAACTTGGTGACTAATTAGTAAATTTTGAAAGGTCCTGTTTACTGTTACCAGCAACATCTTTTGTGGATAACATACCTTATAAAGTTTTCATGGATTATGAACCCATCACCATATATGTGATTACATAGCCTAGCAAGGTGGCAAGGAAGCCAACTCATCCCTATAACTATAGATACATAGATAAATAGATAGATAGATAGATAGATAGATAGATAGATAGATAGATAGATAGATAGATAGATAGATAGACAGACAGATAGAAGCTTAGGTGTAGAAGAAAACCTCTTCTTTGACAAATGTCACAGTCAAGTCAGTTTGGGGATTCTGGTACCTTAATTTAGTTATAGACCATGGCATAAGACTTAATTGTCATTGTCCAATTCAATAATCATTTATAGAGCACATTTCTAAATTAGAAGACAGAGGGATATATATTTGGATCTCTAAAGCAAATCTTTGCCTTTCAAGAATATAACCTGAATTTTTCGGTCAGTTGAATCAAAATATTTTGAAGTAACCCTATAACTTGCTAATTATCCAACGATTTTTCTTTCAAAAATTTATTGGTTGCCTCATGAAATTATAACAAAATACTTTTAAAAAATATCTTCCCTGGCTACTCGTTATCAAACTTCCAGGTATGATCATTATAAACCTCCCTGACCTGGACTCCATCTGTATTGCTGATCCAAGTGTCAATATGAGAACAAAATGAAACAGCCAAAGGAAGGAAAATATCATTTATTCAACGACCTTAACAGGAAAAAAAAAAAGAGCAGGATGTAAACTTTAAAATACCACCATTGATTATAACACCAAGCTGAAAGAGGTGGCGTCACCAGTGCTTTGATAGTGTCAGGTTCCCGGTTGTTCCCTGCCAGCATTGCCTCAAGGCCTAGTGAGGTTTATCTATGCTCCCTTCATCAGATCTTTTTCAATTGTAAATGAACCCCAACTGAAGCTAGTTTAAGGAAAAACAAAAGTAAGCATGACATCTACTGGCTTTTACACTAAGAAGTTAAAAGATCCAAGGTCTGACTAAATGTAGAGGGTCAAATATTATTCCTAGACCTGGGGTTCTTTCCATTTCTTGCCTCTCAGGATCTTGGCTTCTTCTCAGGTAGTCTCTGCCCACATAGTGACCCCAAGTAGCACTCGTCCAACCATGATGGCCAAGGGCACAAATGTCTGATTGGCCAGGCCTACCTCACGTGCCTACCCCAGGAACCAGGAAGTAAGACCATCCCACCCAGACCTCATGACCTGGGGGTAGGTTCTTGTTCTCAAGCAAAGATCAGCATTTTTATTAAAAGTGGGGGGAAAGGATTTTAAGATATCAGGTGTCCATGGCTGCTTTTTGGTTTAACCCTGAGTAGGCAGTGTGGATTTAAAGCTTTATGCTTTAGAGTCAGACAGATCTATATCCCTATGCCAGCTCGGTCACTCCCTAGATATACAGTCTCACGCAAGTTGCTTAATCTCTTGGTATGTGTATATATAAAATGGGAATCTTAACTGTACTTAGCTCATAGAATTTCTATGAGGATTACATGAGATTACATAAGGATACAAAGCATACTACCAGGCAAATAGTAAACACCACTTAATAAATATTTAAAGAAGGTGATATAACTTAAAAGGATAGAAAATCTAAAGACATATGAATTTTATCCCTGAACAGACACTGATGCCATTTTTAATCACTGATAAGAAGGTAGAAGCAAAATCCAAACTAAACTCTTCTAGTAGTGGTAAACATTCCATGGGTTTACTAAGATGATTCCCAAGCTTTTCTTAAGGACTCTCATCACTACATTAAAGAATCTCTCTGTGGTCCTGGAACTTCAGGGGGTTAACCACTATTTAGCTTCTGCATTCTTATTACAAGTATATGAATGATTTTGAATAAATATTTTGAAATATTAAGATTATTTCACAGCTTGCAATTACTCCTTTGTACCTGTATATATTTTGATGGGAAAGAAAGGGGGAAATTCAGAACCTACATAAAAGATTCAAATAAAATCTAATACAAAACAGGAATTGCTAACACAGCACAGAGATGCCAAAACTGCATGGATAAGTGATTTTGAAAACCATCAAACAGACATTCCACAAGGTCAACCAAAATGCAGTGTGCATGAGAGTAATGAGTGATTTTAGTCCAATAATCATTAAAATGCCTAAGAGAAAGGGTTTCTCTTCTGCTGGCATCTATTCTTTATTGGAGGATATCATTATATATATAAATTTCGTCTTGCCTTTAACTGCCTAGTTTAGCTATAAACACTTAAAAAGAAATTCTTGCCAGAGGAGAAATCTGGCCTCAGCTTGGAGTCACTTGGGGTCAATGACAAGATGAAGGTACACCAAGTAAACTAGTAAAACAGAAGGAAAGGAGCCTCTAATCCAAAAAGACTCATTTACTTTTCTCCCTTCTTTCCTTCCTTCTTTCCTCCCTTCCTTCTTTCCTCCCTTCCTTCCTTCCTTCCTTTTACCTCTTAAGTACAAGTAATATGTGCACATTTCGTCACAAACATTTAAATAATATTCTTACAAGCAAAAAACACCAATTTAATAATATCCTGAAGTCATGTGCCATGCAATTACATAAACCCTGATGTTAGGGACTGAATTTGCATTATTGATTACAATGATTTTCTGTGTCAACTCTGCACCAAAACACCTAAGTGAAAAATCTAACTGACTCTCTGGATAGTATCACAACCAACAGCCACATACTTGCATAATTAAATGTATTTTTAAAAATACTTCATGGATGAGATGTAGACATCGCTCATATGGATTTCAAGTGGAGTTATTTGTCAGTACAACTAAAATTGAGTACTTCTCCTTAGAAGTAGGACCTTGGTGAATAATAAGGAACTAACTAAAGTAGTTTCCATTTTTAAGATACCTACCCTGAATACTGAAGAATATCTATGATCTTTTTAAAGCACATGGGTTTTGGTATCAAACAGAAGTGGGTTCAGCCTCAGATTTGTCATTTAATACACATGACTTTGGAAAGTTACTTAATATATTTAAGTTCCAATGTTTTCATCTATACAATGAGTATAACAAAAATACCTTCCTCAAAAATTGGCTGTGGGGCTCTATATCAAAAAAAAAAACAACCCAATCAAAAAATGGGCAGAAGACCTAAATGGATGTTTCTCCAAAGAAGACAAACAGATGGGCAACAGGCACATGAAAAGATGCTCAACATCAGAAATTATTAGAGAAGTGTAAATCAAAACTACAATGAGGTACCACCTCTCACCTGTCAGAATGGCCATCATCAAAAAGTCTACAATAATAAATGCTGGAGAGGGCGTGGAGAAAAGGGAACTCTCCTACACTGATGGTGGGAATGTAAATTGGTACAGACACTGTGGAGAACAATATGGAGGTTCCTTAAAAAACTAAAAACAGAATTACCATATGATCCAGCAATCCCACTCCTGAGCATATACCTGGACAAAACTATAATTCAAAAAGATACATGTACCCCCTACTGTTCACTATTCACAATAGCCAAGTCATGGAAACAACCTAAATGTCCATCGATAGATGAATGGATAAAGAAGATGTGGTGTGTATATATATATAATGGAATACTACTCAGCCATAAAAAAGAACAAAATAATGCCATTTGCAGCAACATGGATACAACTAGAGATTATCATACTAAATGAAGTAAGTCAGAAAGAGAAAGACAAATACCATATGATATGACTTATATGTGGAATCTAAAATATGGCACACATGAACTTATCTACAAAACAGAAACAGGCTCACAGACATAGAGAACAGACTTGTGGTTGCCAAGGGGAAGGCAGGTGGGGGAGGGAAGGAGTGGGAGTGTGGGACTGGCAGATATAAACTATTATATATAGGATGGATAAACAACAAGGTCCTACTGTATAGCACAGGGAACTATATTCAATATCCTATGATAAACCATAATGGAAAAAAAATTTTAAAAAGAATGTCGGAAAAATTAGTTCAAATATTGGCTGAGGGAATTAAATACATATTGCATATAAAATGCTAGCATAATAATGACATACAGTTAGTACACAACACATTTAGCTTTAGATACTTAGATTCTATACTTGTTTGAATTGAGTTTTACTTATTTGTTTTATTTTGTTTTTGAAAGTCTTGGACCCATGAATGATGGATTGAAAGACAGATCAAATATTTTTCTACAAAAGTCTCATAGATCATGTGTCTTTTGAGCACAGGAACGAGCTCAGTTACCACCTTAACCCCAGTGACCCTCCATGGCCTGGGACAGAGTAGGTACTAAATAAATAAGTTGTGCTTGTCATATCCTCTTCACTTTTATTTCCCTTTTTGCGTAACAGATGCAGACTAATGGGTAGGTGTGATTCTCCATAGGCAACCTTAGGTAGAATTCAGCAATTCTCTTCATTCCCAAAAGATAATCTGCTTCACTGGACCTTGGTAAAATAATGGACGTTTTCCTTGAGATCCAGCTGAGGGGCAGCAAACAGGGATTTATGTTACATAGAATGCATTTTCTGTTGTGGGCAGGATGTACTTCATTACAAATATGCTCTACATCTAATGAGCTTGCATGTGTGTGTGCACCTGTGTGCTTGTGTACATGCACATGTGTTGGAGAAGATGCCTTATTACGTTTCTCACACTTACACTGACATTCATTTATCAAAAACTTTAATCCTGTTATGCTTTAACTAATAAGTGAGGATAATGTACTCAATTCCAGATATTGAATCAAAAAGATTATAAATTGAAATTTATAAAAGAATGTTTTGGTTAGCAACAAAGAAACACTGGTTCTGGGAAAGGAATATAGAAAGATTTTGACACACCAGTTCTCATTAGATTCAGACATAGATGCATTAGAGGTATTTATTTTGATGATTTTTAAAAATTCCTTCATCTACATTGTCAGTTCTTTGTTTTCTTGCATTTCTATTTTTAATCATCTGTGTATTCCTCTCCTATCCTGTGGCCAATTCCCCTGATCTCATTTCTTATTTTCCTCCTATGTTCACTTCCTCCACTTGCTAACTTGATTTATCTTCCTTGCCTGGTTTCAGTTTCTAACCTTTTCCTTTATTTTCCTCTGACTTTCATTTATCCCCCAGCTAATCTTTTGACCTTTTTGTAATCTCTTTTTCTTTCCACATTATCTTGTTTTCAGAGTTGTCCTTATCTGCTTAGCTCATGGTCAAGTTCAGGGGGAACATTCAGTCTGAAAAGTCTTTAGCCTATAAATGGATTACCAGTTGTCTCAAAAGGCTTGGCTCACCCAGATACCTAGAAAAAGGCCCTTCTGTTTCCAAGGCTTTTCCAGAATAGATGGAGCCTCTACACTCTCTTCTCTTAACCACTTTCCCACCTGCTCACTGTTTTGAAATCTTCAGGCAGAATTTCTAAGTAAAAGAAAGCATATTGGTTAACTCAGGTTTTACCCAATCATTTGTTGTTTTCTCTCCATTTCCCCTCTACCCTCTGTCTTAGGGCTTTTAAAGAGCGAGGGGCAATTTGGCAGGGGACTGCTTGCGTCTTTCAGATTTAAATTGATACTCTAAAAAGCCTGGCCACCTCCAAGGCAAATGTTTCCCAAGTTTCAATTTAGGTTTCATTAGGAACCCAGCAGTCCTGTGCCAGTCTGCCTGCCCATTTAAACAAGGCCTCTCTCAGGGGATTATGCAGTTGCAAGCTGAAACATCTATATGCAAATGAGCCTTCCTGTATTTGCTATTAGCTACCACAGAAATTTTCCATTCCTTAAAAGCTATTTTTAAAAAGCAAACAGAAAATAGAAAAGAAAGAAAGAAAGAAAATCTCTTTAGCATAGACAGAAACCCTGAAGAAGTGTGGAAGACTGACTCCCACCCTACACATTTCCACTCTCTCTCCACCCACTCCTTCAAACAGCTGCAGGAGACAGAGAATTCCTGCCCTCCCTTATCCCTCACCAGGGAAAATAGACATATCCTAAGGCAAGGTTATATTACAATTCTAACTTATCTAAAATAAGTAACTGGTGCACAAAAGGAGTAGAGAAAATTTTTTTGAAGTGAAAAACATAAGGAAGATCCAAATGGATCTAAAGGTTTTGAATAAAATAAAGTTTGATATGCTTAAAAAATGCAGAATTAACTCTAGTTATTTGCATTAATAAAGGGGAATGGCATTGTGGATGTTATGATTTATATATCATATAAACTTAAAGTATTTTATTTTGGAATGCAAGGCATATTTGTGCTGTTAAAAAGAAACAACAGGCCGAAAGTGGAGTCACCTATGCTAAGCCCCACCAAGATTTAATATTTAACCTAACTGCAGTTTCAGCCTCTCTAAGGAGTGGAATTTTAAACCAATCAGTCTGGAATTTCCTGATACACACTGGTGAGGTAATCTGCCTTAAGACCCCTTGTCTTCCCCTAAAAGAAGGTAACCTGAAATAATCAACTCTCTTAACTTTCTTGTCCCACCTTCTTTCTGCCTATAAAAAAACTTCCCTTTTGTACAACTCCTTGGAACACCTTTCAGATGCTGCCCAATTCATGAACTGTTGAATAAAATCAATTAGATCTTCAAATTTACACAAGTGAAATTTGTGTTTTAACAGCTTTGGTGGCAGTAGTGGGATCTAAAGTGAACTTCTGATGGCATTCAGGGACAAGGAGAAACATGGGATGGTACCCCGTGAACCCTCAGTTCACTTCACTGTCTTTCTTGCTGTTTCTGAGGGCCTTAAGTTCTTCTTGGTTATGAGTCCCACTCTATTTGCATCTAGCCCCCCATCTAATTGGCTTTTTTTTACAAGACAGGGCAGCTTGAGCTAGTAGACAGTTCTGCCCGGAGCCTAACTGAGCTGGTGGATGGTTCTGCCTGGAGCCAAGCCCTTAGCTTTTCACACAGCAATTCCTGGATTTTTGAGTGGAAAACCCCAGCCCTTGATTCTGTTTCCAGATTTCACATTGGAAACTGCTGGTGGTGGCTACAGTTCCCCATTTGTTGAGGTCTGTTGATTCAATCCTTTTTCCCAGTTCAAAGTTCCACAGGAATTGTTGGTGGTTACCAGCTGGGATCAGACCAGATTCAAGTTAAAAACCAGACAGCGTTTGAGGTTGGACTGGGTTCAGCTTGACTTGGACCATGTCCAGCCTATAGCTAATGGGGAGCTCAGAAGTCAAAAGCCACGAAAATTAGTGGGCACAGGTAGACATTTAAAGGCTATTAGAACTCTTGCTGTCTCAAGAAGACTCCCCAAATAGGATAAATTGGTCATGGTTGTTAGGGAACTGTTGACCAAAACCACCCGCCTTGGCCAGGCACTATGATAACCACTTGCATGAGTTGTCTTGCAACAAGAGGTCCCAATAAGGAACACGGTGCTGTCACTGAAAACTAACTGGGAGAATTCAGGAGGGGCCAAAAGGAGGGAGGAGATGCCAGTCCATAAATTCTACCAACCTCCCAGAATCCTTCTCACTGGAAGCTATCTTGGCTGAGAAATGTGCGCACTGCCAAACAGGACACGAGTCAGACCAAATGTGGGCCAAGCAAGATGACTGGCCAAAGACAACCCAGAAACTAACCCCATTAGCATAAAACCTGAGACTGTGAGCCATGTGGCAGAGCAGTTGTCCTGGGTTTCCTTACCCTACTGCTCTCAGCCTGGGCACCCCTTCCCAATAAAGTCTCTTGCTTTGTCAGCACATGTGTCTCCTCAGACAATTCATCTCTGAGTGTTACACAAGAGCCCACTCTCAGGCCCTGGAAGGGGTCCCCCTTCCTGCAACATGATCAGATTGACAATAGGGAACCTGCCAGTTTCAAGGAAATTTTCACTCAACAAGGTACACTCTAGAACACCCTATAAATCCCAACACATCCCTCTTAGGCATTAGTTTGGCTCTAAGAAACCCAAGGGCCTCACTAAAAGAAATGGGATTCTTTATATAAGAAGAGTGGAGCGCACCACCCTCTGGCACACCTGCTTATTTTATGTCTAAGAAATGTAGTACTAGAAGCTGGAGATTTCTACAAAAATGGCAAAATCTTACTAAAGACAACACAGAATTACCATTGGCCATTATATGGAATGTTACAGTTAGACAAGATTGTTCATTTGAGAAGTATACTTGAAAGTAAGGGTTCCCATATCAAACAGACAGAAGGGGATACCTATTTTATTTGGTATGTAGAAACTTCTAAGAGGCTTTAAGATTCTAAACTAGCTTCATTGAAAGATTTCTTGCAAAAGACTAATGAAAAATTAAAGACAAAAGTCACCTAAAACAACACCTAGGCCTCCCCTATTATATCCTCCTAGGAGGCCTATCATCAAAAAAAAAAAAAAAAAAAAAAAATACTGATCCAGGGATAAATGTCTCAATTGTAATCAACTGGAACACTGGAAAAAAGACTGTCCTCAAAAGCCTTGTGTAATGTACCCAGAGGGGGGAAAAACATTCCAACATAGGTGATAGGTGTGTCAGTCCTTTGAGATCATTTAGGCAGAAACACAATTCTCTGAGGAATTAAAAACAGCTACCTTTGTTTTATAGTTCTAGTCTTTATGCAGGACTAGAGATGTGACTGAAAAAAAAATTTTTTTAAGTCCACCAATCCTTTTTACCAATCCCAAAACCTCCCCTATTCACCTCAAAAGGCTTGTAAATATTGGAAACCAAAGCCCTTCTTCGAGGAACTGGCATTCTTTCCCAGTGCCTTTGAGATATAAATGTCAATTTTCATCTAGACCATCTCTTTAAAGTACAAACTTCAACAATAAAAATAATTATTTGATGTGGTTAGAAAATAATTATGGTAATGAAGATAATTAGGAAATTCTAAGGCATTTGCTCTCTGAATCTTTTAAGAGCAACGGGACATAGTTAAGTACTTGAGCATCTAATGATGAAGGGGAGGAAGTGCTGATGAACTAGAATATTTCAAAGTCCTTCAATTCTCCAAGTGGTTCATTCCCCCAGAACCTCTGTAAGAGGGAGGAACTCTGACTAAACTACCCTAGTCTTCTCATAGTGCCTGGTGCACAGAAAGTGCTTAACTTAGTAAGTGTTGAAAGAATATGCCAGACTGGTTCAAGATGGCAGAATAGAAGGACATGCACTCTCTCCCTCTTGTGAGAGCACCGGAATCACAACTAACTGCTGAACAATCATCGACAGGAAGACACTGGAACTCACCAAAAAAGATACCCCACATCAAAATACAAAGGAGAAGCCACAATGAGATGGGAGGAGGGGCACAATCACAATAAAACCAAATCCCGTAACTGCTGGGTAGGTGACTCACAAACTGGAGAACACTTATACCACAGAAGCCCACCCACTAGAGTGAAGGCTCTGAGCAACACATCAGGCTTCCCAACCTGGGGGTCCGGCAACGGGAGAAGGAATTCCTAGAGAATCAGACTTCGAAGGTGAGCAGGATTTGATTGCAGGACTTTGACAGGACTGGGGGAAACAGAGACTCCACTCTTGGAGGGCACACACAAAGTAGTGTGTGCATCGGGACCCAGGGGGAAGGAGCAGTGACCCCATAGGAGACTGAAAAAGACCTACCTGCTACTGTTGGAGGGTCTCCTGCAGAGGCAGGGGATAGCTATGGCTCACCGTGAGGACAAGGACACTGGCAGCAGAAGGTCTGGGAAGTACTCTTTGGTGTGAACCCTCCCAGAGTCTGCCATTAGCCCCACCAAAGAGCCGGTAGGCCCCAGTGTTGGGTCGCATCAGGCCAAACAACCAAGAGAGAGGGAACCCAGCCCCATCCATCAGCAGACAAGTGGATTAAAGCTTTACTGAGCTCTGGCCACCAGAGCAACAACCAGCTCTACCCACCACCAGTCCCTCTCATCAGGAAGCTTGCAAAAGCCTCTTAGATAGCCTCATCCACCAGAGGGCACACAGCAGAAGCAAGAAGAACTACAATCCTGCACTCTGTGAAATGAAAACCAATTTTGCAGAAAGACAGACAAGATGAAAACACAGAGGGCTATGTACCAGAAGAAGGAACAAGATAAAACCCCAGAAAAACAACTAAATGAAGTGGAGGTAGGCAACCTTCCAGAAAAAGAATTCAGAATAATGATAGTGAAGATGATCCAGGACCTCGGAAAAAGAATGGAGGCAAAGATCGAGAAGATGCAAGAAATGTTTAACAAAGACCTACAAGAATTAAAGAACAAAGACCTACAAGAATTAAACAACAAACAAACAGAGATGAACAATACAATAACTGAAATGAAAACTACACTAGAAGGACCAAGTAGCAGAATAACTTAGGCAGAAGGACAGATAACTGATCTGGAAGACAGAATGGTGGAATTCACTGCCATGGAAGAGAATAAAGAAAAAGAATGAAAAGAAATGAAGACAGCCTAAGAGACCTCAGGGACAACATTAAATGCCCCAACATTCGCATTATAGGGGTCCCAAAAAGAGAAGAGAGAGAGAAAGGACCAGAGAAAATACTTGAAGAGATTATAGTCAAAAACTTCCCTGATATGGGAAAGGAAATAGCCACCCAAGTCCAGGAACTGCAGAGAGTCCCAGGCAGTATAAACCCAAGGAGAAACATGCCAAGACACATAGAAAACCAACTGACAAAAATTAAAGACAAAGAAAAATTATTGAAAGCAACAAGAGAAAAACAACAAATAACATACAAGGGAACTCCCATATGGTTAACAGCTGATTTCTCAGCAGAAACTCTACAAGCCAGAAGAGAGTGGCAAGATATATTTAAAGCGATGAAAGGGAAGAACGTACAACCAAGATTACTCTACCCGGCAAGGATCTCGTTCAGATTCGATGGAGAAATCAAAAGCTTTACAGACAAGCAAAAGCTAAGAGAATTCAGCACCACCAAACCCCCTCTACAACAAATGCTAAAGGAACTTCTCTAAGTGGGAAACACAAGAGAGGAAAAGGACCTAGAAAAACAAACCCAAAACAATTAAGAAAATGGTAATAGGAACACACATATCGATAATTACCTTAAGTGTGAATGGATTAAATACTCCAACCAAAAGACAGGCTTGCTGAATGGATACAAAAACAAGACCCATATATAGGCTGTCTACAAGAGACCCACTTCAGACCTAGGGACACATACAGACTGAAAGTGAGGGGATGAAAAAAGATATTCCATGCAAATGGAAATCAAAAGAAAGCTGGAGTACTAATACTCATATAAAATAGATAAAACACACTTTAAAATAAAGAATGTTACAAGAGACAAGGAAGGACACTACATAATGATCAAGGGATCAATCCAAGAAGAAGATATAACAGTTATAATTATATATGCACCGAACACAGGAGCGCCTCAATACATAAGGCAACTGTTAACAGCTATAAAAGAGGAAATCGACAGTAACACAGTAATAGTGGGGGAGTTTAACACCTCACTTACACCAATGGACAGCTCATCCAGACAGAAAATTAATAAGGAAACACAAGCTTTAAATGACACAATAGACCAGAGAGATTTAATTGATATAAGACATTGCATGCAAAAACAGCAGATTACACTTTCTTCTCAAGTGCATACGGAACCTTCTCCATGATAGATCACATCTTGGGTCACAAATCAAACCTCGGTAAATTTAAGAAGATTGAAATCATATGAAGCATATTTTCTGACCACAACGCTATGAGATTAGAAATCAATTACAGGGAAAAAAATGTAAAAACACAAACACATGAAGGCTAAACAATACGTTACTAAATAACCAAGAAATCACTGAAGAAATCAAAGAGGAAATCAAAAAATACCTACAGACAAATGACAACCAAAACAGGATGATCCAAAACCTATGGGAGGCAGCAAGAGCAGTTCTAAGAGGGAAGTTTACAGCAATACAATCCTACCTCAAGAAACAAGAAAAATCTCAAATAAACAATCTAACCTTACACCTAAAGGAACTAGAGAAAGAAGAAAAGACAAAACCCAAAGTTTGTAGAAGGAGAGAAATCATAAAGATCAGAGCAGAAATAAATGAAATAGAAACAAAGAAAAGAACGGCAAAGATCAATAAAACTAAAAGCTGGTTCTTTGAGAAGATAAACAAAATTGATAAACTTTTAGCCAGGCTCATCAAGAAAAAGAGGGAGAGGAATCAAATCAATAAAATTAGAAATGAAAAAGGAGGAGTTACAATGGACACCGAGGAAATACAAAGTATCATAAGAGACTACTACAAGGAACTCTATGCCAATAAAATGAATAACCTAGAAGAAATGGCCAAATTCTTAGAAAGGTATAGCCTTCCAAGACAGAACCAGGAAGAAATAGAAAATACAAACAGACCAATCACAAGTAATTAAATTGAAACTGTGATTAAAAATCTTCCAACAAACAAAAGTCCAGGTCAGATGGCTTCACAGGTGAATTCTATCAAACATTTAGAGAAGAGCTAACACCTATCCTTCTCAAACTCTTCCAAAAAATTGCAGAGGAAGGAACACTCCCAAACTCATTCTATGAGGCCACCATCACCCTGATACCAAAACCAGACAGAGATAGTACAAAAAAAGAAAATTACAGACCAATATCACTGATGAATATAGATGCAAAAATCCTCAACAAAATACTAGCAAACAGACTCAAACAACTCATTAAAAGGATCATACACCATGATCAAGTGGGATTTATCCCAGGGATGCAAGGATTCTTCAATATACGCAAATCAATCAATGTGATACACCATATAAACAAATTGAAGAAGAAAAACCCTATGATCCCCTCAATAGATGCAGGAAAAGCTTTTGACAAAATTCAACACCCATTTATGATAAAAACTCTCCAGAAAGTGGGCATAGAGGGAACCTAGCTCAACATAATAAAGGTCATATACGACAAACCCACAGCAAGCATCATACTCAATGGTGAAAAACGGAAAGCATTTCCTCTAAGATCAGGAACAAGACAAGGATGCCCACTCTCACCAGTATTATTCAACATAGTTTTGGAAGTCTTAGCCACATCAATCAGAGAAGGAAAAGAAATAAAAGGAATACAAATTGGAAAAGAAGTAAAACTGTCACTGTTTGCAGATGACATGATACTATACATAGAGAATCCTAAAAACGCTACCAGAAAACTACTAGACCTAATCAATGAATTTGGTAAAGTTGCAGGATACAAACTTAATGGACAGAAATCTCTTGCACTCCTATACACTAACAATGAAGGATCAGAAAGAGAAATTAAGGAAACAATCCCATTCACCATTGCAACAAAAAGAATAAAATACCTAGGTATAAACCTACCTAAGGAGGTAAAAAACCTGTACTCAGAAAACTATAAGACACTGATGAAAGAAATTAAAGACAATACAAACAGATGGAGAGATATACCATGTTCTTGGATTGGAAGAATCCATATTGTGAAAATGACTATACTACCCAAAGCAATGTACAGATTCAATGCAATCCCTATCAAATCACCAATGGCATTTTTTAGAGAAGTAGAACAAAAAATCTTAAAATTTGTATGGAGACACAAAAGACCCTGAATAGCCAAAGCAATCTTGAGGGAAAAAAAAAGGAGCTGGAGGAGTCAGACTCCGTGACTTCAGACTATACTACAAAGCTACAGTAATCACGACAATATGGTACTGTCACAAAAACAGAAATATAGATCAATAGAACAGGATAGAAAGCCCAGAGATAAACCCATGCACCTATGGTCAACTAATCTATGAAACAGGAGGCAAGGATATACAATGGAGAAAAGACAGTCCCTTCAATAAGTGGTGCTGGGAAAACTGGACAGCTACATGTAGCTGTAAAAGCTTTTACATGTAAAAGTATGAAATTAGAATACTCCCTAACACCATACACAAAAATAAACTCAAAATGGATTAAAGACCTAAATGTAAGACCGGATACTATACAACTCTTAGAAGAAAACATAGGCAGAACACTCTTGGACATAAATCACAGCAAGATCTTTTTTGACCCACCTCCTAGAGTAATGGAAATAAAAACAAAAATAAACAAATGGGACCTAATGAAACTTAAAAGCTTTTGCACAGAAAAGGAAACTATAAACAAGACGAAAAGACAACCCTCAGAATGGGAGAAAATATTTGAAAATGAAGCAATTGACAAAGGATTAATCTCCAAAATATATAAACAGCTCATACAGCTCAATATTAAAAAAGCAAACAACCCAATCCAAAAATGGGCAGAAGACCTAAATAGACATTTCTCCAAAGAAGACATACAGATAGCTAAGAAGCACATGAAAACCTGCTCAACATCACTAATTATTAGAGAAACGCAAATCAAAACTACAATGAGGTATCACCTCACACCAGTTAGAATGGGCATCATCAGAAAATCTACAAACAACAAATGCTGGAGAGGGTGTGGAGAAAAGGGAACCCTCTTGCACTGTTGGTGGGAATGTAAATTGATACAGCCACTATGGAGAACAGTGTGGAGGTTCCTTAAAAAACTAAAAATAGAATTAGCATATGACCCAGCACTGGGCATATACCCAGAGAAAACCATAATTCAAAAAGACACATGCATCCCAATGTTCATTGCAGCACTATTTACAATAGCCAGGTCATGGAAGCAACCTAAATGCCCATTGACAGACGAATGGATAAAGAAGATGTGGTACTTATATACAATGGAATATCACTCAGCCCTAAAAAAGGAACGAAATTGGGTGATTTGTAGAGACGTGACTGGACCTACAGACTGTCATACAGAGTGAAGTAAGTCAGAAAGAGAAAAACAAATATTGTATATTAATGCATATATGTGGAATCTAGAAAAATGGTGCAGATGAACCGGTTTGCAAGGCAGAAATAGAGACACACATGTAGAGAAAACAAAGTTATGTATGCCAAGGAGGGAAAGTGGAGGGGGGGGCGGGGTGGCGGTGGGAGGAAATAGGAGATTGGGATTGAGATATATGCACTAATATGTATAAAATAAGTAAGTAATAAGATCCTGCTGTACAAAAAAAAAATAAAATTCAAAAAAAATAAAATATAGAGTATAAACTTCAGGGAGATAATTCTTAACAGGAGAATGAAAAAGGAAAGGTCATTTGAATTAAGATGAATGAAAAAAACATGTCTCTTCTCCACAAATAGTTTTAGAAAAATCTTTAGCCTCTAAGCAATGAACTTAACTTATTCCAACTGATATTTTATAACTAGTGCATTTTATATTCTCATACCTGTCTTGTGTCTACAATTTTAAAACGAAGCTATGAGGTCTCTATTTGCATCTGTATGTTCATGTATGTTTATATGTGTATGTTGTAGGTGTGTGATTAATTTCTACCCTCAGATGGCATTGCTTAAATTAATTTGTAAAAGAGCTCTATTCAATTGGCTTAGAAAGAAACCAAGAACTGGCATAAATTAAGGGCTGAGTATTCTAAAATCTCTCAGAAATGTAATTGAAACTAACCTAAATGTTTTTCAGGTTCACATGATCAAGGAAAATATTTGATATTAAAGCTAGTTTAAATTCATTGGTTTGGTTAAAACAGACATGTCTTCTGAGTTTCCAACACTGAATATAATGCAAACAACTTTTATTCTACCTGGTTTTACTAGTAAAATTCATATTATCTCTGTTGCAAAATCTGTCAGCAAAAAAATAAATTAGAATGATGCCTGATTTTGTCTAATATCTTTTGAAGTTTTCATGGGTAATCTAAACACAATTGTTGGGAGTAAGTGATTTAGATAGATGTAAATGTTATAGAGTTTATAGGTAAAACAATTATATTTTATGTGTATAAGAAACAGCTTTCAAAATCTTTCAGGTAACTTGAAACTTTAGAGTTTTGCTAAGCTAAGCTAAATGATGGAAATACATTGAAAATCTAGGTCATTTCCAAATAAGATGAAATAGTGAAACGTTAATTACTAAACATAGGTTTATCTACTTTTGGCTTCTTATTACAAAGAAATGAAAGACATTTGGGATCTATTAGTAAACTTACCTAGTGCTTTATTGAAAGACTGTACTACGAAGAAACATATATTTTCAGAAATTATGAAATGTATTCACAAATTTGCAAATCTAAAGAATGCTGGTGTAACAGACACAATTCACAATTGTTCACTTATATTACACTAGAAATCAAGGTTTTAAGGGTTAAGATTTCTAATTAATATATGTAATTAAAATTACTAAAAATAAAAAGGGAAGCAATTCCATATGCAAGGAAAATAGGATGTGAGTTTTGGCTATAAAAAGGTATAAGATGTGAAAATGCATTTTTTTCAGGGAAAAGAAAGTAAATTTGTCCCAAGGAAAAAAATGGTTATTTCAAAATGGGAAAGCAGAGAAGGAAAGACAAATTAAGTAAGAAGTTGGGAAGAGAGAAAGACAGGGAAAATTCACCTTGTGTAATCAAGCTGGCTTAGAATGAATTGATATTATAGAAGTGTTTCAAGTAAGCTTTAATACCCGTAATGTACTTATATAAAACTAAAATTTTCTTTCATCGGCTAAAAGGACGAAGTTTTTCTGTACCATTGGTCTGCTCTTGATAATAAGCTATTATAAAAGGTTTCTCTTTCCCTTTTAAGTAGTATCTGCCTAGAAAGCAAAGATTTTGTGTTTTACAAAATAATTTCATGTGCTTTGATTGGTTTCGCTCACAATTATGTAACCTTTAGTATTTGCCTTAGAAATATTCTATTGTCATTTTGGTCAAATAGATAAGTACTATTTTTATAATTATTTGTGATTCTATTTGTCATGTGTTTGTTTTAACCTTTTGATAATATTGACAAACTTCCCCAAATCAAATTCTAAATGAAGTCTTTTTGACCTGAAACTAACTTTGGGATTTTCCAGAGGGTCCCTGGAACACCTCAAAAGATTTGTTCTTTCTCTTCATAAAAAGAGAGATGTTAAACTAACTAGGCTTATTTAAAATATTAAATTACATGGAAAGCATTGTCAAATAAAAAGTAATACTAAGCCTTCTTAATGCTCTATTTGTATACGTATAAGTGTTCCTGAAGTTCCTAAAGTCTGATATGGCCTGGTATGATGTTATCATTATAATTCCAGTTATCATTTAAAAATATTGTGCATCATAGAAATAACCAAATTTTCTTGTCAATTTCATTATAATGAACTCTCATCAGCTCTTTAACGATGGGCATTTTTAAAAGTCTTTTTGTCATTTACAAACTTATTGTTTTACTCAGATGCTTTTGCAAGAGTGTTCTGAGAAAAGTGCTTCATTTTCAAGGAGATTCACGGAAAAAGTTTTAACAAGTACAGGTTTCTGATCATAAAACTGAAGTGGATAAGAATTTCCAGAACTAATGGAAAAGCTGGATTCAAACAGAACAAGAATTAATAACATAGGACTGAATAAAGTGAGGAGGATGATTATAATTTTTATGACTTTTTGTCTGAAACATTGCTGGTTGTTTAATGTTATTTTTCCAGGTTTAAAGAGACCTTTTCTCTTAAGCTATCTATGATTTATATCAATTTGGTAAAGTATACCTTTGTAAACAAAGATGAAAACATTTAGTTTTTTCTCCCTACTTAATCCCTCCAAAATTGGGGAACTCTTGAATATTTTTTTCATGGCAATATAGTTATTTGTATAAATTCAGTAAAAATTTATTCTCCTTGTGATAATGACACAACTGGAAACATTGGTTATATTACCAAAGCTTTGACTGGAATGTCATACTTGAGAGAGATATAAATAGACTCAGATATGACCAGACAGTTTTGAGGAACTAAGACTGACTTTATGAAGCCAATAAAGCCCCTTGAAAAAAACTGATCTGGTACCTTGCTTACAATGTTCCAGCAAAGCAATCTTATAAAGGACTTATATAGTCAATCACTATTCTTACTATTCTTGCTGCACTTATGTAAATAATCAGGCCAAGTTTTAATGCAAACAAATTAGTTTTACCGTGGTTACCTTTGGAAAAGAGTAAGGGTAACTGTAGAGAGAAAAACTGTGTTTTCACCTTTGTACATATTAGATTCTAGTCCTGTTAATTGTCTTTGAGATTTTGTTATAAACCTGTAAACTGGACTAAATCTTGAATTCTTCTAGTTTTCTCAAATATCTGACTTGCCAAACTAACATTTTATTCCAGCCTTTTGATTTGCAATAACTGAGAACAAAGACTTCCCTTGAATCTCCTTGGATGGGACTATAAGGTCCTCCTCACTGCCCAGGTGGCAGCCAGACTTCAAGGACTTAAACCTTGGGCTCATATCTCCCAATGAAGAAGAAAACTGCACACAAGCTGAAGACCTCAAAATCAAATTGACTAGGAAGAGAAGTAGCTGACAAAGATGTAGACTGCTTCCACCCAAGATGCCAGATCAAGACTTCTTACTTTAACTAATCATAAAAACTTTTTTTCTTTTTCTTTTCTTTACTCTGACATTGGCCTAGGAAGATAATGACATTACCCATACATCACAGGCCACCGCTAAGGGGGGATAAACTCTGGAACTTAGAACAACTTCCTATTTCAGGCTAGGAAAAAACCTAACTGACTCCTGGCTTCAACAGGCAAATGCAACAATCCCTGTAAATGAATTCATTAACAGTGCCAACTTTGTGGAAGTGGTTTGTGCCCCGAGAGGATTTATCTTTGTTTGTGGTGGTTATCATTGTCCTTGAGCCTATGAAGCCTAGACGGCTGGCACATAACTGGGCAATGCCTCTTAGGTTATCTAACTGTGCCCCTAACTATCCACAAACAAACTGAAACACGTCATTGGTCAACTCCCCTGAATTTTCATGGTTGAGTTAGATAGGACCTACCAGGAGGCATTCAGGATTAAGGATTCACTTTCCTTAGCAGGGCTCTACTTCCCTGGATAGAAGTGAGTACAAATGAGGCTATGATCAGGAACCTTTCCCCAACTCTTGAAAGTATTGCAGAATCTGCCCAACAAAAATTCTTAGACCCTCTGTCCAAAGTTTTTCTTGATAACAGGATTATTGTTTAGCTGGGCAAAGAGGTATCTGTGCTGTGGCCAACACTACCTGCTATATCTGGATTAATACTTTTGGGGAAGTTGAGACTCAGTTACAGAAGATCACTGAACAAGCCACTTAGCTTAAAAGAGTGGCTCCTTCAAAGGGGTCTTTCTTTGGTTGGTTTGGTTCTTGGGGATCATGACTCCAAAGTGCACTCCAAACATTGGAATTATCCTGCTTATAGTTATCATGATAATCCCCCTGGTGCATTGCATTCTCTCAAAAGCTTTAAATGCATGTTCGCAGCCACTAATCAGCAAGCAAAAGACCTCCCTAAGACTGAAACGTCAGACAAGGAATGAAGAGAATGACCAACAAAAATATTTTGAGCCTGAAGTCGTGACCTGTGAATACCACATAGATTCAGCAACAAACAAACAAACACCCAGGATCAATAAAAGCTGCAAGAACTAGCATGGTAGCCGAGAGTGGAGTAAACGCCTTAAATTTTGATCCCTCTCTCTCAGTTAGGCTTAGAGCTTGATTTGATCAAAAGGGGGAACTGTTAAAAAGAAACAACATTCACTTTGCTGTACAGCAGAAACTAACACATTGTAAAGCAACTATACTCCAATAAAAGCAATAAGTAAAATAAAAGTACAGTATAGAAACAGAAAAAAAAACAAAGAAACTGGCCCCACATTGAGTCACTTATGCTAAGCCCCACCAAGATTTAATACCTAACCTAACTGCAGTTTCTGCTTCTCCAAGGAATGGAATTTTAAACCAATCAGTCTGGAACTTCCTGACCAACATTATTGAGGTAGTCTGCCTAAGACCACTTCCCTTCCACCTAAAAAATGGTAGTCTTGCCTGAAACAATCTTCTCTTTAACTTCTTTGTCCCACACTCTTCCTGCCTATAAAATCCTTTCATTTTGAAAAACTCCAAGGAGTCCCTTTCTATTTCTTGATGAGATGCTGCCCAATTCATAAATCATTGAATAAAGTGAATTAAAACTTCAGATTTATTCAGTTGAACTCTGTTTTTTAACAGTGCTAAAGTGGAATATTGTAAGTACCATTCAAACGTGGCTATTGGTCCTTGAGCAGGTCTTCTGGGCATCAATTTCCTCATTTGTAAATGAGGGGCTGAGCTAGATAGATCAGTGGTTCTTAAATTATTCAAAGACTCCTCACTACTTTGTTTAACTTTGTATCTGAAAGCAATTTCAAACTTAAAGAAAATTTGCAAGACTGATGTGAAGAACACTCATTATCCTTCACCTAGAGTCACCTATTGTTAACATTTTATCCCATCTGCTTTATCATTGCTGCTCTCTCCCTCTCTCTCTCTCTGTATAGATAGAGACAGAGAGATAGTTAGATATCTATCTATTGTATATATAGATACATAGAGGTATCTAGATATATAAATCTAGACACACTAACACAGATCACATGCACATATATGTGAATGTACATACACATATATACATATATGTACGTATATCCATTCACTATTATCTGAAATCCAAATTGAACTGGGTTACCATAATTTATCTGGCAACCTTAGAGGGAAGAAAAAAAAACAAAGAGTACAATAATAAGCAAGTTATCAGGGTGGATAATAGGTTTCAAATCTTGCTATTTGAAGGGGACCTTCTTAGAAACCATATAGAATACACCTCAGAACTGAGCTACAGCAGGACAGAGAGCCTAGGGCATTATCCTTGGACTCCCATTCTACCTCTGTTGAAGAATGTCCCTAGGGCTGCATTAACTCCTTGTCACTTTTGTGCTGCTCTAACTTGTGGCTGAGCAAACTCCCAAGCATGAAAGAAGCCATCAATCAGAGAAGCAGGCATTTAAAGTGGGGAGTTATCCATGGTATACCTGAAACTGTCCACCATGGGTACAGGTAACATTCAGAGGTGAGCTCTGGGGACACGGGATAGGGCATCAAAAGAGTCAACTAGAGTTTCTCTTTACTAGCTCCTTTGCTTTGCTTCTATGCTCACAAAGCAACCTTGTGATTATCACACTGTTTCTTAATGTTACAGAGAAAGAGTAGTACAGTCCTGAGGCCTCCAGGCCTGTCACTGATTGCTTCAGTGCATAGAAATCAACAGATATTCTGGTCTTTTACACTGGCTGTGGGAGCTAAGTCAACATATCTGCTCCTGAGATCTATACTCACTTCCGGCAAGCTGATAATTTACGTTTCTGAGTCAGTAAGGCTGTGGGACAGGCCTCCAGACAGTGCCAAGATGCTAGTACATAGAATAGTACCCTCTAATTCCTCCTTAGAGGTACCTGGCCTCCTCCTCACAGCCCTTCATCCATGAAACAAGGTTTTAGTAGTTGTGAGTCACTTTTCCTCTATTTTGAATTTTTACTATCTTCATTTTCCAGATGGGCAAATTGAGTTTGGATACTCCTCTCCAAAAGCCCATTTTCTGTGAATTATTATGTAAAGGCTTTAGCTTTAAACCTCAAATCATTCTTAGCTTAATTAAAAGTACCAGGTTATTATCTATTCCCTCGTATCTACAATGTGGGGTCTTGGATTCAGCTTGAGGAAGCTCACATTTCTCAGTAGAGTTTGATTAGTAGCAGAGAAAGCATGAGGCATCTCTCTTTCTTCCTGGCCTGTGTCTAACCCCAGTAGCTACTGGGAAGTACTCTGGGTTATGGTGTGAAATCAAAATGTTGAGTATTCTTCCTGGAATGGATAATTCAGAAACTGATAGAAAGCATAGGCTTTAATATATAAATATATTTAAATTATATTTTTTAAAAAATCTCAATTAGAATATGGGTCAGCCTGGGTTCTTCAGGAAGCAGACCTGATTTTTCTGTTTACCTTACCCTGCTTCCTTCACTCCATTGTAGGTTTTACCCAAAAGTACTCCCATCATAAATCACTTGACAAGAATCTCTGCCTCAGGCTCTGCTTCCACAAGTCTGACCTAAGATAGACTTGGCAACGAGTGAGCCTGAGAGGCTAAAGAATTTATTTTTTAATTCTGCATCATTCCCCCCTTATGAATTGCCTTTACCAAACTTCACATATTTCAGATAGAGGAAAAAAAAGGGCATTCAACTTTTTCACTCATTACTCATTAAGTCATATCATTGGGCTTATAAATGAGTTATATTAGTATTTGCTTTAGCCTAGTAATGAGTTTGTAATGCTAAATTATAAATTCATCCTCTCTTCTTGCTCTTTCTCTATCTGTATAAACTTTACCCAATTACTTCAAGTAACAATAAACATGTAACTATCCATCAGAGAGAAGAGCTCACAGGCAGAGCTACTGAATGTTGTATTATTTCATTCAAGATATGGTTGGAATTTACTTGGACTAGACTAAATAAACTCATTTCCAATAAGGTTTAGTTTGTCTGTAAATGAATCAGTGTCATAGAAACACTTTTGCACACATACTGTCCATATACACATTGTTGTCCTCTGCCTTGAGAGATGGAATTACATGGAACAAAAGGAAATCTTGCAGAGTCCTACTATTTCCATGTGATCTAACACAATCACTGCTCTCCATTAATTATAGCTATCTGAGAAAATTGACCTTTATGCCCATTAGGTTGGTCTTCAAACAAGCAAATCTGCCAGCCTTGAAAAATTACATACCCCAAAGCCGCTGGACATTTGTTCCTTATTGAATTTCTTTGTCTCTGTCTCTGTTTGCAACAAAAGTAAGACTTCCTAGAGAAAACATTTCTGCCTTAAATTATATAATTTGGCAACTAGTGAGTTACATTAGATTTCCTTCTGTAATCAACAGTTCTATAGAGAAAGGGAGAACATTCTCCCCTTTGGTGTCCAGAATTAATGATATCATAATCTTTCCCATACTTGGTGACTGTGATTTTCAGTTCATAGTAAGTCTTAAAAAACTAATGTTTCTATTTACTTCCACTGAACAAGTGGGAAGGAGGGGTAAAGGATGTAACAACTGAAAAAAATCCCTTTACTCTTTTAAACTGTAGGAAAAAAAAGCCTTCAATGGATTCTTTTTTTTTTTTTTTTTTGGCCTGCTTATTTTGATAGTTCCTCTGCTGAAAAATTTTAACCCCACATTAGTGAAGATGGTTCACCATTATTTTCAGACCTCCCAACTCCCAATGATCCATTACTAACATCCAATTAAGGCTAAGAGTGATAGTGATGTCAATGAATTGTATGTGCCTGACATTTGACCAAGGCAAACGTATCCTATTTGAGCTCGTCATTCCACAGGAACAAAAGTGCATGACTTTTCCGGCCAACTTTCTCATTTTATAAAAAGAATATTGATTTTTTCTATATTGTAAGTATCCTCCAATACATATTACATAAAATGGAAGTTCATTAAAAAGCTATCCTTTTGGTTGGCTTTAGAGTCAATCATATGTGCATGAATGGCACATATATGTGTATCTGTGTTAATTTTTCTTTTGTTTTTTAGTTGAATTAATGCATTTTATTTGAATAGCTAATAAATATATAGATCAAAAGTCATTTTAAAAGTTCAAATGGAAGTAACCTAAGTGTCCATCAACAGATGAATGGAGAGGCTTCCCTGCTGGTGCAGCAGTTAAGAATCTGCTTGCCAATGCAGGGGACACAGGTTCAAGCCCTGGTCCGGGAAGATCCCACATGCCACAGAGCAACTAAGCCCACATGCCACAACTACTGAGCCTGTGCTCTAGAGCCTGCAAGCCACAACTACCAAGCCCGTACGCTACAACTACTGAAGCCCGCGTGCCTAGAGCCCATGCTCTGCAACAAGAGAATCCACCGCAGTGAGAAGCCCGCACACTGCAACGAAGAGTAACCCCTGGCTCACCACAACTAAAGAAAGCCCACCCAGCAATGAAGACCCAACATAGCCAAAAATAAATAAATAAATAAAAATTAAAAATTGAGAACTAAGAACTATTTAACAAAAAAAAAAGAAAAACTAAAAAACAGATGAATGGATAAAGAAGATATGGTATATATATACAATGGAATACTAGTCATAAAAAAGAATGAAATTTTGCCATTTGCAGCAACATGGATGGACTTGCAGGGTATTATGATAAGTGAAACAAGTCAGAGAAATACAAATACTGTATATTGTCACTTATATGTGGAATCTAAAAAATAAAACTACTGAATAAAACAAAACAGAGATAGACTCACAGATAGAACAAACTAGTGGTTACCAGTGGGGGGGGGGGCAAAACAGGGGTAGAGGATAAAGAGGTGAAAACTATTATATATAAAATAAATAAGCTACAAGGTGATATTGTACAGCACTGGAAATAAAGCCAATATTTTATAACTACAAATGGAGTATAATCTTTAAAAAGTGTGAATCACTATGTTGTACATCTGAAACTTATAATATTGTAAATCAACTATATTTCAATATAAATTAATTAATTAACTAAAGTTCAAATGGGTATACAATGAAAAAGTAACCCCCCTCCCACCCTTGTCCTTCAGTTCCTTGTCTCCTGAGGCAATAGTTTTTACCAGAGTCCTGTGCAACTTTCTGAAGACATTCTGTCTCTAAATAAGCATGTGTTAAAGAAAAAAATGCTACACATATATCCAGCATTCTGCATCTTGTCACTTAACAGCATATCACTTCATATTCATGTACATAAACCTGCCTTGTTCTATCTCTGCATGGGATTCCATTAGATGGCTTTTCTATAACTTATTTCACTAGTGTGTGGACATTTAGGGTTTTTTCCCCCAGTCTTTTGTTCTTATCAGCAATACCACAGTAAATCTCCTTCTTTGTACACATGTTCATGCATAAATGTAGACTAAATTCCCAGAAGGGGAATTGCTATGTCAAAGGAGACATACGTTTTGAATTTTTATAATTATTACCCCATTGTCCTATATAGGAACTGCACTGACTTGTATTCTCCTACACAATGAATGGAAGTATCATTTTCCCCACATTCCTGCCAATAAATGTATTATCACAATTTTTTATTTTGACAGTGTAATAAGTGAAAATGTTATCTCACCGTAGTCTCAATTTACATTTCTTTCATTATAAGACACGTTTAAATGATATTTATGTTTCCTTTCCTGAATTAATTCATGGTTTATGTTTTTTTCATCATTTTCCTATTTATTTATTGGGGCTCTACATATTAATTAAAGGAGCCCAATGTTATGTGTACTCCAAAAATATTTTTGTATGGAGTTATCTTCACCTTTGCAACACCAAATGTTGATAAGCATTTTTGTTTCCTGACAAAGTACCACATTATAATGGAATTCTACTATATAAGTTTCAATCAATGTCCATAGTTATACAACAGTAGTTATCTAAAGCATGGATTATTTTTGTTTATTCTTCTATTGCCAACTCAGGATTTCCCAAAATGTATTCAGTGATATATAAGTGTACATGAATTTTAAAAGTGCAGGGGTAGAGGAAGAGAAGGAGAACTCCAGGGTCAAATAATCTTGGTTTAAACACAGTTAAATGGTGTTCTTTCTTTAAAGACTTATCAAGGTCTTAATGTGCTAAATCTCTATGAAAAGAGCACAGTATATGTGCTCCAAAATTATCTGCCTGTGTACCTCTTAGGACTAGAATCCTGCTGAACACAGTTTAAGAGAAAGTCCTTTTAAGTAAAGACTTCTACTTTGATTATGACTACTATTAAATTGTTTGCTTTGCAACAAGCCTTGAATTTCACAAGTAGCAACAAATAATTTTCATGATAATATTCCTGATCAAGAAAGAGCCCTTAATTAAATTGCAAGTTCTGACAATATAGTTACACAGAAACATCATTCATTTATTCATGAGATTTCCTAATTCTTCTTCCACAACAAAAATATTACATTTTGACCCCCACACATACACACATGTCGCATATTTGATGGCATTATGACCTCATGACAGATTTGAGTGCATTGACTGTGTCCTCAGTTCATACTATGAGATTCAAGGCATAGTGGAGACAAACACAAATCAGACAAGAATTTCGCCTTTAAGGTGTTTACTGTTTTGAAATTAAGTAACGGAAATACCCTGTTAGGTGTTTTGTGTGAAATGTTTACGCATTTTATCTTCAGTGCTACAGCCAGAATATTTCTCAACTTAATGATCCCATTTGACTCTCACATTGCGTCGGGAGGTAGGTCATTGTCCCTGTTTGATAGATGATGGCATGGTAACAGGAAAGATGACATACCCAAAACATAGCACTGGATAGTGACTGAGCTAGAGCTGTCACAGGAACCCACACCCTGTGCACCCTTTAGACACAGTCACACCCTCTTTGAAGCTGAGCACAAGTGAGAAAGCCCACATGTCAGAACAGTCACAATCACTTGTTCTGCCGCTAAAAAGAATACCTTTCTTTTTCCTTTCCTTTCCTTTCTAAATCAGCAGAACATATTAAAAATATAGAAATATTCAACATATGCCTAGGAACTCCTCAATGGAATGAATCTGAAATCCATCTGAGCAGGAATGAGACAGCCTGTACAACTGATACATGAGCGTTCCAAACAGTGTGGAGTAGTACCAGAATTAATACAGGCTTTGGAAGCCACAAACCTGGACCTTGGGAATATAATGGCTCTCCCCACTACCCTACCCTAGTGGTTCTTAAATGCCTTGTGTCATAAATTTATAAATACTTTCCTGACAGAGATGTACAAATTTTTGCCCACAATGTTAGAGAGCCCTTGGACTCCCAGAAACCTTCCGTGGGGTTTCAAAGGGAGTTTAAGGACTCCTCCACGGGAAAGGCATTCGTGGCAAACAGGTAACTCCACACTTCTGTTCTGTGCTGGAAATGTACAATATCTTTTTTCCTTTGTTTTCTAAAGTTTTCTCTTTCAAGAAAAACACTTTATAGAGGATGGGGTAACCTAGACCACTAGACCACTTTGATCTCTAACAACCACGGTGGCATCAGCCCTTTCCTGTCCAGTGCAGCAGGCTCTCTTATCAGCTGGCCAGGAATGGTCAGAACACTGTCATTCTGCCCGCCAAAGCACTGGCAATCAGCTCAGATGCATGGCTCGCGTCAGTAACCCTTTAACCTTTGTTATTCCATGTGTCCCACACCAGAGGTGATTAATCCTGGTCACCAGAATGTCAGGAAGAGGGTGGAGCTGGCAGGACTTTCCTTGAGGTATTATGGGATGGGATGACTATCCAGGTGATCTATTCCACTGAGGAACAACGTGTTGATTTAATTGGAAATTTCTCACAAACAAAAGCTGGTATAACTGCACAGTGGTATACGGAACAGCACGGGGCAAGTTTTCACTTATTCACTGATGGCCTTGAGGCTAGTATTAAAGCTACGAATTTTGTTCACAACAGTGTGGGATATTTCACAGTTCTTTATTTTTCTAATTCCAGTGAATTCCATTTCAATTTTCAGAAGCGTCTTGTTTTCAAAGATCTCTCCCTCTGAATTATGTTGTAGAGAAGTCCCGGAGGCTTATGTGTCCCAACATATTGGAGACAGTCCTAGCCTAAGACTGTTGGGGCCACTGCAAAAATCCATATCTTCCTTCAAAGGCAGGATGATCACCCACTCTGTACTAAGGGCTTCTGGGGTCCTGGAACTTAGTGCTTAATCATTTTCCAATATCTTTAGAATCAATGTTGGTCTCTTTTTCCTGAGATGGAGGCAGAGTGCAGGGGAAGAATATGCTTTCTGTGTTCCCAGCATGTCTACAGTGGCAAACAAACAGAATAAAACAAGACTAATTCAATTATTTTAATAAATCACACTTACATATGTAGCAGCCTTTTATGTCATCTTACCTGGATGACCATTGGCCAAGTGGCAACTGACCATTCCCTTTCTCTCAGGATTTTATACACCGTCCTGGAACTATCTGGGCCACCACCGGGACTGAGGAGATGAGGAATTGAGAGTCTATGATTATCAAGGACCCCAGGAAATATCTTTTTCTGGAGAAATTATACGAGTGTCTACAATCACTAGATTTCATTAGTCCAGTTGTATTAATACATTTGTTTTGACTGCAAGAAGAGGTTATTCTTTCCATTCCCAATGTGCACCCATGCTGTATGGTTATTTATATTTAAAAATGGCTTATACATGAAAGCTTGAGGTTTTTTTATTTTTATTTTTTAATGTGGGCCACTGATGCATAAAAAATAACTTTACCATTAAACAATGCTCTTTAGAAATGACAAGTCACTAAGGTACTCAGAAAAATATAGTGTTACGGCAGGGATTATGACTGCTGTGATTACTGCAGTATCTTATATTATACCTAATATTTCTTTTAACTTTCCACTTGACAGCTGAGTGATACATGTTGGATCTCAAGCAGAAACTGTACAATCTTGTGGACTGAAAATTAGGAGTCAATAGGCCTTGGTTCTAATGACAGTTTCACTTGACAATAGCCCCGTATCTCGGTCTCTCCAACCTGGGAAGATTGAAATGTCTGAAATGTCTCGAGGGCAAGTTTGAAATATCTGTGGGTCTCCTTATGTTCATAGGTCTCCTCCTATTTCCTTCTAGTTTCCATTGAGTAACCACCACGGAAGGACACAGAGCTGGGGGGTGGCAGGGTGGATGAAGGTTTTGCTTTTCCTTCTTTCTTTTTTACTTTTTAATTGTCTTCCTTCCTCTACTATCATCTTCTTCTTTGTTCTACTTGTGTCTCATAATTACCCCCTCATATTTAATACCAGTATCACACGCAGATATTCTTATAGTGGCCTCTCCTACTTCCTCCTGTGGAATGCTTCCAGCAGTCAATTTATTTTATTTTTATACAAGAGGGCTTGCAGTGTGGTGGTTTAGATAAGAATGAGGGAATAGAACTAGCATTTATGAGGTGACTAGTAAGTGTATATATTAGTTTCCCAGGTCTACTACAACAAATTACCACAAACTGATGGCTTAAAACAACAGAAATTTAGCCTCTCACAGTTCTGGAGGCCAACTGGAGGCTCTAGGGAAGAATCTTTCCTTGCCTCTTCCAGCTTCTGATGGCTGACAGCACTCTTGGTAGCTACATCACTCCAGTCTCTGCCTCTGTCTTTACAAGACCTTCTCCTCTTCTCTCTGTGATTGTGTCTGTCATAAGGACAATGGCTATTGGATTTAGGGTCCATCCAGGAAATTCAGGATGATCTCTTCTTAAGATCCTTATACCTGCAAGACCTTTTTTCCAAATAAGGTCATATTCACAAATTCTGAGGCACAGACAAATGTTTCGGGGACCACTGTTAACCCACAACAGTGTATATTTAACATTCACAAACCTGTTAGGTAGGTAATAGAAACTCCAATTTACAATGAGAAAACTGAGGTCCAGAACAGTTAAGTAACTCAGTAAGAAGAGGTGGACCCAAAATTCAAGTTTAGGTCAATATGACATCAAAGCTTAGGTCTTTCACCATGAGCCTTACTTGTGGTATCCAAAGGTGAACATAAAACCAGCTCAGTGGAAGAAGATATTAATATCTGTAATAAATAAAAAGCATTCTCTAAGCTAATATATTTTCTTTTAAACCTCTGCTACAATGGATTTTTCGAATGTAATTTATTATATTAAAAGGAAAAAGCCAGGTTTTTAATTTACCAAAAAGTCTCTTAAAAATAAAAATGGCATGAAAGTAGATGTTAAATTTCTGACATAGGGCTAGGATGGGGATGAAAAAGGTAGTTCTCAGTTTTTGTACATTTAAAAAAAAAATCTGATCCATGACCTCAAATGTATTCTCTGCCAAATGGAATTTGGAAATCAAAGAACTTCAGCCAACCAGTTCAATTTTCTATATTAAAGAAGGACACCCTGGCAGTTTTCTCAGCCTATAAACCAATATTTCCAATGATCTTCTGAATATTTCTACATGGATATCCCAGTATCACTTCAAATTCATCTCCAGTATCATTTTTCTTCCAACATTTCTGTTTCTACTTTTTCCAATTCCTGTCACCATGCCTCCATTTACCAAGCTAAGAATTTTTGACTCATTGAATTTTGTTGTTCTTTTCTTCACAGTGTGTCTTACGTGCATTCATTTATTCCCCAAGTGTTTTTGAGTATTTTTTCTGGGCCATCCACCATGCTGGGTACTAGAGATACATAAGTTTTAAAACGGCAGACACAAGTTATGTTCTTTTGGGGAGCTTATAGTCTAGTTGGAAAAACAGACACAGAGCACATAATTACAAATATGACTCGAGAAAGCAAATGTTTCAAAGAGGAACATGCTGCTGGAGAATCAAATCCATCCCTATCTTTCCACCCTCTCTGGCCTGCTCTGGTTGGTCCTTATCCTACCAGGTTCATGAGGCAGCCTCTCTGCCTTTAGTCTGACCTCTTCTCTGCTTATCCTATGTTACTCTCCTCTCAAGAGTTCTCAGTAACATGCTGATGCTTACAGACTCTGCTCTTTTATGTGGCATGTAGGACTTTCCTTCTTGTGAGCCCAACCACATTCAATCCTGGATAGAGATCTTGGGGAAGTTGGGGAAGAGGTTTAGGGTCCCCCCAACATTGGGAGCTTGGCAATGCTCTATAACAAGCCCTATCAGCCTCATGAAACTTTTGAAAAAGCCAACCTGCCCATGCATTATCTATCCTAAGATAACTGACTTATTCTAACCCCTAACATTTGTTCAAACTATTTTTTCCCACAGCATGTCTTTTTCCTCTTCTCTATCTCTCAAATTCGACCCCTGCCTCAAAGAACATCACTCTGAACCCTCCCAGATCCCAAGGGCTTTCTCTTCTTTCTCTGAAGTCAAGGCACTCATTGGCACACCTAGCCTCTAGGTAAGGGAGTTCAACTGGATTCTATGATGTTATTTTTCTGTGTAGGCATCTACCTCTTCCAAAGAGACCATGAACTTCTTTAGAAGGGCTAGTCCTGCAGTCAGCGTTTCTTTGTCCTACTGCACCTTTTGCTTACTAGACAGTCAATAGTTTATATAATCATAGAGCTGTAGAGCTGGGGCCTGAGTAAAATGAGGCCCAGACAGGTAAAGTGACCACCCACAGATACACGAGGCATGTTAGAGGCATGATTCAGACCAGAACCTAGATCTCTTGCTAGTAAATAATGCTCTTTTTACTGATGAATGAATATAATAAATGAATATAGAGAAAAAAGTTCCATTCTTTTGAGGTTGGTCCATCTAGTGCTAAATGCTTTCCAGACAGATGTCATCCTATAGATCTGCAGATGCTGTGGTTTCCACAGACTCACATAATAACCTTGTTATTGAATTTGAACTCTGATGCTCATCTTACCATCACTACTGCAGCTATAGACTCCTCCCACCTGCCCCCTACCTCCCATTCATTCTGATTTATTCTTGGCTATAACTAGGGTTAGACAGACTTTCAAAACTTGAATTCAGAGTTGTCAGCTTAATTTCCCATGCCTGAGATTCGTGGTGTAGCAACTTGGGGAGACACAAGCACACACTTTGTCTATGTGAAGGAGGCTCTTGTGTGAGATGATGAAGTTAGAGGGAAGATCATCCTGTGATATCTCCAGCCCTTGAGACAGCTGGGGCTGGTTCCAACATTTTACCAGGCTTCTGAGCTATCAATCAGGTGTCCAGAGCTGGGACAGGGGCACCCCCAGGAAATCAAAGCAAACTCAATGATTATCTATCTGCTGACATTGAAAAAAACACTTCATTCGTCAGCTCTTTGCAGAATGAGGTGGGGGAATGGGGGCTGTGAACAAATTGAAAGCGTGAAAATTTTTAATGAGTGCAATTATTGAATCATCAGTCACACAGTGCTTCTGCTTCAGAGCATTCCAGTACCTAGTGAAACTCTACAATACTGCATTGCATTTTCACATTCATGTAATCACATAAATGTTCCTTAAGGAACACCTAATGATATTCATATATCATGCCCATTCCTTCTATAACTCAGCATTCTCCTTCTGTCTGTTTCATTTTATTAGTCACTAATTTCACATTCTGACACCGAGATGGTTAGAATTTGCTGGCAACTGCGTGGGTAGGAGGCAGCCCAGCGACATTAAATATTGTGCTGTGGAATATTCATTTGTAAAGATAAACTGATGCAAAATTTATCTCAAAGATCTTGTGTAGCCTGGAATTTTGAGAGCAAAGTGAACTTAGTGTCAGAGTGAAGAGAGCAGACTCAACTTTAAAAGTCTTTTCCTAGAGATGATTAATCTACTCAGGAAAGAGATGGAGCGATGACAGCGACAGCATGTCAGTGAGAAGACCAGGTGGAGTATGGCTCTAAAACGGGATTTCTGGACCCAATTCCAGTGTCAGGGGTTGGGGTGGTTTGCCAGACCAATAAGCAATTCTCTAACACCAGCAAGGTGTCTTACAATTCAACTCAATTCTGACACTATCTACCCAAAGATGGTGTCGGATTCTACAGGTTAAGAGTTCAGTCCTACAAGACTGCCGCCCCCCTCCACACACACTTCAGATTCCAGTCGCTAATCCAGGTTGTTACCTGTGCTTCTGACCAACTGGCTATAAATCAGAGGTTCCCACGACCCCGTGCCTGGGTTCAATTAATTTGCTAGAGTGGCTTACAGAACTCAGAGAAACATTTTACTTACTAAATCACCAGTTTATTATAAAAGGATATAACTCAGGAATAGTCAAATGTAAGAGATGCATAAGGAAGGTATGCAGAAAGGGTGAGGAGCTTCCATGCTCCCTCTGAGAATGCCACTCTCCCCAAATCTCCACGTGTTCATCAACCCAGAAGCTCTTTGAACCGAGTCCTTTTGTATTTTTATGGAGGCTTCATTACCTAGTCAAGAATGATTGAATCATTGCCTGATAGCATCACCTGGGAACACCTATCCAACTGAGATGATAGGTTTGAAAAGTCTGTAAAAATTCATCAGAAAGGACACAACAGCAAGGGTGTCTAGCTGTAGGCTAGGGTTCTCAGAGGGAGCTTAGAGCTAAAAGTGGACGCATTCTGTCTGCTTAGTTAGGGAGCTTGTCTTGACCCACTTGGTTACTGAGAAGTAAGAGCCAGGCTACCTGAGTCCCTATTCTGGCTCCCCCACTTACCCATGGTGTAACTTTAAGGGAATTACTTAATCTCTTTCTGCCTCAGGTTTTTTTTTTTTTTTTTTTTTTTAATCTGCATTTACCTTATAGATTTGTTGAAAACATTAAATAGTCAATCCATGCAAATTGCTTAGAATAGTACCTGACACATAGTAAGTGCTCCATAAATGTTAACTATTATTCTATATCTAAGCTTCCCTGAGATCTTAGACATAGATTTCTGTACCAGAGTTATAAGTAAAATAATTTTCTAGGAAAAAATTATTTTCTGGTGGGACTAGAACTTTTTTTTTTTTTTGGTATGCTAAGACATCTTTCTGTTTGTCATCTTATAGGATGGGTCAGGAACACAACACTACTTAAAAGATAAGAATTGTTTGCTACTCAGTGAAAGACTTTTGTAACATCTTAGCAACCTTGTAGATTCTGGAAAGAAAAAGAGAGGAGGGAGAGAATAAGAAAGTAAATAAGTTTAATGGAGAAGTATATATGGGGGAGTACATTGTGTGTGCCTGTGTGTATGAATTTAGGGAGTGACAGTGGGGAGATATACATACTGTATCATAGAGAGATGATCTACTCTAAATGAAAGGATAGGACTTGGAGAGGCAGATTTCTAGATCAGCTTCTTCCCCATCCCTTCCTCATCCCCAGGCTGGTATCCTTTAAAGCATCTCTCAATATAAAAGGGTTCCATGGGGAAATTTTTTTAAAAAACACTTATTTAACCAGTAATACATCCATTATAATTGTTTAGGACCAAGAACTTTATAAAGAATTATGACACATTATTTCAAAACCTCAACAACCCTTAAGAAGCTGTTGCCTGAAAGAAGTGACCCCATTTACAGACGAGGACACTGGCATAGCTAAATGTCTCATCTCAGTTAACACAGCTAGCAAATGAAAGGGCAGAGACTCAAAGGCAGGCTTCCTAGTTCAAGTGCAGTTACCTCTTCTCTGACACATCAGGACTGACACCTGCTCACATTTGCAGCCTGTTTGCACATCCAAATTGTTCCTAGTGTGCTTGGAAATATGTAAATTATCACCAGTCTTTGTTTTGTTGTTTGACTTTAATTCAATAGACATTCAAAAACCATTTATTCAGTGCCTACTATATGTAAGATACTCCACAGGGATATCAAGGCATCTGTGAATACAAACTGGACTACTGGAATTTCCTTATGTGTTAGTTTCAAATTTAATCATGTCAGCCTCTTATGAATAATATTCCAATTACAGCATTACATTCCAATTCATCTTGGGGTGTTGAGGGTTCTCATTTTTCTATTAAATGATGAAAACAATGGTGTTCCTTCCCTCCCCATCCTACCTCCCCACCATCCAATCTTAAAACATAATATGGAATAATTTAGCACATATTTAGTGATTTCCTGTAAAAGTGCATTTGCTTTTCTCATTTAAAAATATTTAAAAGTATACAAAATGTTTTAAAATATATTTCTATATAAAATCCCCCTGTATCTTCTGGATTATGTATTTGAGCAACAGTTCCACACAGACCTCTGTGCAAGCATGGAGACCTGGGGTCTGAAGGTCCAGAATGAATCTCAGAATCTTTTGTCTCAGCTCATAATGAGAACTGGCACTTAGTTACAATCTTTTGTTCATCACTGAAATAATTATTTGTGACATTTTTCAAATGCCCTAATTTTGTGGAAAGAACACACATCAAAGGTTGTGACAAACCCACAACTGTCATCACCCTGGTAAAGATAACTGGCTCCAAGCTGGTGGTCAGGAAACACGTAGGTTTCTTTCTTTTCCCTCATTACTTTTGGTATTCATCTTGAGCTGTGGGGTGGCTTCCATGCATGAGGTTAACAATACCCAGACACTTATAGGTATTCAAGAACACATGTCCCAAGATCATTTTTCAGGATAGATTCGAATCAGTTTGGGGCTTTTTCTCATTCCCCTGGCTTTGCATTGAGAGGCTCGGGAAGTGGCTCAGTGTAGGAAGGATTTGAGAATAAGTTAGGTAAAAAGTTTTATGCCTTTAAAAAGAACAGGAAAAAGACTAATATATGTGAAGAAGAGATTGCAAAAGTCCCATGGGTTACGGATGGCAACAGAGCCAGTGCTGCAAATGAGCCCTGAAATCTAAATTGGTTTAGAAATAGAAGAAAAGGCAGTATTCAGTGCCATTTTACAATAAGTGCTACCACTTAGTGCTCTAGTTTGGTTTTTTATGTATTTATGTGAGTACATTGGGTGTCCATCTGGATCTTTTAATCTACCCAGTTATATGCTTGGGCGTGTTCTCTGCACAATATCCTTTCTCCCAGGCCTCTGGAAATGTGAACAAATACTGACTTCAGGGGGAACCAGGATTTTTGCTGATTAGAGAACAAAGCAAGAATGTTAAACCCAGCAGGGGATTTCTATTTGCCTACCATGGAAGGGCTGAGTGTACACTTTTGGAGCATATGGGTCTTACTTAGTGCTGGAGGTTTGACCCTCTGAACTCCCACTAAAGGAATCACAAAGCTCTAGATGGCCAAGCACCACTCACTAAATTCAGAAGCCTTCAGATGTGGGTGCCATGTTCTCACACACATCTGTGCAGGTCCCTGTAATGCATCCAAAAATAAATGCTACCACTTGAGAGGATTTCAGGAGAAATGTTAGACAGAGAGAAGCACAAGGAGCTTCTAGCATTTTTCTCAATTTTTAGCTTACTGAGGAAATTTCTAGAAATGAGTAACATGGTGCTAGAAGCAGCATAAACTACTTGAGAACATAAACTCTGGAGCTAATCCACCTGTGTCCCACTTTTGACTCTGCCACTAACTAGACATAAAACCACTGACCTTGGGTGAATTGCCTAATCCTTCAATGCCTTAACTTCTTTATGTTCAAAATGGGCTTGATAACAACAGTAGCTACTGTATATTTTGCAAATATTAAATAAGTTAATATATGAAAAACACATAATAAGCCCAATATGAATATTAAATACTCTTACTGTTTTTTGGAATGAAGGCATTTATACTAGCAATTATTGAGGACTTTTGAATGTCTCTTTTCTTTCTATTAAAAAAAAATAGGGATGAAAAGTGTCTTCTGTTTCTTTCCAAGAATATAAGACAAACTATAGACTGTAGTAGTGGAATCTACCTGGAAGTGATATGTTTACTTGGAATAGCCATAAATATAGCCTCTTCATACAGTGGAGTAAATTAAAGAGAATAATTATTTCATTCCAAGTATTCTGTTTTGGGGCTTCCCTGGTGGCACAGTGGTTGAGACTCTGCCTGCCAATGCAGGGGACACAGGTTCGAGCCCTGGTCTGGGAAGATCCCACATGCCGCGGAGCAACTAGGCCCGTGAGCCACAACTACTGAGCCTGCGTGTCTGGAGCCTGTGCTCCGCAACAAGAGAAGCTGTGACAGTGAGAGGCCCGCGCACCGCGATGAAGAGTGGCCCCCGCTCGCCGCAACTAGAGAAAGCCCTTGCACAGAAACGAAGACCCAACACAGCCAAAAATAAATAAATAAATAAATAAATAAATAAATAAATAAAAATTAAAAAAAAAAAAAAGTTCTGTTTTCGCTTTTCCTGATACTGATATCTTCCACAGCTTTTTTCTTTTAATGGACTATATCCATGGACAATTTTTATTACCTGTTGTGAAGGTAGAGATCCATCTGTCTTATTCATCTCTCTGCCCCCAAAATAAGCATAACATACAGGAGCTACTTCATAAATATTTTTCATTGAACAAACAAATTGATATTTCTTCCATGTTTTTCCCACTTAAACAGCCCCACTCCCTTTATTCATTCACACACACACACAACACACACTTGCATCTGGCTCTCCCTCTAGCCTATCAGCTCAAATAGAATTCTTATTTATTCCTCAAAGCTTAACTCAAAAACAGCTCATGCAAAACGCCTTTCCTCATTTCTCTAACTAAATGTGCTATATCCTTAAATTCGCATGCTTTTTATGTGCCATTCTTACTATACTTATTTTTTTTTCCATCTTCATTACAACTATGCATGGAAATGACATATCCTCTATGGACCTATGAGGTTAGGCACTGATTTGTAAATACCTTATATAGTGGCTATTACTGAAAATGTAATTGTTTAAAAACTAAACAAATAAACGTGTTTATATATACATTTTAGACCACGTCAGGCTAAAATCTGAACTAAACAGGTTTATAGTTATAATATTCAAATTGAACTTGTTCCCTAACCCCTAACTGCTTAATTTGGTCAATAGCAGGTACTACTCCATCTGAACTCACTCTGAGGAGTAGCTTGGTAAGCTATTGACTTAAATATTTAGTTTTCCAAGCCTTGTGAATACTTGGGTATTATTAAACTCAACAGAATGTTAAGAATGGTCTGTAAGATATTTTTCAAAATTTGTTTCCTGAGGCAGGAGGTAGCTTTACTATTTACAGTCATTGCCATTCTTCCAATTGTGGCCTTACTCATGATGTCCTTGTTTTGAAGTTATCTTGGATTGTGAAAATAGGTAGCTTTTCTTAGTGGGTTCTGCTAGCATATTCTCCAGAATATGTCCCTTCATCAAACATTACAAACGCTAAACGGTAAAGTCAGAGAATCCATGAATTTGCCCCTGGATTGAGTGACCACACATAATCAGCAGCACTTGTTGGGTTGGAATGGCCCCATCTGACAATAGGACTGCTCTGCCCCTTCCCAGGATGGCAAGCCTATTGGCAGCACCGCTAAAAATCCTGACAAAGGTATATTCTGCAGGCATTTAATTGGATCGAGTCATTTCTAATTCTTGTTGGAAGCAGTCAGGGTATAAATTATAAATAAATTGAGTAATGCAATCAGATTAATTTAGCAAGTTAGTGATTATAGCAATGCATTTTTAAAAGTCACTTAAGGAAAACAACTGGATTGAATGGAAAGGGCTATATAATGAGAATATAGATCAAATCTTGACTTTGTCATCAACTAGTAGGCTAATTCACTCAAATTACTACTCTCTTTGACCTTAGTCTCCCCATCTGTGAAATGTAGATAGAAAATAAAACTCTCACGTATAGAATGTCTTACTGAATGGCAGGCACCCTCACAGGTGGCACCCCCTTTACTCCTCTCAAACGAAAAGCATTATTATGTTACTGATGAGGAAACTGCAGCTCAGAGAGGTTCCACTGCGTGCCAGACAGCAGCTACCATGCAGTGGAGACAGGATTTGAACCCAGGTCTATTAACCCCAAATTCCATCATCTCTTACTCTTCCACAGTGTATCAGACACTACCTACCTTGATGACCTACAGCCACAAAGAGGAAATGCAGTAGTAGAAGAGAGAATACTTTATAGATGGCTATGTTTATTATTATGACTCGGGTCTGAAAGTCAGTTTTATTCAGAAACAATTAATTGTCTATTAGGAAAAAAATATTAAATACCAAAAAGATATTAAAACACAACTCTTAGATTTGTTCACTAATCTCTCAGCCATATTTCTGTCTTCCACACTATATAAGGAGACAGTGGTTAGTCTTTAGCATGCAGTCATGTCCCTGCATCCTTTTCTTCCTAACCACACTGCAAGCTCCTAGATTGGTTTCCTATTGCTGCTGTAACAAATTACTACAAGGTGGTAGCTTAAGATAAGACAAATTTCTTACCTTACAATTCTGGGGGTTAGAAGTCCAAAATGAGTCTCACTGGGATAGAATCAAGGTGTTGGCAGGGCTGTGTTCCTTTCTGGAGGCCCTGGGGGAGAATCTATTTTCTTGCCTTTCCAGCTTTTAGAGGCTGCCCATATTTTTTGGTTCATGGCCCCATCCTCCATCAGTCACATCTTATTCTGACACTGACTCTTCTGCTTCTCTTCCACATTTAAGGACCCTTGTGATTACATTGGGCCCATCCAGATAACACAGGATAATATCCTTACTTTAAAGTCAACTGATTAGCAACCTTAATTTCCTTGTCGTGTAATATGACATATTCACAGGTTCCAGGGATTAGGAGGTAAACATATTTGGTAGGGTGTTATTCTGCTTAAAACAGTTCTCCAAGGGGAAAGCCTGGATCTTAGACATCATTGATTAACTCTAGAGGGCTAACCACATCACTGGGCACTGCAATAGCATGGGCCATTGCAGAAGAGTATTCTGATTAAGAGTGTGGTTCTTAGAGCTACACACCTGGGTTCAAGTCCCAGTTCTGGTACTTTCTAGCAGTGTGACCTGACCAATTACTTCTCTATGCCTCTATTTCCTCTTCTGTAAATAAGGAAAATGAGAGTAATAAGAGCAAATACTTATATAGCACTTACCATGTATCAGGCACTGCTCTAAATCCTTTTACATATATTTACTCTTTATTGATCAAAACAAGCCGCAAAGATAGTTTCTATTATTATTTCCACTTTACAGATACGGAAATCAAGGAACTGAGATGTTCACTAACTTGTCCAAGGTCACAGAGCTAATAAGAAACAGAATCAAGGCTTGCGCCCAAGCAATACTGCTTCAAAACCAACACAGCAAACGTTATGTTAACGAAGATGAATATGCATTGTCCTTACCGAGTTAAGGTCTATCAAGTACTTTGAAATTCTATCTGTGGGAAGCAGCTTTCAGTAAGTTCTCTCTAATTTACCAGCTTATTCAAGTCTCAGCTAGGTTCCCCTTACCTTGAAGCCAACCTTTGTTCAGGAACAATTCTGAGATATGCACAATAAGGGAGAACATGAGGAGACAGAGAAGTTTACTAAATCAATGAAGTTCAAAAACCTTAGTACTCTCTAGCGCTAAGATATAAATGAAAATTTAGACTTGGCCTCTGCCTTCCTGGAGTTAACGTATAGAATTTTCATTCATTCATTCATTCATTCATTTTTCATATGCATTTAGTCAGCTCTTGGCACTTAGTGAGGCCCCTGGGGAAAAAACAAAAATATTTAGTACAGAGTGTTTGCCCACTAAAAGCTCATAGCACAGTTGACACACGAACTGATCATGGTGCAATCAGACTGAATGAGTAACATTTGTTTATTTAATGGAATAGAATGATACATTAAGAAGAGCAGCCCCTTCAAAACTAAGCTTTGGTTCCCAAAGCTACTCCATTCCTAGATCAGTGGTTTTAAACCAGAAACCATCTTGCCACCCAGGGGATACTTGGCAATATCTGGGGACATTAATTGTTACAACTATAGGGAGGTGACCACTGACATCTAGTCAATGGAGGAAAAGGATACTGGCAAACATTATATCAATACAATGCACAGGACAGCGGCCCACAACAAAGAATTATCTGGTCAAAAATGTCACTAGCGCCAAGGTTGAGAAATCTTGCCCTACGTGTCAAGTCCTCATAAGGTTGGTCAAACTAAAGCAATACTGCAGGAGCTACCTCTAACCTTTTATATATCCTTAATGTATTTTTTTAAAATAAATGAAGGAAAATCCAGAACTGGAATTTGGCATATCAAGATACTACTCTTAACTTTTCAAAACAAATCAAAATGGGAGCAGGGTGGTGGAAATCTTGCCCTACGTGTCAAGTCCTCATAAGGTTGGTCAAACTAAAGCAATACTGCAGGAGCTACTTCTAACCTTTTATATATCCTTGCTGTATTTTTTTAAAATAAATGAACGAAAATGAAGGAAAATCCAGAACTGGAATTTGGCATATCAAGATACTACTCTTAACTTTTCAAAACAAATCAAAATGGGAGCAGGGTCGTGGGAGAAGGATTCAGTAATCACAGCATTTCTGAATTAGAAGCAAGAGCAAAGACACCCAGAGAAAAGTATAATTTAGTGCTTAATCAACTAGCTGATTGAATTCTCCATAAGATTATGTTTGAGGCCCAAATGAATTACAGTGGTGATCTTGGGCACAGGCTTGAACAACTATTAGTCATACATGAGGCTGGGGCAGTGGGGAGATTTCAAATATTTAAAAGCTTCTGTAATTAATTCAATGAATTATAACAATAGGGGCAAAGTATAAAACTCCTTAACACAAGGCAACTCCAAGAAAAAATTGGCAGATAATTCCTGTCTCATCCTGTTGTGCTTGTGGATTGCAGCACATATGGTCTTGCACCAGGGGTTGTAGAACGGTGAAAGATTCTAACACCATATGTGTGGAAATCCTGCACCTTGCAGGGAGTGAAGGAGTGAGGAAAGCTTGTCCTTGAATCCTGGACCCTTATGGCCATTTTCTTCCTGGCTCAATAGCAGATTTTGTCCTCTCCATATGGTATTTTTAACATACTGTATTTCATCTTTAATGTAGTTTTCTTGGGGATTTTAATTGTTTATTTCCAGTACTAATTTCCATTCCTCTGAATACAAAGGAAGTAGATTTGCTTCTCTTTCAATAATATAAAAAGAAAATAATTATGAAAACTACCCAGCATGAATAGTATTTATAGTTTTCCAATGAAAGTTCTGCACTGTGTCAAATATATGCATCTGTATGCATATGTATATCTTTAAAATTCTGTATTCAGATTTGTGGGTGTTTGCTGGAAGGAAATGCACTATTTAAATGCACTAAGACTACTGTTATTTATCTAATAGTTTGGGACCTGTGGATTTGGAGAGGACAATTTTCTATCATTAGAAAACTTTAATTATTCTTTTTCACATTAAGCTGAAATAGTTAAGGATATTATAAAATTAAAAGGATCAGATAGTGTTCTTTTTAGGGGATACAACATAGTGATGTTTTAAGAGATTTGTCTATAATAGCATCCTAAAGTAAAAGAGGTCTGAAGAATTAAAATGATAGCTCATTGAAAGCACTTTACCAATATACCAATACTCTTACCTCTATTGGGCCTTCCCTTTTGGCTCTATCAACACCAAATATCACACAATAGTTAACTCTGGATGGTCTGTAAATTCATGGTCTCTAACTTGAGTTGAACTCCTTGGCAGTTTCTTCTCCTATTCTCTTTACTTGCCATTCCAAAGCTTCAGCAAGTGTCTCAAACCACTCTAACTTCCATCCCACTTGCATTCTGATAATGATCTCAGCTCTTATTATTTTGAAGAACTGAGGCTGTCAACATACAGTTTTTCAGTTTTTGGCTTCCCCATCCACACATGTGCTTTTATTTCATAATCAAGCTCTCCCTTTCCTCTAGCCACAGATGGCTGTTCAGGGCCAAACCCTTGAAGTGATTCATTCCCATCTCCTCTGGAACCTGCTGTGCTCCATCAATGGTCTTCTCTCCATCCTACATTTACCTTTCCATCAATGTGGCTCTTTTCCCACAGCCTATAAACATGCTTAGGTCTCTCCCACTCTAAAAATTATAATCTTCTCTTTAACCTGAGTCTTTCTCTTTCCCTTCCTTTTCAGCCAGAGTTTTTGTTGAAGGACTGCCACTGTCACCATTTCCTTTCTTCCCACTCACTCTTCAACCAATAGCAATCTGGCTTTTCTTCTCATCATCCCATTGTAGCTGAGTTTGTGAGAGCTGTCGATGACTTCCTTACTGCTAAATACCATAGACCTAAGCAAGTGGTTATCTTTCTTGAACTCACTGCTGCATTGGCATTGTTGATCCCTCATTCCCTTTAGTTCCTTCATTTGCCTTGACTTCTCTGATACTTGGTGCTCCTGGTTCCCTTCTACCTCCCTAACTATTCCTTCCCAGTCCTCCTCTTTCCTTGGTTCATTGATCTTTTTCTCTTCAGGTTCTATTTGGTTAGTTTCATTAACGTTCTTATAGAACACTACTATCTGTATGCTGATGTGTCCCACAATTTTGTCTTAAGTTCCCATACCTCCTTTGAACTTAAGACTCACAGAGTCTTTTGCACAACACCTTTTGAAGTCCCATTGGCTCTTCATACTTAGTATATTCAAATCTGAATTCATTATATGCATCAAGACTCTGTCTTCCCCACCTCTATCCTCCACAAACTTCCTCATCCCCTTATATTCTGATCGCAAATAACAGAGCCTAAATGCACTTGAGCATCCGAGCTAGGTATCAGGAAGTCCCTCTCTTCCCTCTCTACACATCTAATCATTAAGTTCTGTTTACTTTACCTTGCAAATATTTCTTGAATATAACGCCCCCCCCTCCTTTAACATTACAACCACTCCCATAGTTCCCCCTTTAACCATGGCTCTTGGGGACCACTACAGTGCTTCTATAACTGCCTTCTCCAACCCCAGTTTTGCCCTCATAAATCCATTCTCCACACCACAGCCAAAGTAATCTGTGTAATATGCAAATCTAACTAGGGAGCCTTCACTGGCTCCCTACTATCTACAGAATGATGTCAAAGTTTCTGAACATGCCACACAAGACCCTCCATGACCTAGCTCCCACAGATGTCCTCAGAATTTCTTTCTACCATTTTCTAATTTATCTTTTATGCTCTTATAATAATGATCTGCTCTAGATCTCTAAACACACATTGTGTTTCACACCTCTGGATCTATTCCTTCTTTCAGGATCACCCTGCCCATCTTTCCTCTTTTAACTAACTCAAACCTATCTTTCAAACATCAGCTCAGTTCTTATGATGGTTAATTTTTTTAAAAAATAAATTTATTTATTTATTTTTGGCTGCGTTGGGTCTTCATTGTTGCACGCGGGCTTTCTCTCGCTGCGGCTACTCTTCGTTGCAGTGTGCGGGCTTCTCATTGCGGTGGCTTCTCTTGTTGCAGAGCACGGGATCTAGGCACACAGGCTTCAGTAGTTGTGGCTCGCGGGCTCTAGAGCACAGGCTCAGTAGTTGTGGTGCACGGGCTTAGTTGCTCCGCAGTATGTGGGATCTTCCCAGACCAGGGCTCGAACCCATGTCCCCTGCATTGGCAAGCGGATTCTTAACCACTGCACCACCAAGGAAGCCCTTATGATGGTTAATTTTATATGCCAACTTGGCTAGGCCATAGTATGCAGATATTTAGTCAAACATTATTCTAGATGTTTCTAGGAGATATTTTTAGATAAGATTAACATTTAAATCAGCAGACTTTGAGTAAAGCAGATTATCCTCCCTAATGTAGGCGGGCCTCACTAATCAGTTGAAAGACTTAATAGAAAAAAGACTGACCTTCCTGGGGGAAGAGGGAATTCTGCCAGCAGCAGACAGCCTTTGGACTCAAACAGCAACTCTTCCCTGGGTCTCCAGCTGGGTCTCCTGTTCTAATCCTGCAGATTTTGGATCTGCCAGGCTCCAAAATCATGCGAGTCAATTCCTTAATATAAATCTCTCTCTAACTAAATTTTACTCATAACTCCGTTTTCTCCTTTCATCTCGTTGGCTTAATTTTCATTATAAAAATTATCAAGTCAAAATAAACTAATTTATTTATTCATTTACAACTTAATAATTTTCCCATTGGATTATAAACTCCATGAAGCCAGGGTCCTTATTCTTTGCTGCATCTCAAGCTAGCACATAGTAATCATCAAAACCCATTTTAAATGAATGCAATAAGGATTTATGTGTTTCATAACTCCATAATGCTGGTGGGGAGCGATTACAAAAACATAATTTTTTAAAAATTTATTTATTGTATTTATTTTATTTTTGGCTGCACTGGGTCTTTGTTGCTGCGTGCAGGCTTTCTCTAGTTGCAGCGAGCGGGAGCTACTCTTCGTTGCGGTGCGCCAGCTTCTCATTGCAGTGGCTTCTCTCATTGCGGAGCACGGGCTCTAGGCACGCGGGCTTGGGTAGTTGTGTCACGTGGGCTCAGTAGTTGTGGCTCGCGGGCTCTAGAGCGCAGGCTCAGTAGTTGTGGAGCACGGCTTAGTTGCTCCGCGGCATGTGGGATCTTCCTGGACCAGGGCTCGAACCCATGTCCCCTGCACTGGCAGGTGGATTTTTAACCACTGTGTCACCAGGGAAGCCCTAAAAACACAATTCTTGCTATTGAATATCTTTCAAACTACCTGGGGTGTTGAGGTTAACACTGATGAAATTCTCAAAGAATAAGGTAAGACAAGAGAGGTGACAAGTTGTGTGATGTGGATCAGGGCTAGAGGATTCAGTGGAAAATGAGATCTATGAGGCTAGAGACATCAGGCAGGAAGCAAGACCCTGTACTGGCCTTGTTGAAAGGGTAGAATTTTAATAAGAACAGAGAAAAGTGAATGAAAACAGGGAGACCGACATGAAGGGTAAATTAACCTGAGAATGAAAACATAGTAATTCTGACAGTGGAGGTTAGAAGCACCAGAAAGTGGCAAGAAAATTAGCTTGCAAGGAAAGGTAAGGCAATTGATTAAACAAGTTTAATGTTTGGTTTGGTAGCCAAATAGAAGCCATTGAATGCTTTTGGGAAGAGAGACCTAAAAAAAGTGAGAGGTTGGTTTATGAAAAATTAGCCTGATAGTACTAGGCAGTGTGGATTGAATGGTAAAAATTCCAGAGTTGGGTAAACCTAACTTATCTCCCTGCGGTCTGTCCTTACATCAATTCATTGGTACCTCCTTTCTCACTGCCCATGGCATTGTTGGGAATCTTTCCCCAGGCCTGCTTCACCCGGACCTGAGCTGGGTACTCTTGTTAGGTGGATGAGTGTGTTCAGCAACTTGTCACCCTTTTCTCCTTTCTTATTTTTGCCTCTTTCTCTAGTACAGTTACCAGGAGCCTCATACCAACCCAGGGTGAACTGGAGTCCAATCCCAGATCTTTTCACCACTCATTGATATGTAATGTCCTAATCTTCAGGAATCTCTTAATATCCCATTGCCAAGTCTGACATCAACTCACAACTAAGGCTACTTAACCTTAACTCAAGGTTTTCTGTTTGTACCTCTTTCTGAGAATAAGCATTCCCAAATTCAGGAGGTTTGGAGAATCCTAGTACAATAATCTGTCAGTTCAGACTAAAGTCAGGCTCATTGACAGAGTAGCTATGACCTTAGGGCCCAATTCCTGTAGACGGTTTTTGTCTTCTTTCTCATTGTGTCCTGGGTTTGGCAACATCTATCTGTTCGTAAGTGGCTTAAAATATTTAATATTCTTAGAAAAGACTGCTCAACTCTGAATTGGCAAGGAATTATTAGACCCATTATGAGCCACTTTGAAATAACTAGAATACACATAGTCCAGGTAAAACTAAATAATCAAAATACATAAGAACCGCTTGAAATCAGAACTACTTTTCAATACCATAATTAAGCTGTAACCCAAAGGAACTAGCCAGAAATCTTTGCTCTTGTTAAGACAGGTTCACACTGGCTTGCTGGCTTGAAACAATTTGATCCAGTTTTCAATTGGTCATATTCAAACTAGTTTGATCTAGTTGAATTCAACTGGAACAAAAAAGAACTAGTTTAATCCAGTCAAAACCTCCCTGGGATGTAAAATTATACTCTCTGTAGACATCTTTGAACCTCCAGTATCTAATCCCAGCACAGAGTAGGAACTTAATACATGTAGTTACAACCATGGATGATCAAAACTGAACAACTGAATATTAACCTGGTGGACAAGGGGACACTATGCACCCCAAGACAAGGGGTAATGACAAGGATTTTTCTCACTGAAAGTACAGCAATTGCTCTGTACAGTACCATAGCCACTAGCTACACGTGTTTTGAAATGTGGTTAATCAGGATTTAGTTGTGCTGGAAGTGTAAAATACACACCAGATTTCAAAGACAATTTAAAAAAGCAAAATATCTCATTAATTTTTAAAAATTGATTATACAGTCTAATAATATTTTGGATATATTGGTTTAATTAAAATATATTATTAACAGTGATTTAATGTCTTTCTCTTTGCTTCTTTTTAAGAGGACTGCTAGAAAATCTTAAAACATATCTGTGACTCATGTTTCTGTTGGGCAGTGCTGGTGTGCAATGTCCTGCCACTGTTCACTCATTAGAAGCATCCATCACCATCTAATCAAAACTTGTGCTCACAACAGGCCCAAGACACTTTTCCACACACATCAGGAATGTGCACTTGAGTAACTTCCATTCTTGAATTCAAGGACTATCTTACCTGTTCTTCTAAAAACAAAAACAATGAAACAAAAACAAAAACCTCTTCTCTCCCTCTGTCATCAAATTCTCCTGCTTTTTCTTTGAAATATTTCCCAAATCTGCGTCCACTTTGATCCTGATGTTTTGGAGAAACTTACTTATCTCAGAAAAGTTTTTCTAATGGTGGGATTTCAGGCACTGTGATAGATCACTGAGTGGGAGAACACTGACATCACTGGGAACATTGCTTACCCTACCTGCATTTTTATATAGTTCTATATTTCTTCATTTATGCATACATATCCTGTTTTGCTCACAAAGGGATTTGAAGCAGTTTTCAAACATAAATACAATGTAACAGGATTAAATAAATTGATGAGGAAACTGTCACTGTTATTCATGTTCTCAGTGGCAAGAATCCAAATCTGTGTTCCAGTTGCCCCACAAATCCATGATGGCCTGAAAAACAGAGGCACAAGGCACCCTCCAGGCCCACAGACACTCTTCTCTACTACGGCTTTGCCCCAGATGACCTGGTGAGCTGAACTAGAGTTATCGTGGGTACTGAGTAACCCTGACTCTTATTCATTTATTTATTTATTTATTTATTTATTAGTTTTATTGAGATATAGTTGACATGTAACATAGTATTAGTCCAAGGTATACAACATAATGATTTGATATGTGTATATATTGTGAAATTATTACCACAATAAGCCTAGTTAACATGAATCACCTCAGATAGCAACTATTTTTTTCTTGTGATAAGAACTTTTAAGATCTACTCTCTTAGCAACTTTCAAATATGCAATACAGAATTGTTAACTACAATCACCAATCTGTACGTTACATCCCCAGAATATATTTATCTTATAACTGGAAGTTTTTATCTTTTGACCACCTTCACCCATTTCTCCCACTCCCAATCCCCCACCTCTGGCAACCACCAGTCTGTTCTTTCTTCTTTAAGTTTGCTTATTTTTTAGATTCCACATATAAGTGAGATCACACAGTATTTGCCTTTCTCTGTCTTATTTTACTAAACATAATGCCCTCAAGGTCCATCCATGTTGTTGCAAATAGCAAGATTTGTTTCTTTTTTATGACTGAATAATATTCCATTGTGTATATATGCCACATTATCTTTATCCATTCATCCACTGATCAACATTTAGGTTGCTTCCATGTCTTGACTACTGTAAATAATGCTGAATGAACATGGGGGTGCAGATAGTTCTTGATATAGTGATTTCATTTCCTTTGGATATATACCCAAAAGTGAAGTTGCTGGATCATATAATAGTTCTAATTTTAATTTTTTGAGGAACCTCCAAAACCTCACTGTTTTCCGTACTGGCTGCACCCATTTACATTCCCACCTGACTACTTTTAAAGATGAGTCTAGAGTCCAACATAATCAGCTGATATGAGCTTTCTTTTCTCTGCGCTTCTAGTCCTTGACTCACCACAGCAATTTCTTAGGAGGCGAGACAGAAAAAAAAGGAAAATGAAGAAATAAAAGTGATGCCTTCCATTTTGCTTTGTCTTTAATTTGGTTAGTCGGCTCACTAAAATCTCTACCTCCTCTGTCACTATGGTAGCCTAATTTAATTAAGCTGGGAATTACACTTTGACTTTGAACTATTTTAGAGCCACCCCTTCCCTGGGGATGGAGTAAGGCTTCTAGAGTCCCTTTGGAACTGGAATTGTTGGGGACATGGCAGGGACCAACTGAGCCAGCAAGAGAAGAGCTTACACATGAAAAACAAGGATTATGGGAGGAATATAAAAAAGCCACATGGAAGATGAACAAACAAGAGCACACACCCTAAGATACTATACACTTGCTGGAAGCAGTCTACAAATTTGGTTCTGAGCTTCCTAGCAGCCAAAGAAAAGAGAAACGCAATGATTTATAAGAGTCAAAATGTCCATATTATAAAGTCAACACGGTTACTCAAAGAAATACAGCTTTTTCTGGAATTGAGACCATTAAAGGGATTTTGTCCCTACATTCTTACTAAGGGGCCTGCATGATATAGAGTGCAATGTTCTCAATAACATGCCTTTATTAAGTTTCCTAGAACTTATCACATCTCTTGCCATGAATGCAACTCAGTAAAAGCAAATCTAAAAGGGCTGTTTCCTCTGGGTAAGGTACTATACAATATAGTCAAAATTTTCTTTCATAACTAATAAATCACTGGACTCACTAATAAATGAGATTTTCACTTTTACATTTTTTAATTATTTCTATCAGAGAAAGTTAATTAATATTGACAATTTAGGTGCCTCTTTCCAGACTTTTTTCCCCACTGTTGTAGTTTGCCCTAGTAAGGGTCCTTCTGTCCATGGGACCCTAACCTTGTAATCTATCCACAGGTAATTAGATCAAGGTAAGCTCCGAAACCTGTTGCTAGGCTGAGCTGAGTTAATCAGATTCCTCCCACCGAGAAATTAAATTAAGAAACACAAATCCTGCTATAGTGATTTACTCTGGAGAAAGCAGCTGAAAAGACTAGAGTGAGTTTCATGGACAGCCAAACCAAAACCACACCAAAGTTGTAGAGAAACACAACCTCTGACCCTTGAGAAGGAAGTTAACTTCCATACATTACTGCTGCATCGCCTGTTAGTGTCTCCTGTCAGAGGAAAGAAGAAAGACATATTCTTTTCTCAGACTCTCCACCCTATCATTTCCCCAGCCTCCATATTTTCAGACAAGTCCTGCCTTGGACATCCTTTCTAAGAAAATGGCAGGGTACCTAGGGGCCACTGCCCTGGTGAGGGCAGGGATAAGGAGGCAGGTGCTGGGATAAACCAGTAAGTGACTGACGGAGGTGATTATCAAACTGGTGATGACATGGGAGGGTCTGATGTTTACACTGTTAAATTTATTTATTTATGACAAGGCACATCAAGCACTTTGAAATGAAATCTTCAAGACAATCTCATGCACTGTGGGAGACGATGCCCCAAGATCCCGAAGGAATAAATGGACACTCAGCATCAACAGGATGTTAAGCATTAACCCAAGTTCTTGCAGATTAAGATGGCCATTTGCTACAGCAGGAGACCCAGGGAAATCAATACTGCAACAATTACCTCTCTGGTATTAAAGCACCTGCCAGTAAAGTGCCTTTGAGATCCCATTTCATGCTACAGACCAGCAGCTCCATTTCCTAATGGACAAGCATTTCAGCTCCTATTGCTGAGGTCTTGAAAACAGTAGTATCCTTTCAAAAGAGCCTGCAAGGCTCTTATTGATACCCCGCTAGATGGCTGTGAAATAGCCTGCTCTGGGAAAAAGTAACTGTCCAGAGTGAGCACTTGCTTTACCAGGAAGCAACGTCTGAGTCGGCGGAGATAATCAAGGCACAGCTGAAGATGCTGCCCAGTCTCCACAACCACTATCCGTCTGAGGGTCATATCCCCCTCCTGGCAAAGGGCTAAGCAATTCCTCAGAATGGCGAGCTTTAAGGACAGCTGCAATGCACTGAGACTGTGCCATGACCAGAATGAAGGACACTCAGTTCCAGACAGATCCAAACTGACCACTCTGCCATGTGCCCAGGGCACCCCTTCGGTCACCTGACATCCAAACAGCCCCAAATACAGCAAGGAGGGTAAAATGGGAAAATAGTAGGAAACCAGAAGAAAACAGGAAAGTTTGGATAATTCACCAGGAGGACATTCTGGTTCCAAATAATGGAAGATGGAGGAATGGAGTGAAGTATTAGCCGAGTTACACACCACATTACTCTTTTTAGACAGAAGTGTATGTTCTGTGGAGAAAGATTATTTAGTTCAAGTGATAAAGGATGCTAGTTCTTCAGGCAGTCAGTCTTCAAACTAAGATTCCAAAACATTTGTTTTGGTTTGTGCAAAACTATAGCAGTAAAATGTCTTGAAGAAAGCTCCATCTTTTGTGGAATCAAAGCTTCAAGAAAGAGGTCAAGAGGGATTTACTAGATACACATGTGTCATTTGGGACTAACAGCCACAGGTTGTGGTTCTGTAAGAAGCTTAGGGACTAATAGTTCCATGATCACAACCAAACATACAGGAAAAGAAAAAAACCCGACCCCGCATAAAAGAAAGAATATAAATAAACAATATCAAAAGAAAGTAAACCAGATGCTCTAATTGCAGTTAGAGAGAAAGTATGATGTAGAGAGGAAAGCCTGCTCTGGTTGTACCGTGGAGCTAGTCCTGGAGTAACTCTTGTCCTTATCACCTATTATCCCAGTGACATTGAGCACATTACTTAGATCCTGTAGCTATTAGCTACACATTTGTAAATAAGGAGAGTAATATATTCTATACATGACCACTGTATAGATTAAATGAGATCAAGGATATAAAAGGTTTTGGTTTGTAAAAGGCATTCAGTACATGTTTATTTCTCCATTTTGATGTTGGTTTGATGATGTCAAGATGCATGAAACATCACAGATCCTAGAATCAAAAGGAATAGTAAAGACTTCACTAGAGAGGACAACTGTACCCTGTTAATCAGTTCTCCTCCACGTTCCCTCTGAGAGAACTAGCTCCTTTTACAAACACTGAGAAGGTGGTCCTTTGTTTTGTGTGGAACTGCACAACATGGTGACAAGGGCAGGACAAGGGCATCTTCCCAAGTTTTCACTGATGCTTCTTAAGATAATATTCCTATGATTGGCTGCTTTAATTCATAGCATTTTTATCCTCCTGGCTTTTTCTGGGATTATCTCCCTAAACTTGGTTCTGTCTCCCAGTAGGACACCTGAGTTGAAGGTGTTCATAGTCAGTCTGGGCTGAGAGCCTACAGAATCTGGATTCTTCTTTCTAAACATGGCACAAAGTAACAATGTTATATGCCTAATAACAAATATCTTATTATTTTTAAGTAAAATATTTTTAAAACTCAAAAAACGCAGAAAATATGTATATATATGTATCACACATATATATACACATATATATATGCTATATGGTTATTTTTTGACCCACTTACAGGTTGCCACCTACGGTTAAAAATACATCATTAAGCAACGGAATACTAATCAGCCATAAAAAAGAATGAAATAATGCCATTTGCAGCAACATTGATGAACCTAGAGATTATCATACTAAGTGAAGTAAGTCGAAAAGAAAAAGACAAACACCATATGATATCAGTTATATGTGGAATCTAAAATATGACACAAAAGAACTTATTTATGAAACAGAAACAGACTCACAGATATAGAGAACAGACTTGTAGTTGCCAAAGGGGGTAAGGTAGGGGAGGGATGCATGGAGAGTGTGGGATTAGCAGATGCAAACTATTATATATAGAATGGATAAACAACAAGGTCCTACAGTATAGCACAGGGAACTATATTCAATGTCTTATAATAAACCATAATGGAAAAAAATATGAAAAAGAATATGTATATACATATATGTATAACTGAGTCACTTTGCTATACACCAGAAACTAATAAGCTAACACAGCATTCTAAATCAACTATAATTTAATAAAAAATAAATTTTAAAAAATACATCATTAAGGAAGTGCTTCCTGAGCAAGTTGGACAGAAAAGCCTCTCCTCTGAGTCCTGTGCTATCTTGTCCTGAGGATGTTTGCTTGCTTCTCTGTTCTCAAGTTCAAACCCCCTCATACTCCCTCACAGGCTCTAGATCAGAGGAGAGACACTCTATATGGCCAAGGCTTCTAGGATCTCCAGAATCTGCCCTAGCCACTTCTAATCTTACAGGATTTGGGACTAGGCCATGTTATTAGCAATACTTTGCTGAACAGCTAGGGAAACTAAGGATTTTCCAGAAAGTGAAGATTTTGCAGTGGGAGGAATGGGGTGGGAGGAATCTGACAGATAGTGGGTTTTTAAAACTTTCTTATATGGATGAATGAAAGAGTTAATAAAGGAGTGAAGAGTTAGAAAGAGATTTTACAGTGTATTTCTAAGCTTTGGCCAATTTCATTGTTCAGAGTCATTATTATGAAATTTACTACTACAAGTAAAGTAGTACACTTGAATGACTTTTTAAAAATCTAATGATTTATGTCTTTCTTTAATTCTGGAAAACTCCCAGTCTATTATCTCTTGTAATAATTTCTCTCCCTCATTCTGATACTCGCTCATCGGCCACACCAATTATATATATGTTGGATTTTCTCAGTAATCCTCTATAACTTTGTTTTTATTTTTTTATGTATTTATCTTGTTTTACCGCATTCCAGGTGATTTCCTGTTTACTCATGATAGGCTATACTATGATGCACAACAGAAACAAACAAAAAAAAGCCTCAGAAAGCAGAACAACAATTTACTTCTTGCCTATGTCATGGTTTAATGATGTTGGGCAGCTCTTTGAACAGATCTCCTCCAACCTATGACTTAGAAATATATTGTGTAATGTTGTGATACTGCTATCATCAACATGTGGTCTTCGGTATCTCCAAGGAAGGAGAAGTGCCTGGAGGATCACACAGGGTATTTTGTGGCCAGACCTAAAAGTGATACACATTAATCTCACTCATATTCTAATCACATAGCACCAATATCAATCCAAGGGCATTCAGGAGTGGTTTTCTTATGTGCCCAAGAAAATGAAATACCATTGGTGACTATCAAGCCAGCCCCTACCACATTTATTTAGTTTTCTCTTCCACTATATTCTTTCTCATTTACCTTATATAGTCTACTATTTATCTCATCTACTAAGTAATTTACTTAATTTTAATTTTCAATATTTTTGGTTAATTTGTATATATGCCTTTTCCAATTTAATAAACTGTTATCATTTTAAGAATGCTATTTCTTTATTTATCTCTTTCAGGATTCTAACCAAACTTATTTTAAACAAGTTGGCCATTCCCTTCATTATTACTTTTTCTTAGGCGTGACTTGTCCTATTTGTTGGGTATGCCAAGTGACTCTCATTATTATAAATTTATTTATGCGCTTTGTAATATTTGTATGAAAGCTAATTGTGCATGAGAAATTTTTCCCATTTCTCCCTCAAGTTAAAGTCCATTGCTATTCCAACAATCTTTTCTTTTGATGTGCTGATTTCAAAATTAATATGGAACTACAAAAGATTAAGAATAGTCAAAACAGTCTTAAAGAACAACAAGAAGTTGGGAAGACTTTACGAAAGAACTTGAAAATTTGATTAATTTGGGGTAAAATTAACACACTGAAAACACTGAGTCTTCTAATCTATTGCTACTGAGTCTCCCATATCTTAACTTCCTTAAATACTGTTTTTATAGTTTTCTACATAGAAGTTTTATTACATTTATCCTAGATATTTGGCATTGTTATGCTATTGAAAAAGGTGGCTTTTTAAGATTTTACTTTCTGGGAAACACAAAAGACTCTGAATAGCCAAAGCAATCTTGAGAAAGAAAAACAGAACTGGAGGAATCAGGCTCCCTGATTTCAGACTATACTACAAAGCTACAGTAATCAAGACAGTATGGTACTGGCAGAAAAACAGAAATATAGATCAATGGAACAGGATAGAAAGCCCAGAGATAAACCCACACACATATGGTCACCGTATCTTTCATAAAGGAGGCAAGAATATACAATGGAGAAAAGAAAGCCTCTTCAATAAGTGGAGCTGGGAAAACTGGACAGCTACATGTAAAAGAATGAATTTAGAACACTCCCTAACACCATACACAAAAATAAACTCAGAATGTATTAAAGACCTAAATGTAAGGCTGGACACTATAAAACTCTTAGAGGAAAACATAGGCAGAACACTCTTTGACATAAATCACAGCAAGATCTTTTTTGACCCACCTTCTTGAGTAATGGAAATAAAATCAAAAATAAACAAAGGAGACCTAATGAAACTTAAAAGCTTTTACACAGCAAAGGAAACCATAAACAAGACAAAAAGACAACCCTCAGAATGGGAGAAAATATTTGCAAATGAAGTAACTGAGAAAGGATTAGCCTCCAAAATATACAAGCAGCTCATGCAGCTCAATATCAAAAGAACAAACAACCCAATCCAAAAATGGGTGGAAGACCTAAATGGACATTTCTCCAAAGAAGACATACAGATTCCCAACAAACACATGAAAAGATGCTCAATATCACTAATCATTAGAAAAATGCAAATCAAAACTACAACGAGGTATCACCTCACACCAGTCAGAATGGCCATCATCAAAAAATCTACAAACAATAAATGCTGGGGAGGGTGTGGAGAAAAGGGAACCCCCCTGCACTGTTGGTGGGAATGTAAATTGATACAGCCACTATGGAGAACAGTATGGAGGTTCCTTAAAAAACTAAAAATAGAACTACCATATGACCCACTACTGGGCATATACCCTGAGAAAACCATAATTCAAAAATATACATGTACCACAATGTTCATTGCAGCACTATTTACAATTGCCAGGACATGGAAGCAACCTAAATGTCCATTGACAGATGAATGGATAAAGATGTGGCACATATATACAATGGACTATTACTCAGCCACAAAAAGGAACGAAACTGAGTTATTTGTAATGAGGTGGATGGACCTAGAGTCTGTCATACAGAGTTAAGTAAGTCAGAAAGAGAAAAACAAACACCGTATGCTAACTAACATATATAGAATCTAAAAAAATGGTACTGATGAACCTACTGGCAGGGCAGGAATAAAGATGCAGATGTAGAGAACAGACTTGAGGATACAGTGGGGAAGGGGAAGCTGGGATGAAGTAAGAGAGTAGCATGGACATATATGTGCTACCAAATGTAAAATGGGTGGCTAGCGGGAGGCTGCTGCATAGCACAAGGAGATCAGCTTGATGCTTTGTGATGACCTAGAGGGGTGGGATAGGGAGGATGGGAGGGAGGCTCAAGAGGGAGGGGATATGGGGATATATGTATAATTACAGCTGATTCACTTTGTTGTACAACAGAAACTAACACAGCACTGTAAAGCAATTACACTCCAATAAAGATATAAATAATAAATAAATAAATAAATACAATTTTACTTTCTGCTTGTTTCTAGAATATGGAAATTCAGTTGACTTTTGTATATTGACCTTTATCTGGCAATCTTGATAAACCCAGTTTTGATTCCAATAATTCTTTTGGATTTTTTATGTATACCATCATATTATTTATGAATAGTGACAGCTTGCTTCTTCCTTTCTCTCCTTATACCTTTCTTTTCTTCTTCTTGCCTTAATGTCCAGCCTAGTATGTCAAGTACATTTTTGGATAGCGGTGGTTGTAAAAGGCTTCCTTGTCTGCTTCCTTTTCTCACAGAGAAAGCTTTTCACATTTCACCATTAGTTAAGATGTTTACTGTAAACTCACTGTCACTACACTTTATCAAATTCTGTTCTTTCTACTGATATTTCTAATATGCTAATTTTTAAAATACATGAATGAGCATTTTCCCCAGAGGATCAACTGAACAAAATATTATGTAGTACTAAAAGCTGAAAGAGTAGCTAACATTTATTGGTGTTTATTTTGAGTCAGGTATTACTCCAAGTATTTTACTTATATTAAATAATTTAATGGTCATAACAACCACTGAGGAAGATTCTATTAATATAAACATCTTTCAGATGAAAAACCTGAGGCCCAGAGAGGTTAAGTACCTTGCCCAGGATCACACAACTTGTAAGTTGAGGAGCTGAGATTTGAATCCAGGAATCTCTATGTTTAAAATCTCTATGCTATATTGTCATTTCCATAACCTTCTTACATAGTACTAATATATGAGGTAAATTATATTAAGCCCTGGGCATAGAACCACATGCAAAGTAGGTGTTCAATAAATGCCAGTTCCTTCTGCTCATCTACTGTCCTCTGAACCAGCAAAACAAAACAAAACAAACAAAAAAGTCATACATTCCAAAGTTTAAGGCTTAATTTGAACTGATTCTACTCTAACAGTTTTCACCTCTTGGCCTGTGAGAAGAGAAGACACAATCATGAACTTATTCCAATTAAGCAAATCATCTCAGTTTCTAAAAATTTCTGACTCAGAGAGATGGAGATCCTGACCACACACTTTCCTTCCATCTTTCCCTGCTTCATCCTGAGAACAGCAGACAGGACATGTGTCATTCTAGCTACATTATTGTAAGACTGTTTTATCTTCAGAACTCATGTTCCATCTGAATGCAGCATGATCAAATGAATATTAAAATGGTAATATATCAAGCAAGTTCCTGATATTCCATTAAAGTTGGCCAGAACGTCATAATAATTTCCCCTCAAGCATTCTTATGGACTTTCCTTGCTTTCTCTTTTCTATTACATACACACACAGTTTCAAGTACTTTGTTTCTCGAGGGTTTTTTCCCCTTATGCTCTTATGACTATTTGTGTGCTTACAGTTAAAATTTATACACACTATTTTATAAATATATTTTTCCACATCTGCCTTTCCCACAGAAATGTGTGCACCTTGATGGAAGGCACTATTTTATGTTTATTTTTGTATCCCTACTACCTTGCACAGAACATGACAATAGTCATGGCTAAATGAATGTTAGTTGAATGGATGGATGGATGAACGAACCCAACCAAGAGTGACCCTTTAGAGCTCCATTTTGGGTTCTTCACTGACATTCTTTACTTCTGTTACCCAGATCTCTCTGGGCACAAAAATACATCTGTTTGTCTTTCTGCTTCAGAAATATTACCCCTTTTCTTCATGCTATTATGTTCAAATTGCTTCCCAGATGATGGACAGTTTGCTTTTTTTCCCACTGGCTTACCTAACATGACCCTCTGTGGTTTCTCAGACATGTTACCAGTCTCCTTTCCTTTCCTTACTGATTTGCATTTAGCAAGTGAATGAAAGCAAGGAACTGGTTCAAAGGAGTTCAACTTCTAATGCGCTGCTCACAGGGCTGCCAGAAATTACAGGCGGTGCCTCAATGCAGTCCTCTGCAAATAGACATCTAAACACTACAGAAGTCCATGCTTATGCAATTTTAAGGCTTTAAGTCAGAACAACAAGGAACTGTCATTGTTTTTTTTATCTATTCAACTCCCCCAAAAATGTCTGAGGTTGAATTGCAGCTGGTTGATCATTTTGGCTCAACATCTGAGTCCTGACTTTGGGGCCTGGGTAGATAGATAGAGGGCATCCAGAAAGCAATCCTACCTGCTGTACTTTCAGCCTAACAATATATTTTTGTGATTAAGTGCTTTTGTGGTGCATGTTTGCATGCAGCCATTGGGGGTGTGTGTATGTGTGTGTGCATGCTTAGTTGAAATATGGATGTTTTCTTTCATTCAGCTTGAATGTAAAGGCAGCTCCCTGAATCGCCTCGGGGTACTTTTCAAATTCCCTGTGATATTACCCAGTTGGAATTATGCACACTCATTTTCTAAATTCTGCAAGGAAAATTGTTGAATTCTCTGTGACATTTACCATAACTCTGAAAATTTATGCTGTTTTTTTTCTCTTCTCCCACCCCTATCCCCTATTCAAAAGTGTTCGTCTTCTCCTGGCTCCATCTCCTTGAGTGTTAAATGCTTTTAGAAAACGTTCATTTTTATTATCAGCCATCTTGCTCTATTTTATTTGCTACAGAATTATTCCATAGTCTAGTCTGTTTCTTGGCTATAAAAAGAGAATACCATGATTTGGTACATCCCAGTCATGAATCCGGGATACCATATCCGTCTCATATGTGTTAAGTTTTAACGCAACAATATCAAAATCCTCTATAGACGGATATAATATACTCTAAATTCCTGAAGTAAAGGAAACACAGTGTATGGAGTCTTAATCTCTCCTTTTCTCATGATCGCCCCCACTTAAACATTTCCCTTGGCTTTCTATTAACAGGGGTTAATAGAAAGCCAGGGATTCTCACACTGTAAGGTATCTTAAAATCTCCCAGATAGATTGTAAAAACTGTAGTTTCCCCACAACCTACTCTCAGAGATTCTGATTCAGAAAGTCTGCATTGGGACCTTGGAAGCTGCATTTCTAAGAAGGAATCCTACTGGGTTTGATGCAGGAAGCTCAGGGATCACATTTTGAAAAGCACTGATGACTGGATGAAATCCAACCTTTTAACATTGCACTACACCTTCTATCAGTGATCCCCTAACACTCTCTTCTCTTTACCTGACACTGCCCTAAATGTTCACAGCCCATCTTTTCTGATCTTCTCACCACCTCTCCAGAGGTCCCCATGCCCGTATCACTTCTTCATCTTTGCATGTGCTCAGAATGTCCTTTCCCTCTGCCCAGAGGGATCCCTACTCATTTCTTCAAGATCTATTTGCAATATCCCCTTCTTGGTGCAGCCAGAAGCCAGCAACTTTCTTTGTTATGAATGAATGAATAAATGAATCAATGAATCAACAACCACTTATCAAATACCTGCTAAGTGCTAAATGCTTAAATATTTGCAATCTCATTTACTTCTTTAACCTTACAAGGACCATTTATCCTTCTCATTTTACAGATGAGGTCACTGAGTGTTGGAGATGATAAGTGACTTTTCCTAAAGTTAAAGTTAGTTATCAGGATGGATGATCAAACCCACCTCCAATGATTCCACAGTCAATACTCTTCCCTCTCCTTCACTGCCTTTCATAGCTCCTGTTCACTGAATTTCCTTATCACTTTATCTGTGACTCACTGTGACCCTAATCAGACTCCACTGTACTTATTCCTTTACAGGCTTCCTTTATGTGCTATATGGTATTCTCTTCAAGGTCAGAGGCCAAGCTCTCTGCTCAGTAGCTAGACATAGTAGACATGCATTATATTAGTTGACTGAATGAATGAATGATACACTGAGTAAATGTAAGCCTATATTATTGAGCACTTACTGTGGTGGATGTTGTCACTTTAAAGCCACTCAATATGCATTTCCCCTTTAAAATAGCTTCCTGATTTACTACTGGGATATTATCTTTTCCGCATTGTATGTAATTTTGTAGGCAGTATAATTCTAGGCAACTCTTTTACACAAAAGAAACTGAAAAAGGAGAACTCCTGAGTGGTGACTCAAGGATTGGGGAAATTTTGTTAAGTTCCTTCATTTTAGCAATGGCAACAGTTCAGATTATTGAGATAGCTTCAGGGCTCCTGCCTCCTACTTTCTGGAGCTTCTATGGTTCCCATCTATCCTCAAGCCCCATCCCCCAGCATCCCAGAGACCTTGTGAATCCTCCATGCCCAGGCAATAAATTCCTTTTTATAAGACACAGATTCTGCTGCTCTCAGTCAAAAATCATAACTGATATGCCTATTCTTCAGAGAAGCCATTTTAGCTTTCCTTGCTGCACAGTATGATTTTTACAAGCAAGCAAAACCTATGGAATAGAACTAGATATGTAAAAATTGCATGCTACTCTTAGGACGTGAGCTGTGATAAGCAACCTTTAACATCAAAATGCTTTTAAAGGTTTGTTTTGAGTTGATTATTCATGTTGACCCTTCTTAACAGAGTGGAAGCAGGGTTTTTACTCTCATTTTATAAGACAGGCCATTTATGGTGTCCAGAGGCAATGTAAATTTGTGACTCATATTTATAAATGGCAATAGTGGCCACTGAGTTTGACATTATTTTCCCAAAGGGAATAATAAGATTTTATGAGTTTTTGCCAATATTTGCTTACTTGCAGATGTGATTAGACAAGAGCAAGTGCCTTCCTGGTGCAAAGACTCTGTTAAGGGAAAACAAAGAATTGGAGTTCACAGCATAATAATAATAATAATAAAAGCTTATAGAGATTAATGTACTTTGAAAGGGAGTATTTACATGCCCAGATAAAAAGCTCAGATTTGAAAGGTGTTTTGTTGCTACACAGAATAAGAGATGAAACTATTTTCAATAAACCTAGTGGCTAATAAAAGCTCTCAGAGAAGAGGATATTCATTCATTCATTCTTTCATTCTTGGAACCAACATTTATTGAACACTGGATACGTGCTAGGTGCTGGGAATGAAAAGACGAACAAATACAGTCCTACAGAGGAGGTAATATCTGATCTGCATTTAGATAAATGAGCAGATTGTTTCAGCCCAAGTAGCAATAGCTTGGTACAGTGGAACCATTAATTCTATCTTTTTCTCAATCAATAATTTATCAGAAATATGCAGTTAGCTTCTTCTCTGAGCAAATTATTATGTTAGATCCTTTGACATAGGCAAAAGACACATCAAAGAAGCCTAAATCATGGTTCCTGCCCTAGAGAAGTTTATGGTCCACTTAGAGAGCTAATATGAAACTTCATAAAGTAAAAGGGAATGATATGAGAGAATTTGTATCTCAGTAACTTGTGTAGTAAGTGCTGCAAGTGCTGTAAGAGTTCAGAGAAGTCAAGTTAGCGTATGATAGCACAATTGGGGAAGGAATCATGAAGGAAATGGGATTCGACATAGAACTGAAAGGAAAAAAAAGCTCAGAATTGGAAAGTGAGCTTAGAGGTATTTCATGCACCTCCTTGCCCTTGCCCCGCATCCTCTCTCCTAATTTTACAGATTAAGAATCTGAGATTCAGAAAGATTAAGTGATTTGTAGAAATGTAGACAGCTAGCAAGTTACAGAGCCAAGATGAAACTTACAATCTTAAAAGATTTTGAAAGGAAGACAGAAAAGGGAGAGTTGTTGAGACTGTGTTGGGGAGTAGTGGGAAATTTAAATGGGTAGGTGAGGGAGGTGACCATGGAGGTTTTTGAAAGCAGGAAGAGTTGACAAGACTTGAGGTTGCAGGAAGGGAGATGTAATTGGAAAATTCTGAGTGCACAGTGGTCCTACCAACTTGGGAAGCTGGTTTGGAAAGATGAAAAGCAGAAGAAGACTAATTATAGACAAACTGAATTTGAGATTATAGCAATGAATCAGCAAACAAATATCCAGCTTTTTTCCAATATATTATATTATAACATCAATAGTTGGCAACGTTCAAGAGATCTGACAATATTTACTTATCATTTAATGTTTCATTGCAGTCTAACATTTTAATGTTAAAAGCCTTCTCTTTCAGAAATCCAACCACAACAAAATGTAGCACCATTATATAAAAGAAGAATCTGGTAGGCACACTGTATTCTGAGTTCCAGCAACATACCTCCCTAGCCTCCAGCAAGAACAAAGTTGGGTTTCCAGGCAAGGAGACAAAAGACCAAATTTACTAACATTCTTATGCAGAATTGCTCATGATGTCTTATTGAATAAATAGCCATTTCAATGAATAGGTGAGTGGATGGAGGGATAGATAGATGGACAGAAGAGTGAATATGAATGAAAAGTTACCATGGCAAAGTCTGGAAGATTATTAAAGAAATTTCTAAAACATTACCTTGCTCTAAGTAGCAAATTTTATGTTTTCCCTCAAAAGATAGAAACCTTTTCAAAAATGTATTTACTCTTCTGATGGATACCCAAAGGAAGAGGAAGAATGAGTTTTATTTGGATTTAGTTGGTGTCTGCTTGATGGCACTCTTCTAGTAAGAGGCAAGAGAGGGGTGATAAATCAGTTGACTGCATAATTCATAAACATAAAATTTGAAATAAGACATAAGTGTTTCAAAGGAACATTTTAAGCAAAGTAAATGGAGAATCCTTACTACATAATAATTTACTATTGATTGCATTTGAGAATATCAACAGGCACAACGCAACAGGTACACAGGATACACGGAGTTTCTCTTATAAATAAATAGTACAATGTTCCACAAAGAAAACTGAGTATAAAATGATAGTTAAAAAAAAAAACTTAGGAAAGTATAAGCACTTAGTAAGGTATATCATAGGAGTATGTTCTGAGAAACCAATGTTGATGTTTTACCATAATATTTGACTTGTTCATCATAAATTTTTAGCTTGTTAAGTCACATTTAATAACCATAAAATGTAATTACACAGTAGTTACCAATGTCATTTTAAGTTTATTTCACATCAGCCAGATTTACTCTACACTGCATAGATCCTAAATCACAACAGAGCTCTTAGAACAATCAATATTTAATTAACTTATAATTACTCATACTAACTGCCTTTTAAATGTAAATTAAATGCTACCATGTGACATTTAAAGGGATTATCATTTTTCCTGTTAGGTCACTGTATATTATGTTTATTGCCATAATTTATCCTTATTGCTAGTGAGAGTATTTGTAGTCTCAGAAGATGTATAAATTTGCAGAACATTAAGAAAAACAAGGCACTAATAACTGTGTTGTATTATCTTCTAAAGCCATAATTTAGAAGAAGAATAAATAACACCTTTTTTTTATATTTAGCAATTCTGATCTTGTTCACAGGGACATACTGACTGCTTGCTGCTCAAACTTCCCAGGGGCTCAAAGGAATTCCCCCATTTACAACAAATGCCCTGGTACCCTGCAGCGACCAGTCAGGGTCCAGGTGTGAACAGATTGCACTGATCCAGTTAGATGATGCTCTCTGCTTATAGATTCCATTCCCTTGAAAGCTGTAGAAATGTTTTCAGACCTCGGGGTGCCATTGAGAAGGAAGCTGTTTCAGTGCACTAAATGGTACTCTACTGGTTAGAAAGCATCTATTGAGTACATATCCAGAGTGGCAGGACAAAGGAACAAGAGATAGCTTCAGCTAGTAGATTGGAAATGGCTTCTAATTCGATTGTTAATTTCTGAGAGGGCTAGTAATCAGTCTTATATCTTTGGTATCCTTCATGGCATCTAGATCTGTGACTGGTCTATTGCAAGCATGCTTCTATTACTTAATTTGCTACACAATGGGAAACCCCAATAATTTATTTTTAAGGAAGGTCCCTTACATTCAACACCAAACCACTCTAGCACTAGAATCAAGCCACGGTTAAGAAAACTGAATTCAAAGATGCCTATGAAATCAGGAGATCCCAGGGAAATGCTACGGTTTGCAACAGGGAGACCCATGCCCAATCTACTAGAACATGAATTCCAATGAGAACAGCACCTGGCTGTAGGTTCAGGAGAGGCTCCATTTGCAGAGATGTCCTCAGGTGACATAAATGTCCAATGGTATGTGGCTACTGACACTGTGTTCCAATATTACAGATATAAGAGGGATAACTGGAGACCATGGTGACTAGGAAGACAGGCCTCATCTATAGGGAACAACTGTTACTAACTCTAGCCAACTGTTAGCATACCTTCTAAATTTTTCAAAAAATTATGGAAATCCAGATTTTTATGTGAAATCAGATCATATGGCAACTAATTTGAATTTTTTTCAAGTATGAGTTTCCATTGTACAAGCAACATGAATCACAACTTTGGATTCTATGTGGCTCATGGTGGTTAGTTAGCAACCTCTACTCTATTGTGTCTAACACAAACCCTTCACTCCAATCCAACAGCTTCCCAACAGATCTCCAAGCCCCTTACTGCTCCACACCTCCACTACTTCTAGATCTAAATACATCATTCACTGGCTTGAATTTCTTCTGAGCTTCCCTGTTATCTGGAATAAAGTCCAAATCTTTGGTGAACTTCATTAGGTCCTATCTACAGTCTTAACTCTAACTACCCCAGAGCTCAAGGTTCCTGTATCAAAAAACTCCAAACATTTCACAACTTCCCAAGTATGCCATGACATTTTGCACACATATGTGAATGCACATGCTATTCTCTCTAGGTGCAATGCCTCCCTGCTCCTGCCCCCTCTGCCTGGACAATCCCACTTAGTCTCCAAGCCTCAGAGTCAGTGACTCCTTTTCCAGGAAGATTTCCCTACTTGTACCAATAGTTTCTCCTTAGCTCCTTTAGCATTTATTACATCAGATTGTAAATATGTATTTATTTGTCTCTCTTTATCAGACTGTGAATTCTTTGGGAGTGAAGAATAATCCTCCCCATCTTTGCATTCTCTGTGCCTAATAAAGTGACTGGTTTTTATTAATATTTTATGAATAAATGCATAAATCCAATATTGACACCTTGATATTTTATTGGCAAAGCACAGATTTTGTAAAATATGAACTGTATTTAGGGAGTATGCATAGATACGTATGTGTTCATGGAAGAAGTGAGTTAATAAGTAAATGTATCAGCCAAAATATAGCAGACGGGCTATAAGAAATACATGCCAGGTACTGGACATTCCAGAGATATGCTGAAATGGCATTGAAGCAGGGCTGAAGAAGACTGTAAAAGAAGCCTGGTATTAAGGCAGAATGAATGGTCATGAGATAAGTGCCAATATAAAAGTCTGAGAGACTGAAAAGCAGCCTGTGGGAGAGTGAAATACTGGGTAGTACCCAAGTTTTGATTACTCTAAGCATTCCACATCCTGTCATCAAGTAGAAGTGTCTCTGGAATTGTGAACTTGCCCCTGAGACCCACCCATGAGAAAAGGAAGTAAGGATGGGTTGGCAGACCTGCTGGGGGAGACAGGGATGAGGCCGGATAAAGGGTGATGATTGTGCTATGGCCTAAATGCTGAACAGGCGATCTGGACTCTGGTCTACACTGACTCAGTGTGAACTTCAGGCAAAGCATGCACAGCATGTAAATTCTCTTGGCCTTTGTCTCCATTTGTAAATAAAGGATCTTGATACAAAATTCTGAAGATCCATTCCAACTCACTAACTGTGATTCTATTTAGTCTACGAATGTCTAAACCACATCTGGGGGAAACTTCTCTGAGTCTAGAATTGCTCAACCCTAGGGGTTGAAAAGAAACAGACGTACTGCAATAATACCAGAAGGTGAGCTCTGTGGGGTCAGGGATTTTCATCTGTTAGGTTCACTCCTACAAGACCTGTATCCAGCATAGTAACTGGCACATACTAGGCTCTCAGTAAACATTTGTTGATTAATGAATTGGGGAAATATCTCACAAAGACACTCCAAAGCCTATTCTAAGCCTGGACAGGCTGTCTATATGCCAGTCTTATCAATAAGCTTGTGTGTGTGTGTGTGTGTGTGTGTGTGTGTGTGTGTGTGTGTGTGTGTATTCACCTGGAAATCTAGGTTATTCTTTCCTGTACCAACTTTTGGCAAAACTCCTTCTCATTGTGTTTCGGAACAATTCTATGCAGTGTGTGGTTATTTGTGCCACACAACTACAGCATGAACGTGGACACAGCCATGTGGCAAATGAGTCTCATTCTGTCCTAGATCTACCCCCAAATGTCCATCAAGACTCTCCCAGGCATTGTAGGTTCCATTCCTGGAATCAAAGTGAACCCAGACAAATGGATAATAGCACCTTCCTCCCTGGAAAGTATGGTCTAAACAATTCTAGCTCAGCAGTTTTCAAACTGGGCTCTTCATGGCCCTTGAATTCCATGAAATCACATGGAGAACTGAGTGGGTAGGGCTCTGAGCTCTCCATCTCCTGCACTAACTGAAGAAATATCATGTTTATCTACCATGTGTTGAGTTTCCCATAAAATTTTTAATTTGAAGAAAGAATTCACTGTTTTAAAAATGTTTGAAAACCCTTGAATATTCTACTCAAAATGTCCAAGTGCCTATAGGTGAATAATAGTAATAGCTAATACTAAGGAGCACTTACTAAATGCTATGTTCTGATCTAAGAACTTTACATGTATTCATTCATTTAATCCTCACAACATCCCTAAGGCATAGGTATTGCTATTATTCTTAGTTTTCAGATGCAGGGGCACAAAGAGGTTAGAAAACTTTCTCAAAGTCATGCATAGCTAGTAATTAAATTAGCAAGACTGATATTCAAAGTGAAGCTCCAGAATTCATGCTCTTAACCACTCTATTATACTACCTAGGAAAAGTCAAAAGTAAGCACCCTCTGCCGGCTTCAAAGTAGGTTTTGCTTCTGGAAATCTCTCTAATAATTTTTGCATGATCCTCCTTGATAGACAACAAAATTTTCAACTAAAAGCAAAAGCATTATCTGCCCTGGAACTTTAAAACTGCATCTTGCTTCACTTCCCTCAAACTCATGGAATTAACAAGTTGATATGGAACTTGAATTTGTCCCCTCGCCATTTGGACTTAAAGGTTTAACTTAATATGGGGCAGCACCTCTGTCGTACACCTAACTGGCTCTGGCCCTTTAAGGCAACCCAAATACTCAGGTGCCATATACTTATCAATGAATAATGACAAGCTAAAAATACCCTATGTTAATCATGGCAATCCCCCTAGATCCTGCTTGCTTGTACCTCACCTGCTGCCTCTCTAAACCCTATCTCCATTCTGCTGTGAACTCTTGGCTCTGAAACCCTATTCCATCTTGCTCCAGGACCCATGGCCTTAGTGTTGCTTCTTGGCTTGCCAGAACCTGATGGGCTCAGATTTGGCTTGTTTCTCTGGCTCTCTCAGCCAAGTACCGTCTCATGTTTGAATCCTGCTGTAGTCCCTGTCCTTTGGAATACAATTTCCAACACTAACCAGTGTCCTGGTCTAGGATGCCCAAGCCCCTCTCCTTTAGGGCTGTACGCAGATGTTGCCCTCCTCATTTTAGCCTAAATTCTAGTTTATCGCAATTCACTGTGCAGGAGCTTTTAGCATTCGCCACAGCCAGAGTTGGGTCATTTATAACATGACTGGAGCAACTGAGTAATGACAAGGTGAGACTGAATGAGTCTTTTAGAAACTCTAAAAAATGAGTAAGAAGATTGTAAAGAAAGCCAAGGAAAGGTAATTGTATTGCCTCACTTCCAACCTGTTACAACTGTAAAGAATTTTTAAAGAGGGGTTTCAAAACCAAGGCTCAGAGAATTGAAAACTGAAGATGTGCTATGGAAAGGTTCTCACCACTGGGGGATGGGTCACTGGAGGAAGCCCTCCCCTAGATATTAATACACTTATACATTTAGTACTTTATGTAACCTCAGAAATTTAATGAAGTAATTTTTTAAAATTCAGATATTTACTATTCACCCGGCTGCTACTAATCCTCCACTCTTCAAACAAAGGAGAGCACGAATCATAGAAAATGGCCTGGATGTATCTTGCTGCATGTGGATTTCCAAGAATTTGTAACTGTATTTTCTAGCCCTAAAAGTCATTCAACTTGATGCACAACTATTAACTCCAGAGTCATAGGAAGTTAAACTGGGGTTAGGGTGTTTATAAATTACAGTCTATTAGAATAAGAGAGAGATGGAGTGTCCTATGCTCTCCGCTAACCTATGCTGATTTTAATCCAAGTGTAATATTGACAAAATCCATATGCCTGGCAGTTATGCTTTAAAGGCATCATCTGAGTGGCATTTTGCAATAAATGATTAGATGAATAGCTTGCTCCCTGCTGGGCCAGTAGAGTTTGCTTTGTTTTATTAGTTATTAGTCTGCAATATTTAGAACATGTGGCTGCTGAAAGAGACCCAGGATGTACTCATACTTAGAACAAAGAATAGAAGGGGTATGCAAGGGCTTTGAGGATGTTTGTTTTTCTTTCAGAAGAATAGGTTAAGCAGAGGAATCATAAGCTTTTATTGAAGCCCTACTAGTTCTAGACACTGCCCAAGGCACTTATCATGGTCATGAAAATGTCTCTCAGATCTCTGTGAGGAGAATGATTGATCTAGGCCTCAGCTGCTACACTGTGAAATCTATCACTGACTTCTCTGGAGGTCATGTTTCCCATGAGCTGCTTCTAACCAACTGATTATGGTTGGATATTGAGTTGGGTCCATTTCTGGAAGATGAGGAACTCTTCTGGTGGGAGACTTTGGCTCAGGGACTTTCTTAGAACTATGCTGCAATCTAAGACTCTTCCACCCATGCCTCCTTCCTTCCCTCTCTCCTTCACAAGAGTCGTATCTGTGCTACATTCTGATGGCTCTTCCAACTACCCTTCCTTCACTCCTTACCCACTTTCTCTTACAGTCATTCCTCTAATAAATCTATTGCATATCTAATCCCATTTTAGTGTCTGCTTCTCAGATGACCCAGACTTACACAATAGTTTTATATACATTGATTTAGTTTACTCCTTACAAAAAGCTTATGAAATAGTTTATTAATCGAACTAATTTTAAAGCATATATAAGTGATTCTTTTTAAGAAGAAAACATGTTCAAGAAATGGTAACAGGTGGGAAGAGGTCTAATTTTTGTGTGTCTGAAAAGTCCAGGGGAAAACCCGCAGGCATGGCTGGGTCTAAAGATTTGATCCATGTCATCAAGAATTACTTTCTGCCTATCTTTCGGCTCTAAAGTTCTCTGTTTTGGCCCTATTCTATGAGAGCTTATGCTTTTGTATTAACTCCAGGTTTACATCCTCCTCTTAGCAACTCCAATGGTGGAGAGCTTCTATCTTTCCAACAACTCCAGTCAGACTCCTAGACATGGCTTTGATTGACCTGAATCAAATCACATATCCGTACCTGAAGTAATCATCATGGCCTGGAGGATGGGATACACTGATTCTAGCTTAACGCTAGAACATGATCCCACCCTAAACCTAGGGGAAAGATCAGCCTCATTTAGCCACATGGACTGAGAATAGGGAAGAGGTGATTTCCATAGTGGAAAATTAGGATGTTCTTTTCAAAAGAAGGGGAACAGTTTCTGAGCATCATATGTTGATCACAGAAATATGTTACAGATTGGAAAATGGAAAACCAGGAATGTTAAACCATCTGCATAAGGAAGTGGTTCTTAAACTTTAGCACGCATCAGAATTACTTGGAGGGCTTGTTAAAACACATATTGCTGGGCTTTACCCTCAGAATTTCTGATTTACTAGGTGTATATTGAGTCACAAGAATTTGCATTTCTAACAAGTTCCTAGGTGATGTTGATGCTGGTCTGAACCACTGCTCTGAATAAGTAAAAAGTGTTAACCCTTTTGAGTAATTTCTAAGTTCCAGGCGCTGTTATAAGGTTTACATACATTATCTCATTTAGTCTTCACAATAATGCTAGGAGGTAATTACTATTATTATCTCTATTTTTAGATTTTGGGAAGCTAAGAAAAAGCCTAAGTAACTTTACCAAGGACACATATTAGAAAGTGTCAAAGTTGGAACTGAAACTCAAATGGCTCCTTAAACTTGCCTAAGACAAACAGCCAGGAGGATGACATCTGCCTTGGGAAAATAGAAACCAACTAGTTCCCCACTATTGGGTTATCCATGGCCTATGTGATTTGAAGTTTAAAAATCAATTAACTACCATTTCTCCAAGATCATCCATGTTAATTATATCTTAAGCACACACAGGCACATAAAGTGATTATAAAAAATATGGTAATGGTTTCACACCAATTTATAACCCAGACCAGAATCCACACTATGGAAACACCTAGAAAGGACATGTTTCTCTCAGATATTTCCTCTTGAGTTCCTGCTGCAGTGTGAAATTTTAATATCTCATAAACTATATAGCAGTCATAAACCACCATCCCTTTTTATCTAGTTTCTAATGCAAGAAAAAGCACCTTCTTAATAATGACCTAAACCTATCTCATGAAATAATGCTCAAGGATGATGAACTCTAAATTATGAGTGATTACTTTTAAATTCATGGCAACTTTCCTGAGCATTTTTACTACCTGCTTAATTTCTCCAGCAAACCATAGTCATTGTTACCCATAATATAAGCAGTTCATCTAGAGGAAAGAATTCTTAGTTTCCTTATAGGTTTATTGAATTTTAAAGAAGAATTTATCACATCAGACCATGGCACATCCTGCTGCCAAGCACAACCTTGTGTTTACCAAAACTGAAACATAAAAAATTATTAATTCCAGCCTCCAAATAGCCTGCATTTGAAGCAGGGAAACCACGAAAGTCAGACATGAAGGGAAAAATAAAAGAATTCATGGCAACTAGGATTTTAAACTCTGAATATTATGAACTATAATTCAATCTCAGGAGCTGCATTTATTCAATAAAGAATTGTAACAAATTTGCTATGCACAAGGCCCTGTGCTAAACACTGCAGAGGATGCAAAGAACATTAAAACATGAACACTTCCCCTAAAGAAATAACAGTCTGATAAGGGAATGGATACAATACCTATGGTTTTTGAACAGCTATAACTAGCTGGATCTCAGACTAGATACCTAGTTAGGGTAATGGCTATCGTGTTCTATCAAGGATATTCAAAAATGCAGTAGCTCAAACAAGATCTCCAGGATGGGTACCTGGTCTCTGCTCCAAGAAACAATAAGGGACCCAGGGCTAAAAAGACACATCTGCCATCCTAACAGCATCTAGAATCTAGGATCTTGCCACCTGCATGGACAAAACACAAAGGTGCCACTATGTCTTGGTTCCACCAGGAAGAAAGAAGAAAGAGAACATGGAGACAACAGGCACAATGCCTTAATGCCAGAAGTGGCACATATTACCTCTGTTTACATTCCATTGGAAAGAATTTAGTAATAGGGCTAGGCCTAATCACAAGGGAAGATAGAAAATGAGGGAGGATGAAATTTGGTAGTCACCTAGCCATCTCTTCTCTAATACTTCACATGATTTATTTCACTTGGTGCGCACAACTCTACAATGACGTAGCTATCTTTATTTCCACATTATATATGATTCCACATTATATATGAGGCTTAGAGAGGCTAAACAACTGGTACAAGTTCGCATTAAGCCATTGAACAGAAGAATTGGAATTCAAACCACAACATACCTGGCCTCCTGCCCGTGCATGCAGCCATTATGAAAGGGAACAGCTATGATACACCACCTTCTCATCACTCTAAACACGACTGGCTTTAATACTGGGTAGAGTGTGAAAAGAAGTTCTTTTTCTTTTAATGTGAGAGTAGTTAATTAGTAATGATGTATATATGAGTTCATAAAAGTTGTGAATCTTGACATGAGGCCAAAAAAGTACAGTCTGTGACCCACCTACCACGGACAGAGAGCCATTTATTTCTCTACGGCTTGTGTCCCGCTAATTTTTTCATCCCGTTTTTGTATTTTACTGGGGATAGTGTCGGGTAATGTTATTATAATTAAGTAGCCTCCAAATAGAAGGTGTTATTTGGCCAGAGCCAAGAGGAATCGCAATCAAGGCAGAGCTGATTGTGAACGCTAAGCTGAAAACTATAACTGAGCTGCATGACATTTGAAAGACTGGGGAATTGTTTTTATTGTCGTTTTGTTTCACAAGTACGATTTGATTTCTACAGGTTTTTTTATTCACCATATTTCAAATGTCTGCCACCATGTACCAAAGCAGACAGGTATGTGATGCCTGCAAAGGGAATCGTGAGCTGTCTGCCACTTGGAATGTGAAGACAGGCATAGTGGCTCTTTATTTCAAAAGGGTATCTGCCACTTTCTGAAGGTAACTCATGAACATCTGCAGGATTGGGAATGCAAAGAGAAAAATAAAAGGAAGGATAAGAGAGGGCATGCTGGAGCAAGGAAACAAAAACTTTGGTAAATGCCAGTGTTTAAAAAATATCTAAGTGAGTATTAAAGAGCCAAAGAACCATTTTGGATATCTGAGATTTTTTTTAAGCTCTTTAAGATGAAAGAGAATTCAGAACCCAGTGATTTTTACTAGACAGCTGATCACCTTCTGCTTAGGAATGACATCTGCTAGGCAGCTAGCATTCAGGACGGGAAGGAGTGATTAGCCTGCGCTCACTACACTGTCATACAACTTTACCCATGGCTGGCAAAACACCCATCAGTGAAACAGCAGCAGCAGCAGCAGCAGCCCTGTCATCTCACTGAGAAAGGAGGGATGGTGTTGGCTGATAAGTGACAGAAAGCTTGACATCTGGCCATTTATCATTTGAAAAACTCCACCAGACAAAAGGAAGTGCAGCAGATGTGCAATGTGAGGACAATTCAGGTGAAATAAACCATCGAACCTCCCCCTCCATATTTCATATATGCATCCAGAGCAATGGGCCAGGAACTACACCACACTATGGTCTTTTCTTCCACCCTGGGGTCCTCCAAATGTCTTCATGGCCATGATTCACTTCCAGTGTGTCCTATCAGGGAGGGACATAGTCTTGCTCTTTCTTTTCCCAATATCCTTTCTAAGGCTATGGATCTACTTTAAGAGGCAGGGGAAACATGAGACAAGAAGTAGTAGCTCTTCTCAGATTGATCAAAGTGTCTATACACATCGGAAAATTCATCAGAGGCCAAGATGGGGTAGAAACAAGGGATGGATATTATTGTGAGACAGTTCTCCATGGATCTCTCACAATTCTGCACATCTTCCCAGAAGAGGCAGCTTTTGTTCCAGACTATTTTTTAAATAGTATCTACATAGCAAAGAGCCTTGGAAGATAGAGATAGTTTCTCCTTATGAAGGAGGTGGCGGGTTTGTTTACTGTCCAGTATAATAGAGATAATGTCTCCCCTGGGACAGAGGTTGGGTAGGTCTATTTGCAGGCTGTTATGAAGGATTTAGATTTCCTAATCTTGGGGTTCCTCAGCTGTGACACAAACCCATTGCATGTACTGCATTTCTTCGGCTTCTGCATCACCCCTGTGAGACTTGGGTGAAAAGAGAAACCGATACCAATATGAAGCTCATGTTGTTTGCAGTGCCATGAGTAAGAAAGTTCTTTGTCTGTAATCCAGGAGTCTTGTGTTTTCTGCTTGCATCCATGAAACTATATAGCAGGCTGACTTGTCAGGTTGCCAGTAGGGTAAAACTGCAGATCCTTCACAGTCTGGACAAGCAACTCTCTGTAGTTTTGTCTAACACTTAGTCTCAACTTAATCCCAAGAAGACTTTATTTTTCCCTCATCTATGTACCACTGTTGTTTATACAAATCCTATTATGACACTATTGAAAGTCAATATTCAAATGAATGTCTTTCCCTCACATGCTTTCTGCTCTTAAGACAAAGGTCCATGCCTTAGTCATTTTTGTAGCTTCAACTACTAGTATAAAATAGATGCTTAATAAATGAATCAAGTTAGGGTATTTGAAACAGCCAACTGGCGTTCCTCAGATATTAGTTGTCTTCTTGGCATAGTAAACTCTCCATCTGGTTCCTACTTATGGATGAAGTTGTAAGATATTTTTGTCCAATCATAGATTCAGCCATCATGACAACTGTTAGCACAAGCACTCAATTACCCACAATTTCATCTGGCAGTGGCAATACTACAAGAATAATCTATAGCTGAGAGGCACAAAGAGGCTACTGCAGTGATTCTGCTTGTTGGAAAACCCCAGCAAAAAGTCCTGCTGTAGTTGAGTATTTCTCCAAATGTCTTTGCCTATATTCTAGGGCAAACACAATCTGGGAATAAAGTGTTCTTAGCAGGACTATGGCATCTTTTCTGAGATTCCAATGTTCCTACCATAAAGAAGGTAACAGTACCATGGTTTCCAAGACTAACTGTGATTCCTCCATAGTTTTCCCAAGAAGGACAAACTTATTTATTTACCCTCCCATAACTCTTGGTTCTCTTCAGCACCCTTTTCTTCCCCTCTCCCCCCACTAATGGGGGTAGATCTGAATGACAGATGTTCAAGGAAGCAACGATGGTTTCTACTGTTCCCACCAATAAAATATGGTGTCATTTTCTAAAAGGGGACATTGAGAACAAATCTCTGTGGGAAGAGATTTATAGTTAGAGTGAAATAGGAACCTTTTCTTTTCTCAAGATCTTTTTTTGAAGGGAAGTAAAAATTCCCTCTATGCAAGCATAGTTTGATCATAACTATTGTATTTGGCAATACAATTCAAAAGCTCATCTTCCACCAAAGTGAAGAAATATATTTGAAGCAGCTTCCTCAATCCTCTCACTCTCACTCTCAAGAAAAACCAAAGGGTATAAAATTTTTCAGATTCTACAATACCCTTGAGTTAAAAGAAACTGGACACATGTGTAAAACAGATTTCTAGAGATGTATAAATAAATGTTACTAAATGAAATCAGTCTCCTCAAAGTCTATAAAAGATATTGTTAAGTACTGATGAAAGACAGTGTCTTTATTTCCACCTTTGAAGAGAGATTATATTTTAATTAAACAGCTTTACCCAGATTACCGTATTTTAAGAATGAATAATTCACCTTTATTGCTTCTTCTGTTTCTTACCCCTCACTGATAACACTCTGTGATTTAAAATGATTTGGGACACTGCTTTCTAATATGAAAGAAAAAAGGAACAAACAGTATATTCTAATAACCTAAAGGCCTGTGCTTGACTTTCAACTCAGCCACTTACTAATTTGGGGCAAGTTACTTAAGTTTAATTAGCCTCAGTTTCCTCATCTGTAAAGCGTCAAATATATAGTATCAATATTAAGGGTTTTGTAAGGGTTAAATAAAATAATATAAAAGTGTTTCCACAGTACTTGTTACATGGTGAGTGTTCAAAGATTAATACTAGTTACCATTTTGTGAGACTTATGACATGCCAGGCACAATGCTAAACACTTTACTATTTAGTAGCTTATTTAATAAAATATGTATTATTAAAAGTCCTATTTTACTAATGAGGACATTGGCATCAGAGAAATTACATAATTTACCCGAGGCCATAGAATTAGTCATTAACAGCACAAGGATAGAAGTCCAGCCACATTTGCTGACTTTGGGTCCAGGACTCTTTCCAATAAATATAAACAACTGGGAATAGATATGAACTGGTTCCATTTCATGCTTCAGTCTAGCCAAACAAACTGCCACTTGCTTTCCCACAAACATACCCCAAACGGTCACATCTTTACAAATTTCATGAATAAGTTTGACTTGGGATAATTTCTGATTCAGGGGCTGAGATGTACTGGTCTCTGTAGTCACCTCTGCTTCCTGGGGCAGAAGTTGAGATCAAGGGCACCTATTGTAATGGGAGATAATAACTATCCTTAGATCTGAGTTCAGTAAAGCATCAAACCCCACAAGGGGTTTGTTTGACTCTCTCCTCAGCTGCCTGCATTTGAATCTTAGGAATAGTCCACTGTGGACTTATTTCTCCCTCTCCCAACCTTTGCATGTTGAATCTTTTCCCCTTTCCAGTCACATTCCTCCAAACATAGTTCATGCTTCTTAAATATAAGTGGCTCTTTTCATAGTGGACTTATGGCTGGTACAGATGCCATCCTATACCCTTACTCTGGGCTCTATATTTTCACTGATGTTTGTATCAAGGGTCTAAACTCTAGCCTGATCTCCCCTATAATCAAGTTCATAGTTTCATATTTACATATTTGTGTGTATATTAAAAAAATGCCTAAAGGATTTTTTGGTAGTAAAAATCATTTATATTTCTTGGAAATTTTTCAAACAGTATAGATACCAAAGTGGAAGTCAGCCCTCCTAATCCTATTCTACTTCTTGAAGGTGAACACTATTAATTTAGTATGTATCATTCTAGACTCTTCTGTATATAAACATCTACCCAATTGCATATAAATATGTATATGGTATATTGTATAGTATAAATATATATAGTACATTGTATATGTATATATAGCAAACATATACATACTATATATATTTTATACTTATATAATTTCTTTAGATAAATGGAATCATAGATTCTGCAATTGGCTTTTTTCAATAAACAATATATCATAGATACATTTCTATGTCGATACATATAGATATACCTAGTTCTTTTTGATAACAGTATGATACTCTACTATATTAGTGTACTATATTTAACCAATTTCCTACTGATGGACATTCAGGTTGTTTCCAGTTTGGAAGCTATTATAACTAACACTGCAATAAATATCCTTGTAAATAAGTATTTAAGTACTTGTTAGAGTATTTTTATAGGATGGATTCCTAGAAGTGGAATTGCTGAGTCAAAGGGTATACACAGTTAAAATTTTGATAGACATTGTCAAATCACCCTCTTACCCATTGTATTTGAGAGTACTTATTTCCCAAAATATTCTCCAACATTGAATATAATCAACTTTTTTCTTTTTTGACAATCTGATAGGCATAAAAATTTTATTTTAATTTATAACTAATCAACTATTAATGAAATTCAAAATTGTAGTTTCAGTTCTACCCCCCCATGAAGCTCTATTAGTGCTGCATCTTAATTCCAGTCTAGGTGTCCTGCTGATGTCCCAGACAACTTGACCCATCACTACCACACTTAAGACAGACACTTTGATCATCTACCATCCCCATCACTTTATACAAGAAACCGACGCCCAAAGTGGTCTGACACACGCCGGAGTTCAAGCTGATATACAGTGAAATTGAAACTGAGGAGGGTCAATGAAGTTACCTTCTTACTAGTTACTGTCCTAGGCAGATACCAAATTCTTATTCATTTTTATGTCCCTCCATTTGTGTCTGACATGCTGTAGCAAGTACTAAATAATTTTTTATTAAATAAATGAATTGAAATAAAACAAGCTCTTTTGTTCCCTCATGGTAAGGAGTTATATCAGCAGATGTCCCTAGTGATTGCGATATTGAAACCAAAAAGATAATACTAGGTTTTTATCTATTTCCTGTAATGTGATATCCAAATCATATTTGTGGTAATATGGAAAAAGACAGATACATACAAAATGTTCAACAGACAAGATTATTCAACCAAGTAGGTAATTATCAATCACATAAAGTGTTACTTTGTAGTTAAAAGCAAAGCTCTCAGAATGAGAACTAGGGTCCAGCACCATAGGGAGAATAATTGGAATAGAAGGATCTGGTTAAATTATTTAAAGTAAGAAATGGTCAGACTCAAATTTTTCCTGAAGGAAAATCAGAGCAATACAGTGGAAGGAATCTAGCTATGAGCAAATGCAGGTAGCTGAGCTCTAGGGAACAGCTGGGAATTGGGCCTGAGAACCTCTTTCCTCTTTTCTTCCTGTACCCATGTAACCTAATAACCACGCCATCCTCCATGTCCCATAATGTTCCATCACCCACACCACTCCCCTCATTGTAAGAGAACATCAATTAATTGTACTCATTTATATTGCTGTAAAATTATCACAAACTTAGTGATTTAAAACAATACCCATTTATTACCTCACAGCGCTTTAGGTCAGAAATCCAGGCATGGCATAGCTGGGCCTGGGCTCCTTGCTTAGGGTCTCACAAGGCTGAAATCAAGGTGGTGGCCAGGGCTTTGTTCTCATCTTGATCTTGGAGTTTTCATCCAAGTTCATTCACACTGTGGGCAGAATTCAGTTCTTTGTAGTTGTAGGACACAGGTCCACATTTTCTTGCTAGCTGTTGACTCTTAGATCCTAGAGGCTGCCCTCAGGTTATAGTTATGTGGCAATAGGCCACATGGCCATACGGTAATACATCATATGGCCATGTCACAGTATGGCAGCTCGCTTCTTCAAAGCCAACAGGAGCATCTCTCTCCAGTCTGCTTTGACAGTAATATATGTGACATAAGGTAATCATGAGACTGACCGTCACCTTTGTCATATCATGTACCTTAATCAAGAGAGTAACTGCCCCATCATATTCACAATTCCCACCCACATTCAAAGAGAGGGGATTATATAAAGCATGAACTCCAGGGTGTGGGAATCTTGGGGATTGTCTTAGAATTCTGCCTGCCACACAAATATAGCAGATAGAAACCCAAAGTGACTTCGGTGAACTACTCATGACTAGTAGGCATGACAAAAGATGCTCAGCCCCATTAACAGCCTAGGAAATGGGAGTAACAACAAGACTACAACTTGGAAAGGTTTTAAACAAGGAAAGAATATGGTCTGAAAAGTTTGAACGTATTTTGTTGGTTTGAAAATGATCATCTACGATATACCTCAAGACGTAAGTAGTTGAGACTTCAAAGTTTTCAAAACATCAAATAATGGTATTACATCAACAAAAATATCAGTATTTAGTTACTTAAAAAAATTCAATATATCAAAATACTAAAAACCAATATTATAATCACAAAATGTCTCCTGGACTTGGGGAAAAAATCAATACCAATCTTTTTACTTATCCTCCTATAAAAATTGCTACCTAAACATTAAGTAAGCTTATTCATTTTCTAAATACGTAGGCTTTTTTCAAATCCATGAAAACTCTGTCCTATTTCTTAGTTAGCTTACATTCTTTTACAACTGATAATGGAGCACTTCTTTTTTTTGTACTCTTCCATATTTCATTAAAACTGTATTCTCGGAGGAACCTTCAAGATGGCAGAGGAGTAAGACGTGGAGATCACCATCCTCCCCAAAAATACATCAAAAATACATCTACACGTGGAACAATTCCTACAGAACACCTCCTGAACTCTGGCAGAAGACCTCAGACTTCCCAAAAGGCAAGAAACTCCCCACATACCTGGGTAGGGCAAAAGAAGAAAGAAAAAACAGAGACAAAAGAATACGGATGGGACCTGCACATCGGGGAGGGAGCTGTGAAGGAGGAAAACTTTCCACACACTAGGAAGCCCCTTCACTGGCGGAGACAGGGGGTGGAGGGGCAGCCTGAGAGGCTTCTCTGCTCATCCGCCAGGGCAGGTGGGGGCTGGGAGCTGAGGCTCAGGCTTTGGAGGTCAGATCCCAGAGAGAGGACTGGGGCTGGCTGTGTGAACACAGCCTGAAGGGGGCTGGTGTGCCACAGCTAGCCAGGAGGGAGTGCGGGGAAAAGTCTGGAACTGACTAAGAGGCAAGAGACCACTGTTTTGGGGTGCACGAGGAGAGGGGATTCAGAGCACTGCCTAAATGAGCTCCAGAGACAGGAGAGAGCCACTGCAATCAGCACAGACACCAGAGACGGGCATGAAACGCTATGGCTGCTGCTGCAGCCACCAAGGATCCTGTGTGCAAGCACAGGTCACTATCCACAACTCCCCTCCCTGGAGCATGTGCAGCCTGCCACTGCCAGGGTCCCATGATCCTGGGACAACATCCCCCGGAAGAACACACGGAGCACCTCAGGCTGTTGCAACGTCATGCTGAACTCTGCCGCTGCAGGCTCACCCTGCATTCTGTACCCTCCTTCCGCTTGGCCTGAGTGAGCAAGAGCCCCCTAATCAGCTGCTACTTCAACCCTCTCCCATCTGGGAAGGGAACAGACACCCTCAGGCGAACTACATACCGAGGCGGGGCCAAATCCAAAGCTGAACCCCGGGAGCTGTGCAAACAAAGAAGGGAAAGGTAAATCTCTCCCAGCAGCCTCAGGAGCAGCGGATTAAAGCTCCACAATCAACTTGATGTATCCTGCATCTGTGGAATACCTAAATAGACAACAAATCATCCCAAAATTGAGGCCGTGAACTTTGGGAGCAACTGTAGACTTGGGGTTTGCTTTCTCCGTCTAATTTGTTTGTGGTTTTATGTTTATTTTAGTTTAGTATTTAGAGCTTTTTATCAATGGTAGATTTGTTTATTGATTTGGTTGCTCTCCTTTTTTTTTATATGTATATATATATTTTTTCCTTTTTCTCTTTTTGTGAGTGGGTATGTGTATGCCTCTTTGTGTGATTTTGTCTGCATAGCTTTGCTTTTACCATTTGTCCTAGGTTTCTGTGTGTCCGCTTTTTTTTTTTTTTAGTATAGATTTTAGCACTTGTTATCATTGGTGGATTTTTTTTCCAGTTGGTTGCTCTCTTCTTTTTTCTTAATTACTTTTTTATTTTCTTATTTTTAATAATATTTTTTTATTTTTTATTTTAATAACTTTATTTTATTTATTTATTTTTTTCTCCCTTTTCTTCTCAGTCGACTGGCTGACAGTGCCTTGGTGCTCCAGCTGGGTGTCAGGCCTGAGCCTCTGAGGTGGGAGAGTCGAGTTCAGGACATTGGTCCACCTGAGACCTCCCAGCCCCACGTAATATCAAACGGCAAAAGCTCTCCCAGAGATCTCCATCTCAATGCTAAGACCCAGCTCCACTCAATGACCAGCAAAGCTACAGTGCTGGACACCCTATGCCAAACAACTAGCAAGACAGGAACACAACCCCACCAATTAGCAGAGAGGCTGCCTAAAATCATAAGTTCACAGACACCCCAAAACACACCACTGGACGCAGTCCTGCCCACCAGAAAGACAAGATCCAGCCTCATCCACCAGAACACAGGCACCAGTCCTCTCCACCAGGAAGCCTACACAACCCACTGAACCAACCTTACCCATTAGGGGCAGACACCAAAAACAATGGCAACTATGAACTTGCAGCCTGTGAAAAGGAGACCCCAAACACAGTAAGTTAAGCAAAATGAGAAGAAAATATTTGAAGAGATTATAGTCGAAAACTTCCCTAATATGGGAAAGGAAATAGTCAATCAAGTCCAGGAAGCGCAGAGTGTCCCATGCAGGATAAACCCAAGGAGACACAAGATAAAACACATATTAAACTATCAGAAATTAAATACAACAAAAAATATTAAAAGCAGCAAGGGAAAAGAAACAAATAACATACAATGGCATCCCCATAAGGTTAACAGCTGATCTTTCAGCAGAAACTGTGCAAGCCAGAAGGGAGTGTCAGGACATATTTAAAGTGACGGAATGGAAAAGCCTACAACCAAGATTACTCTACCCAGCAAGGATCTCATTCAGATTTGACAGAGAAATTAAAACCTTTACAGACAAGCAAAAGCTAAGAGAATTCAGCACCAACAAACCAGCTTTACAACAAATGCTAAAGGAACTTCTCTAGGCAGGAAACACAAGAGAAGGAAAAGACCTACAAAAACAAACCCAAAACAATTAAGAAAATGGTAATAAGAACATACATATCAATAACTACCTTAAATGTAAATGGATTAAATGGTCCAACAAAAAGACATAGACTGGCTGAATGGATACAAAATCAAGACTCGTATACATGCTGTCTAAAAGAGACCCACTTCAGACCTAGGGACATACAGACTGAAAGTGAGGGGATGGAAAAAGATATTCCATGCACATGGAAATCAATAGAAAGCTGGAGTAGCAATTCTCGTGTCAAACAAAATAGACTTTAAAATAAAGAGTATTACAAGAGACAAAGGACACTACAAAATGATCAAGATATCAATCCAAGAAGAAGATAAAACAATTGTAAACATTTATGCACCCAACAGAGGAGTACCTCAATACATAAGTCAAATGCTAAAAGTCATAAAAGGGGAAACTGACAGTAACACAATCATAGTAGGGGACTTTAACACCCCACTTTCACAAATGGACAGCTCATCAAAAATGAAAATAAATAAGGAAACACAAGCTTTAAATGATACATTAAGCAAGATGGACTTAATTGATATTTATAGGACAGTCCATCCAAAAACATAAGAATACAATTTCTTCACAAGTGCTAATGGAACATTCTCCAGGATAGATCACATCTTGGGTCACAAATCAAGCTTTCGTTAATTTAAGAAAATTGAAATCCTATCAAGAACCTTTTCCAACAACAACGCTATGAGACTAGATATCAACTACAGGAAAAAAACTGTAAAAAATACAAACACATGGAGGTTAAACAATACACTACTAAGTAACCAAGATATCACTGAAGAAGTCAAAGAGGAAATCAAAAAATATCTAGAAACAAATGTCAATGAAAACATGACAACCCAAAACCTATGAGATACAGCAAAAGTAGTTCTAAGAGGGAACTTTATAGCAATACAATCCTACCTCAAGAAACAAGAAACATCTCAAATAAACAACCTAACCTTACACCTAAAGCAATTAGAGAAAGAAGAAAAAACCCAAAGTTAACAGATGGAAAGAAATCATAAAGATCAGATCAGAAATAAATGAAAAAGAAATGAAGGAAACAATAGCAACGATCAATAAAATTAAAAGCTGGTTCTTTGAAAAGATAATCAAAATTAATAAACCATTAGCCAGACTCATCAAGAAAAAAAGAGAGAAGACTCAAATCAATAGAATTAGAAATGAAAAAGGAGAAGTTACAACAGACGCCACAGAAATACAAAGCATCCTAAGAGACTACTACAAGGAACTCTATGCCAATAAAATGGACATCCTGGAAGAAATGGACAAATTCATACAAAAGCACAACCTTCCAAGACTGAACCAGGAAGAAATAGAAAATATAAACAGACCAGTCACAAGCACTGAAATTGAAACTGTGAATAAAAATCTTCCAACAAACAAAAGCCCAGGACCAGATGGCTTCACAGGCGAATTCTATCAAACATTTAGAGAATAGGTAACAACGATCCTTCTCAAACTGTTCCAAAATATAGCAGAGGGAGGAAAAGTCCCAAACTCATCCTACAAGGCCACCATCACCCTGACACCAAAACCAGACAAAGATGTCACAAAGAAAGAAAACTACAGGCCAATATCACGGATGAACATAGATGCAAAAATCCTCCACAAAATACTAGGAAACAGAATCCAACAGCACATTAAAAGGATCATACACCATGATCAAGTGGGGTTTATCCCAGGAATGCAAGGATTCTTCAATATACGCAAATCAATCAATGTGATACACCATATTAACAAATTGAAGGAGAAAAACCATATGATCATCTCAATAGATGCAGAAAAAGCTTCTGACAAAATTCAACACCCATTTATGATAAAAACCCTCCAGAAAATAGGCATAGAGGGAATTTCCCTCAACAAAATAAAGGCCATATATGAAAAATCCACAGCCAGCATCATTCTCAATGGTGAAAAATTCAGACCATTTCCACTAAATCAGGAACAAGATAAGGTTGCCCACTCTCACCACTATTATTCAACATAGTTTTGGAAGTTTTAGCCACAGCAATCAGAGAAGAAAAAGAAATAAAAGGAATCCAAATCGGAAAAGAAGAAGTAAAACTGTCACTGTTTGCAGATGACATGATACTATCTATGCATAGAGAATCACAAAGATGCCACCAGAAAACTACTAGAGCTAATCAATGAATTTGGTAAAGTAGCAGGATACAAAATTAATGCACAGAAATCTCTTGCATTCCTATACACTAATGATGAAAAATCTGAAAGAGAAATTAAGGAAACACTCCCATTAACCACTGCAACAAAAAGAATAAAATACCTAGGAATAAACCTACCTAAGGAGACAAAAGACCTGTATGCAGAAAACTGTAAGACACTGATGAAAACATTAAAGATGCTACAAACAGATGGAGAGATATACCATATTCTTGGATTGGAAGAATCAACATTGTGAAAATGACAATACTACCGAAAGCAATCTATAGATTCTATGCAATCCCTGTCAAACTACCAATGGCATTTTTCACAGAACTAGAGCAAAAAATTTCACAATTTGTATGGAAACAAAAAAGACCCCGAATAGCCAAAGCAATCTTGAGAAAGAAAAACTGAGCTGGAGGAATGAGGCTCCCAGACTTCAGACTATACTACAAAGCTACAGTAATCAAGACAGTATGGTACTGGCACAAAAACAGAAATATAGATCAATGGAACAGGATAGAAAGCCCAGAGATAAACCCACGCACATATGGTCACCTTATCTGTGATAAAGGAGGCAAGAATATACAATGGAGAAAAGAGCCACTTCAATAAGTGGTGCTGGGAAAACTGGACAGCTACATGTAAAAGAATGAAATTAGAACACTCCCTAACACCATACACAAAAATAAACTCAAAATGGATTAAAGACCTAAATGTAAGGTCAGACACTATAAAACTCTTAGAGGAAAACATAGGCAGAACACTCTATGACATAAATCACAGCAAGATCTTTTTTTACCCACCTCCTAGAGAAATGGAAATAAAAGAAAAATAAACAAATGGGACCTAATAAAACTTAAAAGCTTTTGCACAGCAAAGGAAACCATAAAGAAGATGAAAAGACAACCCTCAGAATGGGAGAAAATATTTGCAAATGAAGCAACTGACAAAGGATTAATCTCCAAAATATACAAGCAGCTCATGCAGCTCAATATCAAAAAAACAAACAACCCAATCCAGAAATGGGGAGAAGACCTAAATAGACCTTTCTGCAAAGAAGATACACAGATTGCCAACAAACACATGAAAGGATGCTCAACATCACTAATCATTAGAGAAATGCAAATCAAAACTACAATGAGGTATCACCTCACACCAGTCAGAATGGCCACCATCAAAAAATCTACAAATAATAAATGCTGGAGAGGGTGTGGAGAAAAGGGAACCCTCTTGCACTGTTGGTGGGAATGTAAACTGATACAGCCACTATGGAGAACAGTATGGAAGTCCCTCAAAAAATAAAAATAGAACTACCATATGACCCAGCAATCCCACTACTGGGCATATACCCTTAGTAAACCATAATTTGAAAAGATTCATGCACCGCAATGTTCATTGCAGCACTATTTACAATAGCCAGGACATGGAAGCAACCTAAGTGTCCATCGACAGATGAATGGATAAAGAAGATGTGGCACATATATATAATGGAATATTACTTAGCCATGAAAAGAAACGAAATTGAGTTATTTGTAGTGAGGTGGATGGACCTAGGGACTGTCATAGAGTGAAGTAAGTCATAAAAAAAAAAATACCGTATGCTAACACATATATATAGAATCTAAAAGAAACAAAAAAAAAGGTCCTGAAGAACCTAGTGGCAGGACAGGAATAAAGACGCAGATGTAGAGAATGGACTTGAGGACACGGGGAGGTGGAAGGGTAAGCTAGGACGAAGTGAGAGAGTAGCATTGGCATATATACACTACCAAATGTAAAACAGATAGCTAGTGGGAAGCAGCTGCATAGCACAGGGAGATCAGCCTGGTGGTTTGTGTCCACCTAGAGCGGTGGGATAGGGAGGATGGGAGGGAGATGCAAGAGTGAGGAGAAATGGGAATATATGTATATATATAGCTGATTCACTTTGTTATACAGCAGAAACTAACACAACATTGTAAAGCAATTATACTCCAATAAAGATGTTAGAAAAAAATAAAAAAGTAAAAAGTAAACTATGATTAAAAAAAAAACAACTCTATTCTCATTCTCTTTTCTTTGGTTTTTAATGACGTCAGTCAGTCCTTCCCCTTTCCAGTTAATTTTTTAAATAGAATTTCACTGATGCTAAAACACCCAATGCCTGCTGTTACCTACAGGCAAAATCCTTACCACCTATGGTAAATGAATGAATTGAATATTTCACGCAAATAAACATAAACAGTTTAACTTGTGACACATTCTGACTTTGAATTAGTAATTCATTAGCTTGGCTATTTCCTTGGTTAGGCTGAGTTGAGCTTAGCGACTTAAACCTGTTGCGCAGCAGAACAGAAATGTAATGATGGTTCCGTAAGGTAAGCATAAGGGCTGCCAAAGATTGTTTCTTTATTTCCTTTTCCTCAAATTATATCTTACTGAGCATGGGATCTAAAAACATTCACTATTTATTTTTGTAAATTTTATTTTAAAATTTTATTATTGAAGTTTCAAACATGAACACTAGTTGTGGTAATAGTACTATAAACTCAATGTGCCCATTTCATCACCTAGTTTCAACAACATATTAACATATGACAAGCTTGTTCTACTATACTTTTACCCACTCTTCCCTCAATTATTTTTAAGCAAATCCTACATATCATATCATTTCATATCACAGAGATATTTCAGCATGTATCTCTAAAACTGGAGGTTCTTTTTAGAAGGCATAAAAAATATAATCATCCCTAAAACATTAACAATAGTTACTTAATATCATCAAATATCCAGACACTGTTCACATATACTGACTGTCTTATAAATTTTTAAGACAGATAAATCATTAAATCAAGATTCAAAATGTCCATACATTGAGATAGCTGGTATGTCTTTTAAAGCCTTCTCCTTGTTTTTATATCTTGCACTTGTTGTTGTTGTTGTTGTTGTTGATACCAGGACTAAGATACTAAGTCATTTATCCTGCAGAGTCTTCTAAAATATATTATGCTAATTACACACCAGTGATGTCATTTATAGAGTTCCTTTGTCACCTATGCTTCTTATAAATTGGCAGGTAAATCTAGATGTTTGATCAGATTCAGATTATTTTTTTCATTTCTGGGCAGATTTCCTTCATGGATAATATTGCATACTTCTACCAAGATGTATACGTTGTCTCTCTTTTTTGATGTTATCAACTACTGATGATTATTTCTTAGACCCATTAATACATTGGCGGGGTGACAAAATAATGATATTTGTCATTTCTTCTCCATTTATTAGCTAGAATCCTTCCAAACAGAGAAATATTCCCTCACCAATTATTTGGTTACTGAGGTAAGGTTATATAAGAATGGAGGACAAATACTTGATTCTTTCTCTTTAGACATTTTCAAAAAATAAAGAAATGAAAAGAATCACCAGAAGTCATCAATGAGTTATTTTTAATACCATCATAAACCCATGAAATGAAGCATATCTGATGTATCCACTGTAGATTTTGTCTTAACTGATGCTCAAATAATTTCATCTTAGACCAGTAGAAGCTTATTCAGGTTGCCTCCTGAGCTCTTTTGATATCACTCAAAGTCTTTGATAGTTACCTTGTTTTCCAATACTAGAGGCTATTTCAGGCTCACTTTGTACATTTCTTTTTGTCCCATATCTAGAATCAGCCATTTCTCAAAAATCAAAATAAAACAAAAGTTCCTTTTAATGTAAGTGGTAAAGACCACGATCTGGATACCAAAAAGGTAGTCTTTGCTATTGGGTTGGTCATTGTTTTTAGACATTCTCAGTGTATAGAAGTAGGAAAAAGTTTTTGAAGATAAAATATGTGTGTGAGTTTTTTGTCTGCTTGTTTGTTTGTTTTGGATAAAACGATTATTGAGATCGAATTCACATATCATAAAATTCACCCATTTAAAGTATACAATTCAATGTTTTTTAGTATATTCAGAGTTGTAAAACCATCACCACAATCAGTTTTAGAACATTTCCATCACCACCAAAAGAAACCCTGTACCCTTTAGCTATTATCCCCCAAGTATCCACATTCTCTTTCCCCCCACTAACCCTAAACACAAGCACTAACCTACTTTCTGTCTCTACAGATTTGTCTACTGTGGATATTTCATATAAATGGAGTCATATATCAATAATATGTGGTCTTTTGTGGCTGAGTTCTGTTACTTAGTATTAGGTTTTTAAAGTTCATCCATGTTGCAGCAAGTATCAGTACTTCATTCCTTTTTATGGCTGAATAATATTCCATTGTATGGATAGACCACATTTTGTTTATTTATTCATTCATCAGTTGATGAATATTTGGGTTGTTTTCACTGCTTGGCTATCATGAGTAGCTGCTATGAATATTAATATACAAGTTTTTATGTAAACATGTTTTTATTTCTCTAGAAGTGCAATTGCTGGATCAAATGGTAAAAGTATGTTTAATTTTTTGAAGCACTATCAGATAGTTTTCCAAGTGACTACATCAAATTACATTCCTACCAGCAGTGTATGAGGTTCTGATTTTTCCACATCTTTGACAACATTTGTTATTATCTGAATTTTTTGTTATGGCCATCCTGATGAGTGTGAAATGGTCTCTCATCGTCATTTGGGTTTGCATTTGACAGCTAATGAGGTTGAGCATCTTTTCATGTGCCTTATTGGCAATTCGTATATCTTATCTGGATAAAATTCTATTCAGATTTTTTGACCATTTAAAAAAATTGGGTTATATGTCATTTTTAACTGAGTTGTAAGAGTTCTTTGTATGTTTTAGATGTAAGTCCCTTATCAAATATATAATTTGCAAATATTTTCTCCCCCTCTGTGGATTGTCTACAATCTGACCCTAACCTACAGTGCCAGCTTCATCTCCTGCCTCTTACCATGATAAACTCTTTAAGTCTAACAGTGGTTTATTTCCTGGCCTTCTATTTAGAGTCCCTAAATTCTAATTGAAATTTCTTCTCTCCCTCATAAACTCTAACTAAACTTCCAGAAGAGTGAAGCCTTCTCCAGATGACCTCAAGAAGATGACAATCCACCTATCTTTTCATATATGCATCTCCTGTAATATCTAACCTGGTCTTTGCATTTGGTTGACACAAGTAAAACTTAATTAATTATGAGATAACCTGCATGCTGTTGACCTATTGACTCTCAGGACAATTGAAGTTCAGAGAAAGATCAAATAAATATGGCCAATACAAGTCAGAGAAAATATCTTCCTGGAAGATGTAGAACTTGAGCTAGAATCTTATATAAATAAGAAGTTATCTTTTTAAAAACATAGTTACATATTCCAATGGCTAGCAATACTCATTCCCCTGCCAATCTCATTCAGAGTTTAACCTATTTCCTAAAGTACAGCCTTAGGAAGAATAAGTACAGCTCTTTCATAGTTTCTATATATGAAAGCACTTATTAAATTACTTACAGCCAATGTTTTTACTCCAGGCTCCAGCTCACTTCTCCACTTATCACTCATGTTCTTAAAAGAACCTACTAGGATCTTCCTTAGCCTGATCCTACAACATTTACTTATCCCAGGAAATTTGGATTATGATTAGATTTATTTGAGAACTGAAAGAGCCACCTAACTAAACCCTGTCCGCTTATAAATAGGAGATAGCATAGCATAATAGTTATAGAAGATTCGTTAGCCTTTCCAGAATCTTATTTTTTCCAATTTCCCTTTTTAAAATAACTGCTGTTCATGAAGACTTACCCCAAACTATGATTCTGCATTTACACCTGCAAGATCTTTCAGGATCCTGATGTATAATTTTATGACTCTGAAGAAATATGCTAGTTTATAGCACCTAAGTGCTCTGCCACATCTGATCTTGCTTAAATTTCAAATACTCCTTAACCATGCTTGTTCTGCTATCTCCAGTTTGAAGTTCATTTCTTCAGTCAAAAAGGAAAAAAAATCTGCAGTTGGTAAAAAGTGTGGTTCAAACAGAATACAGATGAGAACTGAAAAAGTGAGTTTTTTTCCTTAGTTCAATCACACTGTGTCTGTGACTTCAGCCAAAGCTCACAATCAATACTAACCCCATTTCCTCATCTGTATAAAGAAGCAAGAACAGGCAACTACTGGAACCTTCCTTCATGTTTGTCCTCAGTAAGTGTACTTCCCACTAGCCAGTTGAGCTACAAATCTTTTAATATTCAAGTGGCTCCACACCACCATCTTCTTTGGTAAAGTCAATTTTATCCTACCCTGAGGTTTTTCAGCCCATGTTATTGCTAGACAACCTACAGAATTCCCATAAAGCCTAAGAATCAGTTATTTTCCTCACTCATATATGGAAATTTCACAATCTTTTGCAAGAAGTTCTATAGGATTGCTGACTTTGATCCCCACCATTATTGCACACCTTTGTCGTTAAAACCCAAACAACTTGGGCAGTGTGAAAGAGGCTATAACTTCCATGTGATGCCAGTCACAAGAGTGGCCTAGAAGTCAAAGGCAAGACCCTACAGTCCTCATAACTGCAGACCCACAGTGAATGGCCCCTCAAGGGGCAGGGAAGACTACTCCTCTCTGGGTCTTGCAAGTACACACAAATAAAAACTGCCTGAGCCTTTCTGTACCGTTCCCTGTTAACAAACCCTTTTGCACTACACATACACACACACACACACACACACACACACACACACACACCCCTCACAATGTGGTTGAGTCAGAAGGGGCTTCAATATCAGACACAAGAACCTCTAAAACTAAGTGCCTCAGAGAGCAGAGAAATCCCCTTTCCCATGGCCTACTTTATTTAATTTTGAAGCTTTATTGACATATAACTAACATACAATAAACAGTACCTAATTAAAATGTACAATTTGATGTTTTGACTTATATACACACCTGAAGAGTCATCACCACAATTATGATAAGGAACATAACCATCATCATTAAAAGTTTTTTCCAGCCCCTTTAATCCCTCTATCCTATCCCTTTCTCATGTACCCCTCTGCTGTTTCAGATATTTATAAGATGTGGCCATCCTTTGGGACGGGGGACTAGAAATCCTACTTTTAACTGGCTCCCCAAGAGATCTCCTATATACCAAGGTTTGAAAACCCCTGCCTTGGAGAAGGAACTTCACATCCTCTTTGAAACATATTCAATTTTGGGCTTCCATCCATGAAAGCATATCTTTTTTTCCTCTAAATGTTTTTAAAAGTCTTTTTTCCTATTGTTTATGATATATGTTCAACTATTCCCATCATTCTCTTCTTTTATTTTTTTAGAATTCCAAGTCAAGGTAGTCTAATCATTGTAAATATATAGAACTGTGACATATAGTTCTAAGAGAAGATGGAGGATAATGCAAATCTCTGAACTTTACAAAGTTCGGAGTAATTTTATAAAAGGCTTACATTTTACCATACAGAAATTTTCAAACATCACTATATACAAAGTTTCCAAAAATGTACCACATACATTTTCAAGAGAACATGATTCACCTCACAGTGCTAGATAATTAATTTAGAAAGTTATTTTTTGAAAAGTGTTCATCATGGTTTTGTAAGTCAAAATTTCATATTATTTGGACTTCACTGAACATATGCAGTCATCCAGTTCAAACAGAGCTTCTCCTCAATGGGAATATATATGGGGCATGAAATGCAATTACCAAAAACATTAAATAATTTATACTAGTAATATTAACATTGTTGACATTTTTCTTTATACTATTCTTCAAAATGTTCCTAAAGGGAATCAAATAAAAGTACAGTATTTGGAAAGTCCATTGAATGTGTTTATTACTTGCTGTTGTAATAAAAGCAAACTGAAGTCCCACCTCCATTATTAATGCTTTAAGGTCTTATTTATTCTTTTGATGATTACCACCCAGGCAAAATTTAAAAAACATAAAAAACCCTTAAATTTCAGGTAGAAGCATTATTATTTTACTTCTGAGTAAAGGAAAGAACCATGGGTCACTGCCATCAAATGGAAAAATGCCCTATGGTAAATAATGTTTCCTTTTATTGCTGGTGTAAAAGTCCCAGCTCTGAGAGTAACCTAGGAGGCATTTCAAGTGATATTCTGTGAAAAGAAATAAAACTAAATGATCAGTGTGGAGACCAGAGTGTAACCCAGACTCAGAGTTAAGCAGGAATTCTCATATCCTAGTTTTTATTGCCAGGCTGCCAAAAGCTGTTAAAATTATATGGGGTAAATAGGAATGAGGATATAACTGAAGAGTTTTGGCTTGGTATTCTCCCTCTCAAGGAAATTATGCAACCTCTCAAAGATATTTGTTTTACTCTTTGATTATATATCCAAAATGCTTCTCTGAATTGTATAGGTTTATTAAATCTCTATAACAGAGTAAAGCACTCTCTAAGGTACTTCTGTGATTTCTAGAAGAGCTAAACTGAGTATAGCAAGATCCTTGATCACAGTGTTTTGACATTTCTTAACTAACTGATTCCACGTAACACCAAGATGTCTCAACAGCATTTCATTTTTAAAAGCTAATACGTTAAAAATTTTGTTGGAAAGATTTAATCATTATTCATTCATTCACTCAATAAAAATGTTTTGAATGTCCATTATGCCCACCTATAGGGTGCTGGAAGATTTAAAACTCCTACTTCTTATTTTCACTAAGCTAGTTTCTCCATTGTTGCTCTAAAACAGGACAGCAGAAGTCCTTATTACTTACCTCTCATTCAACAAGTGTCTCTTCCATAAAGCTTTCCCTGATCATCTCAGCTAGAAATTATGCCTCTCATCTCTCTACCATATGGTCATATATCAATCTTGTAGTGTATTTTTTTAAATTAATTAATTAATTTTTTGGCTGCGCCTCGCAGCTTATGGGATCTTAGTTCCCCGACCAAGGATCGAACCTGGGCCCTCAGTAGTGAGAGTACAGAGTCCTAACCACTGGACCACCAGGGAATTTCCAATCTTGTACTGTATTTAATTTAGTTTCATATCTTATCTTTCCATTTAGTCCATAAGCTCCTATACAGCAGAGGCCCTAACTCTACACCCCTATCCTTTCATTCATTCATTCATTCAACAGGAAAGATATTGAGCCAGGCATTATATGAAATTTAAAGATAAATAAGACACAGGTACCATCATCAATTTGATTTTAGTTCAACTGGTGAAATAAGACATGTACACAATTACCACAACATGATTCCTATGAATTTTTGTACATCTAAAAATGTGTTGATTTGAAGGCTTTTCCCAGCATTCCTGGCCCCTGCTTCTTTATATACCTCACATAATTTAACACGATGGCATGGACAAAGTAGAGACTAAATAAATAGGTGCTGGATGAATATTTGTTGAGAGTACTTTTTAAGATTTTACTGTTAGGCCCATCAAATTTCCCTTTTTGTTCATGCATTTCATAAAGCTACCCACAGTGATACTTTATTACATTTGTATTTTCAGATTCTGGTGGCTCTTAAGTACTATAAGGAGACAGAAATCTTAATGAAAATGTGAGGAAACTACGTGTAGTAAGAAAAGCATTGAGCTTTGAGTCAGGGAATCCACTCTGGACTTTTGTTCCTCCATTTCTTAGTTGTATGACTTGCATCTTAACCTCTGACTCTAGCTCTCAGTTTCCTTATTTGTAAAATAGGAATAACAATTGCCACCGGACAATGTTGTCATAAGGCACAAATGAAAGAATGTATTTGAAAGCACTTGGAAAACTGCAAAACATTTTTGAAATGATACTGTGAGCTCCCAGACTGCTTATGGCTAGTAAAGAGTAGCATGTAGTCAAGCACAATGAGAACTTTCCTTGCTGCTATGGATTGTCAGGCTGACTTGCCACTGACACCTTATCAATTTAGAAAAGTCACATTTTGTCGTTGAATTTCAGTCTTTCTAGACACAACCTGAAAAGATGCCTTATACAGATAAAAGCTTAGGGGGATCCAGCATTTGATGATCCTAACAATAGCTGTAAAATCTTCAGAAATCTTTATAATAAAGGTAATAGGCAAATATAGCCTTACTAGTCACACATTTATAGTAGCTTTCAATTACAGAATATTTTTACATGTGAGGCAGTGTGCAAAGTGCTCTAAAGACATTTTCTTAGCATGGTATGTGGACAGAAATCTCAAGTTCCAGTCAGAAGATGCCACATCACTTGGACTGCACTACAGTATACAATGGGTTCTGGAGTCTGAAGACCTGGACTCAAGTCTAGTCCCTTAAAACTAAATGATTCTAGTACCTGGCTTCTCATCCATTTTTAAAAAAATGGCACCGGAGTTAGTCTCTGCCATAGGTTATTATGAGGATTGAATCTAATAATTCAGTAGAGTGTATGTAGAGTGTCTGGCTCAATTAGTATTTCTTTCATCTCTTTCACCTAATAGCAAATTACGTTGGGCAAACTACTTAACCCTACCAGACTTCAATTTCCTTATCTGTAAAATGTGGATAATAATAAAACTTTGTCACGGTACTGTTGTATTAAATTAGATAATGTATAATCTGGAAGATAACACAGATATTTTAATTCATATTATCACCTCATCCTCTTTCTCTTCTGCCACTTTGCTCTTCATAATAACCACAGTAAACTAGCAGGATATGCTCTCTGGAAGGAAATTCTGGAATAAATTAAAATTCCAAGAAAACTGCATTTTATCACCAAGAATAGTTATCTCCCTTGGGCTATGTATGTTTCACATCAACAGCAGCCCCAGAGCCATCTAACTTGACAGTACAATGCCGTGTGGATTAGCGTCAACAAACCTTGAGATACAGTTGGCTGCAGGACACCTGAGGCCCATCTCCTCTTCTGCTGATTCGCTGGACAGCAAAGAACAGCATTCTCAGATGTTCAACCATGCACCACCCACCAGGCCTAAAAAAGATTACAGGGGGGATGAATATGAGTTCCTTTCTCATGACAGTAATAAAGAACAAGGGAGTAGAGAGGCATCCTGTTGAAGTGAATAAGTGTTATGGGAAGAATTGAAATAATTAAATCATTTTTTGCTCACAGCTCTAAAGGTCTGTGTTCACTGACTTATACTTTGACAGCACTTCCTGCTCAGCTGTGTATATACATCAGACACTTCCAAGTTAAGAAGATTCAAGACATTATGAAGTGTCATTTCTTGAAGAGAGGCCACACTATTTATTCCTCATCTAATAAATGCCAGTACCAGACAAAAGGAAATACATATACATACAACCAAAGTTGTATGTGCTTAATAGCTCACGTACAACTCCTTGAATTCGATGAATGTAAACATTAGTACTAGACTGAAAGCAGGAGCAAGATGGCAGAGTAGATGGACATGCACTCACTCCCTCTTGCGAGAGCACCGAATCACAACTAACTGCTGAACAATCATCGACAGGAAGACACTGGAACTCACCAAAAAAGATACCCCACATCAAAAGACAAAGGAGAAGCCACAATGAGACGGGAGGAGGGGCACAATCACAATAAAACCAAATCCCATAACTGCTGGGTAGGTGACTCACAAACTGGAGAACACTTATACCACAGAAGTCCACCCACTAGAGTGAAGGTTCTGAGCAACACATCAGGCTTCCCAACCTGGGGGTCCGGCAACGGGAGAAGGAATTCCTAGAGAATCAGACTTCGAAGGTGAGCAGGATTTGATTGCAGGGCTTTGGCAGGACTGGGGGAAACAGAGACTCCACTCTTGGAGGGCACACACAAAGTAGTGTGCGCATCGGGACCCAGGGGGAAGAAGCAGTGACCCCATAGGAGACTGAAACAGACCTACCTGCTAGTGTTGGAGGGTTTCCTGCAGAGGCAGGGGATACCTGTGGCTCACCGTGAGGACAAGGACACTGGCAGCAGAAGGTCTGGGAAGTACTCTTTGGTGTGAACCCTCCCAGAGTCTGCCATTAGCCCCACCAAAGAGCCGGTAGGCTCCAGTGTTGGGTCGCCTCAGGCCAAACAACCAAGAGAGAGGGAACCCAGCCCCATCCATCAGCATACAAGTGGATTAAAGCTTTACTGAGCTCTGCCCACCAGAGCAACAATCAGCTCTACCCACCACCAGTCCCTCCCATCAAGAAACTTGCACAAGCCTCTTACAGAGCTTCATCCACCAGGGGGCAGAAAGCAGAAGCAAGAAGAACTACAATCCTGCAGGCTGTGGCACAAAAACCACATTCACAGAAAGACAGACAAGATGAAAAGGCAGAGGGTTATGTACCAGATGAAGGAAAAAGATAAAACCCCAGGAAAATAACCAAATGAAGTGGAGATAGGCAACCTTCCAGAAAAAGAATTCAGAATAATGATAGTGAAGATGACCCAGGACCTCAGAAAAAGAATGGAGGCAAAGATCAAGAAGATGTAAGAAATATTTAACAAAGACCTAGAAGAAATAAACAACAAACGCCTAGAAGAATTAAAGAACAAACAAACAGAGATGAACAATATAATAACTGAAATGAAAAATACACTAGAAGGACCCAATAGCAGAATAACTGAGGGAGAATGGATAAATTACCTGGAAGACAGAATACTGGAATTCACTGCCAAGGAACAGAATAAAGAAAAAGAATGAAAAGAAATGAAGACAGCCTAAGAGACCTCTGGGACATAAACGCAAAAAACATTCGCATTATGGGGTTCCAGAGGAGAAGAGAGAGAGAAAGGACCCAAGAAAATATTTGAAGAGATTATAGTCAAAAACATCCCTAACATGGGAAAGGAAATAGCCACCGAAGTCCAGGAAACACAGAGAGTCCCAGGCAGGAAAAACCCAAGGAGAAACACTCTGAGACACATAAAATCAAACTAACAAAAATTAAACACAAAGAAAAATTATTGAAAGCAACAAGGGAAAAATGACAAATAACATACAAGGGAACTCTCATAAGGTTAACAGCTGATTTCTCAGCAGAAACGCTACAAGCCAGAATGGAGTGGCATGATATACTTAAAGTGATGAAAGAGAAGAAACTACAACCAAGATTACTCTACCCGGCAAGGATCTCATTCAGATTTGATGGAGAAATCAAAAGCTTTACAGACAAGCAAAAGCTAAGAGAATTCAGCACCACCAAACCAGCTCTACAACAAATGCTAAAGGAACTTCTCTAAGTGGGAAATACAAGAGAAGAAAAGGACATAGGGAAAAAAACCCATAACAATTTAGAAAATGGTAATAGGAACATACATACTGATAATTACCTTAAATGTGAATGGATTAAATGCTCCAATGAAAAGACAGTCTTGCTGAATGGATACAAAAACAAGAGCCACATATATGCTGTCTACAAGAGACCCATTTCAGACCTAGGGACACAAACAGACTGAAAGTGAGGGGATGGAAAAAGATATTCCATGCAAATGGAAATCAAAAGCAAGCTGGAGTAGCACTACTCATATCAGATAAAATAGACTTTAAAATAAAGAATGTCACAAGAGACAAGGAAGGACACTACATAATGATCAAGGGATCAATCCAAGAAGAAAATATAACAATTATAAATACATATGCACAAAACATAGGAGCACCTCAATACATAAGGCAACTGCTAACAGTTTTAAAAGCGGAAATCGACAGTAACACAATAATAGTGGGGGACTTTAACACCTCACTTACACCAATGGACAGATCATCCAAACAGAAAATTAATAAGGAAGCACAAGCTTTAAATGACACAATACACCAGATAGATTTAATTGATACATATAGGACACTGCAACCAAAAACAGCAGACTACACTTTCTTCTCAAGTGCGCACAGAACATTCTCCAGGATAGATCACATCTTCAGTCACAAATCAGGCCTCAGTAAATTTAAGAAAACTGAAATCATATCAAGCATCTTTTCTGACCACAACTTATGAGATTAGAAATCAATTACAGGGTAAAAAACGTAAAAACACAAACACATGGAGGCTAAACAATACGTTACTAAATAACCAAGACACCGCTGAAGAAATCAAAGAGGAAATCAAAAAATATTGAGAGACAAATGACAACGAAAACAGGACGATCCAAAACCTATGGGATGCAGCAAAAGCAGTTCTAAGAGCGAAGTTTATAGCTATACAAGCCTACCTCGAGAAACAAGAAAAATCTCAAATAAACAATCTAACCTTACACCTAAAGAAACTAGAGAAAGAAGAACACACAAAACCCAAAGTTAGTAGAAGGAAAGAAATCATAAAGATCAGAGCAGAAATAAATGAAGTAGAAACAAAGAAAACAGTAGCAAAGATCAATAAAACTAAAAGCTGGTTCTTTGAGAAGATAAACAAAATTGATAAACCATTAGCCAGACTCATCAAGAAAAAGAGGGAGAGGACTCAAATCAATAAAATTAGAAATGAAAAGTTACAAAAGTTACAACAGAAACCACAGAAATACAAAGCATCCTAAGAGACTACTACAAGGAACTCTATGCCAATAAAATGGGCAACCTGGAAGAAATGGACAAATTCTTAGAAAGGTATAACCTTCCAAGACTGAACCAGAAAGAAATAGAAAATACAAACAGACCAATCACAAGTAATTAAATTGAAACTGTGATTAAAAATCTTCCAACAAACAAAAGTCCAGGCCAGATGGCTTCACAGGTGAATTCTATCAAACATTTAGAGAAGAGCTAACACCCATCCTTCTCAAACTCTTCCAAAAAATTGCAGAGGAAGGAACACTCCCAAACTCATTCTACGAGGCCACCATCACCCTGATACCAAAACCAGACAAAGATAGTACAAAAAAAGAAAATTACAGACCAATATCACTGATGAATATAGATGCAAAAATCCTCAACAAAATACTAGCAAACAGAATCCAACAACTCATTAAAAGGATCATACACCATGATCAAGTGGGATTTATCCCAGGGATGCAAGGATTCTTCAATATATGCAAATCAATCAATGTGATACACCATATAAACAAACTGAAGAATAAAAACCCTATGATCATCTCAATAGATGCAGGAAAAGCTTTTGACAAAATTCAACACCCATTTATGATAAAAACTCTCCAGAACGTGGGCATAGAGGGAACCTACCTCAACATAATAAAGGCCATATATGACAAACCCACAGCAAACATTCTCAATGGTGAAAAACTGAAAGCATTTCTTTTAAGATCAGGAACGAGACAAGGATATCCACTCTTGCCACTATTATTCAACATAGTTTTGGAAATCCTAGCCATGGCAATCAGAGAAGGAAAAGAAATAAAAGGAATACAAATTGGAAAAGATGAGGTAAACCTGTCACTATTTGCAGATGACATGATACTATACATAGATAATCCTAAAGATGCCACCAGAAAACTACTAGAGCTAATCAGTGAATTTGGTAAAGTAGCAGGATACAAAATTAATGCACAGACATCTCTTGCATTCCTAATTACTAATGATGGAAAATCTGAAAGAGAAATTAAGGAAACACTCCCATTTACCATTGCAACAAAAAGAATAAAATACCTAGGAATAAACCTACCTGGGAGACAAAAGACCTGTATGCAGAAAATTATAAGACACTGATGAAAGAAATTAAAGATGATACAAACAGATGGAGAGATATACCATGTTTTGGATTGGAAGAATCAACATTGTGAAAATGACTATACTATCCAAAGCAATCTACAGATTCAATGCATCCCTATCAAATTACCAATGGCATTTTTTACAGAACTAGAACAAAAAAAACTTAAAATTTGTATGGAGACACAAAAGACCCCGAATAGCCAAAGCAGTCTTGAGGGAAAAAAACGGAGCTGGAGGAATCAGACTCCCTGACTTTAGACTATACTACAAAGCTACAGTAATCAAGACAATATGGTACTGGCACAAAAACAGAAATATAGATCAATGAAACAGGACAGAAAGCCCAGAGATAAACCCATGCACATATGGTTAACTAATCTATGACAAAGGAGGCAAGGATATACAATGGAGAAAAGACAGTCTCTTCAATAAATGATGCTGGGAAAACTGGACAGCTACATGTAAAAGAATGAAATTAGAACACTCCCTAACACCATACACAGAAATAAACTCAAAATGGATTAGAGACCTAAATATAAGGCTGGACACTATAAAACTCTTAGACGAAAACATAGGAAGAACACTCTTTGACATAAATCACAGCAAGATCTTTTTTGATCCTCCTCTTAGAGTAATGGAAATAAAAACAAAAATAAACAAATGGGACCTAATGAAGCTTAAAAGCTTTTGCAAAGCAAAGGAAACTACAAATAAGACGAAAAGACAACCCTCAGAATGGGAGAAAATATTTGCAAACGAATCAACGGACAAAGGATTAATCTCCAAAATATATAAACAGTTCATGTAGCTCAATATTAAAAAAACAAACAACCCAATCCAGAAATGGGCAGAAGGCCCAAATAGACATTTCTCCAAAGAAGACATACAGATGGCCAAGAAGCACATGAAAATCTGCTCAACATCACTAATTATTAGAGAAATGTAAATCAAAACTACAATGAGGTATCACCTCACACCAGTTAGAATGGTCATCATCAGAAAATCTACAAACAACAAATGTTGGAGAGGGTGTGGAGAAAAGGGAACCCTCTTGTACTGTTGGTGGGAATGTAAATTGATACAGCTGCTACAGAGAACAGTATGGAGGTTCCTTAAAAAACTAAAAATAGAATTACCATATGACCCAGCAATCCCACTACTGGGCATATACCCAGAGAAAACCATAATTCAAAAAGACACATGCACCCCAATGTTCATTGCAGCACTATTTATAATAGCCAGGTCATGGTAGCAACCTAAATGTCCATCGACAGATGAATGGATAAAGAAGATGTGGCACATATATACAATGGAATATTACTCAGCCATAAAAAGGAACGAAATTGGGTCATGTGTAGAGACGTGGATGGATCTAGAGACTGTCATACAGAGTGAACTAAGTCAGAAAGAGAAAAACAAATATTGTATATTAATGCATATATGTGGAACCTAGAAAAATGGTACAGATGAACTGGTTTGCAGGGCAGAAATAGAGACACAGATGTAGAAAACAAACTTATGGACACCAAGGGGGGAAACGGGCGGGGGTGGTGTTGGTGGTGCGATGAATTGGGAGATTGGGATTGACATATATACACTAAAATGTATAAAATGGATAACTAATATGAACCTGCTGTATAAAAAATAAATAAAATTCAAAAATTCAAAAAAAAAAAGAACATTAGTACTAGGCTGTAAGAATGGTTGCTCTTATAAGAACAGAATTTACTTAAACATCATTTTGAATGATGTTTTCATTTTTGGTTCTGGTTGAATGAGGTACTGCAAGGACTCAATGTTGGTAGACAAAAGCAATGTGGGCATCCAGTGTGTACATTAGTTGCCGTTTTGCAAGTCATGAACATCTTATACACACATACACACACACACACACAAAATCATAAGCTGCAAACTTAGTGGTAAATTATTGTATCATTTTTAGAATACCCTATTTTAAATCATTTGAAAGCCTCTGTTTTTCAGGTTCTAATTATATAAATCATCTATTAATATTAATACAGTCATAAGAATAATGTATGTAATAGCATTATTTAACTGCAAAACATGTTACTGATGTTAGTTATTATACCTCTTAACCCTGCCTTTAGACAATGAAGTCAGTTATATTTACATGTTATTCAGCAGTCCACACAGTAGGCTTCTTTTAAGGTTCAACTTAAAATATTCTTCCTCCTAGATTTAACTCATATGCCTCCATTCAATTAGAAATCTATTTTTCCTACATTCTCACTAAATCTTCTTACTACCTCTGTTATAACATTTGTCACAGCCTACAGGTATTAGATTTATTTATGCATATGCTTAGCTTCCAGATAAGATTCCAAAAGCCAAGAAGGCAGGCTCTATCCTTGTCATCTTTGCGTAAGCTGTCCTCTCCACTTCTCTCCATGAGGGGTTGGTACCTAGCTGGTCTTTAATGATTTTTTTAAAATGTTGCTAGTCATTCTCAGTTATATTTTAACTATGGAGCTATTTATTCTGACTGTTAAAGTAAGACAGTTATGTAGCCCACCCTCCCCCTTACAAAAACGTGTGGTTATCTACCAGGGACACATGCAACCAGATTTGTTTTGTGCCTTTTTCTTAGCTACATGGGACATTCCCTCCTGCAGTTCTTAGGGTGATACTTTCTCTCCATACTGTCTGTTGTAAGTGGCAAGCAGTGCTTTACCCTAGTGAGAAGGACGTCAATAGGCTGTATTTTACAATGACAGCCGGGCCATTTGACTTGAGTCTTATTACACTTGATGGCTACCTTCTAGGAATATCTTTTTCAATTGTTTATTTTCCAAGCCTCTTGTCAGTTCAAACTACAGAAAACAAAAGGGGAACCCACATTTTACTAATGTGCACTCATAACATGGAAAGCACTTTATCAAACATGGGCCTGAGAAGATATTTCACTCTAATGAAATCCACAGACATTTACCAGATATTAATAACAATATGAGAATGATACAAAAATTAATAAACTCTTAACAGTCCACTCATGGGTATTATATTTAGGAAATATTAAGTATACAGGTATATATTGATAAATTTGAAATTATCTGAATTACTTAAAACAGAAGACCTTCCAAAATGCCAAGAATATCCAATTTGGGCAAGGTTTTAGTAATGGACACTCATTTTAGGAAGGCACTTTGTACTTATCAAGACATTTATTGAGTTTTTCAATGGGGAAAATATTGACATTTCAGCAAAGCAATCTTTATTGCATAGGGCTGTTAAAAGCATTACTAGAGATTCAGTATCCCTGGCCCCTGGACACTGTCATTATGACAACCAAAAGTGCCTCTTACTGTTTCCAAATGCCCTCTAGGGTAACACCCCACAGTTGTGAACCAAGTGTATGAGTCAAAATAGGCTAAGTTATGCTATAGTAACAAACAACCTCAAACCTCAGGGACATAATATAACAAAAGAATAAACTTTTTCTCTTACTCTGCACATACAGAACAGGTCAAGAGGTGTATTCTGCTCATTATAATGACCAAGGGACCAAGGCTGATGAGGCTCCACTGCAACATGTACACACGCAATCACTGTAGCAGTGGTGATCACACAAGGGGTGTGTTTGAAAGAAGAGACAGCAGAGTGAGGGCATTATAGCTGCAGATATCAGAATGAGTCAGCAAAGCATAATTTTTGAAGGTGAAGGGCACACCTTGAGTTGATAAACTTAATCCCTAGGTTCCCTAGAACTAGTTTTATTCCTTGAAGAAAAGAAGGTAGAGTTAAATAAGGAATCCCACCAAGAAGCCATGTATGCAGGAAGCACACTGTCTCTGTGGCAGTGTAGAAGGAAAAAGACGTGATTTAAAAAAAAAAAAAAAAACAAAGAAAACAAACAACAACAACAAAAAACAACACTGCCTATTCCATTCACTGAGGAGAAAAGCAGGCTATGGAAACTCACATAAGACTCCCTGAAACATGGGGATAATTCCAACTGGCCTGGAATTCAGTTCTGGCTCTGTCCTGATGTAAACCTGCTCCTAATGGCTGAGAAAACTCACCTTTTCAGAAATACTTAATAAACAAGGGAGCAAAATCAGGATATTCAAAGATATACTGAGGAAAAAGGACAATAATGTAAGAAATGAGAAAAAAATAAATGGTAGATTCATAACATCCAGAAAAAATATTGTAATGGAGCATGTAAAAATTATGACCAAATATTTCTCCCTGAATTTTAAAAACTTAAGAAGCAATCGACTCAATGAAGGAAGAGCTCAAAGCACAAATAAAAGAACTTACAGACAAGATGACTAGACAGCAGGAGAAGATAAAATATATAAGTTGTCAGAGCTCAAGAAAAGCAGTGGCAGAAAAAATAAAATCATCAAATTTTTAAGGACAAAGTAGAGGAATATGAGGGAGAACAGACACTGTTATAAACACATTAAGGAGAAAAGCTAAACTAAATAAGAAAACAAATGAAAAGGATTTGTAAGAAAATGAAAAGAGATACAACAGCGTATATAATTGGGATTTTTTTTTTAAGAAAAAATAGAACAAATATTTAAAGGACAGATCCATTTTGGCAACAGTACAGCATGAAGAAGGCCTGCTGAGCCCACACCAGGCCCCCCAGGGCACAGGTGAGGGATTACAGCATGTCACACTGCACTGGTGTTCTCCTCCACATGCTGATGCTGCAGCCATGGCTCTCTGGCCATTGCCCATCCCAAGGTCTATGAAAGTAATGAAGATTCCCTCAAACATACTCATCGACAAAGTAAAATAACAGATTGTTAGCTGCAGGGAAATAAGTAGAGGCTATTTCTCGTCACAGAAAGGCAGACATATATCTTTCTCAATCTATGAGCCGACAGGGTCTGAACAGGCCCATTTATCACTGGAATTGCAAACGGATCATTGCACAAAGCAGCTACTGCTCACTCTGAAGACGTGGAAAAAGAAAAGTATTTGAAGGTATGAAAGTCCAGAAGAATATGGACTAGAATGTTGCTCTTCATCTTCAGGCATCTCCAACCCTCTGCTGTGGAAGTTAAAAATGCAGATCCTTTTCCTTTCTAGAAATGGAGGCCCACCACAGAGACAGACCTACAGAAATTTTGGGTGGGGGGTCTTCTATGAGATCTGCTTTTTAATTCAGCAACAGAATAAGCCGGCAGAACCACGCATTAGAAGCAAAGCTCCAAAAAATGATCAAATACCTATAAACGGGCATATAACCAAAACTGTATATCTAAAAAGGCATATGGAGAAAAAATGAAAAATAAAGAGTCATGTGGAATGCTTTGAGCCTAAGAATTAAAAAATAAGAAAAGAAAATAAACAACGAAAGGCTGAAAAGGTCTTCACAAAGTTCTACTAAAAAAGGAGCCACAGGTAGACGCTGCTGATTTTCTAAAAAAAAAAAAAAAAAAGAGTTATGGAGCTTGCCATCACATTTAAAACTTCAACATCATCAATCTGGCAGAAGTTTGCAGCAAATATAGGGAAAGCCAGGCACATACCAATACCCAGTCTCATTCTCTCTAATTTTTCATCTTTAAAATTTCTTTTCTCAGAGGAATATTGTTCAGAATGTTCTGAATGGACTTATAATTAAGTAAAATAGAAGAGCATGCCAGAGGAGGAAAGGAGGAGAAATAATAGAGTTCATAGACAATAATAATAATAAAAACAACAACACACAGAAAACCACCATGCCAGGGATACTCCCTAAAAGTGCATAATCTGTCAATACTTCAGGAGAGAAGGCAGACCCATGACTTAGGAAACTGTGAAATATGTGGCATATCTGATGTTTTGACTCAAGCTAAGGATTTCAGATTTGGTAGACATTAAACTCTTAGAGCTTCAGTTTATCCTATCATAAACCAAATGGCTACTGGGAGATCTTTTCCAAGAAACAATTATTTTTCTCTTCTTAAGATTATAAATGTATGAAAATATGTCTTATGTAATAATCTATAAGGTCATAAAAGATAGTTCAACATCAAATTTTAACATGAAAGCCTAGGGCTCTCTGTATTCATTTTGTTATGCAAATTTTATTCATTCATATGAGGTGTGTAAATTGCATACCTTTCTACATGAAACTGTATGTACCACACTCTGAGCTACTTTAACATAAAGGTAACATTAAGACTAACAGAATGCTTTAAATGTCTATTTATGAGGAAAGAAACAAATTAGTTTTGCTCTTTTCTTAATTACCATTTTACATAATTAATTGAGCTACTTTTGTAAATTTAATTTTTTTTGTTATATAGTGCACTATTTTAAAATATCCAATGAATTATCCTCTTGTCTTTAATGATGAGTGAGTGGAAGTAATGCTATTTGGCTGTATTTGGTTATGAGAAAACAATAAGTGTGCTTTAAAAAAGATATAATTCAGATAAATATTCTTGGAATAAAGGCAGCAGAATATATATATAGTTGTTTGTGCCTGGAAAACTGAGCTAGAATAATCCACAAAGATATATATTCTAGTAAAGATGTTATTGGACTTCAACAACTTTAAGAAGGAAGGAAGAAAGGAAGGTGGGAAGGAAGAAAAAAAAAGAAAATCATTTGGGCATCTAGGCAAAAAGACCTAGTCACTTACATCAGAAAATAAACTGGCCTGGCCTCAGAATTCTCCACAACAATATCCAATGTCAGAAAATAGTGGAGTAATACAAAATCCTTAAGAAAAGAAAGTACTATCCCAAGTGGTTATACTTTGCTGCCTTAACCTAGGTTCTTCAGAGTGCAGACTCTGGAACAAAAGTTTAATTGAGTACATTTATTAGTTTCCTGTGGCTGCTATAACAGACTTAGTGGCTTAAGATAACAAATTTATTCTCTCACAATGTCAAGGCAAGAGACTGAAATCAGTATCACTGAACTGTAATCAAGGTATTAGCAGGGTTGTACTCCCTCCAGAGGCTCTAGGGGAGAATATGTCCCTTGCCTCTTCCAGTTAGTTTCTGGAGGCTGCCAGCATTCCTTGACTTGTGGCCACATCACTCCTATCTCTACTTCTGTAGTCATATGGCCTTCTCTTCTATTGTGTAATCTCCTTCTGCATGTTACTTATAAGGACACTTGTGATTGCATTTAGGGCCTGCCCAGATAATCCAAGCATAATCACTCCACTTCAAGAACCTTAATTAATCACATCTGCAAAGTTTTCTTTTGTTTGTTTTTATATAAAAGTTAGCATTTACAGGCTCCACATAGATTATAAATAAATTAAAGGAATTGTAAGGGACTACTCTTCTCAACTTAATGCAAATAAACGTGAAAACGGGGAAGAAGTAGATAATACTCCAGAAATATACAATTTACCATAACTATTTACAGCAGAAAATTTAAAGATTTCCAAAATTCAAATAGAGAAAATGTCAAAGAACCTCTTCTCCATTTCCCTTCCCCCCACCAAAATAATAAGGTGCCTGGACTAGACAATTTCACAGGGAAATTCTAACAAAACTTTTAAAAGCAGATAATTCCAATGGTATTTTAACTCTTGAGAGTACATAAAAAGAAAGAATGTTTCCAAATTCTTCTTATGAAGTGGGTATAAAAGTGATCTCTAAAATCAAGATGGATTACACACACACACACAAACTATCGACCACATTTCAAAGGTTCAACAGAAGGCACTGCTAAGTCAAGATTAGGATACATGGAAATCAATAACCTTCTAAGAGTCAAACAACAGCCAGTTAGAAGACACAACAGAAGGAAAAATCCCTTATTTTCAATAATAACACGAAAGATTATAATGTCTGAGAGGAGGACCTTCAAGATGGTGGAGGAGTAATACGTGGACATCACCTTCCTCCCCACAAATACATCAAAAATATATCTACATGTGTAACAAATCCTACAGAACACCTACTGCACACTGGCAGAAGACCTCAGACTTTCCCAAAGGCAAGAAAATCCCTACGTACCTGGGTAGGGCAAAAGAAAAAAGAGAGACAAAAGAATAGGGATGAGACCTGCCCATCTGGAAGGGAGCTGTGAAGGAGGAAAAGTTTCCACACAATAGGGAGCCCCTTCACTGGTGGAGATGGGGGATGGGGGGGAAGCTTCAGAGCCACGGAGGAGAGCACAGCAACAGGGGTGCAGAGGGCAAAGAGGACAGATTCCCACACAGAGGATCAGTGTAGACCAGCACTCAGCAGCCTGAGAGGCTTGTCTGCTCACCCACTGGGGTGGGTGGGGCTGGGAGCTGAGGCTCGGGTTTTGGAGGTCAGTCCCAGGGATAGGACACTCCCCTGCATTGGCCGCATGAACACAGCCTGAAGGGGGCTAATGTGACACAGCTAACTGGGAGGGAGTCCGGGAAGAAGTCTGGAACTGCCTAAGAGGCAAGAGACCATTGTTTCAGGGTGCGTGAGGAGTCGAGATTCAGAGCACCACCTAAACGAGCTTCAGAGATTGGCGTGAGCCACAGCCATGAGCGCGGACACCAGAGATGGGCATGAAACGTTAAGGCTGCTACTGCAGCCACCAAGAATCCTGTGTGCAAGCACAGGTCACTATCCACAACTCCCCTCCCAGGAGGCTGTGCAGTCCACCACTGCCAGGGTCCCGTGATCCAGGGACAACTTCCCCAGGAGAACACATGGTGCGCTTCAGGCTGTTGCAATATCATGCTGGACTCTGTCGCCGCAGGCTCGCCCGGCATTCCATACCCCTCTCTACCCCCGGCCTGAGTGAGCCAGAGCCTCCTAATCATCCATTCCTTTAACACCCTCCTCTCTGGACGAAGAACAGATCCCAGAGAGTGACCTACGTACAGAGGTGGGGCCAAATCCAAAGCTGAACCCCAGGAGCTGTGCGAACAAAGAAGAGAAAGGGAAATTTCTCCATGCAGCCACAGGAGCAGCGGATTAAACCTCCACAATCAACTTGATGTACCTGCATCTGTGGAATACCTGAATAGACAACGAATCATCCCAAAATTGAGGCCGTGGACTCTGGGAGCAACTGTAGACTTGGGGTTTGCTGTATGTGACTGACTAGTTTCTGATTTTTATGTTTATCTTAGTATAGTTTTTAGTGCTTGTTATCACTGGTGGATTTGTTTATTGGTTTGGTTGAGCTCTTTTTCTTTTATTACTTTTTAATAATTTTTAAAAATTTTAATATTTTATTTTATTTTTCTTTCTTTTTTTTCTCCCTTTTCTTCTGAGCCATGTAGCTGACAGTGTCTTTGTGCTCCGGCCGGGTGTTAGGCCTGAGCCTCTGAGTTGGGAGAACTGAGTTCAGAACATTGGACCACCAGAGACCTCCCGGCCCCAAGTAATATCAATCAGTGAGAACTCTCCCAGAGATCTCCATCTCAATGGTAAGACCCAGCTCCACTCAACGACCAGCAAGCTCCAGTGCAGGAAACCCCATGCCAATCAACTAGCAAGACAGGAACACAAC